>NW_028295749.1:689478-1378957 GCF_964341445.2 Mesoplodon mirus | reverse complement strand
CGTACCATCAACTGTGCCCTAAGCCTTGCCGTTCCCTAACCCTAACCCTAGCCCGGAACGGAAACCCACCACAAGCACTAAACCTTACCCTACGCCGTAGCCTACTCCTGGCCCGTACGCTGGCACTGACCCATGCGTCAGCACGTAGCCTGACCCTCCCACGTTTCCGTACCCTCACATGTGCCCTAAGCCTTGCCGTTCCCTAACCCTAACCCTAGCCTGGAACGGAAACCCACCACCAGCCCTACACTCTATCCTACGCCGTAGCCTATACCTGGCCCGTACGCTGGCACTGATCCGTGCGTCAGCACGTAGCCTGACCCTCCAACGTTTCCGTACCCTCACCTGTGCCCTAAGCATTGACGTTTGCTAACCCTAACCCTAGCCCGGAACAAAAACCCACCACCAGCCCTACACCTTACCACCACGCCGTAGCCTACTCCTGGCCCATATGCTGGCACTGACCCATGCGTCAGCACGTAGCCTGACCCTCCCACGTTTCCGTAACCTCACCTGTGCCCTAAGCCTTGCCGTTCCCTAACACTAACCCTAGCCCAGAACGAAAACCCACCACCAGCCCTACACCTTACCCTATGCCGTAGCCTACACCTGGCCCGTACGCGGGTAATGACCCGTGCTTCAGCACGTAGCGTAACCCTCCCATGTTACTGTACACTCAGCTGTACCCTAAGCCTTGCCGTTCCCTAACCCTAACCCTAGCCCGGAACGGAAACACACCACCAGCCCGAAAACTTACCCACAAGCTGTAGCCTACTCCTGGCCCGTACGCTGGCACTGACCCATGCGTCAGCACGTAGCCTGACCCTCCCACGTTTCCGTACCCTCACCTGTGCCCTAAGCCTTGCCGTTCCCTAACCCTAACCATAGCCCTGAACGAAAACCCAGCACCAGCCTTACACCTTACCCTACGCCGTAGCCTACTCCTGGTCCATACGCTGGCAGTGACGCGTACGTCAGCACGTACCCTGACCCGCCCACGTTTCCGAACCCTCACCTGTGCCCTAAGTCTTGCTGTTCCCTAACCCTAACCCTAGCCCGGAACGGAAAACCAACACAAGCCCTAAACCTTTCCCTACTCCGTAGCCTACTCCTCGCCCGTACGCTCGCACTAACCCGTGCGTCAGCATTTAGTTTGACACTCCCACGTTTCCGTACCCTCACCTGGGCCCTAAGCCTTGCCGTTCCCTAACACTAACCGTAGCCCGGAACGGAAACCCACCACCAGCCCTACACCTTACCCTACGCCGTAGCCTACTCCTGGCCCGAACGCTGGCACTGACACGTGCGTCAGCACGTAGCCTGACCCTCCCACTTTTCCGTACCCTCAACTGTGCCCTAAGCCTTGCCGTTCCCTAACCCTAACCCTAGCCCGGAACGGAAACCCACCACCAGCCCTACACCATACCCTACGCCGTAGCCTACTCCTGGCCCGTACTCTGGCACTGACCCGTGCGTCAGCACATAGCCTGATCTTCCAACATTTCCGTACCCTCACCTGCGCCCTAAGCCTTGCCGTTCCCTAACCCTAACCCTAGCCTTGAATGGAAACCCACCACCAGCCCTACACCTTATCGTATGCCGTAGCCTAGTCCTGTCCCGTACGCTGGCACAGACCCGTGCGTCAGCATGTAGCCTGATCCTCCCACGTTTCCGTACCCTCACCTGGGCCCTAAGCCTTGCCGTTCCCTAACCCTAACCCTAGCCCGGAATGGAAACCCACCACAAGCCCTACACCTTACCATACGCCGTAGCGTTCTCCTGGCCCGTACGCTGGCACTGACCCGTGAGTCTGCACGTAGCCTCACCCTCCCACGATTCCATAACCTCAACAGTGCCCTAAGCCTTGCCGTTCCCTCACCCTAACCCTAGCCAGGAACGGAAACCCACCAGCAGCCCTACATCTAACCCTACGCCATAGCCTACTCTGGCCCGTACACTGGCACTGACCCGTGCGTCAGCACGTAGCCTGACCCTCCCACGCTTCCGTACCCTCACCTGGGCCCTAAGCCTTGCCGTTCCCTCACCCTAACCCTAGCCCGGAACAGAAACCCACCACCAGCCCTAAACCTTTCCCTACTGGGTAGCCTACTCCTCGCCCGTACGCTCGCACTGACCCATGCGTCAGTATGTAGTTTGACCCTCTCACGTTTCCGTACCCTCACCTGGGCCCTAAGCCTTGCCGTTCCCTAACACTAACCCTAGCCCGGAACGGAAACCCACCACCAGCCCTACACCTTACCGTACGCCGTAGCCTAATCCTTGCCCGAACGCTGGCATTGACCCGTGCGTCAGCACGTAGCCTGACCCTCCCACGTTTCCGTACCCTCACCTATGCCCTAAGCCTTGCAGTTCCCTAACACTAACCCTAGCCCGGAACAGAAACCCACCACCAGCCCTACACCATACCTTACGCCGTCACCTACTCCTGGCGCGTACACTGGCACTGACACGTGCGTAAGCACGTAGCCTGACCTTCCCACATTTCCGTACCCTCACCTGTGCCCTAAGGCTTGAGTTCCCTAACCCTAACCCTAGTACAGAAAGGAAACCCACCACCAGCCCTACACCTAACGCCCAAACCATAGCCTACTCCTGGCCCGTACGCTGGCACTGACCCATGCGTCAGCACGTAGCCTGACCCTCCCACGTTTCCGTAACCTCAACTGTGCCCTAAGCCTTGCCGTTCCCTAACCCTAACCCTAGCCCGGAACAGAAAACCACCACCAGCCATACACCTTTCTCTACGACGTAGCCTACTCCTGGCCCGTACGCTGGCACTGACCCGTGCATCAGCACGTAGCCTGAACCTCCAACTTTTCTGTACCCTCACCTGTGCCCTAAGCCTTGACGTTCCCTAACACTAACCCTAGCTCGTAACGGAAACCCACTACCAGCCCTACACCTTACCCTACGCCATAGCCTACTCCTTGCCCAGACACTGGCACTGACCCATGCGTCAGCACGTAGCCTGACCCTCCCACGTTTCCGTACCCTCACCTGTGCCCTAAGCCTTGCCCTTCCCTAACCCTAACCGTAGCCCGGAATGAAAACCCACCACCAGCCCTACACCTTATCCGCAAGCCGTAGCCTACTCCTGGCCTATATGCTAGCACTGACCCGTGTGTCAGCACGTAGCCTGACCCTCCCACGTTTCCGTAAACTCAGCTATGCCCTAAGCCTTGCCGTTCCCTAACCTTAACCCTAGCCCGGAACGGAAACCCACCACCAGCCCTACACCTTACCCTATGCCGTAGCCTACACCTGGCCCGTACACGGGCACTGACCTGTGCTAAGCACGTAGCCTGACCCTCCCATGTTACCTTACCCTCACCTGTGCCCTAAGAATTGACGTTCCCTAACCCTAACCCTAGCCCGGAACGGAAACCCACCACCAGCCCTAAAACTTACCCACAAGCCGTAGCCTACTCCTGGCCCGTACGCTGGCACTGACCCGTATGTCAGCACGTAGCCTGACCCTCCCACGTTTCTGTACAATCACCTGTGCCCTAAGCCTTGCCGTTCCCTCACCCTCACCATAGCCAGGAATAGAAACCCACCAGCAGCCCTACACCTTACCCTACGCCGTAGCCTACTCCTGGCACGTACGCTGGCACTGACACATGCGTCAGGATGTAGCCTGAACCTCCCACGTTTCCGTACCCTCACCTGTGCCCTAAGCCTTGCTGTTCCCTAACACTAACCCTAGCCTGGAATGGAAACCCACCACCAGCCCTACCCCTAACCACCAAACCTTAGCCTACTCCTGGCCGGTACGCTGGCACTGACACGTGCGTCATCACGTAGCCTGAACCTCCCACGTTTCCGTACCCTCACATGTGCCCTAAGCTTTGCCGTTCCCTAACCCTAACTGTAGCCCGGAACGGAAACCCACCAACAGCCCTACACCTTACCGCCAAGCTGTAGCCTACACCTGGTCCATACGCTGGCACTGACCCGTGCGTCAGAACTTATCCTGAACCTGCCACTTTGCTGTACCCTCACCTGTGCCCTAAACCTTGCCATTCACTAACCCTAACCCTAGCCCGGAACGGATACCCACCACCAGCCCTAAACCTTACCCTACGCTGTAGCCTACTCCTGGCCCGTACGCTGGCACTGACCCACTCGTCAGCACGTAGCCTGAACCTCCCACGTTTCCGTACCCTCACCTGGGCCCTAAGCATTGCCGTTCCCTAACACTAACCCTAGCCCGGAAAGGAAACCCACCACCAGCCCTACACCTTACCCTACGCCGTAGCCTACTCCTGGCCCGAACTCTGGCACTGACCCGTGCGTCAGCACGTGGCCTGACCCTCCCACGTTTCCGTACCCTCACCTGTGCCCTAAGCCTTTCCGTTCCCTAACCCTAACCCTAGACCGCAACGGAAACCCACCACCAGCCCTACACCTTACCCTACGCCCTCGCCTACTCGTGGCCCGTACACTGGCACTGACATGTGCGTCAGCACTTAGCCTGACCTTACCACATTTCCGTACCCTCACCTGTGACCTAAGGCTTGTTGTTCCCTAACCCTAACCCTATTACGGATAGGAAACACACCACCAGCCCTAAATATAACGCCCAAACCATAGCCTACTCCTGCACCGTACGCTGGCACTGACCCGTGCGTCACCATGTAGCCTGACCCTCGCACGTTTCCGTACCCTCACCTGTGCCCTAAGCCTTGCCGTTCCCCAACCATAACCCTAGCCTTGAATGGAAATCCGCCACCAGCCCTACATCTAAACCCCAAGCCGTAGCCTACTCCTGGCCGGTACGCTGGCACTGACACGTGCTTCAGCACGTAGCCTGACCCTCCCACGTTTCCGTACCCTCACCTGTGCCCTAAGCTTTGCCGTTCCCTAACCCTAACCCTAGCCCGGAACAGAATCCAACCACCAGCCCTACACTCTACCCTACGCCGTAGCATATTCCTGGCCCATACGCTGGCACTGATCCTTGCGTCAGCACGTAGCCTGACCCTCCCAAGTTTCCGTACCCTCACCTGTGCCCTAAGCATTGACGTTCGCTAACCCTTACCCTAGCCCGGAACAAAAACCCACCACAAGCCCTACACCTTTCCACCACGCCGTAGCCTAATCCTTGCCCATATGCTGGCACTGACCCGTGCGTCAGCACCTAGCCTGACCCTCCCACGTTTCCAAAACCTCACCTGTGCCCTAAGCCTTGCCGTTCCCTAACCCTAACCCTAGCCCGGAATGAAAACCCACCACCAGCCCTACACCTTACCCTATGCCGTAGCCTACACCTGGCCCGTACGCGGGTAATGACCCGTGTTTCAGCACGTAGCCTAACCCTCCAATGTTACCGTACACTCACCTGTACCCTAAGCCTTGCCGTTCCCTAACCCTAACCCTAGCCCAGAACGGAAACCCACCACCAGCCCTAAAACTTACCCACAAGCCGTAGCCTACTCCTGGCCTGTACGCTGGCACTGACACGTGCGTCAGCACGTAGCCTGTCCCTCCCACGTTTCCGTACCCTCACCTGTGCCCTAAGCCTTGCCGTTCCCTAACACTAACCCTAGCCCGGAACGGAAACCCACCACCAGCCCTACACCATACCCTACACCGTAGCCTACTCCTGGCCCGTATGCTGGCACTGAACCGTGCATCAGCATGTAGCCTGACCCTCTCACGTTTCTGTACCCTCACCTGTGCCCTAAGCCTTGACGTTCCCTAACCCTAACCCTAGCCCGGAACGCAATCCCACCACCAGCCCTACACCTTTCCCTATGGCGTAGCCTACTCCTGGCCCATACGCTGGCACTGACACATGCGTCATCACGTAACTTGACCCTCCCACTTTTCCGTACCCTCACCTGTCCCCTAAGCCTTGCCGTTCCCTTACCCTAGCCCTAGCCTGGAACAGAAACCCACCACCAGCCCTACACTCTACCCTACGCCACAGCCTATTCCTGGCCCGTACGCTGGCACTGACCCATGTGTCAGCACGTAGCCTGACCCTCCCACTTTTCTGTACCATCACCTGTGCCCTAAGCCTTGCCGTTCCCTCACCCTCACCATAGCCAGGAATAGAAACCCACCAGCAGCCCTACACCTTACCCTACGCCGTAGCCTACTCCTGGCACGTACGCTGGCACTGACACATGCGTCAGCATGTAGCCTGAACCTCCCACGTTTCCGTACCCTCACCTGTGCCCTAAGCCTTGCTGTTCCCTAACACTAACCCTAGCCTGGAATGGAAACCCACCACCAGCCGTACCCCTAACCACCAAACCGTAGCCTACTCCTGCCCGGTACGCTGGCACTGACACGTGCGTCATCACGTAGCCTGAACCTCCCACGTTTCCGTACCCTCACATGTGCCCTAAGCTTTGCCGTTCCCTAACCCTAACTGTAGCCCGGAACGGAAACCCACCAACAGCCCTACACCTTACCCCCAAGCTGTAGCCTACACCTGGTCCATACGCTGGCACTGACCCGTGCGTCAGAACGTATCCTGAACCTGCCACGTTGCTGTAACCTCACATGTGCCCTAAACCTTGCCATTCCCTAACCCTAACCCTAGCCCGGAACGGAAACCCAACACCAGCCCTAAACCTTACCCTACGCTGTAGCCTACTCCTGGCCCGTACGCTGGCACTGACCCGTGCGTCAGCACGTAGCCTGAACCTCCCACGTTTCCGTACCCTCACCTGGGCCCTAAGCATTGCCGTTCCCTAACACTAACCCTAGCCCGGAAAGGAAACCCACCACCAGCCCTACACCTTACCCTACGCCGTAGCCTACTCCTGGCCCGAACTCTGGCACTGACCCGTGCGTCAGCACGTAGCCTGACCCTCCCTTGTTTCCGTACCCTCAGCTGTGCCCTAAGGCTTGCCGTTCCCTAACCCTAACCCTAGACCGCAACGGAAACCCACCACCAGCCCTACACCTTACCCTACGCCCTCGCCTACTCCTGGCCCGTACACTGGCACTGACATGTGCGTCAGCACTTAGCCTGACCTTACCACATTTCCGTACCCTCACCTGTGACCTAAGGCTTGCCGTTCCCTAACCCTAACCCTAGTACGGAACGGAAACCCACCACCAGCCCTAAATCTAACGCCCAAACCATAGCCTACTCCTGCACCGTACGCTGGCACTGACCCGTGCGTCACCATGTAGCCTGACCCTCGCACGTTTCCGTACCCTCACCTGTGCCCTAAGCCTTGCCGTTCCCCAACCATAACCCTAGCCTTGAATGGAAACCCGCCACCAGCCCTACATCTAAACCCCAAGCCGTAGCCTACTCCTGGCCGTTACGCTGGCACTGACACGTGCGTCAGCACGTACCCTGACCCTCCCACGTTTCCGTACCCTCACCTGTGCCCTAAGCTTTGCCGTTCCCTAACCCTAACCCTAGCCCGGAACAGAATCCAACCACCAGCCCTACACTTTACCCTACGCCGTAGCATATTCCTGGCCCATACGCTGGCACTGATCCTTGCGTCAGCACGTAGCCTGACCCTCCCAAGTTTCCGTACCCTCACCTGTGCCCTAAGCCTTGACGTTCGCTAAACCTAACCCTAGCCTGGAACAGAAACCCACCACCAGCCCTACACCTTACCACCACGCCGTAGCCTACTCCTGGCCCATATGCTGGCACTGACCCATGTGTCAGCACATAGCCTGACCCTCCCACGTTTCCGTAACCTCACCTGTGCCCTAAGCCTTGCCGTTCCCTAACCCTAACCCTAGCCCGGAACGGAAACCCACCACCAGCCCTACACCTTACCCTATGACGTAGCCTATACCTGGCCCGTACGCGGGTAATAGCCTGTGCTTCAGCACGTAGCCTGACACTACCATGTTACCGTACCCTCAGCTGTGCTCTAAGCCTTGCCGTTCCCTTACCCTAACCCTAGCCCGGAACGGAAACCCACCACCAGCCCTAAAACTTACCCACAAGCCGTAGCCTACTCCTGGCCTGTACGCTGGCACTGACCCGTGCGTCAGCACGTAGCCTGACCCTCCCACTTTTCCGTACCATCACCTGTGCCCTAAGCCTTGCCGTTCCCTAACCCTAACCCTAGCCCGGAACGGAAACCCACCACCAGCACTAAACCTTACCCTACGCCGTAGCCTACTCCTGGCCCGTACGCTGGCACTGACCCATGCGTCAGCACGTAGCCTGACCCTCCCACGTTTCCGTACCCTCACATGTGCCCTAAGCCTTGCCGTTCCCTAACCCTAACCCTAGCCTGGAACGGAAACCCACCACCAGCCCTACACTCTATCCTACGCCGTAGCCTATACCTGGCCCGTACGCTGGCACTGATCCGTGCGTCAGCACGTAGCCTGACCCTCCCACGTTTCCGTACCCTCACCTGTGCCCTAAGCCTTGCCCTTCCCTAACCCTAACCGTAGCCCGGAATGAAAACCCACCACCAGCCCTACACCTTACCCTACGCCATAGCCTACTCCTTGCCCAGACACTGGCACTGACCCGTGCGTCAGCGCGTAGCCTGACCCTCCCACGTTTCCGTACCCTCACCTGTGCCCTAAGCCTTGCCCTTCCCTAACCCTAACCGTAGCCCGGAATGAAAACCCACCACCAGCCCTACACCTTATCCGCAAGCCGTAGCCTACTCCTGGCCTATATGCTAGCACTGACCCGTGTGTCAGCACGTAGCCTGACCCTCCCACGTTTCCGTAAACTCAGCTATGCCCTAAGCCTTGCCGTTCCCTAACCTTAACCCTAGCCCAGAACGGAAACCCACCACCAGCCCTACACCTTACCCTATGCCGTAGCCTACACCTGGCCCGTACACGGGCACTGACCTGTGCTAAGCACGTAGCCTGACCCTCTCATGTTACCTTACCCTCACCTGTGCCCTAAGAATTGACGTTCCCTAACCCTAACCCTAGCCCGGAACGGAAACCCACCACCAGCCCTAAAACTTACCCACAAGCCGTAGCCTACTCCTGGCCCGTACGCTGGCACTGACCCGTATGTCAGCACGTAGCCTGACCCTCCCACGTTTCTGTACAATCACCTGTGCCCTAAGCCTTGCCGTTCCCTCACCCTCACCATAGCCAGGAATAGAAACCCACCAGCAGCCCTACACCTTACCCTACGCCGTAGCCTACTCCTGGCACGTACGCTGGCACTGACACATGCGTCAGGATGTAGCCTGAACCTCCCACGTTTCCGTACCCTCACCTGTGCCCTAAGCCTTGCTGTTCCCTAACACTAACCCTAGCCTGGAATGGAAACCCACCACCAGCCCTACCCCTAACCACCAAACCGTAGCCTACTCCTGGCCGGTACGCTGGCACTGACACGTGCGTCATCACGTAGCCTGAACCTCCCACGTTTCCGTACCCTCACATGTGCCCTAAGCTTTGCCGTTCCCTAACCCTAACTGTAGCCCGGAACGGAAATCCACCAACAGCCCTACACCTTACCGCCAAGCTGTAGCCTACACCTGGTCCATACGCTGGCACTGACCCGTGCGTCAGAACGTATCCTGAACCTGCCACTTTGCTGTACCCTCACCTGTGCCCTAAACCTTGCCATTCACTAACCCTAACCCTAGCCCGGAACGGATACCCACCACCAGCCCTAAACCTTACCCTACGCTGTAGCCTACTCCTGGCCCGTACGCTGGCACTGACCCGCTCGTCAGCACGTAGCCTGAACCTCCCACGTTTCCGTACCCTCACCTGGGCCCTAAGCATTGCCGTTCCCTAACACTAACCCTAGCCCGGAAAGGAAACCCACCACCAGCCCTACACCTTACCCTACGCCGTAGCCTACTCCTGGCCCGAACTCTGGCACTGACCCGTGCGTCAGCACGTGGCCTGACCCTCCCAAGTTTCCGTACCCTCACCTGTGCCCTAAGCCTTTCCGTTCCCTAACCCTAACCCTAGACCGCAACGGAAACCCACCACCAGCCCTACACCTTACCCTACGCCCTCGCCTACTCCTGGCCCGTACACTGGCACTGACATGTGCGTCAGCACTTAGCCTGACCTTACCACATTTCCGTACCCTCACCTGTGACCTAAGGCTTGTTGTTCCCTAACCCTAACCCTATTACGGATAGGAAACACACCACCAGCCCTAAATATAACGCCCAAACCATAGCCTACTCCTGCACCGTACGCTGGCACTGACCCGTGCGTCACCATGTAGCCTGACTCTCGCACGTTTCCGTACCCTCACCTGTGCCCTAAGCCTTGCCGTTCCCCAACCATAACCCTAGCCTTGAATGGAAATCCGCCACCAGCCCTACATCTAAACCCCAAGCCGTAGCCTACTCCTGGCCGGTACGCTGGCACTGACACGTGCGTCAGCACGTAGCCTGACCCTCCCACGTTTCCGTACCCTCACCTGTGCCCTAAGCTTTGCCGTTCCCTAACCCTAACCCTAGCCCGGAACAGAATCCAACCACCAGCCCTACACTCTACCCTACGCCGTAGCATATTCCTGGCCCATACGCTGGCACTGATCCTTGCGTCAGCACGTAGCCTGACCCTCCCAAGTTTCCGTACCCTCACCTGTGCCCTAAGCCTTGACATTCGCTAACCCTAACCCTAGCCTGGAACAGAAACCCACCACCAGCCCTACACCTTACCACCACGCCGTAGCCTACTCCTGGCCCATATCCTGGCACTGACCCGTGCGTCAGCACATAGCCTGACCCTCCCACGTTTCCGTAACCTCACCTGTGCCCTAAGCCTTGCGGTTCCCTAACCCTAACCCTAGCCCGGAACGGAAACCCACCACCAGCCCTACACCTTACCCTATAACGTAGCCTATACCTGGCCCGTACGCGGGTAATAGCCTGTGCTTCAGCACGTAGCCTGAAACTACAATGTTACCGTACCCTCAACTGTGCTCTAAGCCTTGCCGTTCCCTTACCCTAACCCTAGCCCGGAACGGAAACCCATCACCAGCCCTAAAACTTACCCACAAGCCGTAGCCTACTCCTGGCCCGTACGCTGGCACAGACCCGTGCGTCAGCACGTAGCCTGACCCTCCCACGTTTCCGTACCCTCACCTGTGCCCTAAGCCTTGCCGTTCCCTAACCCTAACCCTAGCCCGGAACGGAAACCCACCACCAGCCCTACACTCTATCCTACGCCGTAGCCTATACCTGGCCCGTACGTTGGCACTGACCCTTGCGTCAGCACGTAGCCTGACCCTCCAACGTTTCCGTACCCTCACCTGTGCCCTAAGCATTGACGTTCGCTAACCCTTACCCTCGCCCGGAACAAAAACCCACCACAAGCCCTACACCTTTCCACCACGCCGTAGCCTAATCCTGGCCCATATGCTGGCACTGACCCGTGCGTCAGCACGTAGCCTGACCCTCCCACGTTTCCGAAACCTCACCTGTGCCCTAAGTCTTGCCGTTCCCTAACCCTAACCCTAGCCCGGAATGAAAACCCACCACCAGCCCTACACCTTACCCTATGCCGTAGCCTACACCTGGCCCGTACGCGGGTAATGACCCGTGTTTCAGCACGTAGCCTAACCCTCCAATGTTACCGTACACTCACCTGTACCCTAAGCCTTGCCGTTCCCTAACCCTAACCCTAGCACAGAACGGAAACCCACCACCATCCCTAAAACTTACCCACAAGCCGTAGCCTACTCCTGGCCTGTACGCTGGCACTGACACGTGCGTCAGCACGTAGCCTGTCCCTCCCACGTTTCCGTACCCTCACCTGTGCCCTAAGCCTTGCCGTTCCCTAACACTAACCCTAGCCCGGAACGGAAACCCACCACCAGCCCTACACCATACCCTACACCGTAGCCTACTCCTGGCCCGTATGCTGGCACTGAACCGTGCATCAGCATGTAGCCTGACCCTCTCACGTTTGTGTACCCTCACCTGTGCCCTAAGCCTTGACGTTCCCTAACCCTAACCCTAGCCCGGAACGCAATCCAACAACCAGCCCTACACCTTTCTCTATGGCGTAGCCTACTCCTGGCCCATACGCTGGCACTGACCCATGCGTCATCACGTAACTTGACCCTCCCACTTTTCCGTACCCTCACCTGTCCCCTAAGCCTTGCCGTTCCCTTACCCTAGCCCTAGCCTGGAACAGAAACCCACCACCAGCCCTACACTCTACCCTACGCCACAGCCTATTCCTGGCCCGTACGCTGGCACTGACCCATGTGTCAGCACGTAGCCTGACCCTCCCACTTTTCTGTACCATCACCTGTGCCCTAAGCCTTGCCGTTCCCTCACCCTCACCATAGCCAGGAATAGAAACGCACCAGCAGCCCTACACCTTACCCTACGCCGTAGCCTACTCCTGGCACGTACGCTGGCACTGACACATGCGTCAGCATGTAGCCTGAACCTCCCACGTTTCCGTACCCTCACCTGTGCCCTAAGCCTTGCTGTTCCCTAACACTAACCCTAGCCTGGAATGGAAACCCACCACCAGCCCTACCCCTAACCACCAAACCGTAGCCTACTCCTGCCCGGTACGCTGGCACTGACACGTGCGTCATCACGTAGCCTGAACCTCCCACGTTTCCGTACCCTCACATGTGCCCTAAGCTTTGCCGTTCCCTAACCCTAACTGTAGCCCGGAACGGAAACCCACCAACAGCCCTACACCTTACCCCCAAGCTGTAGCCTACACCTGGTCCATACGCTGGCACTGACCCGTGCGTCAGAACGTATACTGAACCTGCCACGTTGCTGTAACCTCACATGTGCCCTAAACCTTGCCATTCCCTAACCCTAACCCTAGCCCGGAACGGAAACCCAACACCAGCCCTAAACCTTACCCTACGCTGTAGCCTACTCCTGACCCGTACGCTGGCACTGACCCGTGCGTCAGCACGTAGCCTGAACCTCCCACGTTTCTGTACCCTCACCTGGGCCCTAAGCATTGCCGTTCCCTAACACTAACCCTAGCCCGGAAAGGAAACCCACCACCAGCCCTACACCTTACCCTACGCCGTAGCCTACTCCTGGCCCGAACTCTGGCACTGACCCGTGCGTCAGCACGTAGCCTGACCCTCCCTTGTTTCCGTACCCTCAGCTGTGCCCTAAGCCTTGCCGTTCCCTAACCCTAACCCTAGACCGCAACGGAAACCCACCACCAGCCCTACACCTTACCCTACGCCCTCGCCTACTCCTGGCCCGTACACTGGCACTGACATGTACGTCAGCACTTAGCCTGACCTTACCACATTTCCGTACCCTCACCTGTGACCTAAGGCTTGCCGTTCCCTAACCCTAACCCTAGTACGGAACGGAAACCCACCACCAGCCCTAAATCTAACGCCCAAACCATAGCCTACTCCTGCACCGTACGCTGGCACTGACCCGTGCGTCACCATGTAGCCTGACCCTCGCACGTTTCCGTACCCTCACCTGTGCCCTAAGCCTTGCCGTTCCCCAACCATAACCCTAGCCTTGAATGGAAACCCGCCACCAGCCCTACATCTAAACCCCAAGCCGTAGCCTACTCCTGGCCGGTACGCTGGCACTGACACGTGCGTCAGCACGTACCCTGACCCTCCCACGTTTCCGTACCCTCACCTGTGCCCTAAGCTTTGCCGTTCCCTAACCCTAACCCTAGCCCGGAACAGAATCCAACCACCAGCCCTACACTTTACCCTATGCCGTAGCATATTCCTGGCCCATACGCTGGCACTGATCCTTGCGTCAGCACGTAGCCTGACCCTCCCAAGTTTCCGTACCCTCACCTGTGCCCTAAGCCTTGACGTTCGCTAACCCTAACCCTAGCCTGGAACAGAAACCCACCACCAGCCCTACACCTTACCACCACGCCGTAGCCTACTCCTGGCCCATATGCTGGCACTGACCCATGTGTCAGCACATAGCCTGACCCTCCCACGTTTCCGTAACCTCACCTGTGCCCTAAGCCTTGCCGTTCCCTAACCCTAACCCTAGCCCGGAACGGAAACCCACCACCAGCCCTACACCTTACCCTATGACGTAGCCTATACCTGGCCCGTACGCGGGTAATAGCCTGTGCTTCAGCACGTAGCCTGACACTACCATGTTACCGTACCCTCAGCTGTGCTCTAAGCCTTGCCGTTCCCTTACCCTAACCCTAGCCCGGAACGGAAACCCACCACCAGCCCTAAAACTTACCCACAAGCCGTAGCCTACTCCTGGCCCGTACGCTGGCACTGACCCGTGCGTCAGCACGTAGCCTGACCCTCCCACTTTTCCGTACCATCACCTGTGCCCTAAGCCTTGCCGTTCCCTAACCCTAACCCTAGCCCGGAACGGAAACCCACCACCAGCACTAAACCTTACCCTACGCCGTAGCCTACTCCTGGCCCGTACGCTGGCACTGACCCATGCGTCAGCACGTAGCCTGACCCTCCCACGTTTCCGTACCCTCACATGTGCCCTAAGCCTTGCCGTTCCCTAACCCTAACCCTAGCCTGGAACGGAAACCCACCACCAGCCCTACACTCTATCCTACGCCGTAGCCTATACCTGGCCCGTACGCTGGCACTGATCCGTGCGTCAGCACGTAGCCTGACCCTCCAACGTTTCCGTACCCTCACCTGTGCCCTAAGCATTGACGTTTGCTAACCCTAACCCTAGCCCGGAACAAAAACCCACCACCAGCCCTACACCTTACCACCACGCCGTAGCCTACTCCTGGCCCATATGCTGGCACTGACCCATGCGTCAGCACGTAGCCTGACCCTCCCACGTTTCCGTACCCTCACCTGTGCCCTAAGCCTTGCCGTTCCCTAACACTAACCCTAGCCCAGAACGAAAACCCACCACCAGCCCTACACCTTACCCTATGCCGTAGCCTACACCTGGCCCGTACGCGGGTAATGACCCGTGCTTCAGCACGTAGCGTAACCCTCCCATGTTACTGTACACTCACCTGTACCCTAAGCCTTGCCGTTCCCTAACCCTAACCCTAGCCCGGAACGGAAACACACCACCAGCCCGAAAACTTACCCACAAGCTGTAGCCTACTCCTGGCCCGTACGCTGGCACTGACCCATGCGTCAGCACGTGGCCTGACCCTCCCACGTTTCCGTACCCTCACCTGTGCCCTAAGCCTTGCCGTTCCCTAACCCTAACCATAGCCCTGAACGAAAACCCAGCACCAGCCTTACACCTTACCCTACGCCGTAGCCTACTCCTGGTCCATACGCTGGCAGTGACGTGTACGTTAGCACGTAGCCTGACCCGCCCACGTTTCCGAACCCTCACCTGTGCCCTAAGCCTTGCCGTTCCCTAACCCTAACCCTAGCCCGGAACGGAAAACCAACACAAGCCCTAAACCTTTCCCTACTCCGTAGCCTACTCCTCGCCCGTACGCTCGCACTAACCCGTGCGTCAGCATTTAGTTTGACACTCCCACGTTTCCGTACCCTCACCTGGGCCCTAAGCCTTGCCGTTCCCTAACACTAACCGTAGCCCGGAACGGAAACCCACCACCAGCCCTACACCTTACCCTACGCCGTAGCCTACTCCTGGCCCGAACGCTGGCACTGACACGTGCGTCAGCACGTAGCCTGACCCTCCCACTTTTCCGTACCCTCAACTGTGCCCTAAGCCTTGCCGTTCCCTAACCCTAACCCTAGCCCGGAACGGAAACCCACCACCAGCCCTACACCATACCCTACGCCGTAGCCTACTCCTGGCCCGTACTCTGGCACTGACCCGTGCGTCAGCACATAGCCTGATCTTCCAACATTTCCGTACCCTCACCTGCGCCCTAAGCCTTGCCGTTCCCTAACCCTAACCCTAGCCTTGAATGGAAACCCACCACCAGCCCTACACCTTATCGTATGCCGTAGCCTAGTCCTGTCCCGTACGCTGGCACAGACCCGTGCGTCAGCATGTAGCCTGATCCTCCCACGTTTCCGTACCCTCACCTGGGCCCTAAGCCTTGCCGTTCCCTAACCCTAACCCTAGCCCGGAATGGAAACCTACCACAAGCCCTACACCTTACCATACGCCGTAGCGTTCTCCTGGCCCGTACGCTGGCACTGACCCGTGAGTCTGCACGTAGCCTCACCCTCCCACGATTCCATAACCTCAACAGTGCCCTAAGCCTTGCCGTTCCCTCACCCTAACCCTAGCCAGGAACGGAAACCCACCAGCAGCCCTACATCTAACCCTACGCCATAGCCTACTCTGGCCCGTACACTGGCACTGACCCGTGCGTCAGCACGTAGCCTGACCCTCCCACGCTTCCGTACCCTCACCTGGGCCCTAAGCCTTGCCGTTCCCTCACCCTAACCCTAGCCCGGAACAGAAACCCACCACCAGCCCTAAACCTTTCACTACTGGGTAGCCTACTCCTCGCCCGTATGCTCGCACTGACCCATGCGTCAGTATGTAGTTTGACCCTCTCACGTTTCCGTACCCTCACCTCGGCCCTAAGCCTTGCCGTTCCCTAACACTAACCCTAGCCCAGAACGGAAACCCACCACCAGCCCTACACCTTACCGTACGCCGTAGCCTAATCCTTGCCCGAACGCTGGCATTGACCCGTGCGTCAGCACGTAGCCTGACCCTCCCACGTTTCCG
This sequence comes from Mesoplodon mirus, assembly GCF_964341445.2. Classification (NCBI taxonomy): domain Eukaryota; kingdom Metazoa; phylum Chordata; class Mammalia; order Artiodactyla; family Ziphiidae; genus Mesoplodon; species Mesoplodon mirus. Next base: position 1,362,392 of record NW_028295749.1, on the reverse strand, counting down.
TACCCTCACCTATGCCCTAAGCCTTGCAGTTCCCTAACACTAACCCTAGCCCGGAACGGAAACCCACCACCAGCCCTACACCATACCTTACGCCGTCACCTACTCCTGGCGCGTACACTGGCACTGACACGTGCGTAAGCACGTAGCCTGACCTTCCCACATTTCCGTACCCTCACCTGTGCCCTAAGGCTTGAGTTCCCTAACCCTAACCCTAGTACAGAAAGGAAACCCACCACCAGCCCTACACCTAACGCCCAAACCATAGCCTACTCCTGGCCCGTACGCTGGCACTGAACCATGCGTCAGCACGTAGCCTGACCCTCCCACGTTTCCGTAACCTCAACTGTGCCCTAAGCCTTGCCGTTCCCTAACCCTAACCCTAGCCCGGAACAGAAAACCACCACCAGCCATACACCTTTCTCTACGACGTAGCCTACTCCTGGCCCGTACGCTGGCACTGACCCGTGCATCAGCACGTAGCCTGAACCTCCAACTTTTCTGTACCCTCACCTGTGCCCTAAGCCTTGACGTTCCCTAACACTAACCCTAGCTCGTAACGGAAACCCACTACCAGCCCTACACCTTACCCTACGCCATAGCCTACTCCTTGCCCAGACACTGGCACTGACCCGTGCGTCAGCACGTAGCCTGACCCTCCCACGTTTCCGTACCCTCACCTGTGCCCTAAGCCTTGCCCTTCCCTAACCCTAACCGTAGCCCGGAATGAAAACCCACCACCAGCCCTACACCTTATCCGCAAGCCGTAGCCTACTCCTGGCCTATATGCTAGCACTGACCCGTGTGTCAGCACGTAGCCTGACCCTCCCACGTTTCCGTAAACTCAGCTATGCCCTAAGCCTTGCCGTTCCCTAACCTTAACCCTAGCCCGGAACGGAAACCCACCACCAGCCCTACACCTTACCCTATGCCGTAGCCTACACCTGGCCCGTACACGGGCACTGACCTGTGCTAAGCACGTAGCCTGACCCTCCCATGTTACCTTACCCTCACCTGTGCCCTAAGAATTGACGTTCCCTAACCCTAACCCTAGCCCGGAACGGAAACCCACCACCAGCCCTAAAACTTACCCACAAGCCGTAGCCTACTCCTGGCCCGTACGCTGGCACTGACCCGTATGTCAGCACGTAGCCTGACCCTCCCACGTTTCTGTACAATCACCTGTGCCCTAAGCCTTGCCGTTCCCTCACCCTCACCATAGCCAGGAATAGAAACCCACCAGCAGCCCTACACCTTACCCTACGCCGTAGCCTACTCCTGGCACGTACGCTGGCACTGACACATGCGTCAGGATGTAGCCTGAACCTCCCACGTTTCCGTACCCTCACCTGTGCCCTAAGCCTTGCTGTTCCCTAACACTAACCCTAGCCTGGAATGGAAACCCACCACCAGCCCTACCCCTAACCACCAAACCGTAGCCTACTCCTGGCCGGTACGCTGGCACTGACACGTGCGTCATCACGTAGCCTGAACCTCCCACGTTTCCGTACCCTCACATGTGCCCTAAGCTTTGCCGTTCCCTAACCCTAACTGTAGCCCGGAACGGAAACCCACCAACAGCCCTACACCTTACCGCCAAGCTGTAGCCTACACCTGGTCCATACGCTGGCACTGACCCGTGCGTCAGAACGTATCCTGAACCTGCCACTTTGCTGTACCCTCACCTGTGCCCTAAACCTTGCCATTCACTAACCCTAACCCTAGCCCGGAACGGATACCCACCACCAGCCCTAAACCTTACCCTACGCTGTAGCCTACTCCTGGCCCATACGCTGGCACTGACCCGCTCGTCAGCACGTAGCCTGAACCTCCCACGTTTCCGTACCCTCACCTGGGCCCTAAGCATTGCCGTTCCCTAACACTAACCCTAGCCCGGAAAGGAAACCCACCACCAGCCCTACACCTTACCCTACGCCGTAGCCTACTCCTGGCCCGAACTCTGGCACTGACCCGTGCGTCAGCACGTGGCCTGACCCTCCCACGTTTCCGTACCCTCACCTGTGCCCTAAGCCTTTCCGTTCCCTAACCCTAACCCTAGACCGCAACGGAAACCCACCACCAGCCCTACACCTTACCCTACGCCCTCGCCTACTCCTGGCCCGTACACTGGCACTGACATGTGCGTCAGCACTTAGCCTGACCTTACCACATTTCCGTACCCTCACCTGTGACCTAAGGCTTGTTGTTCCCTAACCCTAACCCTATTACGGATAGGAAACACACCACCAGCCCTAAATCTAACGCCCAAACCATAGCCTACTCCTGCACCGTACGCTGGCACTGACCCGTGCGTCACCATGTAGCCTGACCCTCGCACGTTTCCGTACCCTCACCTATGCCCTAAGCCTTGCCGTTCCCCAACCATAACCCTAGCCTTGAATGGAAATCCGCCACCAGCCCTACATCTAAACCCTAAGCCGTAGCCTACTCCTGGCCGGTACGCTGGCACTGACACGTGTGTCAGCACGTAGCCTGACCCTCCCACGTTTCCGTACCCTCACCTGTGCCCTAAGCTTTGCCGTTCCCTAACCCTAACCCTAGCCCGGAACAGAATCCAACCACCAGCCCTACACTCTACCCTACGCCGTAGCATATTCCTGGCCCATACGCTGGCACTGATCCTTGCGTCAGCACGTAGCCTGACCCTCCCAAGTTTCCGTACCCTCACCTGTGCCCTAAGCCTTGACGTTCGCTAACCCTAACCCTAGCCTGGAACAGAAACCCACCACCAGCCCTACACCTTACCACCACGCCGTAGCCTACTCCTGGCCCATATCCTGGCACTGACCCGTGCGTCAGCACATAGCCTGACCCTCCCACGTTTCCGTAACCTCACCTGTGCCCTAAGCCTTGCGGTTCCCTAACCCTAACCCTAGCCCGGAACGGAAACCCACCACCAGCCCTACACCTTACCCTATAACGTAGCCTATACCTGGCCCGTACGCGGGTAATAGCCTGTGCTTCAGCACGTAGCCTGAAACTACAATGTTACCGTACCCTCAAATGTGCTCTAAGCCTTGCCGTTCCCTTACCCTAACCCTAGCCCGGAACGGAAACCCATCACCAGCCCTAAAACTTACCCACAAGCCGTAGCCTACTCCTGGCCCGTACGCTGGCACTGACCCGTGCGTCAGCACGTAGCCTGACCCTCCCACGTTTCCGTACCCTCACCTGTGCCCTAAGCCTTGCCGTTCCCTAACCCTAACCCTAGCCCGGAACGGAAACCCACCACCAGCCCTACACTCTATCCTACGCCGTAGCCTATACCTGGCCCGTACGCTGGCACTGACCCGTGCGTCAGCACGTAGCCTGACCCTCCAACATTTCCGTACCCTCACCTGTGCCCTAAGCATTGACGTTCGCTAACCCTTACCCTAGCCCGGAACAAAAACCCACCACAAGACCTACACCTTTCCACCACGCCGTAGCCTAATCCTGGCCCATATGCTGGCACTGACCCGTGCGTCAGCACGTAGCCTGACCCTCCCACGTTTCCGAAACCTCACCTGTGCCCTAAGCCTTGCCGTTCCCTAACCCTAACCCTAGCCCGGAATGAAAACCCACCACCAGCCCTACACCTTACCCTATGCCGTAGCCTACACCTGGCCCGTACGCGGGTAATGACCCGTGTTTCAGCACGTAGCCTAACCCTCCAATGTTACCGTACACTCACCTGTACCCTAAGCCTTGCCGTTCCCTAACCCTAACCCTAGCCCAGAACGGAAACCCACCACCAGCCCTAAAACTTACCCACAAGCCGTAGCCTACTCCTGGCCTGTACGCTGGCACTGACACGTGCGTCAGCACGTAGCCTGTCCCTCCCACGTTTCCGTACCCTCACCTGTGCCCTAAGCCTTGCCGTTCCCTAACACTAACCCTAGCCCGGAACGGAAACCCACCACCAGCCCTACACCATACCCTACACCGTAGCCTACTCCTGGCCCGTATGCTGGCACTGAACCGTGCATCAGCATGTAGCCTGACCCTCTCACGTTTCTGTACCCTCACCTGTGCCCTAAGCCTTGACGTTCCCTAACCCTAACCCTAGCCCGGAACGCAATCCCACCACCAGCCCTACACCTTTCCCTATGGCGTAGCCTACTCCTGGCCCATACGCTGGCACTGACCCATGCGTCATCACGTAACTTGACCCTCCCACTTTTCCGTACCCTCACCTGTCCCCTAAGCCTTGCCGTTCCCTTACCCTAGCCCTAGCCTGGAACGGAAACCCACCACCAGGCCTACTCCTTAGCCTATGCCGTAGCCTACTCCTTGCCCGTACCCTGGCACTGACCCATGCGTCAGCACGTAGCAAGACCCTCCAACGTTTCCGTACCCTCACTTGTGCCCTAAGCCTTGCCTTTCCCTAACCCTAACCATAGCCCGGAACGAAAACCCACCACCAGCCCTAAACCTTTCCCTACGCCGTAGCCTACTCCTGGCCCGTACGCTGGCACTGACACGTGCGTCAGCACGTAGCCTGACCCTCCCACTTTTCCGTACCCTCACCTGTGCCCTAAGCCTTGCCGTTCCCTAACCCTAACCCTAACCCGGAAGAGAAACCCACCAACATCCCTAAACCTTTCCCTACTGGGTAACCTTCTCCTCGCCCGTACGCTCGCACTGACCCATGCGTCAGCATGATGTTTGACCCTCCCACGTTTCCGTACCCTCACCTGGGCCCTAAGCCTTGCCATTCCCTAACACTAACCCTAGCCCGGAACGGAAACCCACCACCAGCCCTAAACCTTACCCTATGCCGTAGCCTACACCTGGCCCTTACGCGGGCACTGACCGGTGCTTCAGCACGTAGCCTGACCCTCCCACGTTTTCGGACCCTCACCTGTGCCCTAAGCCTTGCCGTTCCCTAACCCTAACCCTAGCCAGGAACGGAAACCCACCACCAGCCCTACACCTTTCCCAAAGCCGTAGCCTATTCCTGGCTCGTACGCCGGCACTCACCGTTTCATCAGCACGTAGCCTGACCCTCCCACATTTCCATACCCTCAACTGTGCCCTAAGCCTTGCCGTTCACTAACCCTAACCCTAGCCCTGAACGGAAACACACCACCAGCCCTACACCTTACCCCCAAGCCGTAGCCTACTCCTGGCCGGTACGCTGGCACTGACACGTGCGTCAGCATTTAGCCTGACCCTCACACGTTTCCGTACCCTCACCTGTGCCCTAAGCCTTGCCGTTTCCTAACCCTAACCCTAGCCTGGAACAGAAACCCACCACCAGCCCTACACTCTACCCTACGCCACAGCCTATTCCTGGCCCGTACGCTGGCACTGAGCCGTGCGTCAGCATGTAGCCTGACCCTCCCACATTTCCGTACCATCACCTGTGCCCTAAGCCTTGACGTTCCCTAACCCTAACCCTAGCCCGTCACAGAGTCCCACCACCAACCCTACACCTTATTGTATGCCGTAGCCTAGTCCTGGCCCGTACGCTGGCACTGACCCGTGCGTCATCATGTAGCCTGACCCTCCCACGTTTCCGTAACCTCTCCTGTGCCCTAAGCATTGCCGTTCCCTAACCCTAACCCTAGCCCGGAACCGAAACCCACCACCAGCCCTACACCTTACCCCAAGCCGTAGCCTATTCCTGGCCCGTACGCAGGCACTGACCCTTTCATTAGCATGTAGCCTGAACCTCCCACGTTTCCGTAACCTCATCTCTGCCCTAAGGCTTGCCGTTCCCTAATCCTAACCCTAGCCCGGAACGGAAACCCACCACCAGCCCTACACCTTAACCTACGCCGTAGCCTACTCCTGGCCTGTACGGTGGCACTGACACTTGCGTCAACATGTAGCCTGACCCTCCCAAGTTTCCGTACCCTCACCTGTGCCCTAAGACTTGCCGTTCCGTAACCCTAACCCTAGCCCGGAATGGAAAACCACCACCAGCCCTACACCTTACTCCCAAGCTGTAGCCTACTCCTGGCCCGTTCGGTGGCACTAAACCTAGCATCAGCAAGTAGCCTGACCCTCCCACGTTTCTGTACCCACACGCGTGCCCTAAGCCTTGCCGTTCCGTAAACCTAACCCTAGCCCGGAACGGAAACCCACCACCAGCCCTACACCGTACCCCCAAGCCATAGCCTACTCCTGGCCTATGTGCTGGCACTGACCCTTGTGTCCGCACGTAGCGTGACCCTCCCACGTTTCCGTACCCTCACCTGTGCCCTAAGCCTTGCCGTACCCTAACCCTAACCCTAGCCCGGCACGGAAACCCACCACCAGCCCTACACTTTACCCTACGCCGTAGCCTAATCCTGGCCCGAACACTGGCACTGACCCGTGCGTCAGCACGTAGCCTGACCCTCCCACATTTCTGTACCCTCACCTGTGCCCTAAGCCTTGCCGTTCCCTAACCCTAACCCTAGCCCGTAACTGAAACCCACCACCAGCCCTAAACCTTACCCACAAGCCGTAGCCTACTCCTGGCCCGTACACTGGCACTGACCCGTGCGTCAGCACGTAGCCTGACCCTCCCACTTTTCTGTACCCTTACCTGAGCCCTAAGGCTTGCCGTTCCCTAACCCTAACCCTAGCCCGGAACAGAATACCACCACCAGCCCTACACCTTACCATATGCCGTAGCCTACTCCTGGCCGGTACGCTGCCACTTAGCCGTGAATCAGCACGTAGCCTGACCCTCCCACGTTTCCGTACCCTCAGCTGTGCCCTAAGTTTGCCGTGCCCTAACCCTAACCCTAGCCCGGAACGAAACCCACCAACTGCCCTACAACTTACCCCCAAGCCGTAGCCTACTCCTGGCCCGTACGCTGGCACTGACCCGTGCGTCAGCACGTAGCCTGACCCTCCCACGTTTCCGTACCCTCACCTGTGCCCTAAGCCTTGCTGTTCCCTAACACTAACACTAGCCTGGAATGGAAACCCACCAACAGCCCCACACCTAACCACCAAACCGTAGCCTACTCCTGGCCGGTACGCTGGCACTGAACCGTGCGTCATCACGTAGCCTGACCCTCCCACTTTTCCGTACACACACCTGTGCCCTAAGCCTTGCCGTTCCCTTACCCTAACCCTAGCCCGGAACGGAAACCCACCACCCGCCCTACACCTTACCCTATTCCGTAGCCTACTCCTTGCCCGTACCCTGGCACTGACCCGTGCTTCAGCACGTAGCCATACCCTCCCACGTTTCCGTACCCTCACATGTGCCCTAAGCCTTGCCGTTCCCTAAACGTAACCGTAGCCCGGAACAAAAACCCACCACCAGCCCTACACCTTATACTACGCCGTAGCCTACTCCTGGCCCGTACGCTGGCACTGACACGTGCGTCAGCACGTAGCCTGACCCTCTCACGTTTCCGTACCCTCACCTGTGCCCTAAACCTTGCCGTTCCCTAACCCTAACCCTAGTCCGGAACGGAAACCCACCACCAACCCTACAGCTTACCCCCAAGCCATAGCCTATTCCTGACCCATACGCTGGCACTGACCCGTGCGTCAGCATGTAGCATGACTCTCCCACGTTTCCGTACCCTCACCTGTGCCCTAAGCCTTGCCGTTCCCTAACCGTATCCGTAGCCCGGAACGGAAACACACCACCAGCCCTACAACTAACCCCCAAGCCGTAGCCTACTCCTGGCCAGTACGCTGGCACTGACCCGTGCATCATCACGTACCCTGACCCTCCCACGTTTCCGTACCCTCACCTGTGCCCTAAGCCTTGCCGTTCCCTAACCCTAACCCTAGCCCGGAACGGAAAACCACCACAAGCCCTAAACCTTTCCCTACGCCGTAGCCTATTCCTGGCTCGTACGCAGTCACTGACCCTTTCATTAGCACGTAGCCTGACCCTCTCCCGTTTCCGTACCCTCACCTGTGCCCTAAGCCTTGCCGTTCACTAACGCTAAGCCTAGCCCGGAACGAAAACCCACCACCACCCCTACACCTTACCCCCAAGCCATAGCCTACTCCTGGCCGGTACGCTGACACTGACACGTGCGTCAGCACGTAGCCTGACCCTCACACGTTTCCGTACCCACACCTGTGCCCTAAGCCTTGCCGTTCCCTAACCCTAACCTTAGCCCGGAACAGAAACACACCACCAGCCCTACACTCTACCCTACGCCGTAGCCTATTTCTGGCCCGTACGCTGGCACTGACCCGTGCGTCAGCATGTAGACTGACCCTCCCACGTTTCCGTACCCTCACCTGTGCCCTAAGCCTTGACGTTCCCTAACCCTAACCCTAGCCCGGAACAGAAACCCACCAACAGCCCTACACCTTAACACCACGCCGTAGCCTACTCCTGGCCCATATGCTGGCACTGACCCGTGCGTCAGCACGTAGCCTGACCCTCCCACTTTTCCGTAAAGTCACATATGCCCTAAGCCTTGCCATTCCCTAACCCTAAACCTAGCCCGGAACGGAAACCCACCACCAGCCCTAAACCTTACTCTATGCCGTAGACTACACCTGGCCCGTACGTGGGCACTGACCTGTGCTTCAGCACGTAGCCTGACCCTCCCATGTTACTGTACCCTCACCTGAGCCCTAAGCCTTGCCGTTCCCTAACCCTAACTCGAGCCCGGCACGGAATCCCACCACCAGCCCTACACCTTATCGTATGTCGTAGCCTAGTCCTGGCCCATACGCTGGCAATGACCCGTGCGTCAGCATGTAGCCTGACCCTCCCACGTTTCCGTACCCTCACCTGTGCCCTAAGCCTTGCCGTTCCCTAACCCTAACCCTAGCCCGGAACGGAAACCCACCACAATCCCTAAACCTTACCATACGCCGTAGCCTACTCCTGGCCCGTACGCTGGCACTGACCCGTGAGTCAGCACGTAGACTGACCATCCCACGTTTCCGTACCCTCACCTGTGCCCTAAGCCTTGCCGTTCCCTCACCCTAACCCTAGCCAAGAACGGAAACCCACCAGCAACCCTAAACCTTACCCTACACCGTAGCCTACACCTGGCCCGTACGCTGGCACTGACACGTGCGTCAGCACGTAGCCTAACCCTCCCACGTTTCCGTACCCTCACCTGTGCCCTAAGACTTGCTGTTCCCTAACACTAACCCTAGCCTGGAACGGAAACACACCATCAGCCCTACACCTAACCACCAAGCCGTAACCTACTCCTGGCCCGTACGCTGGCACTAACCCATGCGGCAGCACGTAGCCTTACCCTCCAACGTTTCCGTACCCTCACCTGCGCCCTAAGCCTTACCGTTCCCTAACCCTAACCCTAGCCCGGAATGGAAACCCACCATCAGCCCTACACCTAACCCCGAAGCCTTAGCCTACACCTGGCTGGTATGCAGGCACTGACACGTGAGTCAGCACGTAGCATGACCCTCACAGTTTTCCGTACCCTCACCTGTGCCCTAAGCCTTGCCGTTCCCTAACTCTAAACCTAGCCCGGAACGGAAACCCACCACCAGCCCTAATCCTAACCCACAAGCCGTAGCTTACTCCTGGACCATACGCTGGCACTGACCGTGCGTCAGCATGTAGCCTGACCCTCCCACGTTTCCGTACCCTCACCTGTGCACTAAGCCTTGCTGTTCCCTAACCCTAACCCTAGTCCGGAACGGAAACACACCACCAGCCCTACAGCTTACCCCCAAGTCATAGCCTATTCCTGGTCCGTACGCTGGCACTGACCCGTGCGTCAGCATGTAGCCTGACCCTCCCACGTTTCCGTACCCTCACCTGTGCCCTAAGCCTTGCCGTTCCCTAACCCGAACCCTAGCCCGGAACGGAAACACACCACCAGCCCTACAATTTACCCCCAAGCCGTAGCCTACTCCTGGCCCGTACGCTGGCACAGACCCGTGCGTCAGCACGAAGCCTGACCCTCCCACATTTGCGGACCCTCACCTGTGCCCTAAGCCTTGCCGTTCCCTAACCCTATCCCTAGCCCGGAACGGAAACCCACGACAAACCCTACACATTTCCCTACGGCGTAGCCTATTCCTGGCTCATACGCAGGAACTGACCGTTTCATCAGCAAGTAGCCTGACCCTCCCACGTTTCCGTACCCTCACCTGTGCCCTAAGCCTTGCCGTTCCCTAACCCTAACCCTAACCCGGAACAGAAACCCACCACCATCCCTAAACCTTTCCCTACTGGGTAGCCTACTCCTCGCCCGTGCGCTCGCACTGACCCGTGCGTCAGCATGGAGTTTGACCCTCCCACGTTTCCGTACCCTCACCTGGGCCCTAAGCCTTGCCATTCCCTAACACTAACCCTAGCCCGGAACGGAAACCCACCACCAGCCCTACACCTTACCCTATGCCGTAGCCTACACCTGGCCCATACGCGGGCACTGACCTGTGCTTCAGCACGTAGCCTGACCCTCCCACGTTTTCGGACCCTCACCTGTGCCCTAAGCCTTGCCGTTCCCTAACCCTAACCCTAGCCCGGAACGGAAACCCACCACCAGCCCTAAACCTTTCCCAATGCCGTAGCCTATTCCTGGCTCCTACGCCGGCACTCACAGTTTCATCAGCACGTAGCCTGACCCTCACACGTTTCCGTACCCACACCTGTGCCCTAAGCCTTGCCTTTCCCTAACCCTAACTCTAGTCCGGAACGGAAACACACCACCAGCCCTACAGCTTACCCCCAAGCCATAGCCTATTCCTGGCCCGTACGCTGGCACTGACCCGTGTGTCAGCATGTAGCCTGACCCTCCCACGTTTCCGTACCCTCACCTGTGCCCTAAGCCTTGCCATTCCCTAACCCTAACCCTAGCCCGGAACGGAAACCCACCACCAGCCCTACACCTAACCCCCAAGCCGTAGCTTACTCCTCCTGGCCAGTACGCTGGCACTGACCCCTGCATCATCACTTAGCCTGACCCTCCCACGTTTCCGTACCCTCACCTGTGCCCTAAGCCTTGCCGTTCCCTAACACTAACCCTAGCCCGGAACGGAAACCCACCACCAGCCCTACACATTTCCCTACGCCGTAGCCTACTCCTTGCCTGTACCCTGGCACTGACCCGTGCTTCAGCACGTAGCCATACCCTCCCAAGTTTCTGTACCCTCACATGTGCCCTAAGCCTTGCCGTTCCCTAAACCTAACCGTAACCCGGAACGAAAACCCACCACCAGCCCTACACCTTACACTATGCAGTAGTTTACTCCTGGCCCGTACGCTGGCACTGACCCGTGCGTCAGCACGTAGCCTGACCCTCCCACGTTTGCGGACCCTCACCTGTGCCCTAAGCCTTGCCGTTCCCTAACCCTAACCCTAGCCCGGAACGGAAACCCACCACAAGCCCTAAACCTTTCCCTACGTCGTAGCCTATTCCTGGCTCGTACGCAGGCACTGATCCTTTCATTAGCACGTAGCCTGACCCTCCCACGTTTCCGTACCCTCACCTGTGCCCTAAGCCTTGCCGTTCACCTACGCTAAGCCCAGCCCGGAAGGGAAACCCACCACTAGCCCTAATCCTTTCCCTATGCCGTAGCCTACACCTGGCCCTTACGCTGGCACTGACCCATGTGTCAGCACGTAGTCTGACCCTCCCGTTTCCGTACCCTCACCTGGGCCCTAAGACTTGCCGTTCCATAACCCTAACCCTAGCTCGGAACGGAATCCCACCACCAGCCCTAAACCTTACCCTACGCCGTAGCCTACTCCTTGACCATACGCTGACACTGACCCATGCGTCAGCAGGTAGCCTGACCCTCCCACGTTTCCGTACCCTCACCTGTGCCCTAAGCCTTGCCGTTCCCTAACCCTAACCCTAGCCCGGAACGGAAACACACCACCAGCCCTACAACATACCCCCAAAATGTAGCCTACTCCTGGTCCATACGCTGGCACTGACCCGTGCGTCAGAACGTATCCTGACCCTGCCACGTTGCCGTACCCTCACCTGTGCCCTAAACCTTGCCGTTCCCTAACCCTAACCCTAGCCCTGAACGGAAACCCACCAGCAGCCCTGCAGCTAACCCCCAAGCCGTAGCCTACTCCTGGCCGGTACGCTTGCGCTGCCACGTGCGTCAGCACGTAGCCTGACCCTCCCATGTTTCTGTACCCTCACCTGTGCCTTAAGCCTTGCCGTTTCCTAACAATAACCCTAGCCCGGAACGGAAAACCACCATCAGCCCTACACTTTACCCTACGCCGTAGCCTACTCCTGGCCCGTACGCTGGCACTGACCCGTGCGTCAGCACGTTGCCTGACCTTCCCACGTTTCCGTACACTCACCTGTGCCCTAAGCCTTGGGGTTCCCTCACCCTAACCCTAACCCGGAACGGAAACCCACCACCAGCCCTACACCTTACCCTATGCCGTAGCCTACTCCTGGCCCGTACGCTGGCACTGACCCGTGCGTCAACACGTACCCTGACCCTCACACGTTTCCGTACCCTCACCTCTGCCCTAAGCCTTGCCGTTCCCTAACCCTAACCCTAGCCCGGTATGGAAATCCACCACCAGCCCTACACCTTACCATACGCCATAGCCTACTCCTGGCCCGTACGCTGGCACTGACCCGTGCGTCAGCACGTAGCCTGACCCTCCAACGTTTCTGTACCCTCACCTGTGCCCTAAGCCTTGCCGTTCCCTAACCCTAACCCTAGCCCGAAATGGAAACCCACCACCATCCCTAAACCTTTCCCTACGCCGTAGCCTACGCCTGGTCCATACGGTGACACTGACCCTTGCGTCAGCACGAAGCCTGACTCTCCCACGTTTCGTAACCTCACCTGTGCCCTAAGGCTTGCTGTTCCCTAACCCTAACCCTAGACCAAAACGGAAACCCACCACCAGCCCTACACCTTACCGTATGCCATAGCCTACTCCTTGCCCGTACGCTGGCACTGACACGTGCGTCAGCATGTAGCCTGACCCTCCCACGTTTCTGTACACTCACCTGTGCCCTAAGCCGTGCTGTTCCCTATCCCTAACCCTAGCCCGAAACGGAAATCCACCACCAGCCCTACACCTTACCCTACGCCGAAGCCTACTCCTGGGCCGAATACTGGCACTGACCTGTGCGTCAGCACGAAGCCTGACCTTCCCACATTTCCGCACCCTCATCTGTGCCCTAAGCCTTGACATTCCCTAACACTAACCCTAACCTGGAACGGAAACCCAGCACCAGCCCTACAACTTACCCCCAAGCCGTAGCCTATTCCTGGCCCGTACAGTGGCACTGACCCGTGCATCAGCACGTAGCCTGACCCTCCCACGTTTCCGTACCCTCACCTGTGCCCTAAGCCTTGCGGTTCCCTAACCCTAACCCTAGCCCGGAACAGAAACCCACCACCAGCCCTACACCTTACCCTACACCGTAGCCTACTCCGGACCCGTACGCTGGCACTGACCCATGCGTCAGCACGTAGCCTGACCCTCCCACGTTTCCAGAGCCTCACCTGTGCCCTAAGACTTGACGTTCCCTAACTCTAACCATAGCCCGGAACGGAAACACACCACCAGCCCTACACGTTACCCCCAAGCCATAGCCTACTCCTGGCCCGTATGCTGGCACTGATGCGTGCGTCAGCACGTAGCAATGAAACTCCCACGTTTCCGTACCCTCAACTGTGCCCTAAGACTTGTGGTTCCGTAACTCTAACACTAGCCCAGAAGGGAAACCCACCACCAACCCTACACCTTACCCTACACCGTAGCCTACTCCTGGCCCGTACGCGGGCACTGACCCGTGCATTCAGCAGGTAGCCTGACCCTCCCACGTTTCCGTACACTCACCTGTGCCCTAAGACTTGCCGTTCCCTAACCCTAACCGTAGCCCAGATCAAAAACCCATCACCAGCCCTACAACTTACCCACAACCTATAGCCTACTCCTGGCCCGTACGCTGGCACTGACCAGTGCGTCAGCACGGAGCCTGAGCTTCCCACGTTTCCGTACCCTCACGTGGGCCCTAAGCCTTGCCGTTCCCTAACCCTAACCCTAGCCCCGAACGGAAACCTACCACCAGCCCTACAACTTACCCCCAAGCCGTAGCCTACTCCTGGTCCGTACGCTGGCACTGACCCGTGCGTCAGCACGTAGCCTGACCCTCCCACGTTTCCGTACCATCACCTGTGCCCTAATCCTTGCCGTTCCCTAACCCTAACCCTAGCCCGGAATGGAAACACACCACCAGCCCTATACCTAACCCCCAAGCCGTAGCCTACTCCTGGCCCGTACGCGGGCACTGACCTGTGCTTCAGCACATAGCCTGACCCTCCCATGTTACTCTACCCTCACCTGTGCCCTAAGCCTTGCCGTTCCCTAATCCTAACCCTAGCCTCGAACGGAAACCCACCACCAGCCCTACACTCTACCCTACGCTGTAGCCTACTCCTGGCCCGTACGCTGGCACTAAGCCGTGCGTCAGCACGTAGCCTGACCCTCCCATGTTTCCGTACCATCACCTGTGCCCTAAGCCTTGCTGTTCCCTAACCCTAACCCTAGCCCATCACGGAAACCCACCACCAGGCCTACACCTTACCCTACGCCGTAGCCTACTCCTGGCCCGTACGCTGGCACTGACCCGTGCGTCAGCACGTAGCCGGACCCTCACACGTTTCCGTACCCTCACCTGTGCCCTAAGCCTTGCCGTTCCCTAACCCTAACCCTAGTCCGGAACGGAAACCCACCACCAGCCCTAGCTTACCCCCAAGCCATAGCCTACTCGTGGCCCATACACTGGCACTGACCAGTGTGTCAGCATATAGCCTGACGAGGCACACCAGGGGAGGGCGGGCCGGAAGGGTAAGGCTACCCAGGTCAGCTAATCCACAACCCTCAGGGAATCACATTGGTGAAAATGGACCTCACTAAGGCAGAAGAGAAGCCAAGGGAAAAAAGGACACGGTGCCATTAGCAGCACCGTAGATGAGTCTAGAAGTAATCACGTGACTTGTAGTAAGTCAGAAAGTGAAAGACACATATCATATCATATCACTTATAGGTGTTACCTAAAAATGGATACCAGGGCAGATATTTCCATGGAGAAGGGAAATCACAGATTCATTAAACAAACTTATGGTTCACCAATGGAAAGGTGTGAGGATTGGTTTCATTACGATATCGAGGTTAACACACATATACAAACACAGGTGACATATATAATCACCAAAGTCCTACAGAATACCAAGAGAGGATTACTCAACATTCTGTCATAACGTACATGGGAAAAGGATCCCAGGAAGAACAGACATCTGTATATGTGTAAAAGAACCACATCTTCCACACCTACAACAAGCCAAACATTGTAATCAAACTTGCTGTAATAAAAAATAAAAAATTAAATTAAAAACACAAACAAGAAGTAGTGAGACAAACTTGAGCGGCTTTCTCCTGGCACATTCCATTCTAAATTCCAATCTAGAACACCACTTCCACTGAGGCTCTCTTGCCCTAATAACCAGATTTGGTAAGGGAGAACTGCTGCCACCTTGTGGCCGTTTCACACAACAGCAGCTTTAATCCCAGCACTAATGGTCAGTTGATATTCAAAATCATTGCAGGCCTGTAAATGACACCTGCCCTGAAAACAAATCCTGGGGTCACATATCGACCAAAAAATTCAAAGCACGTCCATATTTCAAAAAGACCGTTTCAAAAGGCATATTTTACGCACATTATTGTTCTGCTTCTTTTCCGTTCTTTCCTTTTTTGTTAAAAAACACGGGAATGGAAAAAGGCATCCCTCAGAATGGGCGAAAATCATTGCAAACGAATCAATGGACAGAGGTTTAATCTCCAATATATATAAACAGCTCATGCAGCTTAATATTAAACAAACAAACAACCCCAAAAAAATGGGCAGAAGATCTAAAGAGACGTTTCTTCAAAGGAGACACAGAGATGGCCAAGACGCACATGAAAAGCTGCTCAACAGCACTAATTATTAGAGAAATGCAAATCAAAACTACAATGAGGTATCACCTCACACCTGTTAGAATCGGCATCATCAGAAAATCTACAAACAACAAATTCTGGGTAGAGTGTGGACAAAAGGAGCCCTCTTCCACTATTGGTGGGAATGTAAATTGATACAGTCACTATGGAGAACAGTATGGAGTTTCCTTAAAAAAACTAGAAATAGAATTACCATCTGATCCAGCAATCCCACTTCTGGGCATATACCCAGAGAAAACCATAAAACAAAAAGGCACATTCACCACAATGTTCATTGCAGCACTATTTACAATAGCCAGGTAATGGAAGCAATCTAAATGCCCACAGACAGATGAATGGATAAAGATGTGGTACATATATAAAATGGAATATTACTCGGCCATAAAAAGGAATGAAACTGGGTCATTTGTAGAGACATCTATGGATCGAGAGACTGTCATACAGAATGAAGTAAGTCAGAAAGAGGAAAACAAATATTGTATATAAATGCATATATGTGGAGCCTAAAAAATGGTACAGATGAACTGGTTTGCAGGGAAGAAATAGAGACACAGAGGTAGAGAACAAACGTATGGACACCAAGTGTGGGAAGCCATGGGGTGGTGGTGGTGGGATGAGTTGGGAGATTGGGATTGACCTGAATACATATATATGCATAAAATACATAACTAATAATAACGTGCTGTATAAAAAAATAAATAAAATTAAATTTCAAAATTTTAAAAAATAAAATTTAAAAATAAAACAGAAAAAATTTCTTCCCGTCACACAGATGTATTTATAGGAATGAATTATTTCCATGCTTATATCTATAAATACATAAAAGGGGAATAAAATCTAACTTGAACCATAAAAGAAAAAAAAACCTGAACCCAAGAGTTATACAGAGGAAAAACCTATCAGGGCACAATTGCTCCAGCGGTAAACAATTCTGAAATTGGTCAGAGGTGCGGAACCATCTCCCATACAGCCAGCAACTCACCCCCCACACAAGGAGCGTCCTCATTGCAAAGCTGGGGGACCGTGCCGAGCGATCTGTGAGTAAACGTGAGCTGAGCCCCAGGCCAGCTGCTGCTGAACTGTTCCCACCATTCCAAGGTAAAACACCTGAATATGTACAAGGGCTTGAAAGCCTAGAGGAAGGAACGTGGAGCCACACCAGCAACAGCACGCAGGCCAACTTGGTGCCTGCAGGCCAGCCAGGGTGGTCCTGGCCCCGGGCGCTCTTCCAGAAGCTTTCCATTGCCCTGCCTGTGATACCCCTCCTATCCCGGCCCCCACTGCTTTTTTCCTTCCTAATCTCTGTCCGGAGAGAAATTCCAGCGGAAGGTAAGGGTGACACATCCTCTTCTTTACAGGCGGCAGCCTGGCAACTCCTGCAGAAAGGCCAGCAGAACCCCACTCACACCGGGCCACCCACAAAGCTGTGGCACCTCTCTCCCTCCCACCAGCACAGCCCCGAGACTGCTGATGGGGCAGAGAATATGGAGTCAGGCACAGCTTCAGGGGCTATTGCTGCCTGGAGCTCTGTTTATATTGACCTCAACGAGGCACACCTGGGGAGGGCGGGCCGGCAGGGTAAGGCTGCCCAGGTCAGCTAATCCACAACCCTCAGGGAATCACATTGTTGAAAATGGACCTCGCTAAGGCAGAATAGAAGCTAAGGGAGAAAAGGACACAATGCCATTTGCAGCACCGTAGATGAGTCTAGAAGTAATCACGTGACTTGTAGTATGTCAGAAAGTGAAAGACACATATCATATCATATCACTTATAGGTGTTACCTAAAAATGGTTACCAGGGCAGATATTTCCACGGAGAAGGGCAATCACAGATTCATTAAACAAACTTATGGTTCACCAATGGAAAGGTGTGAGGATTGGTTTCATTACGATATCGGGGTTAACACACATATACAAACACAGGTGACATATATAATCACCAAAGACCTACAGAATACCAAGAGTGGACTACTCAACATTCTGTCATAACGTACATGGGAAAAGGATCCCAGGAAGAACAGACATCTGTATATGTGTAAAAGAACCACATCTTCCACACCTACAACAAGCCAAACATTGTAATCAAACTTGCTGTAATAAAAAATAAAAAATTAAATTAAAAACACGAACAAGAAGTAGTGAGACAAACTTGAGGGGCTTTCTCCTGGTATATTCCATTCTAAATTCCAATCTAGAACACCACTTCCACTGAGGCTCTCTTGCCCTAGTAACCAGATTTGGTGAGGGAGAACTGCTGCCACCTTGTGGCCGTTTCACACAACAGCAGCTTTAATCCCATCACTAATGGTCAGTTGATATTCAAAATCATTGCAGGCCTGTAAATGACACCTGCCCTGAAAACAAATCCTGGGTTCACATATCGACCAAAAAATTCAAAGGACGTCCATATTTCAAAACGACCGTTTCAAAAGGCATATTTTACGAACATTAGTGTTCTGCTTCTTTTCCTTTCTTTCCTTTTTTGTTAAAAAAAACGGGAATGGAAAAAGGCATCCCTCAGAATGGGCGAAAATCGTTGCAAACCAAACAATGGACAGAGGTTTAATCTCCAATATATATAAACAGCTCATGCAGCTTAATATTAAAAAACAAACAACCCAATACAAAAATGGGCAGAAGATCTAAAGAGACGTTTCTTCAGAGAGACAGAGATGGCCAAGACGCACATGAAAAGCTGCTCAACAGCACTAATTATTAGAGAAATGCAAATCAAAACTACAATGAGGTATCACCTCACACCCGTTAGAATCGGCATCATCAGAAAATCTACAAACAACAAATTCTGGGGAGGGTGTGGACAAAAGGAACCCTCTTCCACTATTGGTGGGAATGTAAATTGATACAGTCACTATGGAGAACAGTATGGAGTTTCCTTAAAAAAACTAGAAATAGAATTACCATCTGATCCAGCAATCCCACTTCTGGGTATATACCCAGAGAAAACCGTAAATCTAAAAGGCATATTCACCACAATGTTCATTGCAGCACTATTTACAATAGCCAGGTAATGGAAGCAACTTAAATGCCCACAGACAGATGAATGGATAAAGATGTGGTACATATATAAAATGGAATATTACTCGGCCATAAAAAGGAATGAAACTGGGTCATTTGTAGAGACATCGATGGATCGAGAGACTGTCATACAGAATGAAGTAAGTGAGAAAGAGGAAAACAAATATTGTATATTAATGCATATATGTGGAGCCTAAAAAACGGTACAGATGAACTGGTTTGCAGGGAAGAAATAGAGACACAGAGGTAGAGAACAAACGTATGGACACCAAGTGTGGGAAGCCATGGGGTGGTGGTGGTGGGATGAGTTGGGAGTTTGGGATTGACCTGAATACATATATATGCATAAAGTACATAACTAATAATAACGTGCTGTATAAAAAAAATAAATAAAATTAAATTTCAAATTTTAAAAAATAAAATTTAAAAATAAAACAGAAAAAAGTTCTTCCCGTCACACAGATGTATTTATAGGAATGAATTATTTCCATGCTTATATCTATAAATACATAAAAGAGGAATAAAATCTAACTTGAACCATAAAAGAAAAAAAAACTGAACCCACGAGTTATACAGAAGAAAACCCTATCAGCGCACTTGCTCCAGCGGTAAACAACTCTGAAATTGGTCAGAGGTGGGGAACCATCTCCCATACAGCCAGCAACCCACCCCCCACGCAAGGAGCGTCCTCATTGCAAAGCTGGGGGACCGTGCCGAGGCATCTGTGAGTAAACGTGAGCTGAGCCACAGGCCAGCTGCTGCTGAACTGTTCCCAACCTTTCCAGGTAAAACACCTGAATATGTACAAGGGCTTGAAAGCCTAGAGGAAGGACTGTGGAGCCACACCAGTGACAGCACGCAGGCCATCTTGGTGCCTGCAGGCCAGCCAGTGTGGTCCTGGACGCTGGCGCTCTTCCAGAAGCTTTCCATTTCCCTGCCTGAGATACCCCTCCTGTCCCGGCTCCCACTGCTTTTTTCCTTCCTCACCTCTGTCCGGAGAGAAATTCCAGCGGAAGGTATGGGTGACACAACCTCTTCTTTACAGGCGGCAGCCTGGCAACTCCTGCAGAAAGGCCAGCAGAACCCCACTCACACCGGGCCACCAACAAAGCTGTGGCCCCTCACTCCCTCCCACCAGCACAGCCCCGAGACTGCTGACGGGGCAGAGAATATGGAGTCAGCACAGCTTCAGGTACTATTGCTGCCTGGAGCTCTGTTTATATTGACCTCAACGAGGCACACATTGGGACGGCGGGCCGGAAGGGTAAGGCTTCCCAGGTCAGCTAATCCACAACCCTCAGGGAATCACATTGTTGAAAATGGACCTCGCTAAGGCAGAATAGAAGCGAAGGGAAAAAAGGACACAATGCCATTTGCAGCACCGTAGATGAGTCTAGAAGTAATCACGTGACATGTAGTAAGTCAGAAAGTGAAAGACACATATCATATCATATCACTTATAGGTGTTACCTAAAAATGGATACCAGGGCAGATATTTCCACGGAGAAGGGCAATCACAGATTCATTAAACAAACTTATGGTTCACCAATGGAAAGGTGTGAGGATTGGTTTCATTACGATCTTGGGGTTAACAGAGATATACAAACAGAGGTGACATATATAATCACCAAAGACCTACAGAATACCAAGAGTGGACTACTCAACATTCTGTCATAATGTACATGGGAAAAGGATCCCAGGAAGAACAGACATCTGTATATGTGTAAAAGAACGACATCTTCCACACCTACAACAAGCCAAACATTGTAATCAAATTTGCTGTAATAAAAAATAAAAAATTAAATTAAAAACACGAACAAGAAGTAGTGAGACAAACGTGAGGGGCTTTCTCCTGGCACATTCCATTCTAAATTCCAATCCAGAACATCACTTCCACTGAGGCTCTCTTGCCCTAGTAACCAGATTTGGTAAGGGTGAACTGCTGCCACCTTGTGGCCGTTTCTCACAACAGCATCTTTAATCCCAGCACTAATGGTCAGTTGATATTCAAAATCATTGCAGGCCTGTAAATGACACCTGCCCTGAAAACAAATCCTGGGGTCACATATCGACCAAAAAATTCAAAGCACGTCCATATTTCAAAACGACCGTTTCAAAAGGCATATTTTACGCACATTAGTGTTCTGCTTCTTTTCCTTTCTTTCCTTTTTTGTTAAAAAACACGGGAATGGAAAAAGGCATCCCTCAGAATGGGCGAAAATCGTTGCAGACGAATCAATGGACAGAGGTTTAATCTCCAATATATATAAACAGCTCATGCAGCTTAATATTAAAAAAACAAACAACCCCAAAAAAATGGGCAGAAGATCTAAAGAGAGGTTTCTTCAAAGGAGACACAGAGATGGCCAAGACGCACATGAAAAGCTGCTCAACAGCACTAATTATTAGAGAAATGCAAATCAAAACTACAATGAGGTATCACCTCACACCTGTTAGAATCGGCATTATCAGAAAATCTACAAACAACCAATTCTGGGGAGGGTGTGGACAAAAGCAGCCCTTTTCCACAATTGGTGGGAATGTAAATTGATACAGTCACTATGGAGAACAGTATGGAGTCTCCTTAAAAAATCTAGAAATAGAATTACCATCTGATCCAGCAATCCCACTTCCGGGCATATACCCAGAGAAAACCGTATTTCAAAAAGGCACATTCACCACAATGTTCGTTGCAGCACTATTTACAATAGCCAGGTAATGGAATCAACCTAAATGCCCACAGACAGATGAATGGATAAAGATGTGGTACTTTTATAAAATGGAATATTACTCGGCCATAAAAAGGAGTGAAACTGGGTCATTTGTAGAGACATCGATGGATCGAGAGACTGTCATACAGAATGAAGTAAGTCAGAAAGAGGAAAACAAATATTGTATATTAATGCATATATGTGGAGCCGAAAAATGGTACAGATGAACTGGTTTGCAGGGAAGAAATAGAGACACAGATGTAGAGAACAAATGTATGGACACCAAGTGTGGGAAGCCATGGGGTGGTGGTGGTGGGATGAGTTGGGAGTTTGGGATTGACCTGTATACATGTATATACATAAAATACATAACTAATAATAACCTGCTGTATAAAAAAAAAATAAAATGAAATTTCAAAATTTTAAAAAATAAAATTTAAAAATAAAACAGAAAAAATTCTTCCCATCACACAGATGTATTTATAGGAAAGAATTATTTCCATGCTTATATCTATAAATACATAAAAGGGGAATAAAATCTAACTTGAACCATAAAAGAAAAAAAAACCTGAACCCAGGAGTTATACAGAGGAAAACCCTATCAGGGCACTTGCTCCAGTGGTAAACAATTCTGAAATTGGTCAGAGGTGGGGAACCATCTCCCATACAGCCAGCAACCCACCCCCCACGCAAGGAGTGTCCTCATTGCAAAGCTGGGGGACCATGCTGAGGCATCTGTGAGTAAACGTGAGCTGAGCCCCAGGCCAGCTGCTGCTGAACTGTTCCCAACCTTTCCAGGTAAAACAACTGAATATGTACAAGGGCTTGAAAGCCTAGAGGGAGGACCGTGGAGCCACACCAGCGACAGCACACAGGCCAACTTGGTGCCTGCAGGCCAGCCTGCGTGGTCCTGGCCCCGGGCACTCTTCCAGAAGCTTTCCATTGCCCTGCCTGAGATACCCCTCCTGTCCCGGACCCCACTGCTTTTTCCTTCCTCACCTCTGTCCGGAGAGAAATTCCAGCGGAAGTTATGGGTGACACATCCTGTTCTTTACAGGCGGCAGCCTGGCATCTCCTGCAGAAAGGCCAGCAGAACCCCACTCACACCGGGCCACCCACAAAGCTGTGGCCCCTCACTCCCTCCCACCAGCACAGCCCCGAGACTGCTGACGGGGCAGAGAATATGGAGTCAGGCACAGCTTCAGAGGCTATTGCTGCCTGGAGCGCTGTTTATATTGACCTCAACGAGGCACACCTGGGGAGGGCAGGCCGGCAGGGTAAGGCTGCCCAGGTCAGCTAATCCACAACCCTCAGGGAATCACATTGTTGAAAATGGACCCTGCAATGGCAGAAGAGAAGCCAAGGGAAAAAAGGACAAAATGCCATTTGCAGCCCTGTAGATGAGTCTAGAAGTAATCACGTGACTTGTAGTAAGTCAGAAAGTGAAAGACACATATCATATCACTTAGAGGTGTTACCTAAAAATGGATACCAGGGCAGATATTTCAACGGAGAAGGGCAATCACAGATTCATTAAACAAACTTATGGTTCACCAATGGAAAGGTGTGAGGATTGGTTTCATTACGATATCGGGGTTAACAGACATATACAAACACAGGTGACATATATAATCACCAAAGACCTACAGAATACCAAGAGAGGACTACTCAACATTCTGTCATAACGTACATGGGAAAAGGATCCCAGGAAGAACAGACATCTGTATATGTGTAAAAGAACCACATCTTCCACACCTACAACAAGCCAAACATTGTAATCAAACTTGCTGTAATAAAAAATAAAAAAAAATTAAATTAAAAAACGAACAAGATGTAGTGAGACAAACGTGAGGGGCTTTCTCCTGGCACATTCCATTCTAAATTCGAATCTAGAACACCACTTCCACTGAGGCTCTCTTGCCCTAGTAACCTGAATTGGTAAGGGTGAACTGCTGCCATCTTGTGGCCGTTTCACACAACAGCAGCTTTAATCCCAACGCTAATGGTCAGTTGATATTCAAAATCATTGCAGGCCTGTAAATGACACCTGCCCTGAAAACAAATCCTGGGGTCACATATCGACCAAAAAATTCAAAGGACCTCCATATTTCAAAACGACCGTTTCAAAAGGCATATTTTACGCACATTAGTGTTCTGCTTCTTTTCATTTCTTTCCTTTTTTGTTAAAAAACACGGGAATGGAAAAAGGCATCCCTCAGGCTGGGTGAAAATCGTTGCTAACGAATCAATGGACACAGGTTTAATCTCCAATATATATAAACAGCTCATGCAGCTTAATATTAAAAAAACAAACAACCCCCCAAAAAATGGGCAGAAGATCTAAAGAGACGTTTCTTCAAAGGAGACACAGAGATGGCCAAGACGCACATGAAAAGCTGCTCAACAGCACTAATTATTAGAGAAATGCAAATCAAAACTACAATGAGGTATCACCTCACACCTGTTAGAATCGGCATCATCAGAAAATCTACAAACAACAAATTCTGGGGAGGGTGTGGACAAAAGGAGCCCTCTTCCACTATTGGTGGGAATGTAAATTGATACAGTCACTATGGAGAACAGTATGGAGTTTCCTTAAAAAAACTAGAAATAGAATTACCATCTGATCCAGCAATCCCACTTCTGGGCATATACCCAGAGAAAACCGTAAATCAAAAAGGCACATTCACCACAATGTTCATTGCAGCACTATTTACAATAGCCAGGTAATGGAAGCAACCTAAATGCCCACAGACAGATGAATGGATAAAGATGTGGTACATATATGAAATGGAATATGACTCGGCCATAAAAAGGAAAGAAACTGGGTCATTTGTAGAGACATCGATGGATCGAGAGACTGTCATACAGAATGAAGTAAGTCAGAAAGAGGAAAACAAATATTGTATATTAATGCATGTATGTGGAGCCTAAAAATGGTACAGATGAACTGGTTTGCAGGGAAGAAATAGAGACACAGAGGTAGAGATCAAACTTATGGACACCAAGTGTGGGAAGCCATGGGGTGGTGGTGGTGGGATGAGTTGGGAGTTTGGGATTGACCTGTATACATGTATATGCATAAAATACATAAATAATAATAACGTGCTGTATAAAAAAATAAATAAAATAAAATTTCAAAATTTTAAAATAAAATTTAAAAATAAAACAGAAAAAAAGTTCTTCCCGTCACACAGATGTATTTATAGGAATGAATTATTTCCATGCTTATATCTATAAATACATAAAAGAGGAATAATATCTAACTTGAAAAATAAAAGAAAGAAAAATCCTGAACACACGAGTTATACAGAGGAAAACCCTATCAGGGCACTTGCTCCAGTGGTAAACAATTCTCAAATTGGTCAGAGGTGGGGAATCATCTCCCATACAGCCAGCAACCCACACCCCACGCAAGGAGCGTCCTCATTGCAAAGCTGGGGGACCGTGCCGAGGCATCTGTGAGTAAACGTGAGCTGAGCCCCAGGCCAGCTGCTGCTGAACTGTACCCACCGTTTCCACGTAAAACACCTGAATATGTACAAGGGCTTGAAAGCCTAGAGGAAGGATCGTGGAGCCACACCAGCGAAAGCACGCAGGCCAACTTGGTGCCTGCAGGCCAGTCAGGATGGTCCTGGCACCGGGCGCTCTTCCAGAAGCTTTCCATTGCCCTGCCTGAGATACCCTTCCTGTCCCGGCCCCACTGCTTTTTTCCTTCCTCACCTCTGTCCGGAGAGAAATTCCAGCGGAAGGTATGGGTGACACAACCTCTTCTTTACAGGCGGCAGCCTGGCAACTCCTGCAGAAAGGCCAGCAGAGCCCCACTCACACCGGGCCACCCACAAAGCTGTGGCCCCTCACTCCCTCCCACCAGCACAGCCCCGAGACTGCTGACGGGGCAGAGAATATGGAGGCAGGCACAGCTTCAGGGGCTATTGCTGCCTGGAGTGCTGTTTATATTGACCTCAACGAGGCACACCTGGGGAGGGTGGGCCGGCAGGGTAAGGCTGCCGAGGTCAGCTAATCCACAACCCTCAGGGAATCACATTGTTGAGAATGGACCCCGCTAAGGCAGAAGAGAAGCCAAGGGAAAAAAGGACACAATGCCATTTGCAGCACCGTAGATGAGTCTAGAAGTAATCACGTGACTTGTAGTAAGTCAGAAAGTGAAAGACACATATCATATCATATCACTTATAGGAGTTACCTAAAAATGGATACCAGGGCAGATATTTCCACGGAGAAGGGCAATCACAGATTCATTAAACAAACTTATGGTTCACCAATGGAAAGGTGTGAGGATTGGTTTCATTACGATATCAGGGTTAACAGACATATACAAACACAGGTGACATATATAATCACCAAAGACCTACAGAATACCAAGAGAGGACTACTGAACATTCTGTCATAACGTACATGGGAAAAGGATTCCAGGAAGAACAGACATCTGTATATGTGTAAAAGAACCACATCTTCCACACCTACAACAAGCCAAACATTGTAATCTAACTTGATGTAATAAAAAATTAAAAATTAAATGAAAAACACGAACAAGAAGTAGTGAGACAAACGTGAGGGGCTTTCTCCTGGCACATTCCATTCTAAACTCCAATCTAGAACACCACTTCCACTGAGGCTCTCTTGCCCTAGTAACCAGATTTGGTAAGGGTGAACTGCTGCCACCTTGTGGCCGTTTCACACAACAGCAGCTTTAATCCCTACGCTAATGGTCAGTTGGTATTCAAAATCATTGCAGGCCTGTAAATGACACCTGCCCTGAAAACAAATCCTGGGGTCACATATCGACCAAAAATTCAAAGGACGTCCATATTTCAAAACGACCGTTTCAAAAGGCATACTTTACACACATTAGTGTTCTGCTTCTTTTCCTTTCTTTCCTTTTTTGTTAAAAAACACGGGAATGGAAAAAGGAATCCCTCCGAATGGGCGAAAATCGTTGCAGACGAATCAATGGACAGAGGTTTAATCTCCAATATATATAAACAGCTAATGCAGCTTAATATTAAAAAAACAAACAACCCCCAAAAAAATGGGCAGAAGATCTAAAGAGACGTTTCTTCAAAGGAGACACAGAGATGGCCACGACGCACATGAAAAGCTGCTCAACAGCACTAATTATTAGAGAAATGCAAATCAAAACTACAATGAGGTATCACCTCACACCTGTTAGAATCAGCATCATCAGAAAATCTACAAACAACCAATTCTGGGGAGGGTGTGGACAAAAGCAGCCCTTTTCCACAATTGGTGGGAATGTAAATTGATACAGTCACTATGGAGAACAGTATGGAGTTTCCTTAAAAAATCTAGAAATAGAATTACCATCTGATCCAGCAATCCCACTTCTGGGCATATACCCAGAGAAAACCGTATTTCAAAAAGGCACATTCACCACAATGTTCGTTGCAGCACTATTTACAATAGCCAGGTAATGGAAGCAAATTAAATGCCCACACACAGATGAATGGATAAAGATGTGGTACATATATGAAATGGAATATTACTCGGCCATAAAAAGGAATGAAACTGGGTCATTTGTAGAGACATCGATGGATCGAGAGACTGTCATACAGAATGAAGTAAGTCAAAAAGAGGAAAACAAATATTCTCTATTAACGCATATATGTGGAGCCGAAAAATGGTACAGATGAACTGGTTTGCAGGGAAGAAATAGAGACACAGAGGTAGAGAACAAACGTATGGACACCAAGTGTGGGAAGCCAGGGGGTGGTGGTGGTGGGATGAGTTGTGAGTTTGGGATTGACCTGTATACATATATATGCATAAAATACATAACTAATAATAACGTGCTGTATAAAAAAGAAAATAAATAAAATAAAAGTTCAAAATTTTAAAAAATAAAATTTAAAAATAAAACAGAAAAAAGTTCTTCCCGTCACACAGATGTATTTATAGGAATGAATTATTTCCATGCTTATATTTATAAATACATAAAAGAGGAATAAAATCTAACTTGAACCAAAAAAGAAAAAAAAAATTGATCTCACGAGTTATACAGAGGAAAACCCTATCACGGCACTTGGTCCAGCGGTAAACAATTCTGAAATTGGTCAGAGGTGGGGAACCATCTCCCATACAGCCAGCCACCCACCACCCACGCAAGGAGCATCCACATTGCAAAGCTGGGGGACCGTGCCGAGGCATCTGTGAGTAAACGTGAGCTGAGCCACAGGCCAGCTGCTGCTGAACTGTTCCCACCCTTTCCAGGTAAAACACCTGAATATGTACAAGGGCTTGAAAGCCTAGAGGAAGGACCGTGGAGCCACACCAGCGACAGCACGCAGGCCAACTTGGTGCCTGCAGGCCAGCCAGCGTGGTCCTGGCCCCGGGCACTCTTCCAGAAGCTTTCCATTGCCCTGCCTCAGATACCCCTCCTGTCCCGGACCCCACTGCTTTTTTCCTTCCTCACCTCGGTCCAGAGAGAAATTCCAGCGGAAGGTATGGGTGACACATCCTCTTCTTTACAGGCGGCAGCCTGGCAACTCCTGCAGAAAGGCCAGCAGAACCCCACTCACACAGGGCCACCCACAAAGCTGTGGCCCCTCACTCCCTCCCACCAGCACAGCCCCGAGACTGCTGACGGGGCAGAGAATATGGAGTTAGGCACAGCTTCAGGGTCTAATGCTGCCTGGAGCTCTGTTTATATTGATCTCAACGAGGCACACCTGGGGAGGGCGGGCCGGCAGGGTAGGTGCCCAGGTCAGCTAATCCACAACCCTCAGGGAATCACATTGTTGAAAATGGACCCCGCTAAGGCAGAAGAGAAGCCAAGGGAAAAAAGGACACAATGCCATTTGCAGCCCCGTAGATGAGTCTAGAAATAATCACGTGACTTGTAGTAAGTCAGAAAGTGAAAGACACATATCATATCATATCACTTATAGGTGTTACCTAAAAATGGATACCAGGGCAGATATTTCCACGGAGAAGGGCAATCACAGATTCATTAAACAAACTTATGGTTCACCAATGGAAAGGTGTGAGGATTGGTTTCATTATGATATCGTGGTTAACAGACATATACAAACACAGGTGACATATATAATCACCAAAGACCTACAGAATACCAAGAGAGGACTACTCAACATTCTGTCATAACGTACATGGGAAAAGGATCCCAGGAAGAACAGTCATCTGTATATGTGTAAAAGAACCACATCTTCCACACCTACAACAAGCCAAACATTGTAATCAAACTTGCTGTAATAAAAAATAAAAACTTAAATTAAAAACACGAACAAGAAGTAGTGAGACAAACGTGAGGGGATTTCTCCTGGCACATTCCATTCTAAGCTCCAATCTAGAACACCACTTCCACTGAGGCTCTCTTGCCCTAGTAACCAGATTTGGTAAGGGTGAACTGCTGCCACCTTGTGGCCGTTTCACACAACAGCAGCTTTAATCCCAACGCTAATGGTCAGTTGATATTCAAAATCATTGCAGGCCTGTAAATGACACCTGCCCTGAAAACAAATCCTGGGGTCACATATCGACCAAAAAATTCAAAGGACGTCCATATTTCAAAACGACCGTTTCAAAAGGCATATTTTACACACATAAGTGTTCTGCTTCTTTTCCTTTCTTTCCTTTTTTGTTAAAAAAAACGGGAAAGGAAAAAGGCATCCCTCAGGATGGGTGAAAATCGTTGCAAACGAATCAATGGACACAGATTTAATCTCCAATATATATAAACAGCTCATGCAGCTTAATATTAAAAAAACAAACAACCCCCCAAAAAATGGGCAGAAGATTTAAAGAGACGTTTCTTCAAAGGAGACACAGAGATGGCCAAGACGCACATGAAAAGCTGCTCAACAGCACTAATTATTAGAGAAATGCAAATCAAAACTACAATGAGGTATCACCTCACACCTGTTAGAATCGGCATCATCAGAAAATCTACAAACAACCAATTCTGGGGAGGGTGTGGACAAAAGGAGCCCTCTTCCACTATTGGTGGGAATGTAAATTGATACAGTCACTATGGAGAACAGTATGGAGTTTCCTTAAAAAAACTAGAAATAGAATTACCATCTGATCCAGCAATCCCACTTCTGGGCATATACCCAGAGAAAACCGTATTTCAAAAAGGCACATTCACCACAATGTTCGTTGCAGCACTATTTACAATAGCCAGGTAATGGAAGCAACCTAAATGCCCACAGACAGATGAATGGATAAAGATGTGGTACATATATAAAATGGAATATTACTCGGCCATAAAAAGGAATGAAACTGGGTCATTTGTAGAGACATCGATGGATCGAGAGACTGTCATACAGAATGAAGTAAGTCAGGAAGAGGAAAACAAATATTGTATATTAATGCATATATGTGGAGCCGAAAAATGGTACAGATGAACTGGTTTGCAGGGAAGAAATAGAGACACAGAGGTAGAGAACAAGCGTATGGACACCAAGGGTGGGAAGCCATGGGGTGGTGGTGGTGGGATGAGTTGGGAGTTTGGGATTGACCTGTATACATGTATATGCATAAAATACATAACTAATAATAACCTGCTTTATAAAAAAATAAATAAAATTTCAAAATTTTAAAAAATAAAATTTAAATATAAAACAGAATAAAGTTCTTCCCGTCACACAGATGTATTTATAGGAATGAATTATTTCCATGCTTATATCTATAAATACATAAAAGAGGAATAACATCTAACTTGAAACATAAAAGAAAAAAAAAGTGAACCCACGAGTTATACAGAGGAAAACCCTATCACGGCACTTGCTCCAGTGGTAAACAATTCTGAAATTGGTCAGAGGTGGGGAACCATCTCCCATACAGCCAGCAACCCACCCCCCACGCAAGGAGTGTCCTCATTGCAAAGCTGGGGGACCGTGTCGAGGCATCTGTGAGTAAACGTGAGTTGAGCCCCAGGCCAGCTGCTGCTGAACTGTTCCCAACCATTCCAGGTAAAACACCTGAATATGTACAAGGGCTTGAAAGCCTAGAGGAAGGACCGTGGAGCCACATCAGTGACAGCACGCAGGCCAACTTGGTGCCTGCAGGCCAGCCAGCGTGGTCCTGGCCCCTGGCGCTCTTCCAGAAGCTTTCCATTGCCCTGCCTGAGATACCCCTCCTGTCCCGGACCCCACTGCTTTTTTCCTTCCTCACCTCTGTCCGGAGAGAAATTCCAGCGGAAGGTATGGGTGACACATCCTCTTCTTTACAGGCGGCAGCCTGGCAACTCCTGCAGAAAGGCCAGCAGAACCCCACTCACACAGGGCCACCCACAAAGCTGTGGCCCCTCACTCCCTCTCACCAGCACAGCCCCGAGACTGCTGACGGGGCCGAGAATATGGAGTCAGGCACAGCTTCAGGGGCTATTGCTGCCTGGAGCTCTGTTTATATTGACCTCAACGAGGCACACCTGGGGAGGGCTGGCCGGCATGGTAAGGATGCCCAGGTCAGCTAATCCACAACCCTCAGGGAATCACATTGTTGAAAATGGACCCCGCTAAGGCAGAAGAGAAGCCAAGGGAAAAAAGGACACAATGCCATTTGTAGCACCGTAGATGAGTCTAGAAGTAATCACGTGACTTGTAGTAAGTCAGAAAGTGAAAGACACATATCATATCATATCACTTATAGGTGTTACCTAAAAATGGATACCAGGGCAGATATTTCCACGGAGAAGGGCAATCACAGATTCATTAAACAAACTTATGGTTCACCAATGGAAAGGTGTGAGGATTGGTTTCATTACGATATCGGGGTTAACAGACATATACAAACACAGGTGACATATATAATCACCAAAGACCTACAGAATACCAAGAGAGGACTACTCAACATTCTGTCATAACGTACATGGGAAAAGGATCCCAAGAAGAACAGTCATCTGTATATGTGTAAAAGAACCACATCTTCCACACCTACAACAAGCCAAACATTGTAATCAAACTTGCTGTAATAAAAAATAAAAACTTAAATTAAAAACACGAACAAGAAGTAGTGAGACAAACGTGAGGGGCTTTCTCCTGGTACATTCCATTCTAAACTCCAATATAGAACACCACTTCCACTGAGGCTCTCTTGCCCTAGTAACCAGATTTGGTAAGGGTGAACTGCTGCCACCTTGTGGCCGTTTCACACAACAGCAGCTTTAATCCCAACGCTAATGGTCAGTTGATATTCAAAATCATTGCAGGCCTGTAAATGACACCTGCCCTGAAAACAAATCCTGGGGTCACATATCGACCAAAAAATTCAAAGGACGTCCATATTTCAAAACGACCGTTTCAAAAGGCATATTTTACGCACATAAGTGTTCTGCTTCTTTTCCTTTCTTTCCTTTTTTGTTAAAAAAAAACGGGAAAGGAAAAAGGCATCCCTCAGGATGGGGGAAAATCATTGCAAACGAATCAATGGACACAGATTTAATCTCCAATATATATAAACAGCTCATGCAGCTTAATATTAAAAAAACAAACAACCCCCCAAAAAATGGGCAGAAGATCTAAAGAGACGTTTCTTCAAAGGAGACACAGAGATGGCCAAGACGCACATGAAAAGCTGCTCAACAGCACTAATTATTAGAGAAATGCAAATCAAAACTACAATGAGGTATCACCTCACACCTGTTAGAATCGGCATCATCAGAAAATCTACAAACAACCAATTCTGGGGAGGGTGTGGACAAAAGGAGCCCTCTTCCACTATTGGTGGGAATGTAAATTGATACAGTCCCTATGGAGAACAGTATGGAGTTTCCTTAAAAAAAATAGAAATAGAATTACCATCTGATCCAGCAATCCCACTTCTGGGCATATACCCAGAGAAAACCGTATTTCAAAAAGGCACATTCACCACAATGTTCGTTGCAGCACTATTTACAATAGCCAGGTAATGGAATCAACCTAAATGCCCACAGACAGATGAATGGATAAAGATGTGGTACATATATAAAATGGAATATTACTCGGCCATAAAAAGGAATGAAACTGGGTCATTTGTAGAGACATCGATGGATCGAGAGACTGTCATACAGATTGAAGTAAGTCAGAAAGAGGAAAACAAATATTGTATAATAATGCATGTATGTGGAGCCTAAAAATGGTACAGATGAACTGGTTTGCAGGGAAGAAATAGAGACACAGAGGTAGAGAACAAACTTATGGACACCAAGTGTGGGAAGCCATGGGGTGGTGGTGGTGGGATGAGTTGGGAGATTGGGATTGACCTGTATACATGTATATGCATAAAATACATAACTGTTAATAACGTGCTGTATAAAAACATAAATAAAATTAAATTTCAAAATTTTAAAAAATAAAATTTAAAAATAAAACAGAAAAAATTCTTCCCGTCACACAGATGTATTTATAGGAATGAATTATTTCCATGCTTATATTTATAAATACATAAAAGAGGAATAAAATCTAACTTGAACCAAAAGAAAAAAAAATTGAACCCACGAGTTATACAGAGGAAAACCCTATCACGGCACTTGGTCCAGCGGTAAACAATTCTGAAATTGGTCAGAGGTGGGGAACCATCTCCCATACAGCCAGCCACCCACCACCCACGCAAGGAGCATCCTCATTGCAAAGCTGGGGGACCGTGCCGAGGCATCTGTGAGTAAACGTGAGCTGAGCCCCAGGCCAGCTGCTGCTGAACTGTTCCCACCCTTTCCAGGTAAAACACCTGAATATGTACAAGGGCTTGAAAGCCTAGAGGAAGGACCGTGGAGCCACACCAGCGACAGCACGCAGGCCAACTTGGTGCCTGCAGGCCAGCCAGCGTGGTCCTGGCCCCGGGCGCTCTTCCAGAAGCTTTCCATTGCCCTGCCTGAGATACCCCTCCTGTCCCGGAACCCACTGCTTTTTTCCTTCCTCATCTCTGTCCGGAGAGAAATTCCAGCGGAAGGTATGGGTGACACATTCCTTCTTTACAGGTGGCAGCCTGGCAACTCCTGCAGAAAGGCCAGCAGAACCCCACTCACACAGGGTCACCCACAAAGCTGTGGCCCCTCCCTCCCTCCCACCAGCACAGCCCCGAGACTGCTGACGGGGCAGAGAATATGGAGTCAGGCACAGCTTCAGAGGCTATTTTGCCTGGAGTGCTGTTTATATTGACCTCAACGAGGCAAACCTGGGGAGGGCGGGCCGGCAGGGTAAGGCTGCCCAGGTCAGCTAATCCACAACCCTCAGGGAATCACATTGTTGAAAATGGACCCCGCTAAGGCAGAAGAGAAGCCAAGGGAAAAAAGGACACAATGCCATTTGCAGCACCGTAGATGAGTCTAGAAGTAATCACGTGACTTGTAGTAAGTCAGAAAGTGAAAGACACATATCATATCATATCACTTATAGGTGTTACCTAAAAATGGATACCAGGGCAGATATTTCCACGGAGAAGGGCAATCACAGATTCATTAAACAAACTTATGGTTCACCAATGGAAAGGTGTGAGGATTGGTTTCATTACGATATCGGGGTTAACAGACATATACAAACACAGGTGACATATATAATCACCAAAGACCTACAGAATACCAAGAGAGGACTACTCAACATTCTGTTATAACGTACATGGGAAAAGGATCCCAGGAAGAACAGACATCTGTATATGTGTAAAAGAACCACATCTTCCACACCTACAACAAGCCAAACATTGTAATCAAACTTGCTGTAATAAAAAATAAAAAAAATTAAATTAAAAACACGAACAAGAAGTAGTGAGACAAACGTGAGGGGCTTTCTCCTGGCACATTCCATTCTAAACTCCAATCTAGAACACCACTTCCACTGGGGCTCTCTTGCCCTAGTAACCAGATTTGGTAAGGGTGAACTGCTGCCACCTTGTGGCCGTTTCACACAACAGCAGCTTTAATCCCAACGCTAATGGTCAGTTGATATTCAAAATCATTGCAGGCCTGTAAATGACACCTGCCCTGAAAACATATCCTGGGGTCACATATCGACCAAAAAATTCTAAGGACGTCCATATTTCAAAACGACCGTTTCAAAAGGCATATTTTACGCACATTAGTGTTCTGCTTCTTTTCCTTTCTTTCCTTTTTTGTTAAAAAACACGGGAATGGAAAAAGGCATCCCTCAGAATGGGCGAAAATCGTTGCAGACGAATCAATGGACAGAGGTTTAATCTCCAATATATATAAACAGCTCATGCAGCTTAATATTAAAAAAACAAACAACCCAAAAAAAATGGGCAGAAGATCTAAAGAGACGTTTCTTCAAAGGAGACACAGAGATGGCCAAGACGCACATGAAAAGCTGCTCAACAGCACTAATTATTAGAGAAATGCAAATCAAAACTACAATGAGGTATCACCTCACACCTGTTAGAATCGGCATCATCAGAAAATCTACAAACAACCAATTCTGGGGAGGGTGTGGACAAAAGGAGCCCTCTTCCACTTTTGGTGGGAATGTAAATTGATACAGTCACTATGGAGAACAGTATGGAGTTTCCTTAAAAAAACTAGAAATAGAATTACCATCTGATCCAGCAATCCCACTTCTGGGCATATACCCAGAGAAAACCGTATTTCAAAAAGGCACATTCACCACAATGTTCGTTGCAGCACTATTTACAATAGCCAGGTAATGGAAGCAACCTAAATGCCCACAGACAGATGAATGGATAAAGATGTGGTACATATATAAAATGGAATATTACTCGGCCATAAAAAGGAATGAAACTGGGTCATTTGTAGAGACATCGATGGATCGAGAGACTGTCATACAGAATGAAGTAAGTCAGAAAGAGGAAAACAAATATTGTATATTAATGCATATATGTGGAGCCGAAAAATGGTACAGATGAACTGGTTTGCAGGGAAGAAATAGAGACACAGAGGTAGAGAACAAACGTATGGACACCAAGTGTGGGAAGCCATGGGGTGGTGGTGGTGGGATGAGTTGGGAGTTTGGGATTGACCTGTATACATGTATATGCATAAAATACATAACTAATAATAACCTGCTTTATAAAAAAATAAATAAAATTAAATTTCAAAATTTTAAAAAATAAAATTTAAAAATAAAAGAGAAAAAAGTTCTTCCCGTCACACAGATGTATTTATAGGAATGAATTATTTCCATGCTTATATCTATAAATATATAAAAGCGGAATAAAATCTAACTTGAACCATAAAAGAAAAAAAAAACCTGAACCCACGTGTTATACAGAGGAAAACCCTATCAGGGCACTTGCTCCAGCGGTAAACAATTCGGAAATTGGTCAGAGGTGGGAAACCATCTCCCATACAGCCAGCAACCCACGCCCCACGCAAGGAGCGTCCTCATTGCAAAGCAGGGGTACCGTGCCGAGGCATCTGTGAGTAAACGTGAGCTGAGCCCCAGGCCAGCTGCTGCTGAACTGTTCCCACCTTTCCCAGGTAAAACACCTGAATATGTACAAGGGCTTGAAAGCCTAGAGGAAGGGCCGTCGAGCCACACCAGCGACAACACGCAGGCCAACTTGGTGCCTGCAGGCCAGCCAGGTTGGTCTTGGCCCCGGGCGCTCTTCCGGAAGCTTTCCATTGCCCTGTCTGAAATACTCCTCCTGTCCCGGCCCCCACTGCTTTTTTCCTTCCTCACCTCTGTCCGGAGAGAAATTCCAGCAGAAGGTATGGGTGACACATTCCTTCTTTACAGGTGGCAGCCTGGCAACTCCTGCAGAAAGGCCAGCAGAACCCCACTCACACCGGGCCACCCACAAAGCTGTGGCCCCTCACTCCCTCCCTCCAGCACAGCCCCGAGACTGCTGACGGGGCAGAGAATATGGAGTCAGGCACAGCTTCAGGGGCTATTGCTGCCTGGAGCGCTGTTTATATTGACCTCAACGAGGCACACCTGGGGAGGGCGGGCCGGCAGGGTAAGGCTGCCCAGGTCAGCTAATCCATAACCCTCAGGGAATCACATTGGTGAAAATGGACCTCGCTAAGGTAGAAGAGATGCCAAGGAAAAAAAGGACACAATGCCATTTGCACACCGTAAATGAGTCTAGAAGTAATCACGTGACTTGTAGTAAGTCAGAAAGTGAAAGACACATATCATATCATATCACTTACAGGTGTTACCTAAAAATGGATACCAGGGCAGATATTTCCACGGAGAAGGGCAATCACAGATTCATTAAACAAACTTATGGTTCACCAATGGAATGGTGTGAGGATTGGTTTCATTACAATATCGGGGTTAACAGACATATACAAACACAGGTGACATATATAATCACCAAAGACCTACAGAATACCAAGAGAGGACTACTTAATATTCTGTCATAACGTACATGGGAAAAGGATCCCAAGAAGAAAAGACATCTGTATATGTGTAAAAGAACCACATCTTCCACACCTACAACAAGCCAAACATTGTAATCAAACTTGCTGTAATAAAAAATAAAACAATTAAATTAAAAACACGAACAAGAAGTAGTGAGACAAACTTGAGGGGCATTCTCATCGCACATTCCATTCTAAATTCCAATCTAGAACACCACTTCCACTGAGGCTCTCTTTCCCTAGTAACCAGATTTGGTAAGGATGAACTGCTGCCACCTTGTGGCCGTTTCACACAACAGCAGCTTTAATCCCAGCGCTAATGGTCAGTTGATATTCAAAATCATTGCAGGCCTGTAAATGACACCTGCCCTGAAAACAAATCCTGGGGTCACATATCGACCAAAAAATTCAAAGCACGTCCATATTTCAAAACGACCGTTTCAAAAGGCATATTTTACGCACATTAGTGTTCTGCTTCTTTTCCTTTCTTTCCTTTTTTGTTAGAAAAAACGGGAATGGAAAAAGGCATCCCTCAGAATGGGCAAAAATCGTTGCAAACTAATCAATGGACAGAGGTTTAATCTCCAATATATATAAACAGCTCATGCAGCTTAATATTAAAAAAACAAACAACCCAATACAAAAATGGGCAGAAGATATAAAGAGACGTTTCTTCAAAGAAGACACAGAGATGGCCAAGACGCACATGAAAAGCTGCTCAACAGCACTAATTATTAGAGAAATGCAAATCAAAACTACAATGAGGTATCACCTCACACCTGTTAGAATCGGCATCATCAGAAAATCTACAAACAACCAATTCTAGGGTGGGTGTGGACAAAAGGAGCCCTCTTCCACTATTGGTGGGAATGTAAATTGATACAGTCACTATGGAGAACAGTATGGAGTTTCCTTAAAAAAAATAGAAATAGAATTACCATCTGATCCAGCAATTCCACTTCTGGGCATATACCCAGAGAAAACGGTAAATCAAAAAGGCACATTCACCACAATGTTCGTTGCAGCACTATTTACAATAGCCAGGTAATGGAAGCAACCTAAATGCCCACAGACAGATGAATGGATAAAGATGTGGTACATATATAAAATGAAATATTACTCGGCCATAAACAGGAATGAAACTGGGTCATTTGCAGAGACATCGATGTATCTAGAGACTGTCATACAGAGTGGATTATGTCAAAAACAAAAAAACAAATATTGTATATTAATGCCTATATTTGGTACCTAGAAAAGTGGTACAGATGAACTTGTTTGCAGGGCAGAAATAGAGACACACAGGTAGAGAACAAACGTATGGACACAAATAGGGGGAAGCCATTTGGTGGTGGTGGTGGTGGGATGAGTTGGGAGATTGCGTTGACCTGTATACATGTAAATGCATAAAATACATAACTAATATTAACCTGCTGTATAAGAAAATAAATTTAAATTTCAAAATTTTTAAAAATAAAACAGAAAAATGTTCTTCCATTCACACAGATGTATTTATATGAATGACTTATTTCCATGCTTATATCTATAAATACATAAAAGAGGAATAAATTTTAACTTGAAACAATGGAGAAAAAAAAAAACCTGAACCCAACAGTTATACAGAGGAAAACCCTATCAATGCACTTACTCCAGCGGTAAACAATTCTGAAATTGGTCAGATGTAGAGAATCATCTCCCATACAGCCAGCAGCCCCACCCCACGCAAGGAGGGTCCTCATTGCAAAGCTGCGGGACCGTGCCGAGGCGTCTGTGAGTAAACGTGAGCTGAGCCACAGGCCAGCTGCTGCTGAACTGTTCCCACCCTTCCCAGGTAAAACACCTGAATATGTACAAGGGCTTGAAAGCCTAGAGGAAGGGCAGTGGAGTCACACCAGCGACAGCACACAGGCCCACTTGGTGCCTGCAGGCCAGCCAGGATGGTCCTGGCCAGAGGCGCTCTTCTGGAATCTTTCCATTTTCCTGCCTGAGATATCCCTCCTATCCCGGCCCCCACTCCTTTTTTTCCTTCCTCACCTCAGCCCAGAGAGAAATTTCAGCAGACGTTATGGGTGACGCATCCTCTTCTTTACAGGTGGCAGCCTGGCAACTCCTAAGCCTTGCCGTTCCCTAACCCTAACCCTAGCCGGGAACGGAAACCCACCACCAGCCCTATACCTTTCCCTACGCCGTAGCCTATTCCTGGCCCGTACGCAGGCACTAAACCTCTCATCAGCACGTATCCTGACCCTGCCATTTTGCCGTACCCTCACCTGTGCCGTAAGCCTTGCCGTTCCCTAACCCTAACCCTAGCCCCGAACGGAAACCCACCACCAGCCCTACACCTTACCCTACGCCGTCGCCTACTCCTGGCCCGTACACTGGCACTGACACGTGCGTCAGCACGTAGCCTGACCTTCCCACATTTCCGTACTCTCACCTCTGCCCTAAGGCTTGCCGTTCCGTAACCCTAACCCTAGTACGGAACGGAAACCCACCACCAGCCCTAAACATAACGCCCAAACCATAGCCTACTCCTGGCCCGTACGCTGGCACTGAGCCGTGCGTCAGCATGTAGCCTGGCCCTCCCACGTTTCCGTACCCTCACCTGTGCCCTAAGCCTTGCCGTTCCCTAACCCTAACCCTAGCCTGGAATGGAAACCCACCACCAGCCCTACATCTAACACCCAAGCCGTAGCCTACTCCTGGCCGGTACGCTGGCACTGACACGTGCGTCAGCACGTAGCCTGACACTCCCACGTTTCCGTACCCTCACCTGTGCCCTAAGCTTTGCCGTTCCCTAACCCTAACCCTAGCCCGGAACAGAATCCACCACCAGCCATACACTCTTCCCTACGCCGTAGCCTATTCCTGGCCAATACGCTGGCACTGACCCTTGCGTCAGCACGTAGCCTGACCCTCCCACGTTTCCGTACCCTCACCTGTGCCCTATGCCTTGATGTTCGTTAACCCTAACCCTAGCCTGGAACAGAAACACACCACCAGCCCTACACCTTACCACCACGCCGTAGCCTAATCCTGGCCCATATGCCGGCACTGGCCCATGCGTCAGCACGTAGCCTGACCCTCCCACTTTTCCGGAACCTCACCTGTGCCCTAAGCCTTGCCGTTCCCTAACACTAACCCTAGCCCGGAACGAAAACCCACCACCAGCCCTACACCTTACACTATGCCGTAGCCTACACCTGGCCCGTACGCGGGTAATGACCTGTGCTTCAGCACGTAGCCTGACCCTCCCATGTTATCATACCCTCACCTGTGTCCTAAGCCTTGCCGTTCCCTTACCCTAACCCTAGCCCGGAACGGAAACCCACCACCAGCCCTACACCTTACCCCCAAGACGTAGCCTACTCCTGGTCCGTACGCTGGCACTGACCCGTGCGTCAGCACGTAGCCTGACCCTCCCACGTTTCCGTACCATCACCTGTGCCCTAAGCCTTGCCGTTCCCTAACCCTAACACTAGCCCGGAACGGAAACCCACCAACAGCTCTACACCATACCCTACGCCGTAGCCTACTCCTGGCCCGTACGCTGGCACTGACACGTGCGTCAGCACGTAGCCTGACCCTCCCACATTTCCGTAACCTCACCTGTGCCCTAAGCCTTGCCGTTCCCTAACCCTAACCCTAGCCCGGAACGGAAACCCACCACCAGCCCTACACTCTTTCCTACGCCGTAGCCTATTCCTGGCCCGTACCCTGGCACTGACCCGTGCGTGAGCATGTAGCCTGACCCTCCCACGTTTCCGTACCCTCACCTGTGCCCTAAGCATTGAGGTTTGCTAACCCTAACCCTAGCCCGGAACAGAAACACACCACCAGCCCTACACCTTACCACCACACCGTAGCCTACTCCTGGCCCATATGCTGGCACTGACCCATGCGTCAGCACGTAGCCTGACCCTCCCACGTTTCCGTAAACTCACCTGTGCCCTAAGTCTTGCCGTTCCCTAACCCGAACCCTAGACTGGCACGAAAACCCACCACCAGCCCTACACCTTACCATAAGCCGTAGCCTACACCTGGCCCATACGTGGGTAATGACCTGTGCTTCAGCACGTAGCCTAACCCTCCCATGTTACCGTACCCTCACCTGTGCCCTAAGCCTTGCCGTTCCCTCACCCTAACCCTAGCCAGGAACGGAAACCCACCAGCAGCCCTACACCTAACCCTACGTCGTAGCCTACTCCTGGCCCGTACACTGGCACTGACCCGTGCATCAGCACGTAGCCTGACCCTCCCACGTTTCCGTACCCTCACCTGTGCCCTAAGACTTGCCGTTCCCTAACCCTAAACCTAGCCCGGAATGGAAACCCACAAAAAGCCCTACACTTTACCCCCAAGCCGTAGCCTACTCCTGGCCCGTACGCTGGAATTGACCCGTGCGTCAGCACGTAGCCTGACCCTCCCACGTTTGTGGAACCTCACCTGAGCCCTAAGCCTTGCCGTTCCCTAACCCTAACCCTAGCCCTGAACGGAAACCCACCACAAGCCCTAC
Organism: Mesoplodon mirus; assembly: GCF_964341445.2. NCBI lineage: Eukaryota > Metazoa > Chordata > Mammalia > Artiodactyla > Ziphiidae > Mesoplodon > Mesoplodon mirus. Next base: position 1,320,922 of record NW_028295749.1, on the reverse strand, counting down.
ACCTTACCCCCAAGCCGTAGCCTACTCCTGGTCCATACGCGGGCACTGATTTGTGCGTCAGCACGTAGCCTGACCTTCCCACATTACCGTAACGTCACCTGTGCCCTAAGCCTTGCCGTTCCCTAACCCTAACCCTAGTACGGAATGGAAACACACCACAAGCCCTACAACTAACCCCCAAGCCATAGCCTACTCCTGGCCCGTATGCTGGCACTGACCCGTGTGTCAGCACGTAGCCTGACCCTCCCAAGTTTCCGTACCCTCACCTGTGCCCTAAGCCTTGCTGTTCCCTAACACTAACCCTAGCCCGGAACGGAAACCCACCACCAGCCCTACACCTAACCCCCAACGCGTGGCCTACTCCTGGCCGGTACGCTGGCACTGACCCGTGCGTCAGCACGTAGCCTGACCCTCCCACGTTTCCGTACCCTCACCTGTGCCCAAAGCCTTGCCGTTCCCTAAACCTAACCCTAGCCCGGAACGGAAACCCACCACCAGCCCTAGACCTTACCCTACGACATAGCCTACTCCTGGCCTGTACGCTGGCACTGGCCCATCCGTCAGCACGTAGCCTGACGCTCCCACGTTTCCGTACCCTCACCTGTGCCCTAAGACTTGCCGTTCCCTAACCCTAACCCTAGCCCGGAACGGAAACCCACCACCAGCCCTACACCTAACCCCGAAGCTGTAGCCTACTCCTGGCCGGTACGCTGGCACTGACCCGTGCGTCAGCACGTAACCTGACCCTCGCACGTTTCTGTACCCTCACCTGTGCCCTAAGCCTTGCCGTTCCCTAACCCTAACCCTAGCCCGTAACGGAAACCCACCACCAGCCCTACACCTTACCCTACGCCGTAGCCTAATCCTGGCCTGTACGCTGGCACTGACCTGTGCGTCAGCACGTAGCGAGACGCTCCCATTTTTCCGTACCCTCACCTGAGGACTAAGCCTTGCCGTTCCGTAACCCTAACCTTAGCCCCGAACGGAAACCCACCACCAGCCCTACACTTTACCCTACGCCGTAGCCTACTCCTGGCCCGTACGCTGGCACTGACCCTTGCGTCAGCACGTTGTCTGACCCTCCCACGTTTCCGTACCCTCACCTGTGCCCTAAGCCTTGCCGTTCCCTAACCCTAACCCTAGCCCCCAACGGAAACGCACAACCAGCCCTACAACTTACCCCCAAGCCGTAGCCTACGCCTGGCCCGTATTCTGGCACTGACACGTGCGTCAGCACGTAGCCTGACCCTCCCACGTTTCCGTATCCTCACCTGTTCCCTAAGCCTTGCCTTTCACTAACCCTAACCATAGCCCAGAACGGAAACCCACCACCAACCCTACACCTTACCCTACGCCGTAGCCTACTCCTGGCCCGTACGCTGGCACTGACCCGTGTGTCAGCACGTAGCCTGACCTTCCCATATTTCCGTACCCTCACCTGTGCCCTAAGCCTTGCCGTTCCCTAACCCTAACCCTAGTACGGAACGGAAACCCACCACCAGCCCTACACCTAACACCCAAGCCATAGCTTAATCCTGGCCTGTACGCTGGCACTGACCCATGCGTCAGCACGTAGCCTGACCCTCCCACGTTTCCGTAACCTCACCTGTGCCCCAAACCTTTCCGTTCCCTATCCCTAACCCTCGCCCAGAAAGGAAACCCACCACCAGCCATACACCTTTCTCTACGACATAGCCTACTCCTGGCCCGTATGCTAGCATTGACACGTGCATTAGCACGTAGCCTGAACCTCCAACTTTTCTGTACCCTCACCTGAGCCCTAAGCCTTGCCGTTCCCTAACACTAACCCTAGCCCGGAACGGAAACCCACCACCAGCCCTAGACCTTACCCTACCCCGTAGCCTACTCCTTGCCCGTACGCTGGCACTGACCCATGCGTCAGCACGTAGCCTGACCCTCCCACGTTTCCGTTCCCTCACCTATGCCCTAAGCCTTGCCGTTCCCTAACCCTAACCGTACCCCGCAATGAAAACCCACCAACAGCCCTACACATTACCCTACACCGTAGCCTACACCTGGCCCGTACGCTGGCACTGACCCATGCATCAGTACGTAGCCTGACCCTCCCACGTTTCCGTACCCTCAACTGTGCCCTAAGCCTTGACGTTCCCTACCACTAACCCTAGCCCGGAACGGAAACCCACCACCATCCCTAGACATTACCCTACGCCATAGCCTAGTCCTGGCCAATACGTTGGCACTGACCCGTGCGTCATCACGTGGCCTGACACTCCCACGTTTCCGTACCCTCACCTGTGCCCTAAGACTTGCCGTTCCCTCACCCTAAACCTAGCCAGGAACGGAAACCCACCACCAGCCCTAAACCTTACCCTACGCCGTAGCCTACTCCTGGCCCGTACGCTGGCACTAACCCGCGCGTCAGCACGTAGCCTGACCCTCACACGTTTCCGTACCCTCACCTGTGCCCTAAGCCTTGCCGTTCCCTAACCCTAACCCTATTCCGAAAAGGAAACACACCACCAGCCCTACAGCTTACCCACAAGCCATAGCCTACTCCTGGCCCGTACGCTGGCACTGACCCATGCGTCAGCATGTAGCCTGACCCTCCCACGTTTCTGTACCCTCACCTGTGCCCTATGACTTGCTGTTCCCTAACCCTAACCCTAGCCCGGAACGGAAACCCACCACCAGCCCTATACCTTACCCTACGCCGTAGCCTACTCCTGGCCCGAACGCTGGCACTGACTCTTGCGTCAGCACGTAGCCTGACCCTACCACGTTTCCGTACCCTCACCTGTGCCCTAAGTCTTGCCGTTCCCTAAACCTAACCCTAGCCCGTAACGGAAACCCTGCACCAGCCCTACACCTTACCCAGCGCCGTAGCCTACTCCTGGCCCGTACGTTGGCACTGACACGTGCGTCAGCACGTAGACTGAACTTCACACATTTCCGTACCCTCACCTGTGCCCTAAGCCTTGCCGTTCCCTAACCCTAACCCTAGTACTTAACGGAAACCCACCACCAGCCCTACACCTAAACTTGATGCCATAGCCTACTCATGGCCCGTACGCTGTCACTGACCCGTGCATCAGCACGTATCCTGACCCTCCCACGTTTCCGTACCATCACCTGTGCACTAAGCCTTGCCATTCCCTAACCCTAACCCTAGCCCTGAACGGAAACCCACCACCAGCCCTACACCTAACCCCCAAGCCGTAGCCTACTCCTGGCCGGTACGCTGGCACTGACCCATGCGTCAGCACGTAGCCTGACCCTCCCACGTTTCCATAACCTCACCTGTGCCCTAAACCTTTCCGTTCCCTATCCCTAACCCTAGCCCAGAAAGGAAACCCACCACCAGCCATACACCTTTCTCTAAGACGTAGCCTACTCCTGGCCCGTATGCTAGCATTGACACGTGCATTAGCACGTAGCCTGAACCTCCAACTTTTCTGTACCCTCACCTGAGCCCTAAGCCTTGCCGTTCCCTAACACTAGCCCTAGCCCGGAACGGAAACCCACCACCAGCCCTAGACCTTACCCTACCCCGTAGCCTACTCCTTGCCCGTACGCTGGCACTGACCCATGCGTCAGCACGTAGCCTGACCCTCCCACGTTTCCGTTCCCTCACCTATGCCCTAAGCCTTGCCGTTCCCTAACCCTAACCGTACCCCGCAATGAAAACCCACCAACAGCCCTACACATTACCCTACACCGTAGCCTACTCCTGGCCCGTACGCTGGCACTGACCCATGCATCAGTACGTAGCCTGACCCTCCCACGTTTCCGTACCCTCAACTGTGCCCTAAGCCTTGACGTTCCCTAACCCTAACACGGAACGGAAACCCACCACCATCCCTAGACATTACCCTACGCCGTAGACTACTCCTGGCCTGTACGTTGGCACTGACCCGTGCGTCATCACGTAGCCTGACACTCCCACGTTTCCGTACCCTCACCTGTGCCCTAAGCCTTGCCGTTCCCTCACCCTAACCCTAGCCAGGAACGGAAACCCACCACCAGCCCTACACCTTACCCTACGCCGTAGCCTACTCCTGGCCCGTACGCTGGCACTAACCCGCGCGTCAGCACGTAGCCAGACCCTCACACGTTTCCGTACCCGCACCTCTGCCCTAAGCTTTGCCGTTCCCTAACCCTAATCCTATTCCAAAAAGGAAACACACCACTAGCCCTACAGCTTACCCACAAGCCATAGCCTACTCCTGGCCCGTACGCTGGCACTGAACAGTGCGTCAGCATGTAGCCTGACCCTCCCACGTTTCTGTACCCTCACCTGTGTCCTATGCCTTGCCGTTCCCTAACCCTAACCCTAGCCTGGAACGGAAACCAACCACCAGCACTACTCCTTACCCTACGCCGTAGCCTACTCCTTTCCCGAACGCTGGCACTGACACTTGCCTCAGCATGTAGCCTGACCCTACCACGTTTCCGTACCCTCACCTGTGCCCTAAGTCTTGCCGTTCCCTAAACCTAACCCTAGCCCGGAACGGAAACCCTGCACCAGCCCTACACCTTACCTTGCGCCATAGCCTACTCCTGGCCCGTACGTTGGCACTGACACGTGCGTCAGCACGTAGCCTGAACTTCACACATTTCCGTACCCTCACCTGTGCCCTAAGCCTTGCCGTTCCCTAACCCTAACCCTAGTACCGAACGGAAACCCACCACCAGCCCTACACCTAAACTCGATGCCATAGCCTACTCATGGCCCGTACGCTGTCACTGACCCGTGCGTCAGCACGTATCCTGACCCTCCCACGTTTCCGTACCCTCACCTGTGCACTAAGCCTTGCCGTTCCCTAACCCTAACCCTAGCCCTGAACGGAAACCCACCACCAGCCCTACACCTAACCCCCAAGCCGTAGCCTACTCCTGGCCGGTACGCTGGCACTGACACATGCGTCAGCACGTAGCCTGACTCTCCCACGTTTCTGTACCTAACCTGTGCCCTAAGCCTTGCCGTTCCCTAACCCTAACCCTGGCCCGGAACGGAAACCCACCACCATCCCTACACGTTACCCTACGCCGTAGCCTACTCTTGGCCTGTACGGTGGCACTGACACTTGCGTCAGCATGTAGCCTGTCCCTCCCACGTTTCCGTACCCTCACCTGTGCCCTAAGCCTTGCCGTTCCGTAACCCTAACCCTAGCCCGGAACGGAAACCCACCACAAGCCCTGCACCTTACCCCCAAGCTGTAGCCTAATCCTGGCCCGTTCGGTGGCACTAACCTGAGCATCAGCAAGTAGCCTGACCCTCCCACGTTTCCGTACCCTCACCCGTGCCCTAAGCCTTGCCGTTCCGTAACCCTAAACCTAGCCCGGAACGGAAACCCACCACCAGCCCTACACATTACCCTACGCCGTAGCCTACTCCTTGCCCATACGCTGGCACTGACCAGTGCGTCAGCACGTAGCCTGACCCTCCCACGTTTCCGTACCCTCACCTGTGCCCTAAGCCTTGCCGTTCCCTAACCCTAACCGTGGTCCACAATGCCAACCCACCACCAGCCTTCCACCTTACCCTACGCCGTAGCCTACTCCTGGCCCGTACGCTGGCACTGACCCATGCATCAGTACGTAGCCTGACCCTCCCACGTTTCCGTACCTTCACCTGTGCCCTAAACCTTGACGTTCCCTAACCCTAACCCTAGCCCGGAACGGAAACCCACCACAATCCCTAGACATTACCCTCTGCCGTAGCCTACTCCTGGCCTGTATGCTGGCACTGACCCGTGCGTCAGCACGTAGCCTGACCCTCCCACGTTTCCGTACCCTCACCTGAGCACTAAGCCTTGCCATTCCGTAACCCTAACCCTAGCCCGGAATGGAAACACACCACCAGCCCTACACCTTAACCCCAAGCCGTAGCCTACTCCTGGCCCGTACTCTGGCACTGACACGTGCGTCAGCAAGTAGCCTGACCTTCCCACGTTTCAGGACCCTCAACTGTGCCCTAAGCCTGGCCGTTCCTAACACTAACCCTAGCCCAGAAAGGAAACCCACCACCAGCTCTACACCTTACCCCCAAGCCGTAGCCTACTCGTGGCCCGTATGCTGACACTGACTCGTGCGTCAACACGTAGCCTGACCCTCCCACGTTTCCGTACCCTCACCTGTGCCGTAAGCCTTGCCGTTCCCTAACCCTAACCCTAGCCCCGAACGGAAACCCACCACCAGCCCTACACCTTACCCTATGCCGTCGCCTACTCCTGGACGGTACACTGGCACTGACACGTGCGTCAGCACGTAGCCTGAACTTCCCACATTTCCGTACCCTCACCTCTGCCCTAAGGCTTGCCGTTCCGTAACCCTAACCCTAGTACGGAACGGAAACCCACCACCAGCCCTAAACATAACGCCCAAACCATAGCCTACTCCTGGCCCGTACGCTGGCACTGACCCGTGCGTCAGCATGTAGCCTGACCCTCCCACGTTTCCGTACCCTCACCTGTGCCCTAAGCCTTGCCGTTCCCTAACCCTAACCCTAGCCTGGAATGGAAACCCACCACCAGCCCTACATCTAACACCCAAGCCGTAGCCTACTCCTGGCCGGTACGCTGGCACTGACACGTGCGTCAGCACGTAGCCTGACACTCCCACGTTTCCGTACCCTCACCTGTGCCCTAAGCTTTGCCGTTCCCTAACCCTAACCCTAGCCCGGAACGAAAACCCACCACCAGCCCTACACCTTACACTATGCCGTAGCCTACACCTGGCCCGTACGCGGGTAATGACCTGTGCTTCAGCACGTAGCCTGACCCTCCCATGTTATCATACCCTCACCTGTGTCCTAAGCCTTGCCGTTCCCTTACCCTAACCCTAGCCCGGAACGGAAACCCACCACCAGCCCTAAAACTTACCCCCAAGACGTAGCCTACTCCTGATCCGTACGCTGGCACTGACCCGTGCGTCAGCACGTAGCCTGACCCTCCCACGTTTCCGTACCCTCACCTGTGCCCTAAGCCTTGCTGTTCCCTAACAGTAACCCTAGCCCGGAACGGAAGCCCACCACCAGCCCTACACCTAACCCCCAACGCGTGGCCTACTCCTGGCCGGTACGCTGGCACTGACCCGTGCATCAGCACGTAGCCTGACCCTCCCACGTTTCCGTACCCTCACCTGTGCCCAAAGCCTTGCCGTTCCCTAACCCTAACCCTAGCCCGGAACGGAAACCCACCACCAGCCCTAGACCTTACCCTACGACATAGCCTACTCCTGGCCTGTACGCTGGCACTGGCCCATCCGTCAGCACGTAGCCTGACGCTCCCACGTTTCCGTACCCTCACCTGTGCCCTAAGACTTGCCGTTCCCTAACCCTAACCCTAGCCCGGAACGGAAACCCACCACCAGCCCTACACCTAACCCCGAAGCCGTAGCCTACTCCTGGCCGGTACGCTGGCACTGACCCGTGCGTCAGCACGTAACCTGACCCTCGCACGTTTCTGTACCCTCACCTGTGCCCTAAGCCTTGCCGTTCCCTAACCCTAACCCTAGCCCGTAACGGAAACCCACCACCAGCCCTACACCTTACCCTATGCCGTAGCCTACTCCTGGCCTGTACGCTGGCACTGACCCGTGCGTCAGCACGTAGCGAGACGCTCCCATTTTTCCGTACCCTCACCTGAGGACTAAGCCTTGCCGTTCCGTAACCCAAACCTTAGCCCTGAACTGAAACCCACCACCAGCCCTACACTTTACCCTACGCCGTTGCCTACTCCTGGCCCGTACGCTGGCACTGACCCTTGCGTCAGCACGTTGTCTGACCCTCCCACGTTTCCGTACCCTCACCTGTGCCCTAAGCCTTGCCGTTACCTAACCCTAACCCTAGCCCCCAACGGAAACGCACAACCAGCCCTACAACTTACCCCCAAGCAGTAGCCTACTCCTGGCCCGTATTCTGGCACTGACACGTGCGTCAGCACGTAGCCTGACCCTCCCACGTTTCCGTATCCTCACCTGTGCCCTAAGCCTTGCCTTTCACTAACCCTAACCATAGCCCGGAACGGAAACCCACCACCAACCCTACACCTTACCCTACGCCGTAGCCTACTCCTGGCCCGTACGCTGGCACTGACCCGTGTGTCAGCACGTAGCCTGACCTTCCCATATTTCCGTACCCTCACCTGTGCCCTAAGCCTTGCCGTTCCCTAACCCTAACCCTAGTACGGAAAGGAAACCCACCACCAGCCCTACACCTAACACCCAAGCCATAGCCTAATCCTGGCCTGTACGCTGGCACTGACCCATGCGTCAGCACGTAGCCTGACCCTCCCACGTTTCCATAACCTCACCTGTGCCCTAAACCTTTCCGTTCCCTATCCCTAACCCTAGCCCAGAAAGGAAACCCACCACCAGCCATACACCTTTCTCTAAGACGTAGCCTACTCCTGGCCCGTATGCTAGCATTGACACGTGCATTAGCACGTAGCCTGAACCTCCAACTTTTCTGTACCCTCACCTGAGCCCTAAGCCTTGCCGTTCCCTAACACTAGCCCTAGCCCGGAACGGAAACCCACCACCAGCCCTAGACCTTACCCTACCCCGTAGCCTACTCCTTGCCCGTACGCTGGCACTGACCCATGCGTCAGCACGTAGCCTGACCCTCCCACGTTTCCGTTCCCTCACCTATGCCCTAAGCCTTGCTGTTCCCTAACCCTAACCGTACCCCGCAATGAAAACCCACCAACAGCCCTACACATTACCCTACACCGTAGCCTACTCCTGGCCCGTACGCTGGCACTGACCCATGCATCAGTACGTAGCCTGACCCTCCCACGTTTCCGTACCCTCAACTGTGCCCTAAGCCTTGACGTTCCCTAACCCTAACACGGAACGGAAACCCACCACCATCCCTAGACATTACCCTACGCCGTAGACTACTCCTGGCCTGTACGTTGGCACTGACCCGTGCGTCATCACGTAGCCTGACACTCCCACGTTTCCGTACCCTCACCTGTGCCCTAAGCCTTGCCGTTCCCTCACCCTAACCCTAGCCAGGAACGGAAACCCACCACCAGCCCTACACCTTACCCTACGCCGTAGCCTACTCCTGGCCCGTACGCTGGCACTAACCCGCGCGTCAGCACGTAGCCAGACCCTCACACGTTTCCGTACCCGCACCTCTGCCCTAAGCTTTGCCGTTCCCTAACCCTAATCCTATTCCAAAAAGGAAACACACCACTAGCCCTACAGCTTACCCACAAGCCATAGCCTACTCCTGGCCCGTACGCTGGCACTGACCAGTGCGTCAGCATGTAGCCTGACCCTCCCACGTTTCTGTACCCTCACCTGTGTCCTATGCCTTGCCATTCCCTAACCCTAACCCTAGCCTGGAACGGAAACCAACCACCAGCACTACACCTTACCCTACGCCGTAGCCTACTCCTGGCCCGAACGCTGGCACTGACACTTGCCTCAGCATGTAGCCTGACCCTACCACGTTTCCGTACCCTCACCTGTGCCCTAAGTCTTGCCGTTCCCTAAACCTAACCCTAGCCCGGAACGGAAACCCTGCACAAGCCCTACACCTTACCTTGCGCCGTAGCCTACTCCTGGCCCGTACGTTGGCACTGACACGTGCGTCAGCACGTAGCCTGAACTTCACACATTTCCGTACCCTCACCTGTGCCCTAAGCCTTGCCGTTCCCTAACCCTAACCCTAGTACCGAACGGAAACCCACCACCAGCCCTACACCTAAACTCGATGCCATAGCCTACTCATGGCCCGTACGCTGTCACTGACCCGTGCGTCAGCACGTATCCTGACCCTCCCACGTTTCCGTACCCTCACCTGTGCACTAAGCCTTGCCGTTCCCTAACCCTAACCCTAGCCCTGAACGGAAACCCACCACCAGCCCTACACCTAACCCCCAAGCCGTAGCCTACTCCTGGCCGGTACGCTGGCACTGACACATGCGTCAGCACGTAGCCTGACTCACCCACGTTTCTGTACCCTAACCTGTGCCCTAAGCCTTGCCGTTCCCTAACCCTAACCCTGGCCCGGAACGGAAACCCACCACCATCCCTACACGTTACCCTACGCCGTAGCCTACTCTTGGCCTGTACGGTGGCACTGACACTTGCGTCAGCATGTAGCCTGACCCTCCCACGTTTCCGTACCCTCACCTGTGCCCTAAGCCTTGCCGTTCCGTAACCCTAACCCTAGCCCGGAACGGAAACCCACCACCCGCCCTGCACCTTACCCCCAAGCTGTAGCCTAATCCTGGCCCGTTCGGTGGCACTAACCTGAGCATCAGCAAGTAGCCTGACCCTCCCACGTTTCCGTACCCTCACCCGTGCCCTAAGCCTTGCCGTTCTGTAACCCTAAACCTAGCCCGGAACGGAAACCCACCACCAGCCCTACACATTACCCTACGCCGTAGCCTACTCCTTGCCCATACGATGGCACTGACCAGTGCGTCAGCACGTAGCCTGACCTTCCCACGTTTCAGGACCCTCAACTGTGCCCTAAGCCTGGCCGTTCCTAACACTAACCCTAGCCCAGAAAGGAAACCCACCACTAGCTCTACACCTTACCCCCAAGCCGTAGCCTACTCGTGGCCCGTATGCTGACACTGACTCGTGCGTCAACACGTAGCCTGACCCTCCCACGTTTCCGTACCCTCACGTGTGCCGTAAGCCTTGCCGTTCCCTAACCCTAACCCTAGCCCCGAACGGAAACCCACCACCAGCCCTACACCTTACCCTACGCCGTCGCGTACTCCTGGCCCGTACACTGGCGCTGACACATGCGTCAGCACGTAGCCTGACCTTCCCACATTTCCGTACCTTCACCTCTGCCCTAAGGCTTTCCGTTCCGTAACCCTAACCCTAGTACAGAACGGAAACCCACCACCAGCCCTAAACATAACGCCCAAACCATAGCCTACTCCTGGCCCGTACGCTGGCACTGACCCGTGCGTCAGCATGTAGCCTGACCCTCCCACGTTTCCGTACCCTCACCTGTGCCCTAAGCCTTGCCGTTCCCTAACCCTAACCCTAGCCTGGAATGGAAACCCACCACCAGCCCTACATCTAACACCCAAGCCGTAGACTACTCCTGGCCGGTACGCTGGCACTGACACGTGCGTCAGCACGTAGCCTGACACTCCCACGTTTCCGTACCCTCACCTGTGCCCTAAGCTTTGCCGTTCCCTAACCCTAACCCTAGCCCGGAACGGAAACCCACCACAAGCCCTGCACCTTACCCCCAAGCTGTAGCCTAATCCTGGCCCGTTCGGTGGCACTAACCTGAGCATCAGCAAGTAGCCTGACCCTCCCACGTTTCCGTACCCTCACCCGTGCCCTAAGCCTTGCAGTTCCGTAGCCTTAAACCTAGCCCGGAACGGAAACCCACCACCAGCCCTACACATTACCCTACGCCGTAGCCTACTCCTTGCCCATACGCTGGCACTGACCAGTGCGTCAGCACGTAGCCTGACCCTCCCACGTTTCCGTACCCTCACCTGTGCCCTAAGACTTGCCGTTCCCTAACCCTAACCGTGGTCCACAATGCCAACCCACCACCAGCCTTCCACCTTACCCTACGCCGTAGCCTACTCCTGGCCCGTACGCTGGCACTGACCCATGCATCAGTACGTAGCCTGACCCTCCCACGTTTCCGTACCTTCACCTGTGCCCTAAACCTTGACGTTCCCTAACCCTAACCCTAGCCCGGAACGGAAACCCACCACAATCCCTAGACATTACCCTCTGCCGTAGCCTACTCCTGGCCTGTATGCTGGCACTGACCCGTGCGTCAGCACGTAGCCTGACCCTCCCACGTTTCCGTACCCTCACCTGAGCACTAAGCCTTGCCATTCCGTAACCCTAACCCTAGCCCGGAATGGAAACCCACCACCAGCCCTACACCTTAACCCCAAGCCGTAGCCTACTCCTGGCCCGTACTCTGGCACTGACACGTGCGTCAGCAAGTAGCCTGACCTTCCCACGTTTCAGGACCCTCAACTGTGCCCTAAGCCTGGCCGTTCCTAACACTAACCCTAGCCCAGAAAGGAAACCCACCACCAGCTCTACACCTTACCCCCAAGCCGTAGCCTACTCGTGGCCCGTATGCTGACACTGACTCGTGCGTCAACACGTAGCCTGACCCTCCCACGTTTCCGTACCCTCACCTGTGCCGTAAGCCTTGCCGTTCCCTAACCCTAACCCTAGCCCCGAACGGAAACCCACCACCAGCCCTACACCTTACCCTACGCCGTCGCCTACTCCTGGACGGTACACTGGCACTGACACGTGCGTCAGCACATAGCCTGAACTTCCCACATTTCTGTACCCTCACCTCTGCCCTAAGGCTTGCCGTTCCGTAACCCTAACCCTAGTACGGAACGGAAACCCACCACCAGCCCTAAACATAACGCCCAAACCATAGCCTACTCCTGGCCCGTACGCTGGCACTGACCCGTGCGTCAGCATGTAGCCTGACCCTCCCACGTTTCCGTACCCTCACCTGTGCCCTAAGCCTTGCCGTTCCCTAACCCTAACCCTAGCCTGGAATGGAAACACACCACCAGCCCTACATCTAACACCCAAGCCGTAGCCTACTCCTGGCCGGTACGCTGGCACTGACACGTGCGTCAGCACGTAGCCTGACACTCCCACGTTTCCGTACCCTCACCTGTGCCCTAAGCTTTGCCGTTCCCTAACCCTAACCCTAGCCCGGAACAGAATCCACCACCAGCCATACACTCTTCCCTACGCCGTAGCCTATTCCTGGCCCATACGCTGGCACTGACCCATGCGTCAGCACGTAGCCTGACCCTCCCACGTTTCCGTACCCTCACCTGTGCCCTATACCTTGACGTTCGTTAACACTAACCCTAGCCTGGAACAGAAACAAACCACCAGCCCTACACCTTACCACCACGCCATAGCCTACTCCTGGCCCATATGCCGGCACTGGCCCATGCGTCAGCACGTAGCCTGACCCTCCCACGTTTCCGGAACCTCACCTGTGCCCTAAGCCTTGCCGTTCCCTAACACTAACCCTAGCCCGGAACGAAAACCCACCACCAGCCCTACACTTTACACTATGCCGTAGCCTACACTTGGCCCGTACGCGGGTAATGACCTGTGCTTCAGCACGTAGCCTGAACCTCCCATGTTATCATACCCACACCTGTGTCCTAAGCCTTGCCATTCCCTTACCCTAACCCTAGCCCGGAAGGGAAACCCACCACCAGCCCTACACCTTACCCCCAAGACGTAGCCTACTCCTGATCCGTACGCTGGCACTGACCCGTGCGTCAGCACGTAGCCTGACCCTCCCACGTTTCCGTACCATCACCTGTGCCCTAAGCCTTTCCGTTCCCTAACCCTAACCCTAGCCCGGAACGGAAACCCACCAACAGCTCTACACCATACCCTACGCCGTAGCCTACTCCTGGCCCGTACGCTGGCACTGACCCGTGCGTCAGCACGTAGCCTGACCCTCCCACGTTTCCGTAACCTCACCTGTGCCCTAAGCCTTGCCGTTCCCTAACCCTAACCCTAGCCCGGAACGGAAACCCACCACCAGCCCTACACACTATCCTATGCCGTAGCCTATTCCTGGCCCGTACCCTGGCACTGACCCGTGCGTCAGCACGTAGCCTGACCCTCCCACGTTTCCGTACCCTCACCTGTGCCCTAAGCATTGAGGTTTGCTAACCCTAACCCTAGCCCGGAACAGAAACACACCACCAGCCCTACACCTTACCACCACACCGTAGCCTACTCCTGGCCCATATGCTTGCACTGACCCATGCGTCAGCACGTAGCCTGACCCTCCCACGTTTCTGTAACCTCACCTGTGCCCTAAGCCTTGCCGTTCCCTAACCCGAACCCTAGACCAGAACGAAAACCCACCACCAGCCCTACACCTTACCATAAGCCGTAGCCTACACCTGGCCCATACGTGGGTAATGACCTGTGCTTCAGCACGTAGCCTAACCCTCCCATGTTACCGTACCCTCACCTGTGCCCTAAGCCTTGCCGTTCCCTCACCCTAACCCTAGCCAGGAATGGAAACCCACCAGCAGCCCTACACCTAACCCTACGTCGTAGCCTACTCCTGGCCCGTACACTGGCACTGACCCGTGCGTCAGCACGTAGCCTGACCCTCCCACGTTTCCGTACCCTCACCTGTGCCCTAAGACTTGCCGTTCCCTAACCCTAAACCTAGCCCGGAACGGAAACCCACAAAAAGCCCTACACTTTACCCCCAAGCCGTAGCCTACTCCTGGCCCGTACGCTGGAATTGACCCGTGCGTCAGCACATAGCCTGACCCTCCCACGTTTGCGGAACCTCAGCTGAGCCCTAAGCCTTGCCGTTCCCTAACCCTAACCCTAGCCCTGAACGGAAACCCACCACAAGCCCTACAACTTACCCCCAAGCCGTAGCCTACTCCTGGTCCATACGCGGGCACTGATTTGTGCGTCACCACGTAGCCTGACCGTCCCACATTACCGTAACGTCACCTGTGCCCTAAGCCTTGCCGTTCCCTAACCCTAACCCTAGTACGGAATGGAAACACACCAGAAGCCCTACAACTAACCCCCAAGCCATAGCCTACTCCTGGCCCGTATGCTGGCACTGACCCGTGTGTCAGCACGTAGCCTGACCCTCCCAAGTTTCCGTACCCTCACCTGTGCCCTAAGCCTTGCTGTTCCCTAACACTAACCCTAGCCCGGAACGGAAACCCACCACCAGCCCTACACCTAACCCCCAACGCGTGGCCTACTCCTGGCCGGTACGCTGGCACTGACCCGTGCATCAGCACGTAGCCTGACCCTCCCACGTTTCCGTACCCCACCTGTGCCCAAAGCCTTGCCGTTCCCTAACCCTAACCCTAGCCCGGAACGGAAACCCACCACCAGCCCTAGACCTTACCCAACGACATAGCCTACTCCTGGCCTGTACGCTGGCACTGGCCCATCCGTCAGCACGTAGCCTGACGCTCCCACGTTTCCGTACCCTCACCTGTGCCCTAAGACTTGCCGTTCCCTAACCCTAACCCTAGCCCGGAACGGAAACCCACCACCAGCCCTACACCTAACCCCGAAGCCGTAGCCTACTCCTGGCCGGTACGCTGGCACTGACCCGTGCGTCAGCACGTAACCTGACCCTCGCACGTTTCTGTACCCTCACCTGTGCCCTAAGCCTTGCCGTTCCCTAACCCTAACCCTAGCCCGTAACGGAAACCCACCACCAGCCCTACACCTTACCCTATGCCGTAGCCTACTCCTGGCCTGTACGCTGGCACTGACCCGTGCGTCAGCACGTAGCGAGACACTCCCATTTTTCCGTACCCTCACCTGAGGACTAAGCCTTGCCGTTCCGTAACCCTAACCTTAGCCCCGAACGGAAACCCACCACCAGCCCTACACTTTACCCTACGCTGTAGCCTACTCCTGGCCCGTACGCTGGCACTGACCCTTGCGTCAGCACGTTGTCTGACCCTCCCACGTTTCCATACCCTCACCTGTGCCCTAAGCCTTGCCGTTCCCTACCCCTAACCCTAGCCCCCAACGGAAACGCACAACCAGCCCTACAACTTACCCCCAAGCAGTAGCCTAGTCCTGGCCCGTATTCTGGCACTGACACGTGCGTCAGCACGTAGCCTGACCCTCCCACGTTTCCGTATCCTCACCTGTGCCCTAAGCCTTGCCTTTCACTAACCCTAACCATAGCCCGGAACGGAAACCCACCACCAACCCTACACCTTACCCTACGCCGTAGCCTACTCCTGGCCCGTACGCTGGCACTGACCCGTGTGTCAGCACGTAGCCTGACCTTCCCATATTTCCGTACCCTCACCTGTGCCCTAAGCCTTGCCGTTCCCTAACCCTAACCCTAGTACGGAACGGAAACCCACCACCAGCCCTACACCTAACACCCAAGCCATAGCCTAATCCTGGCCGGTACGCTGGCACTGACCCATGCGTCAGCATGTAGCCTGACCCTCCCACGTTTCCGTAACCTCACCTGTGCCCTAAACCTTTCCGTTCCCTATCCCTAACCCTAGCCCAGAAAGGAAACCCACCACCAGCCATACACCTTTCTCTAAGACGTAGCCTACACCTGGCCCATATGCTAGCATTGACACGTGCATTAGCACGTAGCCTGAACCTCCAACTTTTCTGTACCCTCACCTGAGCCCTAAGCCTTGCCGTTCCCTAACACTAACCCTAGCCTGGAACGGAAACCCACCACCAGCCCTAGACCTTACCCTACCCCGTAGCCTACTCCTTGCCCGTACGCTGGCACTGACCCATGCGTCAGCACGTAGCCTGACCCTCCCACGTTTCCGTTCCCTCACCTATGCCCTAAGCCTTGCCGTTCCCTAACCCTAACCGTACCCCGCAATGAAAACCCACCAACAGCCCTACACATTACCCTACACCGTAGCCTACTCCTGGCCCGTACGCTGGCACTGACCCATGCATCAGTACGTAGCCTGACCCTCCCACGTTTCCGTACCCTCAACTGTGCCCTAAGCCTTGACGTTCCCTAACCCTAACACGGAACGGAAACCCACCACCATCCCTAGACATTACCCTACGCTGTAGACTACTCCTGGCCTGTATGTTGGCACTGACCCGTGCGTCATCACGTAGCCTGACACTCCCACGTTTCCGTACCCTCACCTGTGCCCTAAGCCTTGCCGTTCCCTCACCCTAACCCTAGCCAGGAACGGAAACCCACCACCAGCCCTAAACCTTACCCTACGCCGTAGCCTACTCCTGGCCCGTACGCTGGCACTAACCCGCGCGTCAGCACGTAGCCAGACCCTCACACGTTTCCGTACCCGCACCTCTGCCCTAAGCTTTGCCGTTCCCTAACCCTAACCCTATTCCGAAAAGGAAACACACCACCAGCCCTACAGCTTACCCACAAGCCATAGCCTACTCCTGGCCCGTACGCTGGCACTGACACTTGCGTCAGCATGTAGCCTGACCCTACCACGTTTCCGTACCCTCACCTGTGCCCTAAGTCTTGCCGTTCCCTAAACCTAACCCTAGCCCGGAACGGAAACCCTGCACCAGCCCTACACCTTACCCTGCGCCGTAGCCTACTCCTGGCCCGTACGTTGGCACTGACACGTGCGTCAGCACGTAGCCTGAACTTCACACATTTCCGTACCCTCACCTGTGCCCTAAGCCTTGCCGTTCCCTAACCCTAACCCTAGTACCGAACGGAAACCCACCACCAGCCCTACACCTAAACTCGATGCCATAGCCTACTCATGGCCCGTACGCTGTCACTGACCCGTGCGTCAGCAAGTATCCTGACCCTCCCACGTTTCCGTACCCTCACCTGTGCACTAAGCCTTGCCGTTCCCTAACCCTAACCCTAGCCCTGAACGGAAACCCACCACCAGCCCTACACCTAACCCCCAAGCCATAGCCTACTCCTGGCCGGTACGCTGGCACTGACACATGCGTCAGCACGTAGCCTGACTCTCCCACGTTTCTGTACCCAAACCTGTGCCCTAAGCCTTGCCGTTCCCTAACCCTAACCTTGGCCCGGAACGGAAACCCACCACCATCCCTACATGTTACCCTACGCCGTAGCCTACTCTTGGCCTGTACGGTGGCACTGACACTTGCGTCAGCATGTAGCCTGACCCTCCCACGTTTCCGTATGCTCACCTGTGCCCTAATCCTTGCCGTTCCGTAACCCTAACCCTAGCCCGGAACGGAAACCCACCACCAGCCCTGCACCTTACCCCCAAGCTGTAGCCTAATCCTGGCCCGTTCGGTGGCACTAACCTGAGCATCAGCAAGTATCCTGACCCTCCCACGTTTCCGTACCCTCACCCGTGCCCTAAGCCTTGCCGTTCCGTAACCCTAAACCTAGCCCGGAACGGAAACCCACCACCAGCCCTACACATTACCCTACGCCGTAGCCTACTCCTTGCCCATACGATGGCACTGACCAGTGCGTCAGCACGTAGCCTGACCCTCCCACGTTTCCGTACCCTCACCTGTGCCCTAAGCCTTGCCGTTCCCTAACACTACCCATAGCCTGGAATGGAAACCCACCACCAGCCCTACACCTTATCGTATGCCGTAGCCTAGTCCTGGCCCGTACGATGGCACAGACCCGTGCGTCAGCATGTAGCCTGACCCTGCCACGTTTCCGTACCCTCACCTGTGCCCTAAGCCTTGCCGTTCCCTAACCCTAACCCTAGCCCGGAACGGAAACCCACCACAAGCCCTACACCTTACCATACGCCGTAGTGTTCTCCTGGCCCGTACGCTGTCACTGACCCGTGAGTCTGCACGTAGCCTCACCCTCCCACGTTTCCGTAACCTCAACTGTGCCCTAAGCCTTGCCGTTCCCTCACCCTAACCCTAGCCACGAACGGAAACCCACCAGCAGCCCTACACCTAACCCTACGCCGTAGCCTACTCCTGGCCCGTACACTGGCACTGACCCGTGCGTCAGCACGTAGCCTGACCCTCCCACGTTTCCGTACCCTCACCTGTGCCCTAAGACTTGCCGTTCCCTAACCCTAACCCTAGCCCGGAACGGAAACCCACCACCAGCCCTACAACTTACCCCCAAGCCGTAGCCTACTACTGACCCATACGCTGGAACTGACCCGTGCGTCAGCACGTAGCCTGACCCTCCCACGTTTGCGGAACCTCACCTGAGCCCTAAGCCTTGCCGTTCCCTAACCCTAACCCTAGCCCTGAACGGAAACCCACCACCAGCCCTAAACCTTTCCCTACACCGTAGTCTATTCCTGGCTCGTACGCAGGCACTGACACTTTCATCAGCACGTAGCCTGACCCTCCCACGTTTCCGTACCCTCACCTGTGCCCTAAGACTTGCCGTTCCCTAACCCTAACCCTAGCCCGGAAGGGAAAACCACCACCAGCCCTACATCTTACCCCCAAGCCGTAGCCTACTCCTGGTCCATACGCTGGCACTGACCCGTGCGTCAGAACGTATCCTGACCCTGCCACGTTGCCGTACCCTCACCTGTGCCCTAAACCTTGCCGTTCCCTAACCCTAACCCTAGCCCGGAATGGAAAAGCACCACAAGCCCTACACCTTACCCCCAAGCCGTAGCCTACTCCTGGTCCATACGCTGGCACTGAACTGTGTGGCAGCACGTAGCCTGACCTTCCAACATTACCGTATCCTCACCTGTGCCCTAAGCCTTGCCGTTCCCTAACCCTAACCCTAGCCCGGAACGAAAACCCACCACCAGCCCTACACCTTACACTATGCCGTAGCCTACACCTGGCCCGTACGCGGGTAATGACCTGTGCTTCAGCACGTAGCCTGACCCTCCCATGTTATCATACCCTCATCTGTGTCCTAAGCCTTGCCGTTCCCTTACCCTAACCCTAGCCCGGAACGGAAACCCACCACCAGCCCTACATCTGACCCCCAAGACGTAGCCTACTCCTGGTCCGTACGCTGGCACTGACCCATGCGTCAGCACGTAGCCTGACCCTCCCACGTTTCCGTACCATCACCTGTGCCCTAAGCCTTGCCGTTCCCTAACCCTAAGCCTAGCCCGGAACGGAAACCCACCAACAGCTCTACACCTTACCCTACGCCGTAGCCTACTCCTGGCCCGTACGCTGGCACTGACCCGTGCGTCAGCACGTAGCCTGACCCTCCCACGTTTCCGTAACCTCACCTGTGCCCTAAGCCTTGCCGTTCCCTAACCCTAACCCTAGCCCAGAACGGAAACCCACCACCAGCCCTACACTCTATCCTACGCCGTAGCCTATTCCTGGCCCGTACCCTGGCACTGACCCGTGCGTCAGCACGTAGCCTGACCCTCCCACGTTTCCGTACCCTCACCTGTGCCCTAAGCATTGACGTTTGCTAACCCTAACCATAGCCCGGAACAGAAACACACCACGAGCCCTACACCTTAACACCACACCGTAGCCTACTCCTGGCCCATATGCTGGCACTGACCCATGCGTCAGCACGTAGCCTGACCCTCCCACGTTTCCGTAACCTCACCTGTGCCCTAAGCCTTGCCGTTCCCTAACCCGAACCCTAGACCGGAACGAAAACCCACCACCAGCCCTAAACCTTACCATATGCCGTAGCCTACACCTGGCCCATACGTGGGTAATGACCTGTGCTTCAGCACGTAGCCTAACCCTCCCATGTTACCGTACCCTCACCTGTGCCCTAAGCCTTGCCGTTCCCTCACCCTAACCCTAGCCAGGAACGGAAACCCACCAGAAGCCCTACACCTAACCCTACGTCGTAGCCTACTCCTGGCCCGTACACTGGCACTGACCCGTACGTCAGCACGTAGCCTGACCCTCCCACGTTTCCGTACCCTCATCTGTGCCCTAAGACTTGTCGTTCCCTAACCCTAAACATAGCCCGGAACGGAAACCCACAAAAAGCCCTACACCTTACCCCCAAGCCGTAGCCTACTCCTGGCCCGTACGCTGGAATTGACCCGTGCGTCAGCACGTAGCCTTACCCTCCCACGTTTGCGGAACCTCACCTGAGCCCTAAGCCTTGCCGTTCCCTAACCCTAACCCTAGCCCTGAACGGAAACCCACCACCAGCCCTACACCTTTCCCTACACCGTAGCCTATTCCTGGCTCGTACGCAGGCACTGACCCTTTCATCAGCACGTAGCCTGACACTCCCACGTTTCCATAAACTCACCTGTGCCCTAAGCTTTGCCGTTCACTAACCCTAACCCTAGCCCAGAACAGAAAACCACCACCAGCCCTACAACTTACCCACAAGCCGTAGCCTACTCCTGGTCCATACGCTGGCACTGACCCGTGCGTCAGAACGTATCCTGACCCTGCCACGTTGCCGTACCATCACCTGTGCCCTAAGCCTTGCCGTTCCCTAACCCTAACTCTAGCCCGGAAAGGAAAAGCACCACAAGCCCTACACCTTACCCCCAAGCCGTAGCCTACTCCTGGTCCATACGCTGGCACTGACCTGTGCGTCAGCACGTAGCTTGACCTTCCAACATTACCGTACCCTCAACTGTGCCCTAAGCCTTGCCGTTCCCTAACACTAACCCTAGCCTGGAAAGGAAACCCACCACCAGCCCTACACCTAACCAACAAGCCGTAGCCTACTCCTGGTCGGTACGCTGGCACTGACCCGTGCGTCATCACGTAGCCTGACCCTCCCACGCTTCCGTACCCTCACCTGTGCCCTAAGCTTTGCCTTTCCCTAACCCTAACCGTAGCCCGGAACAGAAACCCACCACCAGCCCTACACCTTAACCTACGCCGTAGCCTACTCCTGGCCCATATGCTGGCACTGACCCGTGCGTCAGCACGTAGCCTAACCCTCCCACGTTTCCGTACCCTCACCTGTGCCCTAAGACTTGACGTTCCCTAACCCTAAACCTAGCCCGGAACAGAAACCCACCACCAGCCCTAAACCTTTCCCTACTTGGTAGCCTACTCCTCGCCCGTACGCTCGCAGTGACCCGTGCGTCAGCACGTAGCCTGACCCTCCCACGTTTCCGTACCCTCACCTGTGCCCTAAGCCTTGCCGTTCCCTAACCCTAACCCTAGGCCGGAATTGAAACCCACCACGAGCCCTAAACCTTTCCCTACAGGGTAGCCTACTCCTCGCCCGTACGCTCGCACTGACCCGTGCGTCAGCATGTAGTTTAACACTCCCACGTTTCCATACCCTCACCTGGGCCCTAAGCATTGCCGTTCCCTAACACTAACCCTAGCCCGGAACGGAAACCCACAACCAGCCCTACACTTTACCCTACGCCGTAGCCTACTCATGGCCCGAACTCTGGCACTGACCCGTGCGTCAGCACGTAGCCTGACCCTCCCACGTTTCCGTACCCTCACCTGTGCCCTAAGCCTTGCCATTCCCTAACCCTAACCCTAGCCCGGAACGGAAACCCACCACAAACCCTACACCTTACCATACACCGTAGTGTTCTCCTGGCCTGTACGCTGTCACTGACCCGTGAGTCTGCACGTAGCCTCACCCTCCCACGTTTCCGTAACCTCAACAGTGCCCTAAGCCTTGCCGTTCCCTCACCCTAACCCTAGCCACGAACGGAAACCCACCAGCAGCCCTACACCTAACCCTACGCCGTAGCCTACTCCTGGCCCGTACACTGGCACTGACCCGTGCGTCAGCACGTAGCCTGACCCTCCCACGTTTCCGTACCCTCACCTGTGCCCTAAGACTTGCCGTTCCCTAACCCTAACCTTAGCCCGGAACGGAAACCCACCACCAGCCCTACAACTTACCCCCAAGCCGTAGCCTACTCCTGGCCCGTACGCTGGAACTGACCCGTGCGTCAGCACGTAGCCTGACCCTCCCACGTTTGCGGAACCTCACCTGAGCCCTAAGCCTTGCCGTTCCCTAACCCTAAACCTAGCCCTGAACGGAAACCCACCACCAGCCCTACACCTTTCCCTACACCGTAGTCTATTCCTGGCTCGTACGCAGGCACTGACACTTTCATCAGCACGTAGCCTGACCCTCCCACGTTTCCGAACCCTCACCTGTGCTGTAAGCCTTGCCGTTCCCTAACCCTTACCCTAGCCCGGAACGGAAACCCACCACCAGCCCTACACCTTACCCTACGCCGTAGCCTACTCCTGGCCCGAATGCTGGCACTGACCCGTGCGTCAGTACGTAGCCAGACCCTCCCACGTTTCCGTACCCTCACCTGTGCCCTAAGCCTTGCTGTTCCCTAACCCTAACCCTAGCCCTGAACGGAAACCCACCACCAGCCCTACACCTTACCCCCAAGCCGTAGCCTACTCCTGGCCGGTACGCTGGCACAGACCCGTGCGTCAGCACGAAGCCTGACCCTCCCACGTTTGTGGACCCTCACCTGTGCCCTAAGCCTTGCCGTTCCCTAAACCTAAGCCTAGGCAGGAACGGAAACCCTCCACCAGCCCTACAACTTACCCCAAAGCCGTAGCCTATTCCTGGACCTTATGCTGGCACTGACCCGTGCGTCAGCACGTAGCCTGACCCTCCCACGTTTGCGGACCATCACCATTGCCCTAAGACTTGCCATTCCCTAACCCTAACCCTAGCCAGGAACGGAAACCCACCAACAGCCCTACACCTTTCCCTACGCCGTAGCCTATTCCTGGCCCGTACGCAGGCACTGACCCTTTCATCAGCACGTAGCCTGACCCTCCCACGTTTCCGTACCATCACCTGTGCCCTAAGCCTTGCCGTTCCCTAACCCTAACCCTAGCCCGGAACGGAAACCCACCACCAGCCCTAAACTTTACCCCCAAGCCGTAGCCTACTCCTGGTCCATACGCTGGCAATGACCTGTGCGTCAGCACGTAGCCTGAACTTCCAACATTACCGTACCCTCACCTGTGCCCTAAGACTTGCCGTTCCCTAACCCTAACCCTAGTACGGAAAGGAAACACACCACAAGCCCTACACCTAACCCCCAAGCCGTAACCTACTCCTAGCCCGTACGCTGGAACTGACCCGTGCGTCAGCAAGTAGCCTGACCCTCCCACGTTTCCGTACCCTCACCTGTGCCCTAAGACTTGCCGTTCCCTAACACTATCCCTAGCCTGTAACGGAAACACACCATCAGACCCACACCTAACCACCAAGCCGTAGCCTACTCCTGGCCGGTACGCTGGCACTGACCCGTGCGTCAGCACGTAGCCTGACCCTCCCACGTTTCTGTACCCTCACCTGTGCCCTAAGCCTTGCCCTTCCCTAACCCTAACCGTAGCCCGGAACGGAAACACACCACCAGCCCAACACCTTACCCCCAAGCCGTAGCCTACTCCTGGCCCGTACGCTGGCACAGACCCGTGCGTCAGCACGAAGCCTGACCCTCCCACGTTTGCGGACACTCACCTGTGCCCTAACCCTAGCCCGGAACCGAAACGCACCACCAGCCCTACACCCTTCCCTACGCCGTAGCCTATTCCTGGCTCATACGCAGGCACTGACACTTTCATCAGCAATTAGACTGACCCTCGCACGTTTCCGTACCCTCACCTGTGCCCTAAGCCTTGCCGTTCACTAACCCTAACCCTAGCCCGGAACGGAAACACACCACCACCCCTACACCTTACTCTATGCCGTAGCCTACACCTGGCCCGTACGCGGGCACTGACCTGTGCTTCAGCACGTAGCCTGACCCTCCCATGTTACCGTACGCTCACCTGTGCCCTAAGCCTTGTCGTTCCCTAACCCTAACCCTAGCCCGGCACGGACTCTCACCACCAGCTCTACACCTTATCGTATGCCGTAGCCTAGTCCTGGCCCGTACGCTGGCACTGACCCGTGTGTCAGCATGTAGCCTGACCCTCCCACGTTTCCGTAACCTCACCTGTGTCCTAAGCCTTGCCGTTCCCTAACCCTAACCCTATCCCCGAACAGAAACCCACCACCAGCCCTACACCTTACCCCAAGCCGTAGCCTATTCCTGGCCCGTACGCAGGCACTGACCCTTTCATCAGCACGTAGCCTGACGCTCCCACGTTTCCGTACCCTCATCTGTGCCCTAAGCCTTGCCGTTCCGTAACCCTAACCCTAGCCCGGAACGGAAACCCACCACCAGCCCTACACCTTAACCTACGCCGTAGCCACTATTGGCCTGTACCGTGGCACTGATCCTTGCGTCAGCATGTAGCCTGAACCTCCAACGTTTCCGTACCCTCACCTGTGCCCTAAGCCTTGCCGTTCTGTAACCCTAACCCTAGCCCGGAACGGAAACCCACCACCAGCCCTACACCATACGCTACACCGTAGCCTACTCCTGGCCCGTTCGCTGGCACTGACCCGTGCGTCAGCATGTAGCCTGACCCTCTCACGTTTCCGTACCCTCACATGTGCCCTAAGCCTTGACGTTCCCTATCCCTAACCCTAGCCCGGAACGCAAACCCTCCACCAGCCCTACACCTTTCCCTACGCCGTAGCCTACTCCTTGCCCGTACGCTGGCACTGAACCGTGCGTCATCACGTAGCCTGACCCTCCCACTTTTCCGTACCCTCACCTGTGCCCTAAGACTTGCCGTTCCCTTACGCTAACCCTAGCCCAGAACGGAAAACCACCACCCGCCCTACACCTTACCCTATGCCGTAGCCTACTCCTTGCCCGTACCCTGGCACTGACCCGTGCTTCAGCACGTAGCCATACCCTCCCACGTTTCCGTACCCTCACATGTGCCCTAAGCCTTGCCATTCCCTAACCGTAACCGTAGCCCGGAACGAAAACCCACCACCAGCCCTACACCTTACACTAAGCCGTAGCCTACTCCTGGCCCGTATGCTGGCACTGACCCGTGCGTCAGCACGTAGCCTGACCCTCCCACGTTTGCGGACCATCACCTGTGCCCTAAGCCTTGCCATTCCCTAACACTAACCCTAGCCCTGAACGGAAACCCATCACCAGCCCTACACCTTTCCCTACGCCGTAGCCTATTCCTGGCCCGTACGCAGGCACTGACCCTTTCATCAGCACGTAGCCTGACCCGCCCACGTTTCCGTACCCTCACCTGTGCCCTAAGACTTGCCGTTCCCTAACCCTAACCCTAGCCCGGAACGGAAACCCACCACCAGCCCTAAACCTTACCCCCAAGCCGTAGCCTACTCCTGGTCCATACGCTGGCAATGACCAGTGCGTCAGCACATAGCCTGAACTTCCCACATTACCGTACCCTCACCTGTGCCCTAAGACTTGCCGTTCCCTAACCCTAACCCTAGTACGGAACGGAAACACACCACCAGCCCTACACCTTACTCTACGCCGTAGCCTACTCCTGGCCCGTACGCTGGCACTGACCCGTGCGTCAGCGCGTAGCGTGACCTTCCCACGTTTCCGTACCCTCACCTGTGCCCTAAGACTTGCTGTTCCCTAACACTAACCCTAGCCTGGAACGGAAACACACCATCAGCCCTACACCTAACCACCAAGCCGTAGCCTAGTCCTGGCCGGTACGCTGGCACTGAGCCGTGCATCAGCACGTAGCCTGACCCTCCCACGTTTCCGTACCCTCACCTGTGCCCTAAGCCTTGCCGTTCCCTAACCCTAACCCTAGTCCGGAGCGGAAACCCACCACCAGCCCTACAGCTTACCCCCAAGCCATAGCCTATTGCTGGCCCGTACGCTGGCACTGACCGGTGCGTCAGCATGTAGCCTGATCCTCCCACGTTTCCGTACCCTCACCTGTGCCCTAAGCCTTGCCGTTCCCTAACCCTAACCCTAGCCCGGAACGGAAACCCACCACCAGCCCTACACCTAACCCCCAAGCCGTAGCTTACTCCTGGCCAGTACGCTGGCACTGACCCGTGCATCATCACGTAGCCTGACCCTCCCACGTTTCCGTACCCTCACCTGTGCCCTAAGACTTGCCGTTCCCTAAACCTAACCGTAGCCCGGAACGGAAACCCACCACCAGCCCTACAACTTACCCCCAAGCCGTAGCCTACTCCTGGCCCGTATGCTGGCACAGACCCGTGCGTCAGCACGAAGCCTGACCCTCCCACGTTTGCGGACACTCACCTGTGCCCCAAGCCTTGCCGTTCCCTAACCCTAACCCTAGCCCGGAACCGAAAACCACCACCAGCCCT
This sequence comes from Mesoplodon mirus, assembly GCF_964341445.2. Classification (NCBI taxonomy): domain Eukaryota; kingdom Metazoa; phylum Chordata; class Mammalia; order Artiodactyla; family Ziphiidae; genus Mesoplodon; species Mesoplodon mirus. The sequence goes on along the minus strand of NW_028295749.1, from coordinate 1,294,350 downwards.
ACACCTTTCCCTACGCCGTAGCCTATTCCTGGCTCACACGCAGGCACTGAAGCTTTCATCAGCAAGTAGACTAACCCTCCCACGTTTCCGTAACCTCACCTGTGCCCTAAGCCTTGCCGTTCACTAACCCTAACCCTAGGCCGGAACGGAAACCCACCACCAGCCCTACACCTTACTCTATGCCGTAGCCTACACCTGGCCCGTACGCGGGCACTGACCTGTGCTTCAGCACGTAGCCTGACCCTCCCATGTTACCGTACGCTCACCTGTGCCCTAAGCCTTGTCGTTTCCTAACCCTAACACTAGCCCGGCACGGAATCTCACCATCAGCTCTACACCTTATCGTATTCCGTAGCCTAGTCCTGGCCCGTACGCGGGCACTGACCCGTGTGTCAGCATGTAGCCTGAACCTCCCACGTTTCCGTAACCTCACCTGTGCCCTAAGCCTTGCCGTACCCTAACCCTAACCCTAGCCCGGAACAGAAACCCACCACCAGCCCTACACCTTACCCCAAGCCGTAGCCTATTCCTGGCCCGTACGCAGGCACTGACCCTTTCATCAGCACATAGCCTGACCCTCCCACGTTTCCGTACCCTCACCTGTGCCCTAAGCTTCGACGTTCCCTAACCCTAACCCTAGCCCGGAACAGAAACCCACCAACAGCCCTACAACTTACCACAACGCCGTAGCCTACTCTTGGCCCATATGCTGGCACTGACCCGTGCGTCAGCACATAGCCTGACCCTCCCACGTTTCCGTAACCTCACATGTGCCCTAAGCCTTGCCATTCCCTAACCCTAACCCTAGCCCGGAACGGAAAACCACCACCAGCCCTACACCTTACTCTATGCCGTAGACTACACCTGGCCCGTACGAGGGCACTGACCTGTGCTTCAGCACGTAGCCTGACCCTCCCATGTTACTGTACCCTCACCTGTGCCCTAAGCCTTGCCGTTCCCTCACCCTAACCCGAGCCCGGCACGGAATCCCACCACCAGCCCTACACCTTATCGTATGCCGTAGCCTTGTCCTGGCCCGTACGCTGGCACTGACCCATGCGTCAGCATGTAGCCTGACCGTCCCACGTTTCCGTACCCTCACCTGTGACCTAAGCCTTGCCGTTCCCTAACCTAAAACCTAGCCCGGAACGGAAACCCACCACTAGCCCTAAACCTTTCCCTACGCCGTAACCTACACCTGGCCTGTACGCTGGAACTCACCCATGCGTCAGCACGTAGTCTGACCCTCCCACGTTTCCGTATCCTCACTTGGACCCTAAGCCTTGCCGTTTCCTAACCCTAACCCTAGCCCATGAACGGAAACCCACCACCAGCCCTACACCTTACCCTACGCCGTAGGCTACTCCTGGCCCGTACGCTGGCACTTACCCGTGCGTCAGCACGTAGCCTAACCCTCTCACGTTTCCGTACCCTCACCTGTGCTGTAAGCCTTGCAGTTCCCTAACCCTAACCTTAGCCCGGAACGGAAACCCACCACCAGCCCTACACCTTTCCCTACGCAGTAACCTATTCCTGGCCCGTACGCAGGCACTGACCCTTTCATCAGCACGTAGCAAGACCCTCCCACGTTTCCGTACCCTCATCTGTGCCCTAAGCCTTGCCGGTCAGGAACCCTAACCCTAGCCCGGAACGGAAACCCACCACCAGCCCTAAACATTACCCACAAGCCGTAGCCTACTCCTGGCCCGTACGCTGGCACTGAACCGTGCATCAGCACGTAGCCTGACCCTCCAACGTTTCCGTACCATCACCTGTGCCCTAAGCCTTGCCGTTCCCTCACACTCACCCTAGCCAGGAACAGAAACCCATCAGCAGCCCTACACCTTACCCTATGCCGTAGCCTACTCCTGGCACGTACGCTGGCACTGACACGTGCGTCAGCACGTAGCCTGACCCTCACACGTTTCCGTACCCTCACCTGTGCCCTAAGACTTGCCGTTCCCTAACCCTAACCCTAGTCCGGAGCGGAAACCCACCACCAGCCCTACAGCTTACCCCCAAGCCATAGCCTATTCCTGGCCCGTACGCTGGCACTGACCCGTGCGTCAGCATGTAGCCTGACCCTCCAACGTTTCCGTACCCTCACCTGTGCCCTAAGCCTTGCCGTTCCCTAACCCTAACCCTAGCCCGGAACGGAAACCCACCACCAGCCCTACATCTAACCCCCAAGCCGTAGCTTACTCCTGGCCAGTACGCTGGCACTGACCCGTGCATCATCACGTAGCCTGACCCTCCCACGTTTCCGTACCCTCACCTGTGCCCTAAGACTTGCCGTTCCCTAAACCTAACCGTAGCCCGGAACGGAAACACACCACCAGCCCTACAACTTACCCCCAAGCCGTAGCCTACTCCTGGCCCGTACGCTGGCACAGACCCGTGCGTCAGCACGAAGCCTGACCCTCCCACGTTTGCGGACACTCACCTGTGCCCTAAGCCTTGCCGTTCCCTAACCCTAACCCTAGCCCGGAACCGAAACCCACCACCAGCCCTACACCTATCCCTGCGCCGTAGCCTATTCCTGGCTCATACGCAGGCACTGAACCTTTCATCAGCAAGTAGACTGACCCTCCCACGTTTCCGTAACCTCACCTGTGCCCTAAGCCTTGCCGTTCACTAACCCTAACCCTAGCCCAGAACGGAAACCCACCACCAGCCCTACACCTTACTCTATGCCGTAGCCTACACCTGGCCCGTACGCGGGCACTGACCTGTCCTTCAGCACGTAGCCTGACCCTCCCATGTTACCGTACGCTCACCTGTGCCCTAAGCCTTGTCGTTTCCTAACCCTAACCCTAGCCCGGCACGGAATCTCACCACCAGCTCTACACCTTATCGTATGCCGTAGCCTAGTCCTGGCCCGTACGCGGGCACTGACCTGTGTGTCAGCATGTAGCCTGAACCTCCCACGTTTCCGTAACCTCACCTGTGCCCTAAGCCTTGCCGTACCCTAACACTAACCCTAGCCCAGAACAGAAACCCACCACCAGCCCTACACCTTACCCCAAGCCGTAGCCTATTCCTGGCCCGTACGCAGGCACTGACCCTTTCATCAGCACGTAGCCTGACCCTCCCACGTTTCCGTACCCACACCTGTGCCCTAAGCTTCGACGTTCCCTAACCCTAACCCTAGCCCGGAACAGAAACCCACCAACAGCCCTACAACTTACCACAACGCCGTAGCCTACTCTTGGCCCATATGCTGGCACTGACCCGTGCGTCAGCACATAGCCTGACCCTCCCACGTTTCCGTAACCTCACATGTGCCCTAAGCCTTGCCATTCCCTAACCCTAACCCTAGGCCGGAACGGAAAACCACCACCAGCCCTACACCTTACTCTATGCCGTAGACTACACCTGGCCCGTACGAGGGCACTGACCTGTGCTTCAGCACGTAGCCTGACCCTCCCATGTTACTGTACCCTCACCTGTGCCCTAAGCCTTGCCGTTCCCTCACCCTAACCCGAGCCCGGCACGGAATCCCACCACCAGCCCTACACCTTATCGTATGCCGTAGCCTTGTCCTGGCCCGTACGCTAGCACTGACCCGTGCGTCAGCATGTAGCCAGACCCTCCCACGTTTCCGTACCCTCACCTGTGCCCTAAGCCTTGCCGTTCCCTAACCCTAACCCTAGCCTGGAACTGAAACCCACCACAATCCCTACACCTTACCATACGCCGTAGCCTACTCCTGGCCCGTACGCTGGCACTGACCCGTGAGTCAGCACGTAGACTGAACCTCCCACGTTTCCGTAACCTCACCTGTGCCCTAAGACTTGCCGTTCCCTCACCCTAACACTAGCCAAGAACGGAAACCCACCAGCAGCCCTAAATCTTACCCACAAGCCGTAGCCTACTCCTGGCCCGTACATTGGCACTGTCCCGTGCGTCAGCACGTAGCCTGACCCTCCCACTTTTCTGTACCCTTACCTGAGCCCTACGCCTTGCCGTTCCCTAACCCTATCCCTAGCCTGGAACGGAAACCCACCACCAGCCCTACAACTTACCCCCAAGCCGTAGCCTACTCCTGGCCTGTACGGTGGCACTGACCCTTGCGTCAGCATGTAGCCTGACCCTCCCACGTTTCCGTACCCTCACCTGTGCCCTAAGCCTTGCCGTTCCATAACCCTAACCCGAGCCTGGAACGGAAACCCACCACCAGCCCTACAACTTACCCCCAATCCGTACCCTACACCTGGCCCGTTCGGTGGTACTAACCCGAGCATCAGCATGTAGCCTGAACCTCCCACGTTTCTGTACCCTCACCCGTGCCCTAAGACTTGCCATTCCGTAACCCTAACCCTAGCCCTGAACGGATACCCACCACCAGCCCTACACATTACCCCCAATCCGTAGACTACTCCTGGCCCATATGCTGGCACTGACCCGTGCGTCAGCACGTAGCGTGACCCTCGCACGTTTCCGTATCCTCACCTGTGCCCTAAGCCTTGCCGTTCCCTAACCCTAACCCTAGCCCGGAACGGAAAGCCACCACCAGCCCTACACCTTACCCTATGCTGTAGCCTACACCTGGCCCATATGCGGGCACTGACGCATGCGTCAGCACGTAGCCTGAACCTCCCACGTTTCCGTACACTCACCTGTGTCCTAAGCCTTGCCGTTCTCTAACCCTAACCCTAGCCCGAAACGGAAAGACACCACCAACCCTAAAACTTAGCCACAAGCCTTAGCCTACTCCTGGCCCGTACGCTGGCACTGACACGTGCGTCATCCCGTAGCCTGACCCTCCCACTTTTCCGTACCCTCACCTGTGCCCTAAGCTTTGCAGTTCCCTTACCCTAACCCTAGCCCGGAACGGAAACCCACCACCCGCCCTACACCTTACCCTATGCCGTAGCCGACTCCTTGCCCGTACCCTGGCACTGACCCGTGCTTCAGCACGTAGCCATAACCTCCCACGTTTCCGTACCCTCACATGTGCCCTAAGCCTTGCCGTTCCCTAACCCTAACCCTAGCCCAGAACGGAAAGACACCACCAGCCCTAAAACTTACCCACAAGCCGAAGCGTACTCCTGGCCCGTACGCTGGCACTGACCCGTGCGTCAGCACGTAGCCTGACCCTCCCACGTTTCTCTACCATCACCTGTGCCCTAAGCCTTGCCGTTCCCTCACCCTCACCCTAGCCATGAACAGAAAACCACCAGCAGCCCTACACCTTACCCTACGCCGTAGCCTACTCCTGGAACGTACGCTGGCACTGACACGTGCGTCAGCATGTAGCCTGAACCTCACACGTTTCTGTACCCTCACCTGTGCCCTAAGCCTTGCCATTCCCTAACACTAACCCTAGCCCGGAATGGAAACCGACCACCAGCCCTACAGCTTACCCCCAAGCCATAGCCTATTCCTGGCCCATACGCTGGCACTGACCCGTGCATCATCACGTACCCTGAGCCTCCCACGTTTCCGTACCCTCACCTGGGCCCTAAGCCTTGCCGTTCCCTAACCCTAACCCTAGCCCCGAACGGAACCCCACCACCAGCCCTACACCTTACCCCCAAGCCGTAGCCTACTCCTGGCCCGTACGTTGGCACTGACCCGTGCGTCAGCACGTAGCCTGACCCTCCCACGTTTCCGTACCCTCACCTGTGCCCTAAGCTTTGACGTTCCCTAACCCTAACCCTAGCCGGGAACAGAAACCCACCAACTGCCCTAAAACTTACCACAACGCCGTAGCCTACTCTTGGCCCATATGCTGGTACTGACCCATGCGTCAGCACGTAGCCTGACCCACCCACGTTTCCGTAACCTCACATGTGCCCTAAGCCTTGCCATTCCCTAACCCAAACCCTAGCCCGGAACGGAAAACCACCACCAGCCCTACACCTTACTCTATGCCGTAGACTACACCTGGCCCGTACGCGGGCACTGACCTGTGCTTCAGCATATAGCCTGTCCCTCCCAAGTTTCCGTACCCTCACCTGTGCCCTAAGCCTTGCCGTTCCCTAACCCTAAACCTAGCCCGGAACGGAAAACCACCACCAGCCCTACACCTTATCGTATGCCGTAGCCTAGTCCTGGCCCGTACGCTGGTAATGACCCGTGCGTCAGCATGTAGCCTGACCCTCCCACGTTTCCGTAACCTCACCTGTGCCCTAAGCCTTGCCGTTCCCTAACCCTAACACTAGCCCGGAACAGAAACCCACCACCAGCCCTATATCTTTCCCTACGCCGTAGCCTATTCCTGGCCCGTACACAGGCACTGACCCTTTCATCAGCACATAGCCTGACCCACCCACGTTTCCGTAGCCTCACCTGTGCCCTAAGCCTTGCCGTTCCCTAACCCTTACCCTAGCCCGGAACGGAAACCCACTACCAGCCCTAAACCTTACCCACAAGCCGTAGCCTACTCCTGGCCCGTACACTGGCACTGTCCCGTGCGTCAGCACGTAGCCTGACCCTCCCACTTTTCTGTACCCTTACCTGAGCCCTAAGCCTTGCCGTTCCCTAACCCTAACCCTAGCCCGGAACGGAATCCCAGCACCAGCCCTACACCTTACCATATGCCGTAGACTACTCCTGCCCGGTACACTGCCACTGAGCCGTGCATCAGCACGTAGCCTGACCCTCCCACGTTTCCGTACCCTCACCTGTGCCCTAAGCCTTGCCGTTTCATAACCCTAACCCGAGCCCGGAACGGAAACCCACCACCAGCCCTACACCTTACCCCCAATCCGTAGCCTACACCTGGCCCGTTCGGTGGCACTAAACCGAGCATCATCAAGTAGCCTGAACCTCCCACGTTTCTGTACCCTCACCTGTGCCCTAAGCCTTGCCATTCCCTAACACTAACCCTAGCCCGGAACGGAAACCCACCACCAGCCCTACACCTTACCCTATGCTGTAGCCTACACCTGGCCCATATGCGGGCACTGACGCGTGCGTCAGCACATAGCCTGAACCTCCCACGTTTCCGTACCCTCACCTGTGCCGTAAGCCTTGTCGTTCTCTAACCCTAACCCTAGCCCGAAACGGAAAGACACCACCACCCCTAAAACTTAGCCACAAGCCTTAGCCTACTCCTGGCCTGTACGCTGGCACTGACCCATGCGTCAGCACGTAGCCTGACCCTCCCACGTTTCCGTACCGTCACCTGTGCCCTAATCCTTGCCGTTCCCTAACACTAACCCTAGCCCGGAACGGAAACCCACCACCAGCCCTACACGATACCCTACACTGTAGCCTACTCCTGGCCCGTACGCTGGTACTTAACCGTGCGTCAGCATGTAGCCTGACCCTCTCACGTTTCCGTACCCTCACCTGTGCCCTAAGCCTTGCCGTTCCCTAACCCTAACCCTAGCCCGGAACGGAAAACCACCACAAGCCCTACACCTTACCCTACGCCGTAGCCTACTCCTGGCCCGTACGCTGGCACTGACCCGTGAATCAGCACGTAGCCTGACACTCCCACGTTTCCGTTCCCTCACCTGTGCCCTAAGCCTTGCAGTTCCCTCACCCTAACCCTAGCCCGAATGGAAACCCACCACCAGCCATACACCTTACCCTACGCCGTAGCCTACTCTTGGCCCGTTACTGGCACGGACCTGTGCGTCAGCACGTAGCCTGATCTTTCCACATTTCCGTACACTCACCTGTGCCCTAAGCCTTGCCGTTCCCTAACCCTAAACCTAGTATGGAATGGAAACCCACCACCAGCCCTACACCTAAATTTCCCAAGCCATAGCCTACTCCTGCCCCGTACGCTGGCACTGACACGTGCGTCATCCCGTAGCCTGACCCTCCCACTTTTCCGTACCCTCACCTGTGCCCTAAGCTTTGCAGTTCCCTTACCCTAACCCTAGCCCGGAACGGAAACCCACCACCCGCCCTACACCTTACCCTATGCCGTAGCCGACTCCTTGCCCGTACCCTGGCACTGACCCGTGCTTCAGCACGTAGCCATAACCTCCCACGTTTCCGTACCCTCACTTGTGCCCTAAGCCTGGCCGTTCCCTAACCCTAACCCTAGCCCAGAACGGAAAAACACCACCAGCCCTAAAACTTACCCACAAGCCGAAGCGTACTCCTGGCCCGTACGCTGGCACTGACCCGTGCGTCAGCACGTAGCCTGACCCTCCCACGTTTCTCTACCATCACCTGTGCCCTAAGCCTTGCCGTTCCCTCACCCTCACCCTAGCCATGAACAGAAAACCACCAGCAGCCCTACACCTTACCCTACGCCGTAGCCTACTCCTGGAACGTACGCTGGCACTGACACGTGCGTCAGCATGTAGCCTGAACCTCACACGTTTCTGTACCCTCACCTGTGCCCTAAGCCTTGCCATTCCCTAACACTAACCCTAGCCCGGAATGGAAACCGACCACCAGCCCTACAGCTTACCCCCAAGCCATAGCCTATTCCTGGCCCATACGCTGGCACTGACCCGTGCATCATCACGTACCCTGAGCCTCCCACGTTTCCGTACCCTCACCTGGGCCCTAAGCCTTGCCGTTCCCTAACCCTAACCCTAGCCCCGAACGGAACCCCACCACCAGCCCTACACCTTACCCCCAAGCCGTAGCCTACTCCTGGCCCGTACGTTGGCACTGACCCGTGCGTCAGCACGTAGCCTGACCCTCCCACGTTTCCGTACCCTCACCTGTGCCCTAAGCTTTGACGTTCCCTAACCCTAACCCTAGCCGGGAACAGAAACCCACCAACTGCCCTAAAACTTACCACAACGCCGTAGCCTACTCTTGGCCCATATGCTGGTACTGACCCATGCGTCAGCACGTAGCCTGACCCACCCACGTTTCCGTAACCTCACATGTGCCCTAAGCCTTGCCATTCCCTAACCCAAACCCTAGCCCGGAACGGAAAACCACCACCAGCCCTACACCTTACTCTATGCCGTAGACTACACCTGGCCTGTACGCGGGCACTGACATGTGCTTCAGCATATAGCCTGTCCCTCCCAAGTTTCCGTACCCTCACCTGTGCCCTAAGCCTTGCCGTTCCCTAACCCTAACCCTAGCCCGGAACGGAAAACCACCACCAGCCCTACACCTTATCGTATGCCGTAGCCTAGTCCTGGCCCGTACGCTGGTAATGACCCGTGCGTCAGCATGTAGCCTGACCCTCCCACGTTTCCGTAACCTCACCTGTGCCCTAAGCCTTGCCGTTCCCTAACCCTAACACTAGCCCGGAACAGAAACCCACCACCAGCCCTATATCTTTCCCTACGCCGTAGCCTATTCCTGGCCCGTACACAGGCACTGACCCTTTCATCAGCACATAGCCTGACCCACCCACGTTTCCGTAGCCTCACCTGTGCCCTAAGCCTTGCCGTTCCCTAACCCTTACCCTAGCCCGGAACGGAAACCCACCACCAGCCCTAAACCTTACCCACAAGCCGTAGCCTACTCCTGGCCCGTACACTGGCACTGTCCCGTGCGTCAGCACGTAGCCTGACCCTCCCACTTTTCTGTACCCTTACCTGAGCCCTAAGCCTTGCCGTTCCCTAACCCTAACCCTAGCCCGGAACGGAATCCCAGCACCAGCCCTACACCTTACCATATGCCGTAGACTACTCCTGCCCGGTACACTGCCACTGAGCCGTGCATCAGCACGTAGCCTGACCCTCCCACGTTTCCGTACCCTCACCTGTGCCCTAAGCCTTGCCGTTTCATAACCCTAACCCGAGCCCGGAACGGAAACCCACCACCAGCCCTACACCTTACCCCCAATCCGTAGCCTACACCTGGCCCGTTCGGTGGCACTAAACCGAGCATCATCAAGTAGCCTGAACCTCCCACGTTTCTGTACCCTCACCTGTGCCCTAAGCCTTGCCATTCCCTAACACTAACCCTAGCCCGGAACGGAAACCCACCACCAGCCCTACACCTTACCCTATGCTGTAGCCTACACCTGGCCCATATGCGGGCACTGACGCGTGCGTCAGCACATAGCCTGAAACTCCCACGTTTCCGTACCCTCACCTGTGCCGTAAGCCTTGTCGTTCTCTAACCCTAACCCTAGCCCGAAACGGAAAGACACCACCACCCCTAAAACTTAGCCACAAGCCTTAGCCTACTCCTGGCCTGTACGCTGGCACTGACCCATGCGTCAGCACGTAGCCTGACCCTCCCACGTTTCCGTACCGTCACCTGTGCCCTAATCCTTGCCGTTCCCTAACACTAACCCTAGCCCGGAACGGAAACCCACCACCAGCCCTACACGATACCCTACACTGTAGCCTACTCCTGGCCCGTACGCTGGTACTTAACCGTGCGTCAGCATGTAGCCTGACCCTCTCACGTTTCCGTACCCTCACCTGTGCCCTAAGCCTTGCCGTTCCCTAACCCTAACCCTAGCCCGGAACGGAAAACCACCACAAGCCCTACACCTTACCCTACGCCGTAGCCTACTCCTGGCCCGTACGCTGGCACTGACCCGTGAATCAGCACGTAGCCTGACACTCCCACGTTTCCGTTCCCTCACCTGTGCCCTAAGCCTTGCAGTTCCCTCACCCTAACCCTAGCCCGAATGGAAACCCACCACCAGCCATACACCTTACCCTACGCCGTAGCCTACTCTTGGCCCATTACTGGCACGGACCTGTGCGTCAGCACGTAGCCTGACCTTTCCACATTTCCGTACACTCACCTGTGCCCTAAGCCTTGCCGTTCCCTAACCCTAAACCTAGTATGGAATGGAAACCCACCACCAGCCCTACACCTAAATTTCCCAAGCCATAGCCTACTCCTGCCCCGTACGCTGGCACTGACACGTTCGTCAGCATGTAGCATAACCCTCCCACGTTTCCGTACACTCACCTTTGCCCTAAGACTTGCCGTTCCCTAACCCTAACCCTAGCCCGGAATGGAAACCCACCACCAGCCCTGCACCTTACCCTACACCGTAGCCTAATCCTGGCCCGTACGCTGGCACTGACCCGTGAGTCAGCACGTAACCCGACCATCCCACGTTTCCGTACCCTCACCTGTGCCCTAAGCCTAGCCGTTCCCTCACCCTAACCCAAGCCAGGAACGGAAACCCACCACCAGCCCTACACCTTACCCTACGCCGTAGCCTACTCCTGGCCCATACGCTGGCACTGACCCGTGCGTCAACACGTACCGTGACCCTCACACGTTTCCGTACCCTCACCTGTGCCCTAAGCCTTGCCGTAAACTAACCCTAACCCTAGCCCGGAACGGAAAACCACCACCAGCCCTACACCTTATCGTATGCCGTAGCCTAGTCCTGGCCCGTACGCTGGTAATGACCCGTGCGTCAGCATGTAGCCTGACCCTCCCACGTTTCCGTAACCTCACCTGTGCCCTAAGCCTTGCCGTTCCCTAACCCTAACACTAGCCCGGAACAGAAACCCACCACCAGCCCTATATCTTTCCCTACGCCGTAGCCTATTCCTGGCCCGTACACAGGCACTGACCCTTTCATCAGCACATAGCCTGACCCACCCACGTTTCCGTAGCCTCACCTGTGCCCTAAGCCTTGCCGTTCCCTAACCCTTACCCTAGCCCGGAACGGAAACCCACCACCAGCCCTAAACCTTACCCACAAGCCGTAGCCTACTCCTGGCCCGTACACTGGCACTGTCCCGTGCGTCAGCACGTAGCCTGACCCTCCCACTTTTCTGTACCCTTACCTGAGCCCTAAGCCTTGCCGTTCCCTAACCCTAACCCTAGCCCGGAACGGAATCCCAGCACCAGCCCTACACCTTACCATATGCCGTAGACTACTCCTGCCCGGTACACTGCCACTGAGCCGTGCATCAGCACGTAGCCTGACCCTCCCACGTTTCCGTACCCTCACCTGTGCCCTAAGCCTTGCCGTTTCATAACCCTAACCCGAGCCCGGAACGGAAACCCACCACCAGCCCTACACCTTACCCCCAATCCGTAGCCTACACCTGGCCCGTTCGGTGGCACTAAACCGAGCATCATCAAGTAGCCTGAACCTCCCACGTTTCTGTACCCTCACCTGTGCCCTAAGCCTTGCCATTCCCTAACACTAACCCTAGCCCGGAACGGAAACCCACCACCAGCCCTACACCTTACCCTATGCTGTAGCCTACACCTGGCCCATATGCGGGCACTGACGCGTGCGTCAGCACATAGCCTGAAACTCCCACGTTTCCGTACCCTCACCTGTGCCGTAAGCCTTGTCGTTCTCTAACCCTAACCCTAGCCCGAAACGGAAAGACACCACCACCCCTAAAACTTAGCCACAAGCCTTAGCCTACTCCTGGCCTGTACGCTGGCACTGACCCATGCGTCAGCACGTAGCCTGACCCTCCCACGTTTCCGTACCGTCACCTGTGCCCTAATCCTTGCCGTTCCCTAACACTAACCCTAGCCCGGAACGGAAACCCACCACCAGCCCTACACGATACCCTACACTGTAGCCTACTCCTGGCCCGTACGCTGGTACTTAACCGTGCGTCAGCATGTAGCCTGACCCTCTCACGTTTCCGTACCCTCACCTGTGCCCTAAGCCTTGCCGTTCCCTAACCCTAACCCTAGCCCGGAACGGAAAACCACCACAAGCCCTACACCTTACCCTACGCCGTAGCCTACTCCTGGCCCGTACGCTGGCACTGACCCGTGAATCAGCACGTAGCCTGACACTCCCACGTTTCCGTTCCCTCACCTGTGCCCTAAGCCTTGCAGTTCCCTCACCCTAACCCTAGCCCGAATGGAAACCCACCACCAGCCATACACCTTACCCTACGCCGTAGCCTACTCTTGGCCCATTACTGGCACGGACCTGTGCGTCAGCACGTAGCCTGACCTTTCCACATTTCCGTACACTCACCTGTGCCCTAAGCCTTGCCGTTCCCTAACCCTAAACCTAGTATGGAATGGAAACCCACCACCAGCCCTACACCTAAATTTCCCAAGCCATAGCCTACTCCTGCCCCGTACGCTGGCACTGACACGTTCGTCAGCATGTAGCATAACCCTCCCACGTTTCCGTACACTCACCTTTGCCCTAAGACTTGCCGTTCCCTAACCCTAACCCTAGCCCGGAATGGAAACCCACCACCAGCCCTGCACCTTACCCTACACCGTAGCCTAATCCTGGCCCGTACGCTGGCACTGACCCGTGAGTCAGCACGTAACCCGACCATCCCACGTTTCCGTACCCTCACCTGTGCCCTAAGCCTAGCCGTTCCCTCACCCTAACCCAAGCCAGGAACGGAAACCCACCACCAGCCCTACACCTTACCCTACGCCGTAGCCTACTCCTGGCCCATACGCTGGCACTGACCCGTGCGTCAACACGTACCGTGACCCTCACACGTTTCCGTACCCTCACCTGTGCCCTAAGCCTTGCCGTAAACTAACCCTAACCCTAGCCCGGAACGGAAACCCACCACCAGCCCTACACCTTACCCTACGCCATAGCCTACTCCTGGCCCATACGCTGGCACTGACCCGTGCGTCAGCACGTAGCCTGACCCTCTAACGTTTCTGTACCCTCACCTGTGCCCTAAGCCTTGCCGTTCCCTAACCCTTAACCTAGCCCGGAACGGAAACCCACCACCAGCCCTACATCTTACCCCCAAGCCGTAGCCTACTCCTGGCCCGTACGCTGGCACTGAACCATGCGTCAGCACGTAGCCTGACCCTCCCACGTTTCTGTACCCTCACCTGTGCCGTAAGCCTTTCCGTTCCCTAACCCTAACCCTAGCCCGGAACGGAAACCCACCACAAGCCCTACACCTTACCGTATGCCATAGCCTACTCCTGGCCCATACGCTGGCACTGACACGTGCGTCTGCATGTAGCATGACCCTCCCACGTTTCTGTACACTCACCTGTGCCCTAAGCCTTGCCGTTCCCTATCCCTAACCCTAGCCCGAGACGGAAAGCCACCACCAGCCCTACACCTTACCCTACGCCGAAGCCTACTCCTGGCCCGTATGCTGGCACTGATCCGTGCGTCAGCACGTAGCCTGACCATCCCACTTTTCCGTACCCCCACCTGTGCCCTAAGCCTTGCCGTTCCCTCACCCTAACGCTAACCCGGAAAGGAAACCAACCACCAGCCCTAAACCTTACCCTACGCTGTATCCTACTCCTGGCCCGTACGCTGTCACTGACCCGTGCGTCAGCACGTAGCTTGACCCTCACACGCTTCTGTACCATCACTTGTGCCCTAAGCCTTGCCGTTCCGTAACCCTAACCCTAGCCCGGAACGGAAACCCACCACCAGCCCTACACCTTACCCCCAAGCTGAAGCCTAATCCTGGCCCGTATGCTGGCAATGACCCGTGCGTCAGCATGTAGCCTGACCGTCCCACGTTTCCGTACCCTCACCTGTGCCCTAAGCCTTGCCGTTCCCTAACCCTAAACCTAGTACAGACCAGAAACACACCAACAACCCTACACCTAACCCCGAAGCCACAGCCTACTCCTGGCCCGTACGCTGGCACTGACCCGTGCGAAACACGTAGCCAGACCCTCCCACTTTTCCGTACCCTCACCTGTGCCCTAAGCCTTGCCGTTCCCTAACACTAACCCAAGCCCGTAACGGAAACCGACAACCAGCCCTACATCTAACCCCCAAGCCGTAGCCTACTCCTGGCCGGTACGCTGGCACTGACCCGTGCATCAGCACGTAGCGTGACCCTCCCACGTTTCCGTGCCCTCACCTGTGCCCTAAGCTTTGCCGTTCCCTAACCCTAACCGTAGCCCGGAACGGAAACCCACCACCAGCCCTAGACCTTACCCTATGCCGAAGCCTACTCCTGACCCGTATGCTGGCACTGACACGAGAGTCAGCACGTAGCCTGACCCCCCCACGTTTCCGTACCCTCACCTGTGCCCTACGCCTTGCGGTTCCCTAACCCTAATCCTAGCCCGGAACGGAAACCCACCACCAGCCCTATACCTTACCCAACGCCGTAGCCTACTCCTGGCCCGTACGCTAGCACTGACCCGTGCGTCAGCATGTAGCCTGACCCTCCCACGTTTCCGTACCCTCACCTGGGCCCTAAGCCTTGCCGTTCCCTAACCCTAAACCTAGCCCGGAATGGAAACCCTCCACCAGCCCTACATCTTACCCCCAAGCCGTACCCTACTCCTGATCCGTACGCTGGCACTGACCCATGAGTCAGCACGTAGCCTCACCATCCCACGTTTCCGTACCATCACCTGGGCCCTAAGCCTTTCATTTCCCTCACCCTAACCCTAGCCCGCGACGGAAAACTACCACCAGCCCTACACCTTACCCTACACCGTAGCATACTCCTGGCCCGTACGCTGGCACTGACCTGTGCGTCAGCACGTAGCCTGATCTTCCCACATTTCCGTACCCTCACCTGTGCCCTAAGTTTTGCCGTTACCTAACCCTAAACCTAGTACTGAATGAAAACCCACCACCAGCCCTACACCTAACCCCCAAGCCATAGGCTACTCCTAGCCCGTACGCTGGCACTGACCCGTGCGTTAGCACGTAGCCTGACGCTTCCATGTTTCTATACCCTCACCTGTGCCCTAAGTCTTCCTGTTCCTTAACCCTAACCCTAGACCGGAACGGAAACCCACGACCAGCTATACACCTTACTGTACGCCGTAGCCTACACCTCGCCCGTTTCTGGCACTGACCTGTGCGTCAGAACGCAGTGTGACCTTCCCACATTTCCGTACCTTCACCTGTGCCCTAAGCCTTGCCGTTCGCTAACACTAAACCTAGTACGGAACGGAAACCCACCACCAGCCCTACACCTAAACTTCCCAAACCATAGCCTACTCCTGGCCCGTACGCTGGCACTGACCAGTGCGTCATCACGTAGCCTGACCCTCCCACGTTTCTGTACCCTCACCAGTGCCCTAAGACTTGCCGTTCCCTAACACTAACCCGAGCCCGGAACGGAAACCCACCACCAGCCCTACAACTAACCCCCAAGGCGTAGCCTACTCCTGGCCGGTACGCTGGCACTGACCCGTGCATCAGCACTTAGCCTGAACCTCCCACGTTTCCGTACCCTCACCAGTGCCCCAAGCCTTGCCGTTCCCTAACCCTAACCCTAGCCCGGAACGGAAACCCACGACCAGCCCTAAAACTTACCCCCAATCCGTAGCCTACTCCTGGCCCGTACGCTGGCACTGACACGTGTGTCAGCATGTAGCCTGACCCTCCCACGTTTCCGTACGCTCACCTCTGCCCTAAGACTTGCCGTTCCCTAACCCTAACCCTAGCCCGGAACGGAAACCCACCACCAGCCCTACACCTTACCCTACACCGTAGCCTACTCCTGGCCCGTACACTGGCACTGACCCGTGAGTCAGGACGTAGCCTGACCATCCCAATTTTCCGTACCCTCACCTGTTCCCTAAGCCTAGCCGTTCCCTCAACCTAACCCAAGCCAGGAACGGAAACCCACCACCAGCCCTACACCTTACCCTACGCCGTAGCCTACTCCTGGCCCGTACGCTGGCACTGACCCGTGCGTCAGCACGTAGCCTGACCCTCACACGTTTCCATACCCTCACCTGTGCCCTATGCCTTGCCATTCCCTAACCCTAACCCTAGTCCGGAAAGGAAACCCACCACCAGCCCTACAGCTTACCCCCAAGCCATAGCCTACTCCTGGCCGGTACGCTGGCAATGACCCGTGCGTCAGCACGTAGCCTGACCCTCCCACGTTTCCGTACCCTCACCTCTGCCCTAAGCCTTGCCGTTCCCTAACACTAACCATAGCCCTGAACGGAAAGCCACCACCAGCGCTACACCTTACCCCCAAGCAGTAGCCTATTCCTGGCCCGTATGCTGGCACTGACCCGTGCGTCAGCACGTTGCCTGACCATCCCACGTTTCAGTACACTCACCTGTGCCCTAAGCCTTGGGGTACCCTCACCCTAACCCTAACCCGGAACGGAAACCCACCACCAGCCCTACACCATACCCTACGCCGTAGCCTACTGCTGGCCCGTACGCTGGCACTGACCCCTGCGTCAACACGTACCCTGACCCTAACACGTTTCCGTACCCTCACCTGTGCCCTAAGCCTTGCCGTTCCCTAACACTAACCCTAGCCCGGAACGGAAACCCACCACCAGCCCTACACCTTACCCTACGCCATAGCCTACTCCTGTCCCGTACGCGGGCACTGACCTGTGCTTCAGCACATAGCCTGACCCTCCCTTGTTACTCTACCCTCACCTGTGCCCTAAGCCTTGCCGTTCCCTAATCCTAACCCTAGCACCGTATGGAAACCCACCACCAGCCCTACACTCTACACTACGCTGTAGCCTACTCCTGGCCCGTACGCTGGCACTGAGCCGTGCGTCAGCACGTAGCCTGAACCTCCCACGTTTCCATACCATCACCTGTGCCCTAAGCCTTGCGGTTCCCTAACCCTAACCCTAGCCCGTCACGGAAACCCACCACCAGCCCTACACCTTACCCTACGCCGTAGCCTACTCCTGGCCCATACGCTGGCACTGACCCGTGCGTCAGCACGTAGCCGGACCCTCACACGTTTCCGTACCCTCACCTGTGCCCTAAGACTTGCCGTTCCCTAACCCTAACCCTAGTCCAGAACGGAAACCCACCACCAGCCCTACAGCTTACCCCCAAGCCATAGCCTACTCCTGGCCCATACGCTGGCACTGACCCGTGTGTCAGCATATAGCCTGACGAGGCACACCAGGGCAGGGCGGGCCGGCAGGGTAAGGCTGCCCAGGTCAGCTAATCCACAACCCTCAGGGAATCACATTGTTGAAAATGGACCTCGCTAAGGCAGAAGAGGAGCCAAGGAAAAAAAGGACACAATGCCATTTGCAGCCCCGTTGATGAGTCTAGAAGTAATCACGTGACTTGTAGTAAGTCAGAAAGTGAAAGACACATATCATATCATATCACTTATAGGTGTTACCTAAAAATGGATACCAGGGCAGATATTTCCACGGAGAAGGGCAATCACAGATTCATTAAACAAACTTATGGTTCACCAATGGAAAGGTGTGGGGATTGGTTTCATTACGATATCGGGGTTAACAGACATATACAAACACAGGTGACATATATAATCACCAAAGACCTACAGAATACCAAGAGAGGACTACTCAACATTCTGTCATAACGTACATGGGAAAAGGATCCCAGGAAGAACAGTCATCTGTATATGTGTAAAAGAACCACATCTTCCACACCTATAACAAGCCAAACATTGTAGTCAAACTTGCTGTAATAAAATATATAAAAAATTAAATTAAAAACACGAACAAGAATTAGCGAGACAAACTTGAGGGGCTTTCTCCTGGCACATTCCATTCTAAATTCCAATCTAGAACACCACTTCCACTGAGGCTCTCTTGCCCTAGTAACCAGATTTGGTAAGGGAGAACTGCTGCCATCTTGTGGCCGTTTCACACAACAGCAGCTTTAATCCCAGTGCTAATGGTCAGTTGATATTCAAAATCATTGCAGGCCTGTAAATGACATCTGCCCTGAAAGCAAATCCTGGGGTCACATATCGACCAAAAAATTCAAAGGACGTCCATATTTCAAAACGACTGTTTCAAAAGGCATATTTTACGCACATTAGTGTTCTGCTTCTTTTCCTTTCTTTTCTTTTTTGTTAAAAAAACGGGAATGTAAAAAGGCATCCCTCAGAATGGGCGAAAATCATTGCAAAGGAATCAATGGACAGAGGTTTAATCTCCAATACATATAAACAGCTCATGCAGCTTAATATTAAAAAAACAAACAACCCAATACAAAAATGGGCAGAAGATCTAAAGAGACGTTTCTTCAAAGGAGACACAGAGATGGCCAAGACGCACATGAAAAGCTGCTCAACAGCACTAATTATTAGAGAAATGCCAATCAAAACTACAATGAGGTATCACCTCACACCTGTTAGAATCGGCATCATCAGAAAATCTACAAACAACCAATTCTGGGGAGGGTGTGGACAAAAGGAGCCCTCTTCCAATATTGGTGGGAATGTAAATTGATACAGTCACTATGGAGAACAGTATGGAGTTTCCTTAAAAAAACTAGAAATAGAATTACCATCTGATCCAGCAATCCCACTTCTGGGCATATACCCAGAGAAAACCATAAATCAAAAAGGCATATTCACCACAATATTCGTTGCAGCACTATTTACAATAGCCAGGTAATGGAAGCAACATAAATGCCCTCAGACAGATGAATGGATAAAGATGTGGTACATATATAAAATGGAATATTACTCGGCCATAAAAAGGAATGAATCTGAGTCATTTGTAGAGACATCGATGGATGGAGAGACTGTTATACAGAATGAAGTAAGTCAGAAAGAGGAAAACAAATATTGTATATTAATGCATATATGTGGAGCCTAAAATACGGTACAGATGAACTGGTTTGCAGGGAAGAAATAGAGACACAGAGGTAGAGAACAAACGTATGGACACCAAGTGTGGGAAGCCATGGGGTGGTGCTGGTGTGATGATTTGGGAGATTGGGATTGACCTGTATACATGTATATGCATAAAATACATAACTAATAAAAACCTGCTGTATAAAAACATAAATAAAATTGGATTTCAAAATTTAAAAAAATAAAATTTAAAAATAAAACAGAAAAAAGTTCTTCCCGTCACACAGATGTATTTATAGGAATGAATTATTTCCATGCTTATATCTATAAATATATAAAAGAGGAATAAAATCTAACTTGAACCATAAAAGAAAAAAAAAACCTGAACTCACGAGTTTTACAGGGGAAAATCCTATCTGGGCACTTGCTCCAGCGGTAAACAATTCTGAAATTGGTCAGAGGTGGGGAACCATCTCCCATACAGCCAGCAACCCACCCCCCACGCAAGGAGCGTCCTCATTGCAAAGCTGGGGGACCGTGCCGAGGCATCTGCGAGTAAACGTGAGCTGAGCCCCAGGCCAGCTGCTGCTGAACTGTTCCCACCCTTCCCAGGTAAAACACCTGAATATGTACAAGGGCTTGAAAGCCTAGAGGAAGGGCCGTCGAGCCACACCAGCAACTGCACGCAGGCCAACTTGGTGCCTGCAGTCCAGCCAGAGTGGTCCTGGCCGTGGACGCTCTTCCGGAAACTTTCCATTGCCCTCCCTGATATACCCCTCCTCTCCCGGCACCCACTGCTTTTTTCCTTCCTCAACTCTGTCCGGAGAGAAATTCCAGCGGAAGGTATGGGTGACACATCCTCTTCTTTACAGGCGGCAGCCTGGCAACTCCTTCAGAAAGCCCAGCAGAGCCCCACTCACACCGGGCCACCCACAAAGCTGTGGCCCCTCACTCCCTCCCAACAGCACAGCCACGAGACTGCTGAAGGGGCAGAGAATATGGAGTCAGGCACAGCTTCTGGGGCTATGGCTGCCTGGAGCGCTGTTTATATTGACCTCAACGAGGCACACCTGGGGAGGGCGGGCCGGCAGGGTAAGGCTGCCCAGGTCAGCTAATCCACAACCCTCAGGGAATCACATTGTTGAAAATGGACCCCGCTAAGGCAGAAGACAAGCCAAGGGAAAAAAGGACACAATGCCATTTGCAGCACCGTAGATGAGTCTAGAAGTAATCACGTGACTTGTAGTAAGTCAGAAAGTGGAAGACACATATCATATCATATCACTTATAGGTGTTAGCTAAAAATGGATACCAGGGCAGATATTTCCACGGAGAAGGGCAATCACAGATTCATTAAACAAACTTATGGTTCACCAATGGAAAGGTGTGAGGATTGGTTTCATTACGATATCGGGGTTAACAGACATATACAAACACAGGTGACATATATAATCACCAAAGACCTACAGAATACCAAGAGAGGACTACTCAACATTCTGTCATAACGTACATGGGAAAAGGATCCCAGGAAGAACAGTCATCTGTATATATGTAAAAGAACCACATCTTCCACACCTACAACAAGCCAAACATTGTAATCAAACTTGCTGTAATAAATAATAAAAAATTAAATTAAAAACACGAACAAGAAGTAGTGAGACAAACGTGAGGGGCTTTCTCCTGGCACATTCCATTATAAACTCCAATCTAGAACACCACTTCCACTGAGGCTCTCTTGCCCTAGTAACCAGATTTGGTAAGGGTGAACTGCTGCCACCTTGTGGCCGTTTCACACAACAGAAGCTTTAATCCCAGCGCTAATGGCCAGTTGATATTCAAAATCATTGCAGGCCTGTAAATGACACCTGCCCTGAAAACAAATCCTGGGCTCACATATCGACCAAAAAATTCAAAGGACGTCCATATTTCAAAACGACCATTTCAAAAGGCATATTTTACGCACCTTAGTGTTCTGCTTCTTTTCCTTTCTTTCCTTTTTTGTTAAAAAACACGGGAATGGAAAAAGGCATCCCTCAGAATGGGCGAAAATCATTGCAGACGAATCAATGGACAGAGGTTTAATCTCGAATATATATAAACAGCTCATGCAGCTTAATATTAAAAAACAAACAACCCCCCAAAAAATGGGCAGAAGATCTAAAGAGACGTTTCTTCAAAGGAGACACAGAGATGGCCAAGACGCACATGAAAAGCTGCTCAACAGCACTAATTATTAGAGAAATGCAAATCAAAACTACAATGAGGTATCACCTCACACCTGTTAGAATCGGCATCATCAGAAAATCTACAAACAACCAATTCTGGGGAGGGTGTGGACAAAAGGAGCCCTCTTCCACTATTGGTGGGAATGTAAATTGATACAGTCACTATGGAGAACAGTATGGAGTTTCCTTAAAAAAACTAGAAATAGAATTACCATCTGATCCAGCAATCCCACTTCTGGGCATATACCCAGTGAAAACCATAAATCAAAAAGGCACATTCACCACAATGTTCATTGCAGCACTATTTACAATAGCCAGGTAATGGAAGCAACCTAAATGCCCACAGACAGATGAATGGATAAAGATGTGGTACATATATAAAATGGAATATTACTCGGCCATAAAGAGGAATGGAACTGGGACATTTGTAGAGACATCGATGGATTTGTGACTGTCATACAGAATGAAGTAAGTCAGAAAGAGGAAAACAAATATTGTATATTAATGCATATATGTGGAGCCTAAAAATGGTACAGATGAACTGGTTTGCAGGGAAGAAATAGAGACAGAGTGGTAGAGAACAAACGTATGGACACCAAGTGTGGGAAGCCATGGGGTGGTGGTGGTGGGATGTGTTGGGAGTTTGGGATTGACCTGTATACATGTATATGCATAAAATACATAACTAATAATAACGTGCTGTATAAAAAAATAGTTAAAATTAAATTTCAAAATTTTAAAAAATAAAATTTAAAAATAAAACAGAAAAAAGTTCTTCCCGTCACACAGATGTATTTATAGGAATGAATTATTTCCATGCTTATATCTATAAATACATAAAAGAGGAATAAATTCTAACTTGAACGATAAAAGAAAAAACAAGTGAACCCACGAGTTATACAGAGGAAAACCCTATCAGGGCACTTGCTCCAGCGGTCAACAATTCTGAAATTGGTCAGAGGTGGGGAACCATCTCCCATACAGCCAGCAACCCACCCCCCACGCAAGGAGCGTCCTCATTGCAAAGCTGGGGGACCGTGCCGAGGCATCTGTGAGTAAACGTGAGCTGAGCCCCAGGCCAGCTGCTGCTGAACTGTCCCCACCCTTTCCAGGTAAAACACCTGAATATGTACAAGGGCTTGAAAGCCTAGAGGAAGGACCGTGGAGCCACACCAGCGACAGCACGCAGGCCAACTTGGTGCCTGCAGGCCAGCCAGGGTGGTCCTGGACCCTGGCGCTCTTCCAGAAGCTTTCCATTGCCCTGCCTGAGATACCCCTCCTGTCCCGGCCCCCACTGCTTTTTTCCTTCCTCACCTCTGTCCAGAGAGAAATTCCAGCAGAAGGTATGGGTGACACATCCTCTTCTTTACAGGCGGCAGCCTGGCAACTCCTGCAGAAAGGCCAGCAGAACCCCACTCACACCGGGCCACCCACAAAGCTGTGGCCCCTCACTCCCTCCCACCAGCACAGCCCCGAGACTGCTGACGGGGCAGAGAATATGGAGTCAGGCACAGCTTCAGGGGCTATTGCTGCCTGGAGCTCTGTTTATATGGACCTCAACGAGGCACACCTGGGGAGGGCGGGCCGGCAGGGTAAGGCTGCCCAGGTCAGCTAATCCACAACCCTCAGGGAATCACATTGTTGAAAATGGACCCCGCTAAGGCAGAAGAGATGCCAAGGAAAAAAAGGACACAATGCCATTTGCAGCACCGTAGATGTGTCTAGAAGTAATCACGTGACTTGTAGTAAGTCAGAAAGTGAAAGACACATATCATATCATATCACTTATAGGTGTTACCTAAAAATGGATACCAGGGCAGATATTTCCACGGAGAAGGGCAATCACAGATTCATTAAACAAACTTATGATTCACCAAAGGAAAGGTGTGAGGATTGGTTTCATTACGATATCAGGGTTAACAGACATATACAAACACAGGTGACATATATAATCACCAAAGACCTACAGAATACCAAGAGAGGACGACTCAACATTCTGTCATAACGTACATGGGAAAAGGATCCCAGGAAGAACAGTCATCTGTATATGTGTAAAAGAACCACATCTTCCACACCTACAACAAGCCAAACATTGTAATCAAACTTGCTGTAAGAAAAAATAAAAACTTAAATTAAAAACACGAACAAGAAGTAGTGAGACAAACGTGAGGGGCTTTCTCCTGGCACATTCCATTCTAAACTCCAATCTAGAACACCACTTCCACTGAGGCTCTCTTGCCCTAGTAACCAGATTTGGTAAGGGTGAACTGCTGCCACCTTGTGGCCGTTTCACACAACAGCAGTTTTAATCCCAGCGCTAATGGTCAGTTGATATTCAAAATCATTGCAGGCCTGTAAATGACACCTGCCCTGAAAACAAATCCTGGGGTCACATATCAACCAAAAAATTCAAAGGACGTCCATATTTCAAAACGACCGTTTCAAAAGGCATATTTTACGCACATTAGTGTTCTGCTTCTTTTCCTTTCTTTCCTTTTTTTGTTAAAAAACACGGGAATGGAAAAAGGCATCCCTCAGAATGGGCGAAAATCGTTGCAGACGAATCAATGGACAGAGGTTTAGTCTCCAATACATATAAACAGCTCATGCAGCTTAATATTAAAAAAACAAACAACCCAAAAAAAAAATGGGCAGAAGATCTAAAGAGACGTTTCTTCAAAGGAGACACAGAGATGGCCAAGACGCACATGAAAAGCTGCTCAACAGCACTAATTATTAGAGAAATGCAAATCAAAACTACAATGAGGTATCACCTCACACCTGTTAGAATCGGCATCATCAGAAAATCTACAAACAACCAATTCTGGGGAGGGTGTGGACAAAAGGAGCCCTCTTCCACTATTGGTGGGAATGTAAATTGATACAGTCACTATGGAGAACAGTATGGAGTTTCCTTAAAAAAATTAGAAATAGAATTACCATCTGATCCAGCAATCCCACTTCTGGGCATATACCCAGAGAAAACCATATTTCAAAAAGGCACATTCACCACAATGTTCTTTGCGGCACTATTTACAATAGCCAGGTAATGGAAGCAACCTAAATGCCCACAGACAGATGAATGGATAAAGATGTGGTACATATATAAAATGGAATATTACTCGGCCATAAAAAGAAATGAAACTGGGTCATTTGTAGAGACATCGATGGATCGAGAGACTGTCATACAGAATGACGTAAGTCAGAAAGAGGAAAACAAACATTGTATATTAATGCATATATGTGGAGCCTAAAAATGGTACAGATGAACTGGTTTGCAGGGAAGAAATAGAGACACAGAGGTAGAGAACAAACGTATGGACACCAAGTGTGGGAAGCCATGCGGTGGTGGTGGTGGGATGAGTTGGGAATTTGGGATTGACCTGTATACATGTATATGCATAAAATACATAACTAATAATAACGTGCTGTATAAAAAAATAATTAAAATTAAATTTCAAAATTTAAAAAAATAAAATTTAAAAATAAAACAGAAAAAAGTTCTTCCCGTCACACAGATGTATTTATAGGAATGAATTATTTCCATGCTTATATCTATAAATACATAAAAGTGGAATAAAATCTAACTTGAACCATAAAAGAAAAAAATAAGTGAACCCACGAGTTATACAGAGGAAAACCCTATCACGGCACTTGCTCCAGCGGTCAACAATTCTGAAATTGGTCAGAGGTGGGGAACCATCTCCCATACAGCCAGCAACCCACCCCCCACGCAAGGAGCGTCCTCATTGCAAAGCTGGGGGACCATGCCGAGGCATCTGTGAGTAAACGTGAGCTGAGCCCCAGGCCAGCTGCTGCTGAACTGTCCCCACCCTTTCCAGGTAAAACACCTGAATATGTACAAGGGCTTGAAAGCCTAGAGGAAGGACCGTGGAGCCACACCAGCGACAGCACGCAGGCCAACTTGGTGCCTGCAGGCCAGCCAGGGTGGTCCTGGCCCCGGGCGCTCTTCCAGAAGCTTTCCATTGCCCTGCCTGAGATACCCCTCCTGTCCCGGCCCCCACTGCTTTTTTCCTTCCTCACCTCTGTCCAGAGAGAAATTCCAGCGGAAGGTATGGGTGACACATCCTCTTCTTTACAGGCGGCAGCCTGGCAACTCCTGCAGAAAGGCCAGCAGAACCCCACTCACACCGGGCCACCCACAAAGCTGTGGCCCCTCACTCCCTCCCACCAGCACAGCCCCGAGACTGCTGACGGGGCAGAGAATATGGAGTCAGGCACAGCTTCAGGGGCTATTGCTGCCTGGAGCTCTGTTTATATTGACCTCAACGAGGCACACCTGGGGAGGGCGGGCCGGCAGGGTAAGGCTGCCCAGGTCAGCTAATCCACAACCCTCAGGGAATCACATTGTTGAAAATGGACCCCGCTAAGGCAGAAGAGATGCCAAGGAAAAAAAGGACACAATGCCATTTGCAGCACCGTAGATGAGTCTAGAAGTAATCACGTGACTTGTAGTAAGTCAGAAAGTGAAAGACACATATCATATCATATCACTTATAGGTGTTACCTAAAAATGGATACCAGGGCAGATATTTCCACGGAGAAGGGCAATCACAGATTCATTAAACAAACTTATGGTTCACCAATGGAAAGGTGTGAGGATTGGTTTCATTACGATATCGGGGTTAACAGACATATACAAACACAGGTGACATATATAATCACCAAAGACCTACAGAATACCAAGAGAGGACGACTCAACATTCTGTCATAACGTACATGGGAAAAGGATCCCAGGAAGAACAGTCATCTGTATATGTGTAAAAGAACCACATCTTCCACACCTACAACAAGCCAAACATTGTAATCAAACTTGCTGTAATAAAAAATAAAAACTTAAATTAAAAACACGAACAAGAAGTAGTGAGACAAACGTGAGGGGCTTTCTCCTGGCACATTCCATTCTAAACTCCAATCTAGAACACCACTTCCACTGAGGCTCTCTTGCCCTAGTAACCAGATTTGGTAAGCGTGAACTGCTGCCACCTTGTGGCCGTTTCACACAACAGCAGCTTTGATCCCAGCGCTAATGGTCAGTTGATATTCAAAATCATTGCAGGCCTGTAAATGACACCTGCCCTGAAAACAAATCCTGGGGTCACATATCGACCAAAAAATTCAAAGGATGTCCATATTTCAAAACGACCGTTTCAAAAGGCATATTTTACGCACATTAGTGTTCTGCTTCTTTTCCTTTCTTTCCTTTTTTTGTTAAAAAACACGGGAATGGAAAAAGGCATCCCTCAGAATGGGCGAAAATCGTTGCAGACGAATCAATGGACAGAGGTTTAATCTCCAATATATATAAACAGCTCATGCAGCTTAATATTAAAAAAACAAACAACCCAAAAAAAAAATAGGCAGAAGATCTAAAGAGACGTTTCTTCAAAGGAGACACAGAGATGGCCAAGACGCACATGAAAAGCTGCTCAACAGCACTAATTATTAGAGAAATGCAAATCAAAACTACAATGAGGTATCACCTCACACCTGTTAGAATTGGCATCATCAGGAAATCTATAAACAACCAATTCTGGGGAGGGTGTGGACAAAAGGAGCCCTCTTCCACTATTGGTGGGAATGTAAATTGATACAGTCACTATGGAGAACAGTATGCAGTTTCCTTAAAAAAAACTTAGAAATGGAATTACCATCTGATCCAGCAATCCCACTTCTGGGCATATACCCAGAGAAAACCGTATTTCAAAAAGGCACATTCACCACAATGTTCGTTGCGGCACTATTTACAATAGCCAGGTAATGGAAGCAACCTAAATGCCCACAGACAGATGAATGGATAAAGATGTGGTACATATATAAAATGAAATATTACTCGGCCGTAAAAAGAAATGAAACTGGGTCATTTGTAGAGACATCGATGGATCGAGAGACTGTCATACAGAATGAAGTAAGTCAGAAAGAGGAAAACAAATATTGTATATTAATGCATATATGTGGAGCCTAAAAATGGTACAGATGAACTGGTTTGCAGGGAACAAATAGAGACAGAGAGGTAGAGAACAAACGTATGGACACCAAGTGTGGGAAGCCATGGGGTGGTGGTGGTGGGATGAGTTGGGAGTGTGGGATTGACCTGTATACATGTATATGCATAAAATACATAACTAATAATAACGTGCTGTATAAAAAAATAGTTAAAATTAAATTTCAAAATTTTAAAAAATAAAATTTAAAAATAAAACAGAAAAAAGTTCTTCCCGTCACACAGATGTATTTATAGGAATGAATTATTTCCATGCTTATATCTATAAATACATAAAAGAGGAATAAAATCTAACTTGAACGATAAAAGAAAAAAAAAGTGAACCCACGAGTTATACAGAGGAAAACCCTATCACGGCACTTGCTCCAGCGGTCAACAATTCTGAAATTGGTCAGAGGTGGGGAACCATCTCCCATACAGCCAGCAACCCACCCCCCACGCAAGGAGCGTCCTCATTGCAAAGCTGGGGGACCGTGCCGAGGCATCTGTGAGTAAAGGTGAGCTGAGCCCCAGGCCAGCTGCTGCTGAACTGTCCCCACCCTTTCCAGGTAAAACACCTGAATATGTACAAGGGCTTGAAAGCCTAGAGGAAGGACAATGGAGCCACACCAGTGACAGCACGCAGGCCAACTTGGTGCCTGCAGGCCAGCCAGGGTGGTCCTAGACCCTGGCGCTCTTCCAGAAGCTTTCCATTGCCCTGCCTGTGATACCCCTCCTGTCCCGGCCCCCACTGCTTTTTTCCTTCCTCACCTCTGTCCGGAGAGAAATTCCAGCGGAAGGTATGGGTGACACATCCTCTTCTTTACAGGCGGCAGCCTGGCAACTCCTGCAGAAAGGCCAGCAGAACCCCACTCACACCGGGCCACCCACAAAGCTGTGGCCCCTCACTCCCTCCCACCAGCACAGCCCCGAGACTGCTGACGGGGCAGAGAGTATGGAGTCAGGCACAGCTTCAGGGGCTCTTGCTGCCTGGAGCTCTGTTTATATTGACCTCAACGAGGCACACCTGGGGAGGGCGGGCCGGCAGGGTAAGGCTGCCCAGGTCAGCTAATCCACAACCCTCAGGGAATCACATTGTTGAAAATGGACCCCGCTAAGGCAGAAGAGATGCCAAGGAAAAAAAGGACACAATGCCATTTGCAGCACCGTAGATGAGTCTAGAAGTAATCACGTGACTTGTAGTAAGTCAGAAAGTGAAAGACACATATCATATCATATCACTTATAGGTGTTACCTAAAAATGGATACCAGGGCAGATATTTCCACGGAGAAGGGCAATCACAGATTCATTAAACAAACTTATGGTTCACCAATGGAAAGGTGTGAGGATTGGTTTCATTACGATATCGGGGTTAACAGACATATACAAACACAGGTGACATATATAATCACCAAAGACCTACAGAATACCAAGAGAGGACGACTCAACATTCTGTCATAACGTACATGGGAAAAGGATCCCAGGAAGAACAGTCATCTCTATATGTGTAAAAGAACCACATCTTCCACACCTACAACAAGCCAAACATTGTAATCAAACTTGCTGTAATAAAAAATAAAAAATTAAATTAAAAACACGAACAAGAAGTAGTGAGACAAACGTGAGGGGCTTTCTCCTGGCACATTCCACTCTAAACTCCAATCTAGAACACCACTTCCACTGAGGCTCTCTTGCCCTAGTAACCAGATTTGGTAAGGGTGAAATGCTACCACCTTGTGGCCGTTTCACACAACAGCAGCTTTAATCCCAGCGCTAATGGTCAGTTGATATTCAAAATCATTGCAGGCCTGTAAATGACACCTGCCCTGAAAACAAATCCTGGGGTCACATATCGACCAAAAAATTCAAAGGACGTCCATATTTCAAAACGACCGTTTCAAAAGGCATATTTTACGCACATTAGTGTTCTGCTTCTTTTCCTTTCTTTACTTTTTTTGTTAAAAAACACGGGAATGGAAAAAGGCATCCCTCAGAATGGGCGAAAATCGTTGCAGACGAATCAATGGACAGAGGTTTAATCTCCAATATATATAAACAGCTCATGCAGCTTAATATTAAAAAAACAAACAACCCAAAAAAATGGGCAGAAGATCTAAAGAGACGTTTCTTCAAAGGAGACACAGAGATGGCCAAGACGCACATGAAAAGCTGCTCAACAGCACTAATTATTAGAGAAATGCAAATCAAAACTACAATGAGGTATCACCTCACACCTGTTAGAATCGGCATCATCAGAAAATCTACAAACAACCAATTCTGGGGAGGGTGTGGACAAAAGGAGCCCTCTTCCACTATTGGTGGGAATGTAAATTGATACAGTCACTATGGAGAACAGTATGGAGTTTCCTTAAAAAAATTAGAAATAGAATTACCATCTGATCCAGCAATCCCACTTCTGGGCATATACCCAGAGAAAACCATATTTCAAAAAGGCACATTCACCACAATGTTCGTTGCAGCACTATTTACAATAGCCAGGTAATGGAAGCAACCTAAATGCCCCCAGACAGATGAATGGATAAAGATGTGGTACATATATAAAATGGAATATTACTCGGCCATAAAAAGGAATGAAACTGGGTCATTTGTAGAGACATCGATGGATCGAGAGACTGTCATACAGAATGAAGTAAGTCAGAAAGAGGAAAACAAATATTGTATATTAATGCATATA
Organism: Mesoplodon mirus; assembly: GCF_964341445.2. Taxonomy (NCBI): domain Eukaryota; kingdom Metazoa; phylum Chordata; class Mammalia; order Artiodactyla; family Ziphiidae; genus Mesoplodon; species Mesoplodon mirus. The sequence goes on along the minus strand of NW_028295749.1, from coordinate 1,264,100 downwards.
TGTGGAGCCTAAAAATGGTACAGATGAACTGGTTTGCAGGGAAGAAATAGAGACACAGAGGTAGAGAACAAACGTATGGACACCAAGTGTGGGAAGCCATGGGGTGGTGGTGGTGGGATGAGTTGGGAGATTGGGATTGACCTGTATACATGTATAAGCATAAAATACATAACTAATAATAACCTGCTGTATAAAAACATAAATAAAATTGTATTTCAAAATTAAAAAAAATAAAATTTAAAAATAAAACAGAAAAAAGTTCTTCCCGTCACACAGATGTATTTATTGGAATGAATTATTTCCATGCTTATATCTATAAATACATAAAAGAGGAATAAAATCTAACTTGAATGATAAAAGAAAAAAAAAAGTGAACCCACGAGTTATACAGAGGAAAACCCTATCAGGGCACTTGCTCCAGTGGTAAACAATTCTGAAATTGGTCAGAGGTGGGGAACCATCTCCCATACAGCCATCAACCCACACCCCACGCAAGGAGCGTCCTCATTGCAAAGCTGGGGGACCGTGCCGAGGCATCTGTGAGTAAACGTGAGCTGAGCCCCAGGCCAGCTGCTGCTGAACTGTCCCCACCCATTCCAGGTAAAACACCTGAATATGTACAAGGGCTTGAAAGCCTAGAGGAAGGACCGTGGAGCCACACCAGCGACAGCACGCAGGCCAACTTGGTGCCTGCAGGCCAGCCAGGGTGGTCCTGGCCCCGGGCTCTCTTCCAGAAGCTTTCCATTGCCCTGCCTGAGATACCCCTCCTGTCCCGGCCCCCACTGCTTTTTTCCTTCCTCACCTCTGTCCGGAGAGAAATTCCAGCGGAAGGTATGGGTGACACATTCTCTTCTTTACAGGCGGCAGCCTGGCAACTCCTGCAGAAAGGCCAGCAGAACCCCACTCACACCGGGCCACCCACAAAGCTGTGGCCCCTCACTCCCTCCCACCAGCACAGCCCCGAGACTGCTGACGGGGCAGATAATATGGAGTCATGCACAGCTTCATGGGCTATTGCTGCCTGGAGCTCTGTTTATATTGACCTCAACGAGGCACACCTGGGGAGGGCGGGCCGGCAGGGTAAGGCTGCCCAGGTCAGCTAATCCACAACCCTCAGGGAATCACATTGTTGAAAATGGACCCCGCTAAGGCAGAAGAGATGCCAAGGAAAAAAAGGACACAATGCCATTTGCAGCACCGTAGATGAGTCTAGAAGTAATCACGTGACTTGTAGTAAGTCAGAAAGTGAAAGACACATATCATATCATATCACTTATAGGTGTTACCTAAAAATGGATACCAGGGCAGATATTTCCACGGAGAAGGGCAATCACAGATTCATTAAACAAACTTATGGTTCACCAATGGAAAGGTGTGAGGATTGGTTTCATTACGATATCGGGGTTAACAGACATATACAAACACAGGTGACATATATAATCACCAAAGACCTACAGAATACCAAGAGAGGACGACTCAACATTCTGTCATAACGTACATGGGAAAAGGATCCCAGGAAGAACAGTCATCTGTATATGTGTAAAAGAACCACATCTTCCACACCTACAACAAGCCAAACATTGTAATCAAACTTGCTGTAATAAAAAATAAAAAATTAAATTAAAAACACGAACAAGAAGTAGTGAGACAAACGTGAGGGGCTTTCTCCTGGCACATTCCACTCTAAACTCCAATCTAGAACACCACTTCCACTGAGGCTCTCTTGCCCTAGTAACCAGATTTGGTAAGGGTGAACTGCTGCCACCTTGTGGCCGTTTCACACAACAGCAGCTTTAATCCCAGCGCTAATGGTCAGTTGATATTCAAAATCATTGGAGGCCTGTAAATCACACCTGCCCTGAAAACAAATCCTGGGGTCACATATCGACCAAAAAATTCAAAGGACGTACATATTTCAAAACGACCGTTTCAAAAGGCATATTTTATGCACATTAGTGTTCTGCTTCTTTTCCTTTCTTTCCTTTTTTGATAAAAAACACGGGAATGGAAAAAGGCATCCCTCAGAATGGGTGAAAATCGTTACAAACGAATCAATGGACAGAGGTTGAATCTCCAATATATATAAACAGCTCATGCAGCTTAATATTAAAAAAAACAAACAACCACAAAAAAATGGGCAGAAGATCTAAAGAGACGTTTCTTCAAAGGAAACACAGAGATTGCCAAGACGCACATGAAAAGCTACTCAACAGCACTAATTATTAGAGAAATGCAAATCAAAACTACAATGAGGTATCACCTCACACCTGTTAGAATCGGCATCATCAGGAAATCAACAAACAACCAATTCTGGGGAGGGTGTGGACAAAAGGAGCCCTCTTCCACTATTGGTGGGAATGTAAATTGATACAGTCACTATGGAGAACAGTATGGAGTTTCCTTAAAAAAACTAGAAATAGAATTACCATCTGATCCAGCAATCCCACTTCTGGGCATATACCCAGAGAAAACGGTAAATCAAAAAGGCACATTCACCACAATGTTCATTGCAGCACTATTTACAATAGCCAGGTAATGGAAGCAACCTAAATGCCCAAAGACAGATGAATGGATAAAGATGTGGTACATATATGAAATGGAATATTACTCGGCCATATAAAGGAATGAAACTGGGTCATTTGTAGAGACATCGATGGATCGAGAGACTGTCATACAGAATGAAGTAAGTCAGAAAGAGGAAAACAAATATTGTATATTAATGCATATATGTGGAGCTTAAAAATGGTACAGATGAACTGGTTTGCAGGGAAGAAATAGAGACACAGAGGTAGAGAACAAACGTATGGACACCAAGTGTGGGAAGCCATGGGGTGGTGGTGGTGGGATGAGTTGGGAGTTTGGGATTGACCTGTATACATGTATATGCATAAAATACATAACTAATAATAACATGCTGTATAAATAAATAAATAAAATTAAATTTCAAAATTTTAAAAAATAAAATTTAAAAATAAAACTGAAAAAAGTTCTTCCCGTCACACAGATGTATTTATAGGAATGAATTATTTCCATGCTTATATCTATAAATACATAAAAGAGGAATAAAATCTAACTTGAACCATAAAAGAAAAAAAAAACCTGAACCCACGAGTTATACAGAGGAAAACCCTATCAGGGCAATTGCTCCAGCGGTAAACAATTCTGAAATTGGTCAGAGGTGGGGAACCATCTCCCATACAGCCAGCAACCCACCCCCCACGCAAGGAGCGTCCTCATTGCAAAGCTGGGGGACCGTGCCGAGGCATCTGTGAGTAAACGTGAGCTGAGCCCCAGGCCAGCTGCTGCTGAACTGTCCCCACCCTTTCCAGGTAAAACACCTGAATATGTACAAGGGCTTGAAAGCCTAGAGGAAGGACCGTGGAGCCACACCAGCGACAGCACGCAGGCCAACTTAGTGCCTGCAGGCCAGCCAGGGGGGTCGTGGCCCTGGGCGCTCCTCCAGAAGCTTTCCATTGCCCTGCCTGAGATACCCCTCCTGTCCCGGCCCCCACTGCTTTTTTCCTTCCTCACCTCTGTCCGGAGAGAAATTCCAGCGGAAGGTATGGGTGACACAACCTCTTCTTTACAGGCGGCTGCCTGTCAACTCCTACAGAAAGACCAGCAGAACCCCACTCACACCGGGCCACCCACAAAGCTGTGGCTCCTCACTCCCTCCCACCAGCACAGCCCCGAGACTGCTGACGGGGCAGAGAATATGGAGTCAGGCACAGCTTCAGGGGATATTGCTGCCTGGAGCGCTGTTTATATTGACCTGAACGAGGCACACCTGGGGAGCGCAGGCCGGCAGGGTAAGGCTGCCCAGGTCAGCTAATCCACAACCCTCAGGGAATCACATTGTTGAAAATGGACCCCGCTAAGGAAGAGAGGAGCCAAGGAAAAAAAGGACACAATGCCATTTGCAGCACCGTAGATGAGTCTAGAAGTAATCACGTGACTTGTAGTAAGTCAGAAAGTGAAAGACACATATCATATCACTTATAGGTGTTACCTAAAAATGGATACCAGGGCAGATATTTCCACGGAGAAGGGCAGTCACAGATTCATTAAACAAACTTATGGTTCACCAATGGAATGGTGTGAGGATTGGTTTCATTACGATATCGGGGTTAACAGACATATACAAACACAGGTGACATATATAATCACCAAAGACCTACAGAATACCAAGAGAGGACTACTCAACATTCTGTCATAACGTACATGGGAAAAGGATCCCAAGAAGGAGAGTCATCTGTATATGTGTAAAAGAACCACATCTTCCACACCTACAACAAGCCAAACATTGTAATCAAACTTGCTGTAATAAAAAATAAAAAATTCAATTAAAAACACGAACAAGAATTAGTGAGACAAACTTGAGGGGTTTTCTCCTGGCACATTCCATTCTAAACTCCAATCTAGAACCCTACTTCCACTGAGGCTCTCTTGCCCTAGTAACCAGATTTGGTAAGGGTGAACTGCTGCCACCTTGTGGCCGTTTCACACAACAGCAGATTTAATCCCAACGCTAATGGTCAGTTGATATTCAAAATCATTGCAGGTCTGTAAATGACACCTGCCCTGAAAACAAATCCTGGGGTCACATATCGACCAAAAAATTCAAAGGACGTCCATATTTCAAAACGACCGTTTCAAAAGGCATATTTTACGCACATTAGTGTTCTGCTTCTTTTCCTTTCTTTCCTTTTTTGTTAAAAAACACGGGAATGGGAAAAGGCATCCCTCAGAATGGGCCAAAATCGTTGCAGACGAATCAATGGACAGAGGTTTAATCTCCAATATATATAAACAACTCATGCAGCTTAATATTAAAAAAACAAACAACCCAATACAAAAATGGGCAGAAGATGTAAAGAGACGTTTCTTCAAAGAAGACACAGAGATGGCCAAGACGCACATGAAAAGCTGCTCAACAGCACTAATTATTAGAGAAATGCAAATCAAAACTACAATGAGGTATCACCTCACACCTGTTAGAATCGGCATCATCAGAAAATCTACAAACAACCAATTCTGGGGAGGGTGTGGACAAAAGGAGCCCTCTTCCACTATTGGTGGGAATGTAAATTGATACAGTCACTATGGAGAACAGTATGGAGTTTCCTTAAAAAAACTAGAAATAGAATTACCATCTGTTCCAGCAATCCCACTTCTGGGCATATACCCAGAGAAAACCGTAAATCAAAAAGGCACATTCACCACAATGTTCATTGCAGCACTATTTACAATAGCCAGGTAATGGAAGCAAACTAAATGCCCACAGACCGATGAATGGATAAAGATGTGGTACATATATGAAATGGAATATTACTCGGCCATAAAAAGGAATGAAACTGGGTCATTTGTAGAGACATCGATGGATCGAGAGACTGTCATACAGAATGAAGTAAGTCAGAAAGAGGAAAACAAATATTATATAATAATGCATATATATGGAACCTTAGAAAATGGTACAGATGAACTGGTTTGCAGGGAAGAAATAGAGACACAGAGGTAGAGAACAAACGTATGGACACCAAGTGTGGGAAGCCATGGGGTGGTGGTGGTGGGATGAGTTGGGAGATTGGGATTGACCTGTATACATGTATATGCATAAAATACATAACTAATAATAACCTGCTGTATAAAACATAAATAAAATTAAATTTCAAAATTTTAAAAAATAAAATTTAAAAATAAAAGAGAAAAAATTCTTCCCGTCACACAGATGTATTTATAGGAATGAATTATTTCCATGCTTATATTTATAAATACATAAAAGAGGAATAAAATCTAACTTGAACCATAAAAGAAAAAAAAATTGAACCCACGAGTTATACAGAGGAAAACCCTATCACGGCACTTGCTCCAGCGGTAAACAATTCTGAAATTGGTCAGAGGTGGGGAACCATCTCCCATACAGCCAGGCACCCACCCCCCATGCAAGGAGGGTCCTCATTGCAAAGCTGGGGGACCGTGCCGAGGCATCTGTGAGTAAACGTGAGCTGAGCCCCAGGCCAGCTGCTGCTGAACTGTTCCCACCCTTTCCAGGTAAAACACCTCAATATGTACAAGGGCTTGAAAGCCTAGAGGAAGGACCGTGGAGCCACAGCAGCGACAGCACGCAGTCCAACTTGGTGCCTGCAGGCCAGCCAGGGGGGTACTGGTCCCTGGCGCTCTTCCAGAAGCTTTCCATTGCCCTGCCTGAGATATCCCTCCTGTCCCGGCCCCCACTGCTTTTTTCCTTCCTCACCTCTGTCCGGAGAGAAATTCCAGTGGAAGGTATGGGTGACACATCCTCTTCTTTACAGGCGGCAGCCTGGCAACTCCTGCAGAAAGGCCAGCAGAACCCCACTCACACCGGGCCACCCACAAAGCTGTGGCCCCTCACTCCCTCCCACCAGCACAGCCCCGAGACTGCTGACGGGGCAGAGAATATGGAGTCAGGCACAGCTTCAGGGGCTATTGCTGCCTGGAGCTCTGTTTAAATTGACCTCAACGAGGCACACCTGGGGAGGGCGGGCCGGCAGGGTAAGGCTGCCCAGGTCAGCTAATCCACAACCCTCAGGGAATCACATTGTTGAAAATGGACCCCGCTAAGGCAGAAGAGAAGCCAAGGGAAAAAAGGACACAATGCCATTTGCAGCACCGTAGATGAGTCTAGAAGTAATCACGTGACTTGTAGTAAGTCAGAAAGTGAAAGACACATATCATATCATATCACTTATAGGTGTTACCTAAAAATGGATACCAGGGCAGATATTTCCACGGAGAAGGGCAATCACAGATTCATTAAACAAACTTATGGTTCACCAATGGAAAGGTGTGAGGATTGGTTTCATTACGATATCGGGGTTAACAGACATATACAAACACAGGTGACATATATAATCACCAAAGACCTACAGAATACCAAGAGAGGACTACTCAACCTTCTGTCATAACGTACATGGGAAAAGGATGCCAGGAAGAACAGTCATCTGTATATCTGTAAAAGAACCACATCTTCCACACCTACAACAAGCCAAACATTGTAATCAAACTTGCTGTAATAAAAAATAAAAAAATTAAATTAAAAACACGAACAAGAAGTAGTGAGACAAACGTGAGGGGCTTTCTCCTGGCACATTCCATTCTAAATTCCAATCTAGAACACGACTTCCACTGAGGCTCTCTTGCCCTAGTAACCAGATTTGGTAAGGGTGAACTGCTGCCAGCTTGAAGCCGTTTCACACAACAGCAGCTTTAATCCCAGCGCTAATGGTCAGTTGATATTCAAAATCATTGCAGGCCTGTAAATGACACGTGCCCTGAAAACAAATCCTGGGGTCACATATCGACCAAAAAATTCAAAGGACGTCCATATTTCAAAACGACCGTTTCAAAAGGCATATTTTACGCACATTAGTGTTCTGCTTCTTTTCCTTTCTTTCCTTTTTTGTTAAAAAACACGGGAATGGAAAAAGGCATCCCTCAGAATGGGCGAAAATCGTTGCAGACGAATCAATGGACAGAGGTTTAATCTCCAATATATATAAACAGCTCATGCAGCTTAATATTAAAAAAACAAACAACCCCCCAAAAAATGGGCAGAAGATCTAAAGAGACGTTTCTTCAAAGGAGACACAGAGATGGCCAAGACGCACATGAAAAGCTGCTCAACAGCACTAATTATTAGAGAAATGCAAATCAAAACTACAATGAGGTTTCACCCCACACCTGTTAGAATCGGCATCATCAGAAAATCTACAAACAACCAATTCTGGGGAGGGTGTGGACAAAAGGAGCCCTCTTCCACTATTGGTGGGAATGTAAATTGATACAGTCACTATGGAGAACAGTATGGAGTTTCCTTAAAAAAACTAGAAATAGAATTACCATCTGATCCAGCAATCCCACTTCTGGGCATATACCCAGAGAAAACCGTATTTCAAAAAGGCACATTCACCACAATGTTCGTTGCATCACTATTTACAATAGCCACGTAATGGAAGCAACCTAAATGCCCACAGACAGATGAATGGATAAAGATGTGGTACATATATGAAATGGAATATTACTCGGCCATAAAAAGGAATGAAACTGGGTCATTTGTAGAGACATCGATGGATCGAGAGACTGTCATCCAGAATGAAGTAAGTCAGAAAGAGGAAAACAAATATTGTATATTAATGCATATATGTGGAACCTAAAAAAATGGTACAGATGAACTGGTTTGCAGGGAAGAAATAGAGACACAGAGGTAGAGAACAAACGTATGGACACCAAGTGTGGGAAGCCATGGGGTGGTGGTGGTGGGATGAGTTGGGAGATTGGGATTGACCTGTATACATGTATATGCATAAAATACATAACTAATAATAACCTGCTGTATAAAAACAAGAATAAAATTAAATTTCAAAATTTTAAAAAATAAAATTTAAAAATAAAACAGAAAAAATTCTTCCCGTCACACAGATGAATTTATAGGAATGAATTATTGCAATGCTTATATTTATAAATACATAAAACAGGAATAAAATCTAACTTGAACCATAAAAGACATAAAAAGTGAACCCACGAGTTATACAGAGGAAAAACCTATCACGGCACTTACTCCAGCGGTAAACAATTCTGAAATTGGTCAGAGGTGGGGAACCATCTCCCATACAGCCAGCAACACACCCCGCATGCAAGGAGCGTCCTCATTGCAAAGCTGAGGGACCGTGCCGATGCATCTGTGAGTAAAGGTGAGCTGAGCCCCAGGCCAGCTGCTGCTGAACTGTTCCCACCCTTTCCAGGTAAAACACCTCAATATGTACAAGGGCTTGAAAGCCTAGAGGAAGGACCGTGGAGCCACACCAGCGACAGCACGCAGGCCAACTTGGTGCCTGCAGGCCAGCCAGGGTGGTCCTGGCCCCGGTCGCTCTTCCGGAAGCTTTCCATTGCCCTGCCTGAGATACCCCTCCTGTCACGGCCCCCACTGCTTTTTTCCTTCCTCACCTCTGTCCGGAGAGAAATTCCAGCGGAAGGTATGGGTGACACATCCTCTTCTTTACAGGCGGCAGCCTGGCAACTCCTGCAGAAAGGCCAGCAGAACCCCACTCACACCGGGCCACCCACAAAGCTGTGGCCCCTCACTCCCTCCCACCAGCACAGCCCCGAGACTGCTGACGGGGCAGAGAATATGGAGTCAGGCACAGCTTCAGGGGCTATTGCTGCCTGGAGCTCTGTTTAAATTGACCTCAACGAGGCACACCTGGGGAGGGCGGGCCGGCAGGGTAAGGCTGCCCAGGTCAGCTAATCCACAACCCTTAGGGAATCACATTGTTGAAAATGGACCTCGCTAAGGCAGAAGAGATGCCAAGGGAAAAAAGGACACAATGCCATTTGCAGCACCGTAGATGAGTCTAGAAGTAATCACGTGACTTGTAGTAAGTCAGAAAGTGAAAGACACATATCCTATCATATCACTTATAGGTGTTACCTAAAAATGGATACCAGGGCAGATATTTCCACGGAGAAGGGCAATCACAGATTCATTAAACAAACTTATGGTTCACCAATGGAAAGGTGTGAGGATTGGTTTCATTACGATATCGGGGTTAACAGACATATACAAACACAGGTGACATATATAATCACCAAAGACCTACAGAATACCAAGAGAGGACTACTCAACATTCTGACATAACGTACATGGGAAAAGGATCCCAGGAAGTACAGTCATCTGTATATGTGTAAAAGAACCACATCTTCCACACCTACAACAAGCCAATCATTGTAATCAAACTTGCTGTAATAAAAAATAAAAAAAATTAAATTAAAAACACGAACAAGATGTAGTGAGACAAACGTGAGGGGCTTTCTCCTGGCACATTCCTTTCTAAATTCCAATCTAGAACACCACTTCCACTGAGGCTCTCTTGCCCTAGTAACCAGATTTGGTAAGGGTGAACTGCTGCCACCTTGTAGCCGTTTCACACAACAGCAGCTTTAATCCCAGCGCTAATGGTCAGTTGATATTCAAAATCATTGCAGGCCTGTAAATGACACCTTCCCTGAAAACAAATCCTGGGGTCACATATCGACCAAAAAATTCAAAGGACGTCCATATTTCAAAACGACCGTTTCAAAAGGCATATTTTACGCACATTAGTGTTCTGCTTCTTTTCCTTTCTTTCCTTTTTTGTTAAAAAACACGGGAATGGGAAAAGGCATCCCTCAGAATGGGCCAAAATCGTTGCAGACGAATCAATGGACAGAGGTTTAATCTCCAATATATATAAACAACACATGCAGCTTAATATTAAAAAAACAAACAACCCAATACAAAAATGGGCAGAAGATGTAAAGAGACGTTTCTTCAAAGAAGACACAGAGATGGCCAAGACGCACATGAAAAGCTGCTCAACAGCACTAATTATTAGAGAAATGCAAATCAAAACTACAATGAGGTATCACCTCACACCTGTTAGAATCGGCATCATCAGAAAATCTACAAACAACCAATTCTGGGGAGGGTGTGGACAAAAGGAGCCCTCTTCCACTATTGGTGGGAATGTAAATTGATACAGTCACTATGGAGAACAGTATGGAGTTTCCTTAAAAAAACCAGAAATAGAATTACCATCTGTTCCAGCAGTCCCACTTCTGGGCATATACCCAGAGAAAACCGTAAATCAAAAAGGCACATTCACCACAATGTTCATTGCAGCACTATTTACAATAGCCAGGTAATGGAAGCAAACTAAATGCCCACAGACCGATGAATGGATAAAGATGTGGTACATATATGAAATGGAATATTACTCGGCCATAAAAAGGAATGAAACTGGGTCATTTGTAGAGACATCGATGGATCGAGAGACTGTCATACAGAATGAAGTAAGTCAGAAAGAGGAAAACAAATATTATATAATAATGCATATATATGGAACCTAAAAAAATGGTACAGATGAACTGGTTTGCAGGGAAGAAATAGAGACACAGAGGTAGAGAACAAACGTATGGACACCAAGTGTGGGAAGCCATGGGGTGGTGGTGGTGGGATGAGTTGGGAGATTGGGATTGACCTGTATACATGTATATGCATAAAATACATAACTAATAATAACCTGCTGTATAAAACAAAAATAAAATTAAATTTCCAAATTTTAAAAAATAAAATTTAAAAATAAAAGAGAAAAAATTCTTCCCGTCACACAGATGTATTTATAGGAATGAATTATTTCCATGCTTATATTTATAAATACATAAAAGAGGAATAAAATCTAACTTGAACCATAAAAGAAAAAAAAATTGAACCCACGAGTTATACAGAGGAAAACCCTATCACGGCACTTGCTCCAGCGGTAAACAATTCTGAAATTGGTCAGAGGTGGGGAACCATCTCCCATACAGCCAGCCACCCACCCCCCACGCAAGGAGCATCCTCATTGCAAAGCTGGGGGACCGTGCCGAGGCATCTGTGAGTAAACGTGAGCTGAGCCCCAGGCCAGCTGCTGCTGAACTGTTCCCACCCTTTCCAGGTAAAACACCTGAATATGTACAAGGGCTTGAAAGCCTAGAGGAAGGACCGTGGAGCCACACCAGCGACAGCACGCAGGCCAACTTGGTGCCTGCAGGCCAGCCAGGGTGGTCCTGGCCCCGGGCGCTCTTCCAGAAGCTTTCCATTGCCCTGCCTGAGATACCCCACCTGTCCCGGCCCCCACTGCTTTTTTCCTTCCTCATCTCTGTCCGGAGAGAAATTCCAGCGGAAGGTATGGGTGACACATCCTCTTATTTACAAGCGGAAGCCTGGCAACTCCTGCAGAAAGGCCAGCAGAACCCCACTCACACCGGGCCACCCACAAAGCTGTGGCCCCTCACTCCCTCCCACCAGCACAGCCCCGAGACTGCTGACGGGGCAGAGAATATGGAGTCAGGCACAGCTTCAGGGGCTATTGCTGCCTGGAGCTCTGTTTAAATTGACCTCAACGAGGCACACCTGGGGAGGGCGGGCCGGCAGGGTAAGGCTGCCCAGGTCAGCTAATCCACAACCCTTAGGGAATCACATTGTTGAAAATGGACCTCGCTAAGGCAGAAGAGATGCCAAGGGAAAAAAGGACACAATGCCATTTGCAGCACCGTAGATGAGTCTAGAAGTAATCACGTGACTTGTAGTAAGTCAGAAAGTGAAAGACACATATCCTATCATATCACTTATAGGTGTTACCTAAAAATGGATACCAGGGCAGATATTTCCACGGAGAAGGGCAATCACAGATTCATTAAACAAACTTATGGTTCACCAATGGAAAGGTGTGAGGATTGGTTTCATTACGATATCGGGGTTAACAGACATATACAAACACAGGTGACATATATAATCACCAAAGACCTACAGAATACCAAGAGAGGACTACTCAACATTCTGTCATAACGTACATGGGAAAAGGATCCCAGGAAGTACAGTCATCTGTATATGTGTAAAAGAACCACATCTTCCACACCTACAACAAGCCAAACATTGTAATCAAACTTGCTGTAATAAAAAATAAAAAAAAATTAAATTAAAAACACGAACAAGATGTAGTGAGACAAACGTGAGGGGCTTTCTCCTGGCACATTCCTTTCTAAATTCCAATCTAGAACACCACTTCCACTGAGGCTCTCTTGCCCTAGTAACCAGATTTGGTAAGGGTGAACTGCTGCCACCTTGTAGCCGTTTCACACAACAGCAGCTTTAATCCCAGCGCTAATGGTCAGTTGATATTCAAAATCATTGCAGGCCTGTAAATGACACCTTCCCTGAAAACAAATCCTGGGGTCACATATCGACCAAAAAATTCAAAGGACGTCCATATTTCAAAACGACCGTTTCAAAAGGCATATTTTACGCACATTAGTGTTCTGCTTCTTTGCCTTTCTTTCCTTTTTTGTTAAAAAACACGGGAATGGGAAAAGGCATCCCTCAGAATGGGCCAAAATCGTTGCAGACGAATCAATGGACAGAGGTTTAATCTCCAATATATATAAACAACTCATGCAGCTTAATATTAAAAAAACAAACAACCCAATACAAAAATGGGCAGAAGATCTAAAGAGACGTTTCTTCAAAGGAGACACAGAGATGGCCAAGACGCACATGAAAAGCTGCTCAACAGCACTAATTATTAGAGAAATGCAAATCAAAACTACAATGAGGTATCACCTCACACCTGTTAGAATCGGCATCATCAGAAAATCTACAAACAACCAATTCTGGGGAGGGTGTGGACAAAAGGAGCCCTCTTCCACTATTGGTGGGAATGTAAATTGATACAGTCACTATGGAGAACAGTATGGAGTTTCCTTAAAAAAACTAGAAATAGAATTACCATCTGTTCCAGCAGTCCCACTTCTGGGCATATACCCAGAGAAAACCGTAAATCAAAAAGGCACATTCACCACAATGTTCATTGCAGCACTATTTACAATAGCCAGGTAATGGAAGCAAACTAAATGCCCACAGACCGATGAATGGATAAAGATGTGGTACATATATGAAATGGAATATTACTCGGCCATAAAAAGGAATGAAACTGGGTCATTTGTAGAGACATCGATGGATCGAGAGACTGTCATACAGAATGAAGTAAGTCAGAAAGAGGAAAACAAATATTATATAATAATGCATATATATGGAACCTAAAAAAATGGTACAGATGAACTGGTTTGCAGGGAAGAAATAGAGACACAGAGGTAGAGAACAAACGTATGGACACCAAGTGTGGGAAGCCATGGGGTGGTGGTGGTGGGATGAGTTGGGAGATTGGGATTGACCTGTATACATGTATATGCATAAAATACATAACTAATAATAACCTGCTGTATAAAACAAAAATAAAATTAAATTTCCAAATTTTAAAAAATAAAATTTAAAAATAAAAGAGAAAAAATTCTTCCCGTCACACAGATGTATTTATAGGAATGAATTATTTCCATGCTTATATTTATAAATACATAAAAGAGGAATAAAATCTAACTTGAACCATAAAAGAAAAAAAAATTGAACCCACGAGTTATACAGAGGAAAACCCTATCACGGCACTTGCTCCAGCGGTAAACAATTCTGAAATTGGTCAGAGGTGGGGAACCATCTCCCATACAGCCAGCCACCCACCCCCAACGCAAGGAGCATCCTCATTGCAAAGCTGGGGGACCGTGCCGAGGCATCTGTGAGTAAACGTGAGCTGAGCCCCAGGCCAGCTGCTGCTGAACTGTTCCACCCTTTCCAGGTAAAACACCTGAATATGTACAAGGGCTTGAAAGCCTAGAGGAAGGACCGTGGAGCCACAGCAGCGACAGCACGCAGTCCAACTTGGTGCCTGCAGGCCAGCCAGGGGGGTCCTGGTCCCTGGCGCTCTTCCAGAAGCTTTCCATTGCCCTGCCTGAGATATCCCTCCTGTCCCGGCCCCCACTGCTTTTTTCCTTCCTCACCTCTGTCCGGAGAGAAATTCCAGTGGAAGGTATGTGTGACACATCCTCTTCTTTACAGGCGGCAGCCTGGCAACTCCTGCAGAAAGGCCAGCAGAACCCCACTCACACCGGGCCACCCACAAAGCTGTGGCCCCTCACTCCCTCCCACCAGCACAGCCCCGAGACTGCTGACGGGGCAGAGAATATGGAGTCAGGCACAGCTTCAGGGGCTATTGCTGCCTGGAGCTCTGTTTATATTGACCTCAACGAGGCACACCTGGGGAGGGCGGGCCGGCAGGGTAAGGCTGCCCAGGTCAGCTAATCCACAACCCTCAGGGAATCACATTGTTGAAAATGGACCCCGCTAAGGCAGAAGAGAAGCCAAGGGAAAAAAGGACACAATGCCATTTGCAGCACCGTAGATGAGTCTAGAAGTAATCACGTGACTTGTAGTAAGTCAGAAAGTGAAAGACACATATCCTATCATATCACTTATAGGTGTTACCTAAAAATGGATACCAGGGCAGATATTTCCACGGAGAAGGGCAATCACAGATTCATTAAACAAACTTATGGTTCACCAATGGAAAGGTGTGAGGATTGGTTTCATTACGATATCGGGGTTAACAGACATATACAAACACAGGTGACATATATAATCACCAAAGACCTACAGAATACCAAGAGAGGACTACTCAACATTCTGTCATAACGTACATGGGAAAAGGATCCCAGGAAGTACAGTCATCTGTATATGTGTAAAAGAACCACATCTTCCACACCTACAACAAGCCAAACATTGTAATCAAACTTGCTGTAATAAAAAATAAAAAAAAATTAAATTAAAAACACGAACAAGATGTAGTGAGACAAACGTGAGGGGCTTTCTCCTGGCACATTCCTTTCTAAATTCCAATCTAGAACACCACTTCCACTGAGGCTCTCTTGCCCTAGTAACCAGATTTGGTAAGGGTGAACTGCTGCCACCTTGTAGCCGTTTCACACAACAGCAGCTTTAATCCCAGCGCTAATGGTCAGTTGATATTCAAAATCATTGCAGGCCTGTAAATGACACCTTCCCTGAAAACAAATCCTGGGGTCACATATCGACCAAAAAATTCAAAGGACGTCCATATTTCAAAACGACCGTTTCAAAAGGCATATTTTACGCACATTAGTGTTCTGCTTCTTTGCCTTTCTTTCCTTTTTTGTTAAAAAACACGGGAATGGGAAAAGGCATCCCTCAGAATGGGCCAAAATCGTTGCAGACGAATCAATGGACAGAGGTTTAATCTCCAATATATATAAACAACTCATGCAGCTTAATATTAAAAAAACAAACAACCCAATACAAAAATGGGCAGAAGATGTAAAGAGACGTTTCTTCAAAGAAGACACAGAGATGGCCAAGACGCACATGAAAAGCTGCTCAACAGCACTAATTATTAGAGAAATGCAAATCAAAACTACAATGAGGTATCACCTCACACCTGTTAGAATCGGCATCATCAGAAATTCTACAAACAACCAATTCTGGGGAGGGTGTGGACAAAAGGAGCCCTCTTCCACTATTGGTGGGAATGTAAATTGATACAGTCACTATGGAGAACAGTATGGAGTTTCCTTAAAAAAACTAGAAATAGAATTACCATCTGATCCAGCAATCCCACTTCTGGGCATATACCCAGAGAAAACCGTAAATCAAAAAGGCACATTCACCACAATGTTCATTGCAGCACTATTTACAATAGCCAGGTAATGGAAGCAAACTAAATGCCCACAGACCGATGAATGGATAAAGATGTGGTACATATATGAAATGGAATATTACTCGGCCATAAAAAGGAATGAAACTGGGTCATTTGTAGAGACATCGATGGATCGAGAGACTGTCATACAGAATGAAGTAAGTCAGAAAGAGGAAAACAAATATTATATAATAATGCATATATATGGAACCTAAAAAAATGGTACAGATGAACTGGTTTGCAGGGAAGAAATAGAGACACAGAGGTAGAGAACAAACGTATGGACACCAAGTGTGGGAAGCCATGGGGTGGTGGTGGTGGGATGAGTTGGGAGATTGGGATTGACCTGTATACATGTATATGCATAAAATACATAACTAATAATAACCTGCTGTATAAAACATAAATAAAATTAAATTTCAAAATTTTAAAAAATAAAATTTAAAAATAAAAGAGAAAAAATTCTTCCCGTCACACAGATGTATTTATAGGAATGAATTATTTCCATGCTTATATTTATAAATACATAAAAGAGGAATAAAATCTAACTTGAACCATAAAAGAAAAAAAAATTGAACCCACGAGTTATACAGAGGAAAACCCTATCACGGCACTTGCTCCAGCGGTAAACAATTCTGAAATTGGTCAGAGGTGGGGAACCATCTCCCATACAGCCAGCCACCCACCCCCCACGCAAGGAGCGTCCTCATTGCAAAGCTGGGGGACCGTGCCGAGGCATCTGTGAGTAAACGTGAGCTGAGCCCCAGGCCAGCTGCTGCTGAACTGTTCCACCCTTTCCAGGTAAAACACCTGAATATGTACAAGGGCTTGAAAGCCTAGAGGAAGGACCGTGGAGCCACAGCAGCGACAGCACGCAGTCCAACTTGGTGCCTGCAGGCCAGCCAGGGGGGTCCTGGTCCCTGGCGCTCTTCCAGAAGCTTTCCATTGCCCTGCCTGAGATATCCCTCCTGTCCCGGCCCCCACTGCTTTTTTCCTTCCTCACCTCTGTCCGGAGAGAAATTCCAGTGGAAGGTATGTGTGACACATCCTCTTCTTTACAGGCGGCAGCCTGGCAACTCCTGCAGAAAGGCCAGCAGAACCCCACTCACACCGGGCCACCCACAAAGCTGTGGCCCCTCACTCCCTCCCACCAGCACAGCCCCGAGACTGCTGACGGGGCAGAGAATATGGAGTCAGGCACAGCTTCAGGGGCTATTGCTGCCTGGAGCTCTGTTTATATTGACCTCAACGAGGCACACCTGGGGAGGGCGGGCCGGCAGGGTAAGGCTGCCCAGGTCAGCTAATCCACAACCCTCAGGGAATCACATTGTTGAAAATGGACCCCGCTAAGGCAGAAGAGAAGCCAAGGGAAAAAAGGACACAATGCCATTTGCAGCACCGTAGATGAGTCTAGAAGTAATCACGTGACTTGTAGTAAGTCAGAAAGTGAAAGACACATATCATATCATATCACTTATAGGTGTTACCTAAAAATGGATACCAGGGCAGATATTTCCACGGAGAAGGGCAATCACAGATTCATTAAACAAACTTATGGTTCACCAATGGAAAGGTGTGAGGATTGGTTTCATTACGATATCGGGGTTAACAGACATATACAAACACAGGTGACATATATAATCACCAAAGACCTACAGAATACCAAGAGAGGACTACTCAACATTCTGTCATAACGTACATGGGAAAAGGATGCCAGGAAGAACAGTCATCTGTATATCTGTAAAAGAACCACATCTTCCACACCTACAACAAGCCAAACATTGTAATCAAACTTGCTGTAATAAAAAATAAAAAAAATTAAATTAAAAACACGAACAAGAAGTAGTGAGACAAACGTGAGGGGCTTTCTCCTGGCACATTCCATTCTAAACTCCAATCTAGAACACCACTTCCACTGAGGCTCTCTTGCCCTAGTAACCAGATTTGGTAAGGGTGAACTGCTGCCACCTTGAGGCCGTTTCACACAACAGCAGCTTTAATCCCAGCGCTAATGGTCAGTTGATATTCAAAATCATTGCAGGCCTGTAAATGACACCTGCCCTGAAAACAAATCCTGGGGTCACATATCGACCAAAAAATTCAAAGGACGTCCATATTTCAAAACGACCGTTTCAAAAGGCATATTTTACGCACATTAGTGTTCTGCTTCTTTTCCTTTCTTTCCTTTTTTGTTAAAAATCACGGGAATGGAAAAAGGCATCCCTCAGAATGGGCGAAAATCGTTGCAGACGAATCAATGGACAGAGGTTTAATCTCCAATATATATAAACAGCTCATGCAGCTTAATATTAAAAAAACAAACAACCCAAAAAAAATGGGCAGAAGATCTAAAGAGACGTTTCTTCAAAGGAGACACAGAGATGGCCAAGACGCACATGAAAAGCTGCTCAACAGCACTAATTATTAGAGAAATGCAAATGAAAATTATAATGAGGTATCACCTCACACCTGTTAGAATCGGCATCATCAGAAAATCTACAAACAACCAATTCTGGGGAGGGTGTGGACAAAAGGAGCCCTCTTCCACTATTGGTGGGAATGTAAATTGATACAGTCACTATGGAGAACAGTATGGAGTTTCCTTAAAAAAACTAGAAATAGAATTACCATCTGATCCAGCAATCCCACTTCTGGGCATATACCCAGAGAAAACCGTAAATCAAAAAGGCACATTCACCACAATGTTCATTGCAGCACTATTTACAATAGCCAGGTAATGGAAGCAAACTAAATGCCCACAGACCGATGAATGGATAAAGATGTGGTACATATATGAAATGGAATATTACTCGGCCATAAAAAGGAATGAAACTGGGTCATTTGTAGAGACATCGATGGATCGAGAGACTGTCATACAGAATGAAGTAAGTCAGAAAGAGGAAAACAAATATTATATAATAATGCATATATATGGAACCTAAAAAAATGGTACAGATGAACTGGTTTGCAGGGAAGAAATAGAGACACAGAGGTAGAGAACAAACGTATGGACACCAAGTGTGGGAAGCCATGGGGTGGTGGTGGTGGGATGAGTTGGGAGATTGGGATTGACCTGTATACATGTATATGCATAAAATACATAACTAATAATAACCTGCTGTATAAAACATAAATAAAATTAAATTTCAAAATTTTAAAAAATAAAATTTAAAAATAAAAGAGAAAAAATTCTTCCCGTCACACAGATGTATTTATAGGAATGAATTATTTCCATGCTTATATTTATAAATACATAAAAGAGGAATAAAATCTAACTTGAACCATAAAAGAAAAAAAAATTGAACCCACGAGTTATACAGAGGAAAACCCTATCACGGCACTTGCTCCAGCGGTAAACAATTCTGAAATTGGTCAGAGGTGGGGAACCATCTCCCATACAGCCAGGCACCCACCCCCCACGCAAGGAGCGTCCTCATTGCAAAGCTGGGGGACCGTGCCGAGGCATCTGTGAGTAAACGTGAGCTGAGCCCCAGGCCAGCTGCTGCTGAACTGTTCCCACCCTTTCCAGGTAAAACACCTGAATATGTACAAGGGCTTGAAAGCCTAGAGGAAGGACCGTGGAGCCACAGCAGCGACAGCACGCAGTCCAACTTGGTGCCTGCAGGCCAGCCAGGGGGGTCCTGGCCCCGGTCGCTCTTCCGGAAGCTTTCCATTGCCCTGCCTGAGATACCCCTCCTGTCCCGGCCCCCACTGCTTTTTTCCTTCCTCACCTCTGTCCGGAGAGAAATTCCAGCGGAAGGTATGGGTGACACATCCTCTTCTTTACAGGCGGCAGCCTGGCAACTCCTGCAGAAAGGCCAGCAGAACCCCACTCACACCGGGCCACCCACAAAGCTGTGGCCCCTCACTCCCTCCCACCAGCACAGCCCCGAGACTGCTGACGGGGCAGAGAATATGGAGTCAGGCACAGCTTCAGGGGCTATTGCTGCCTGGAGCTCTGTTTAAATTGACCTCAACGAGGCACACCTGGGGAGGGTGGGCCAGCAGGGTAAGGCTGCCCAGGTCAGCTAATCCACAACCCTTAGGGAATCACATTGTTGAAAATGGACCTCGCTAAGGCAGAAGAGAGGCCAAGGGAAAAAAGGACACAATGCCATTTGCAGCACCGTAGATGAGTCTAGAAGTAATCACGTGACTTGTAGTAAGTCAGAAAGTGAAAGACACATATCCTATCATATCACTTATAGGTGTTACCTAAAAATGGATACCAGGGCAGATATTTCCACGGAGAAGGGCAATCACAGATTCATTAAACAAACTTATGGTTCACCAATGGAAAGGTGTGAGGATTGGTTTCATTACGATATCGGGGTTAACAGACATATACAAACACAGGTGACATATATAATCACCAAAGACCTACAGAATACCAAGAGAGGACTACTCAACATTCTGTCATAACGTACATGGGAAAAGGATCCCAGGAAGTACAGTCATCTGTATATGTGTAAAAGAACCACATCTTCCACACCTACAACAAGCCAAACATTGTAATCAAACTTGCTGTAATAAAAAATAAAAAAAAATTAAATTAAAAACACGAACAAGATGTAGTGAGACAAACGTGAGGGGCTTTCTCCTGGCACATTCCTTTCTAAATTCCAATCTAGAACACCACTTCCACTGAGGCTCTCTTGCCCTAGTAACCAGATTTGGTAAGGGTGAACTGCTGCCACCTTGTAGCCGTTTCACACAACAGCAGCTTTAATCCCAGCGCTAATGGTCAGTTGATATTCAAAATCATTGCAGGCCTGTAAATGACACGTGCCCTGAAAACAAATCCTGGGGTCACATATCGACCAAAAAATTCAAAGGACGTCCATATTTCAAAACGACCGTTTCAAAAGGCATATTTTACGCACATTAGTGTTCTGCTTCTTTTCCTTTCTTTCCTTTATTGTTAAGAAACACGGGAATGGAAAAAGGCATCCCTCAGAATGGGCCAAAATCGTTGCAGACGAATCAATGGACAGAGGTTTAATCTCCAATATATATAAACAACTCATGCAGCTTAATATTAAAAAAACAAACAACCCAATACAAAAATGGGCAGAAGATGTAAAGAGACGTTTCTTCAAAGAAGACACAGAGATGGCCAAGACGCACATGAAAAGCTGCTCAACAGCACTAATTATTAGAGAAATGCAAATCAAAACTACAATGAGGTATCACCTAACACCTGTTAGAATCGGCATCATCAGAAAATCTACAAACAACCAATTCTGGGGAGGGTGTGGACAAAAGGAGCCCTCTTCCACTATTGGTGGCAATGTAAATTGATACAGTCACTATGGAGAACAGTATGGAGTTTCCTTAAAAAAACTAGAAATAGAATTACCATCTGTTCCAGCAATCCCACTTCTGGGCATATACCCAGAGAAAACCGTAAATCAAAAAGGCACATTCACCACAATGTTCATTGCAGCACTATTTACAATAGCCAGGTAATGGAAGAAAACTAAATGCCCACAGACAGATGAATGGATAAAGATGTGGTACATATATAAAATGGAATATGACTCGGCCATGAAAAGGAATGAAACTGGGTCATTTGTAGAGACATCGATGGATCGAGAGACTGTCATACAGAATGAAGTAAGTCAGAAAGAGGAAAACAAATATTATATAATAATGCATATATATGGAACCTAAAATATGGTACAGATGAACTGGTTTGCAGGGAAGAAATAGAGACACAGAGGTAGAGAACAAACGTATGGACACCAAGTGTGGGAAGCCATGGGGTGATGGTGGTGGGATGAGTTGGGAGATTGGGATTGACCTGTATACATGTATATGCATAAAATACATAACTAATAATAACCTGCTGTATAAAACATAAATAAAATTAAATTTCAGAATTTTAAAAAATAAAATTTAAAACTAAAAGAGAAAAAATTATTCCCGTCACACAGATGTATTTATAGGAATGAATTATTTCCATGCTTATATTTATAAATACATAAAAGAGGAATAAAATCTAACTTGAACCATAAAAGAAAAAAAAATTGAACCCACGAGTTATACAGAGGAAAACCCTATCACGGCACTTGCTCCAGCGGTAAACAATTCTGAAATTGGTCAGAGGTGGGGAACCATCTCCCATACAGCCAGCCACCCACCCCCCACGCAAGGAGCGTCCTCATTGCAAAGCTGGGGGACTGTGCCGAGGCATCTGTGAGTAAACGTGAGCTGAGCCCCAGGCCAGCTGCTGCTGAACTGTTCCCACCCTTTCCAGGTAAAACACCTGAATATGTACAAGGGCTTGAAAGCCTAGAGGAAGGACCGTGGAGCCACAGCAGCGACAGCACGCAGTCCAACTTGGTGCCTGCAGGCCAGCCAGGGGGGTCCTGGTCCCTGGCGCTCTTCCAGAAGCTTTCCATTGCCCTGCCTGAGATATCCCTCCTGTCCCGGCCCCCACTGCTTTTCTCCTTCCTCACCTCTGTCCGGAGAGAAATTCCAGTGGAAGGTATTGGTGACACATCCTCTTCTTTACAGGCGGCAGCCTGGCAACTCCTGCAGAAAGGCCAGCAGAACCCCACTCACACCGGGCCACCCACAAAGCTGTGGCCCCTCACACCCTCCCACCAGCACAGCCCCGAGACAGCTGACGGGGCAGAGAATATGGAGTCAGGCACAGCTTCAGGGGCTATTGCTGCCTGGAGCTCTGTTTATATTGACCTCAACGAGGCACACCTGGGGAGGGCGGGCTGGCAGGTTAAGGCTGCCCAGGTCAGCTAATCCACAACCCTCAGGGAATCACATTGTTGAAAATGGATCCCGCTAAGGCACAAGAGAAGCCAAGGGAAAAAAGGACACAATGCCATTTGCAGCACCATAGATGAGTCTAGAAGTAATCACGTGACTTGTAGTAAGTCAGAAAGTGAAAGACACATATCATATCATATCACTTATAGGTGTTACCTAAAAATGGATACCAGGGCAGATATTTCCACGGAGAAAGGCAGTCACAGATTCATTAAACAAACTTATGGTTCACCAATGGAAAGGTGTGAGGATTGGTTTCATTATGATATCGGGGTTAACAGACATATACAAACACAGGTGACATATATAATCACCAAAGACCTACAGAATACCAAGAGAGGACTACTCAACATTCTGTCATAACGTAAATGGGAAAAGGATCCCAAGAAGAACAGTCATCTGTATATGTGTAAAAGAACCACATCTTCCACACCTACAACAAGCCAAACATTGTAATCAAACTTGCTGTAATAAAAAATAAAAAATTCAATTAAAAACACGAACAAGAAGTAGTGAGACAAACGTGAGGGGCTTTCTCCTGGCACATTCCATTCTAAACTCCAATCTAGAACACCACTTCCACTGAGGCTCTCTTGCCCTAGTAACCAGATTTGGTAAAGGTGAACTGCTGCCACCTTGTGGCCGTTTCACACAACAGCAGCTTTAAAACCAACGCTAATGGTCAGTTGATATTCAAAATCATTGCAGGCCTGTAAATGACACCTGCCTTGAAAACAAATCCTGGGGTCACATATCGACCAAAAAATTCAAAGGAAGTCCATATTTCAAAACGACCATTTCAAAAGGCATATTTTACGCACATTAGTGTTCTGCTTCTTTTCCTGTCTTCCCTTTTTTGTTAAAAAACACGGGAATGGAAAAAGGCATCCCTCAGAATGGGCGAAAATCGTTGCAGACGAATCAATGGACAGAGGTTTATTCTCCAATATATATAAACAGCTCATGCAGCTTAATATTAAAAAAACAAACAACCCAAAAAAATGGGCAGAAGATCTAAAGAGACGTTTCTTCAAAGGAGACACAGAGATGGCCAAGACGCACATGAAAAGCTGCTCAACAGCACTAATTATTAGAGAAATGCAAATCAAAACTACAATGAGGTATCACCTCACACCTGTTAGAATCGGCATCATCAGAAAATCTACAAACAACCAATTCTGGGGAGGGTGTGGACAAAAGGAGCCCTCTTCCACTATTGGTGGGAATGTAAATTGATACAGTCACTATAGAGAACAGTATGGAGTTTCCTTAAAAAAACTAGAAATAGAATTAACATCTGATCCAGCAATCCCACTTCTGGGCATATACCCAGAGAAAACCGTATTTCAAAAAGGCACATTCACCACAATGTTCATTGCAGCACCATTTACAATAGCCAGGTAATGGAAGCAACCTAAATGCCCACAGACAGATGAATGGATAAAGATGTGGTACATATATAAAATGGAATATTACTCGGCCATAAAAAGGAATGAAACTGGGTCATTTGTAGAGACATCGATGGATCGAGAGACTGTCATACAGAATGAAGTAAGTCAGAAACAGGAAAACAAATATTGTATATTAATGCATATATGTGGAGCCTACAAATGGTACAGATGAACTGGTTTGCAGGGAAGAAATAGAGACACAGAGGTAGAGAACAAACGTATGGACACCAAGTGTGGGAAGCCATGGGGTGGTGGTGTTGGGATGAGTTGGGAGTTTGGGATTGACCTGTATACATGTATATGCATAAAATACATAACTAATAATAACGTGCTGTATAAAAATATAAATAAAATTAAATTTCAAAATTTTAAAAAATAAAATTTAAAAATAAAACAGAAAAAAGTTCTTCCCGTCACACAGATGTATTTATAGGAATGAATTATTTCCATGCTTATATCTATAAATACATAAAAGAGGAATAAAATCTAACTTGAAACATAATAGAAAAAAAATAACCTGAACCGATGAGTTATACACAGGAAAACCCTCTCAGGGCACTTGCTCCAGCTTTAAACATTTCTGAAATTGGTCAGAGGTGGGGAACCATCTCCCATACAGCCAGCAACCCACCCCCCATGCAAGGAGCGTCCTCATAGCAAAGCTGGGGGATCGTGCCGAGGCATCTGTGAGTAAACGTGAACTGAGCCCCAGGCCAGCTGCTGCTGAACTGTTCCCACCCTTTCCAGGTAAAACACCTCAATATGTACAAGGGCTTGAAAGCCTAGAGGAAGGACCGTGGAGCCACACCAGCGACAGCACGCAGGCCAACTTGGTGCCTGCAGGCCAGCCAGGGTGGTCCTGGCCCCGGGCGCTCTTCCAGAAGCTTTCCATTGCCCTGCCTGAGATACCCCTCCTGTCCCGGCCCCCACTGCTTTTTTCCTTCCTCACCTCTGTCCGGAGAGAAATTCCAGCGGAAGATATGGGTGACACAACCTCTTCTTTACAGGCGGCAGTCTGGCAAATCCTGAAGAAAGGCCAGCAGAACCCCACTCACACCGGGCCATCCACAAAGCTGTGGACCCTCACTCCCTCCCACCAGCACAGCCCCGAGACTGCTGACGGGGCAGAAAATATGGAGTCAGGCACAGCTTCAGGGGCTATTGCTGCCTGGAGCACTGTTTATATTGACCAAAACGAGGCACACCTGGGGAGGGCGGGCCGGCAGGGTAAGGCTGCCCAGGTCAACTAACACACAACCCTCAGGGAATCACATTGTTGAAAATGGACCCCGCTAAGGCAGAAGAGAGCTAAGGAAAAAAAGGACACAATGCCATTTGCAGCACCGTAGATGAGTCTAGAAGTAATCACGTGACTTGTAGTAAGTCAGAAAGTGAAAGACACATAACATATCATATCACTTATAGGTGTTACCTAAAAATGGATACCAGGGCAGATATTTCCACGGAGAAGGGCAATCACAGATTCATTAAACAAACTTATGGTTCACCAATGGAAAGGTGTGAGGATTGGTTTCATAACGATATCAGGGTTAACAGACATATACAAACACAGGTGACATATATAATCACCAAAGACCTACAGAATACCAAGAGAGGACTACTCAACATTCTGTCATAACGTACATGGGAAAAGGATCCCAGGAAGAACAGACATCTGTATATGTGTAAAAGAACCACATCTTCCACACCTACAACAAGCCAAATATTGTAATCAAACTTGCTGTAATAAAAAATAAAAAAAAAAAAACTAAAAACACGAACAAGATGTAGTGAGACAAACGTGAGGGGCTTTCTCCTGGCACATTCCATTCTAAACTCCAATCTAGAACACCACTTCCACTGAGGCTCTCTTGCCCTAGTAACGAGATTTGGTAAGGGTGAACTGCTGCCACCTTGTGGCCGCTTCACACAACAGCAACTTTAATCCCAGCACTAAAGGTCAGTTGATATTCAAAATCATTGCAGGCCTGTAAATGACACCTGCCCTGAAAACAAATCCTGGGGTCACATATCGACCAAAAAATTCAAAGGACGTCCATATTTCAAAACGACCGTTTCAAAAGGCATATTTTACGCACATTAGTGTTCCGCTTCTTTTCCTTTCTTTCCTTTTGGGTTAAAAAATACGGGAATGAAAAAAGGCATCCCTCAGAATGGGCGAAAATCGTTGCAGACGAATCAATGGACAGAGGTTTAATCTCCAATATATATAAACAACTCATGCAGCTTAATATTAAAAAAACAAACAACCCAATACAAAAATGGGCAGAAGATCTAAAGAGACGTTTCTTCAAAGAAGACACAGAGATGGCCAAGACGCACATGAAAAGCTGCTCAACAGCACTAATTATTAGAGAAATGCAAATCAAAACTACAATGAGTTATCACCTCACACCTGTTAGAATCGGCATCATCAGAAATTCTACAAACAACCAATTCTGGGGAGGGTGTGGACAAAAGGAGCCCTCTTCCACTATTGGCGGGAATGTAAATTGATACAGTCACTATGGAGAACAGTATGGAGTTACCTTAAAAAAACTAGAAATAGAACTACCATCTGAACCAGCAATCCCACTTCTGGGCATATACCCAGAGAAAACCGTAAATCAAAAAGGCACATTCACCACAATGTTCATTGCAGCACTATTAACAATAGCCAGGTAATGGAAGCAACCTAAATACCCACAGACAGATGAATGGATAAAGATGTGGTACATATATGAAATGGAATATTACTCGGCCATAAAAAGGAATGAAACTGGGTCATTTGTAGAGACATCGATGGATCGAGAGACTGTCATACAGAATGGAGTAAGTCAGAAAGAGGATAGCAAATATTATATATTAATGCATATATGTGGAGCCTAAAAATGGTACAGGTGAACTTGTTTGCAGGGAAGAAATAGAGACACAGAGGTAGAGAACAAACGTATGGACACCAAGTGTGGGAAGCCATGGGGTGGTGGTGGTGGGATGAGTTGGAAATTTGGGATTGACCTGTGTACATGTATATGCATAAAATACATAACTAATAATAACGTGCTGTATAAAAAAAATAAATAAAATTAAATTTCAAAATTTTAGAAAATAAAATTTAAAAATAAAACAGAAAAAAGTTCTTCCCGTCACACAGATGTATTTATAGGAATGAATTATTTCCATGCTTATATCTATAAATACATAAAAGAGGAATAAAATCTAACTTGAACCATAAAAGAAAAAAAAAAAACCTGAACCCACGAGTTATACAGAGGAAAACCCTATCAGGGCACTTGCTCCAGTGGTAAACAATTCTGAAATTGGTCAGAGGTGGGGAACCATTTCCCATACAGCCATCAACACACCCCCCACACAAGGAGCGTCCTCATTGCAAAGTTGGAGGGACCGTGCCGAGGCATCTGTGAGTAAACGTGAGCTGAGCCCCAGGCCAGCTGCTGCTGAACTGTTCCCACCCTTTCCAGGTAAAACACCTGAATATGTACAAGGGCTTGAAAGCCTAGAGGAAGGACCGTGGAGCCACACCAGCGACAGCACGCAGGCCAACTTGGTGCCTGCAGGCCAGCCAGGGTGGTCCTGGCCCCGGGCGCTCTTCCAGACGCTTTCCATTGCCCTGCCGGAGATACCCCTCCTGTCACGGCCCCCACTGCTTTTTTCCTTCCTCACCTCTGTCCGGAGAGAAATTCCAGCGGAAGGTATGGGTGACACATCCTCTTCTTTACAGGCGGCAGCCTGGCAACTCCTGCAGAAAGGCCAGCAGAACCCCACTCACACCGGGCCACCCACAAAGCTGTGGCCCCTCACTCCCTCCCACCAGCACAGCCCGGAGACTGCTGACGGGGCAGAGAATATGGAGTCAGGCACAACTTCAGCAGCAATTGCTGCCTGGAGCTCTGTTTATATTGACCTCAACGAGGCACACCTGGGGAGGGCGGGCCGGCAGGGTAAGGCTGCCCAGGTCAGCTAATCCACAACCCTCAGGGAATCACATTGTTGAAAATGGACCCCGCTAAGGCAGAAGAGAAGCCAAGGGAAAAAAGGACACAATGCCATTTGCAGCACCGTAGATGAGTCTAGAAGTAATCACGTGACTTGTAGTAAGTCAGAAAGTGAAAGACACATATCATATCATATCACTTATAGGTGTTACCTAAAAATGGATACCAGGGCAGATATTTCCACGGAGAAGGGCAATCACAGATTCATTAAACAAACTTAAGGTTCACCAAAGGAAAGGTGTGAGGATTGGTTTCATTACGATATCGGGGTTAACAGACATCTACAAACACAGGTGACATATATAATCACCAAAGACCTACAGAATACCAAGAGAGGACTACTCAACATTCTGTCATAACGTACATGGGAAAAGGATCCCAGGAAGAACAGACATGTGTATATGTGTAAAAGAACCACATCTTCCACACCTACAACAAGCCAAACATTGTAATCAAACTTGCTGTAAGAAAAAATAAAAATTAAATTAAAAACACGAACAAGATGTAGTGAGACAAACGTGAGGGGCTTTCTCCTGGCACATTCCATTCTAAACTCCAATCTAGAACACCCCTTCCACTGAGGCTCTCTTGCCCTAGTAACCAGATTTGGTAAGGGTGAAATGCTGCCACCTTGTGGCTGTTTCACACAACAGCAGCTTTAATCCCAACGCTAATGGTCAGTTGATATTCAAAATCATTGCAGGCCTGTAAATGACACCTGCCCTGAAAACAAATCCTGGGGTCACATATCGACCAAAATATTCAAAGGACGTCCATATTTCAAAACGACCATTTCAAAAGGCATATTTTACGCACATTAGTGTTCTGCTTCTTTTCCTTTCTTTCCTTTTTTGTTAAAACACACGGGAATGGAAAAAGGCATCCCTCAGAATGGGCGAAAATCGTTGCAGACGAATCAATGGACAGAGGTTTATTCTCCAATATATAAAAACAGCTCATGCAGCTTAATATTAAAAAAACAAACAACCCAAAAAAATGGGCAGAAGATCTAAAGAGACGTTTCTTCAAAGGAGACACAGAGATGGCCAAGACGCACATGAAAAGCTGCTCAACAGCACTAATTATTAGAGAAATGCAAATCAAAACTACAATGAGGTATCACCTCACACCTGTTAGAATCGGCATTATCAGAAAATCTACAAACAACCAATTCTGGGGCGGGTGTGGACAAAAGGAGCCCTCTTCCACTATTGGTGGGAATGTAAATTGATACAGTCACTATAGAGAACAGTATGGAGTTTCCTTAAAAAAACTAGAAATAGAATTACCATCTGATCCAGCAATCCCACTTCTGGGCATATACCCAGAGAAAACCGTATTTCAAAAAGGCACATTCACCACAATGTTCATTGCAGCACCATTTACAATAGCCAGGTAATGGAAGCAACCTAAATGCCCACAGACAGATGAATGGATAAAGATGTGGTACATATATAAAATGGAATATTACTCGGCCATAAAAAGGAATGAAACTGGGTCATTTGTAGAGACATCGATGGATCGAGAGACTGTCATACAGAATGAAGTAAGTCAGAAAGAGGAAAACAAATATTGTATATTAATGCATATATGTGGAGCCTACAAATGGTACAGATGAACTGGTTTGCAGGGAAGAAATAGAGACACAGAGGTAGAGAACAAACGTATGGACACCAAGTGTGGGAAGCCATGGGGTGGTGTTGTTGGGATGAGTTGGGAGTTTGGGATTGACCTGTATACATGTATATGCATAAAATACATAACTAATAATAACGTGCTGTATAAAAATATAAATAAAATTAAATTTCAAAATTTTAAAAAATAAAATTTAAAAATAAAACAGTAAAAAGTTCTTCCCGTCACACAGATGTATTTATAGGAATGAATTATTTCCATGCTTATATCTATAAATACATAAAAGAGGAATAAAATCTAACTTGAAACATAATAGAAAAAAAAAACCTGAACCGATGAGTTATACACAGGAAAACCCTCTCAGGGCACTTGCTCCAGCTTTAAACATTTCTGAAATTGGTCAGAGGTGGGGAACCATCTCCCATACAGCCAGCAACCCACCCCCCATGCAAGGAGCGTCCTCATAGCAAAGCTGGGGGATCGTGCCGAGGCATCTGTGAGTAAACGTGAACTGAGCCCCAGGCCAGCTGCTGCTGAACTGTTCCCACCCTTTCCAGGTAAAACACCTCAATATGTACAAGGGCTTGAAAGCCTAGAGGAAGGACCGTGGAGCCACACCAGGGACAGCACGCAGGCCAACTTGGTGCCTGCAGGCCAGCCAGGGTGGTCCTGGCCCCGGGTGCTCTTCCAGAAGCTTTCCATTGCCCTGCCTGAGATACCCCTCCTGTCCCGGCCCCCACTGCTTTTTTCCTTCCTCACCTCTGTCCGGAGAGAAATTCCAGCGGAAGATATGGGTGACACAACCTCTTCTTTACAGGCGGCAGTCTGGCAAATCCTGAAGAAAGGCCAGCAGAACCCCACTCACACCGGGCCATCCACAAAGCTGTGGACCCTCACTCCCTCCCACCAGCACAGCCCCGAGACTGCTGACGGGGCAGAGAATATGGAGTCAGGCACAGCTTCAGGGGCTATTGCTGCCTGGAGCGCTGTTTATATTGACCAAAACGAGGCACACCTGGGGAGGGCGGGCCGGCAGGGTAAGGCTGCCCAGGTCAACTAACCCACAACCCGCAGGGAATCACATTGTTGAAAATGGACCCCGCTAAGGCAGAAGAGAGCCAAGGAAAAAAAGGACACAATGCCATTTGCAGCACCGTAGATGAGTCTAGAATTAATCACGTGACTTGTAGTAAGTCAGAAAGTGAAAGACACATAACATATCATATCACTTATAGGTGTTACCTAAAAATGGATACCAGGGCAGATATTTCCACGGAGAAGGGCAATCACAGATTCATTAAACAAACTTATGGTTCACCAATGGAAAGGTGTGAGGATTGGTTTCATAACGATATCAGGGTTAACAGACATATACAAACACAGGTGACATATATAATCACCAAAGACCTACAGAATACCAAGAGAGGACTACTCAACATTCTGTCATAACGTACATGGGAAAAGGATCCCAGGAAGAACAGACATCTGTATATGTGTAAAAGAACCGCATCTTCCACACCTACAACAAGCCAAATATTGTAATCAAACTTGCTGTAATAAAAAATAAAAAAAAATAAACTAAAAACACGAACAAGATGTAGTGAGACAAACGTGAGGGGCTTTCTCCTGGCACATTCCATTCTAAACTCCAATCTAGAACACCACTTCCACTGAGGCTCTCTTGCCCTAGTAACCAGATTTGGTAAGGGTGAACTGCTGCCACCTTGTAGCCGTTTCACACAACAGCAACTTTAATCCCAGCACTAATGGTCAGTTGATATTCAAAATCATTGCAGGCCTGTAAATGACACCTGCCCTGAAAACAAATCCTGGGGTCACATATCGACCAAAAAATTCAAAGGACGTCCATATTTCAAAACGACCGTTTCAAAAGGCATATTTTACGCACATTAGTGTTCCGCTTCTTTTCCTTTCTTTCCTTTTTTGTTAAAAAACACGGGAATGGAAAAAGGCATCCCTCAGAATGGGCGAAAATCGTTGCAGACGAATCAATGGACAGAGGTTTAATCTCCAATATATATAAACAACTCATGCAGCTTAATATTAAAAAAACAAACAACCCAATACAAAAATGGGCAGAAGATCTAAAGAGACGTTTCTTCAAAGAAGACACAGAGATGGCCAAGACGCACATGAAAAGCTGCTCAACAGCACTAATTATTAGAGAAATGCAAATCAAAACTACAATGAGTTATCACCTCACACCTGTTAGAATCGGCATCATCAGAAATTCTACAAACAACGAATTCTGGGGAGGGTGTGGACAAAAGGAGCCCTCTTCCACTATTGGCGGGAATGTAAATTGATACAGTCACTATGGAGAACAGTATGGAGTTACCTTAAAAAAACTAGAAATAGAACTACCATCTGAACCAGCAATCCCACTTCTGGGCATATACCCAGAGAAAACCGTAAATCAAAAAGGCACATTCACCACAATGTTCATTGCAGCACTATTAACAATAGCCAGGTAATGGAAGCAACCTAAATACCCACAGACAGATGAATGGATAAAGATGTGGTACATATATGAAATGGAATATTACTCGGCCATAAAAAGGAATGAAACTGGGTCATTTGTAGAGACATCGATGGATCGAGAGACTGTCATACAGAATGAAGTAAGTCAGAAAGAGGATAGCAAATATTATATATTAATGCATATATGTGGAGCCTAAAAATGGTACAGGTGAACTTGTTTGCAGGGAAGAAATAGAGACACAGAGGTAGAGAACAAACGTATGGACACCAAGTGTGGGAAGCCATGGGGTGGTGGTGGTGGGATGAGTTGGAAATTTGGGATTGACCTGTGTACATGTATATGCATAAAATACATAACTAATAATAACGTGCTGTATAAAAAAAATAAATAAAATTAAATTTCAAAATTTTAGAAAATAAAATTTAAAAATAAAACAGAAAAAAGTTCTTCCCGTCACACAGATGTATTTATAGGAATGAATTATTTCCATGCTTATATCTATAAATACATAAAAGAGGAATAAAATCTAACTTGAACCATAAAAGAAAAAAAAAAACCTGAACCCACGAGTTATACAGAGGAAAACCCTATCAGGGCACTTGCTCCAGTGGTAAACAATTCTGAAATTGGTCAGAGGTGGGGAACCATTTCCCATACAGCCATCAACACACCCCCCACACAAGGAGCGTCCTCATTGCAAAGTTGGAGGGACCGTGCCGAGGCATCTGTGAGTAAACGTGAGCTGAGCCCCAGGCCAGCTGCTGCTGAACTGTTCCCACCCTTTCCAGGTAAAACACCTGAATATGTACAAGGGCTTGAAAGCCTAGAGGAAGGACCGTGGAGCCACACCAGCGACAGCACGCAGGCCAACTTGGTGCCTGCAGGCCAGCCAGGGTGGTCCTGGCCCCGGGCGCTCTTCCAGAAGCTTTCCATTGCCCTGCCTGAGATACCCCTCCTGTCCCGGCCCCCACTGCTTTTTTCCTTCCTCACCTCTGTCCGGAGAGAAATTCCAGCGGAAGGTATGGGTGACACATCCTCTTCTTTACAGGCGGCAGCCTGGCAACTCCTGCAGAAAGGCCAGCAGAACCCCACTCACACCGGGCCACCCACAAAGCTGTGGCCCCTCACTCCCTCCCACCAGCACAGCCCGGAGACTGCTGACGGGGCAGAGAATATGGAGTCAGGAACAGCTTCAGCAGCAATTGCTGCCTGGAGCACTGTTTATATTGACCTCAACGAGGCACACCTGGGGAGGGCGGGCCGGCAGGGTAAGGCTGCCCAGGTCAGCTAATCCACAACCCTCAGGGAATCACATTGTTGAAAATGGACCCCGCTAAGGCAGAAGAGAAGCCAAGGGAAAAAAGGACACAATGCCATTTGCAGCACCGTAGATGAGTCTAGAAGTAATCACGTGACTTGTAGTAAGTCAGAAAGTGAAAGACACATATCATATCATATCACTTATAGGTGTTACCTAAAAATGGATACCAGGGCAGATATTTCCACGGAGAAGGGCAATCACAGATTCATTAAACAAACTTAAGGTTCACCAAAGGAAAGGTGTGAGGATTGGTTTCATTACGATATCGGGGTTAACAGACATCTACAAACACAGGTGACATATATAATCACCAAAGACCTACAGAATACCAAGAGAGGACTACTCAACATTCTGTCATAACGTACATGGGAAAAGGATCCCAGGAAGAACAGACATGTGTATATGTGTAAAAGAACCACATCTTCCACACTTACAACAAGCCAAACATTGTAATCAAACTTGCTGTAAGAAAAAATAAAAAATTAAATTAAAAACACGAACAAGAAGTAGTGAGACAAACGTGAGGGGCTTTCTCCTGGCACATTCCATTCTAAATTCCAATCTAGAACACCACTTCCACAGAGGCTCTCTTGTCCTAGTAACCAGATTTGGTAAGGGTGAAATGCTGCCACCTTGTGGCCGTTTCACACAACAGCAGCTTTAATCCCAACGCTAATGGTCAGTTGATATTCAAAATCATTGCAGGCCTGTAAATGACACCTGCCCTGAAAACAAATCCTGGGGTCACATATCGACCAAAATATTCAAAGGACGTCCATATTTCAAAACGATCGTTTCAAAAGGCATATTTTACGCACATTAGTGTTCTGCTTCTTTTCCTTTCTTTCCTTTTTTGTTAAAAAACACGGGAATGGAAAAAGGCATCCCTCAGAATGGGCGAAAATCGTTGCAGACGAATCAATGGACAGAGGTTTAATCTCCAATATATATAAACAGCTCATGCAGCTTAATATTAAAAAAACAAACAACCCAAAAAAAATGGCCAGAAGATCTAAAGAGACGTTTCTTCAAAGGAGACACAGAGATGGCCAAGACGCACATGAAAAGCTGCTCAACAGCACTAATTATCAGAGAAATGCAAATCAAAACTACAATGAGGTTTCACCTCACACCTGTTAGAATCGGCATCATCAGAAAATCTACAAACAACCAATTCTGGGGAGGGTGTGGACAAAAGGAGCCCTATTCCACTATTGGTGGGAATGTAAATTGATACAGTCACTATGGAGAACAGTATGGAGTTTCCTTATAAAAAACTAGAAATAGAATTACCATCTTATCCAGCAATCCCACTTCTGGGCATACACCCAGAGAAAACCGTAAATCAAAAAGGCACATTCACCACAATGTTCATTGCAGCACTGTTTGCAATAGCCAGGTAATGGAAGCAACCTAAATGCCCACAGACAGATGAATGGATAAAGATGTGGTACATATATGAAATGGAATATTACTCGGCCATAAAAAGGAATGAAACTGGGTCATTTGTAGAGACATTGATGGATCGAGAGACTGTCATACAGAATGAAGTAAGTCAGAAAGAGGAAAACAAATATTGTATATTAATGCATATATGTGAAGCCTAAAAATGCTACAGATGAACTGGTTTGCAGGGAAGAAATAGAGACACAGAGGTAGAGAACAAACGTATGGACCCCAAGTGTGGGAAGCCATGGGGTGGTGGTGGTGGGATGAGTTGGGAGTTTGGGATTGACCTGTGTACATGTATATGCATAAATTACATAACTAATAATAAAGTGCTATATAAAATAAATAAATAAAATTAAATTTCAAAATTTTAAAAAATAAAATATAAAAATAAAACAGAAAAAAGTTCTTCCCGTCACACAGATGTATTTATAGGAATGAATTATTTCCATGCTTATATCTATAAATACATAAAAGAGGAATAAAATCTAATTTGAACCATAAAAGAAAAAAAAACCTGAACCCACGAGTTATACAGAGGAAAACCCTATCAGGGCACTTGCTCCAGTGGTAAACAATTCTGAAATTAGTCAGAGGTGGGGAACCATCTCCCATACAGCCATCAACCCACCCCCCACGCAAGGAGCGTCCTCATTGCAAAGCTGGGGGACCGTGCCGAGGCATCTGTGAGTAAACGTGAGCTGAGCCCCAGGCCAGCTGCTGCTGAACTGTTCCCACCCTTTCCAGGTAAAACACCTGAATATGTACAAGGGCTTGAAAGCCTAGAGGAAGGACCGTGGAGCCACAACAGTGACAGCACGCAGGCCAACTTGGTGCCTGCAGGCCAGCCAGGGTGGTCCTGGCCCCGGGCGCTCTTCCAGAAGCTTTCCATTGCCCTGCCTGAGATACCCCTCCTGTCCCGGGCCCCACTGCTTTTTTCCTTCCTCACCTCTGTCCGGATAGAAATTCCAGTGGAAGGTATGTGTGACACAACCTCTTCTTTACAGGCGGCAGCCTGGCAACTCCTGCAGAAAGGCCAGCAGAACCCCACTCACACCGGGGCACCCACAAAGCTGTGGCCCCTCACTCCCTCCCACCAGCACAGCCCCGAGACTGCTGACGGGGCAGAGAATATGGAGTCAGGCACAGCTTCAGGGGCTATTGCTGCCTGGAGCGCTGTTTATATTGACCTCAACGAGGCACACCTGGGGAGGGCGGGCCGGCAGGCTAAGGCTGCCCAGGTCAGCTAATCCACAACCCTCAGGGAATCACATTGTTGAAAATGGACCCCGCTAAGGCAGAAGAGAAGCCAAGGGAAAAAAGGACACAATGCCATTTGCAGCACCGTAGATGAGTCTAGAAGTAATCACGTGACTTGTAGTAAGTCAGAAAGTGAAAGACACATATCATATCACTTATAGGTGTTACCTAAAAATGGATACCAGGGCAGATATTTCCACGGAGAAGGGCAATCACAGATTCATTAAACAAACTTATGGTTCACCAAAGGAAAGGTGTGAGGATTGGTTTCATTACGATATCGGGGTTAACAGACATCTACAAACACAGGTGACATATATAATCACCAAAGACCTACAGAATACCAAGAGAGGACTACTCAACATTCTGTCATAACGTACATGGGAAAAGGATCCCAGGAAGAACAGACATGTGTATATGTGTAAAAGAACCACATCTTCCACACCTACAACAAGCCAAACATTGTAATCAAACTTGCTGTAAGAAAAAATAAAAAATTAAATTAAAAACACGAACAAGAAGTAGTGAGACAA
The DNA here is from genome assembly GCF_964341445.2 of Mesoplodon mirus. Lineage (NCBI taxonomy): Eukaryota > Metazoa > Chordata > Mammalia > Artiodactyla > Ziphiidae > Mesoplodon > Mesoplodon mirus. The sequence goes on along the minus strand of NW_028295749.1, from coordinate 1,226,974 downwards.
ACGTGAGGGGCTTTCTCCTGGCACATTCCATTCTAAACTCCAATCTAGAACACCACTTCCACTGAGGCTCTCTTGCCCTAGTAACGAGATTTGGTAAGGGTGAACTGCTGCCACCTTGTGGCCGTTTCACACAACAGCAGCTTTAATCCCAACGCTAATGGTCAGTTGATATTCAAAATCATTGTAGGCCTGTAAATGACACCTGCCCTGAAAACAAATCCTGGGGTCACATATCGACCAAAATATTCAAAGGACGTCCATATTTCAAAACGACCGTTTCAAAAGGCATATTTTACGCACATTAGTGTTCTGCTTCTTTTCCTTTCTTTCCTTTTTTGTTAATAAAACACGGGAATGGAAAAAGGCATCCCTCAGAATGGGCGAAAATCGTTGCTGACGAATCAATGGACAGAGGCTTAATCTCCAATATATATAAACAGCTCATGTAGCTTAATATTAAAAAAACAAACAACCCAAAAAAATGGGCAGAAGATCTAAAGAGACGTTTCTTCAAAGGAGACACAGAGATGGCCAAGACGCACATGAAAAGCTGCTCAACAGCACTAATTATCAGAGAAATGCAAATCAAAACTCCAATGAGGTTTCACCTCACACCTGTTAGAATCGGCATCATCAGAAAATCTACAAACAACCAATTCTGGGGAGGGTGTGGACAAAAGGAGCCCTCTTCCACTATTGGTGGGAATGTAAATTGATACAGTCACTATGGAGAACAGTATGGAGTTTCCTTAAAAAAACTAGAAATAGAATTACCATCTGAACCAGCAATCCCACTCCCGGGCATATACCCAGAGAAAACCGTAAATCAAAAAGGCACATTCACCACAATGTTCATTGCAGCACTATTTACAATAGCCAGGTAATGGAAGCAACCTAAATGCCCACAGACAGATGAATGGATAAAGATGTGGTACATATATGAAATGGAATATTACTCGGCCATAAAAAGGAATGAAACTGGGTCATTTGTAGAGACATCGATAGATCGAGAGACTGTCATACAGAATGAAGTAAGTCAGAAAGAGGAAAACAAATATTGTATATTAATGCATATATGTGGAGCCTAAAAATGGTACAGATGAACTTGTTTGCAGGGAAGAAATAGAGACACAGAGGTAGAGAACAAACGTATGGACACCAAGTGTGGGAAGCCATGGGGTGGTGGTGGTGGGATGAGTTGGGTGTTTGGGATTGACCTGTATACATGTATATGCATAAAATACATAACTAATAATAACGTGCTGTATAAAAAAAAATAAATAAATTAAATTTCAAAATTTTAAAAAATAAAATTTAAAAATAAAACAGAAAAAAGTTCTTCCCGTCACACAGATGTATTTATAGGAATGAATTATTTCCATGCTTATATCTATAAATACATAAAAGAGGAATAAAATCTAACTTGAACCATAAAAGAAAAAAAAAACCTGAACCCACGAGTTATACAGAGGAAAACACTATCAGGGCACTTGCTCCAGTGGTAAACAATTCTGAAATTGGTCAGAGGTGGGGAACCATCTCCCATACAGCCATCAACCCACCACCCACGCAAGGAGCGACCTCATTGCAAAGCTGGGGGACCGTGCCGAGGCATCTGTGAGTAAAAGTGAGCTGAGCCCCAGGCCAGCTGCTGCTGAACTGTTCCCACCCTTTCCAGGTAAAACACCTGAATATGTACAAGGGCTTGAAAGCCTAGAGGAAGGACCGTGGAGCCACACCAGCGACAGCACGCAGGCCAACTTGGTGCCTGCAGGCCAGCCAGGGTGGTCCTGGCCCCGGGCGCTCTTCCAGAAGCTTTCCATTGCCCTGCCTGAGATACCCCACCTGTCCCGGCCCCCACTGCTTTTTTCCTTCCTCATCTCTGTCCGGAGAGAAATTCCAGCGGAAGGTATGGGTGACACATCCTCTTATTTACAAGCGGAAGCCTGGCAAATCCTGCAGAAAGGCCAGCAGAACCCCACTCACACCGGGCCACCCACAAAGCTGTGGCCCCTCACTCCCTCCCACCAGCACAGCCCCGAGACTGCTGACGGGGCAGAGAATATGGAGTCAGGCACAGCTTCAGGGGCTATTGCTGCCTGGAGCGCTGTTCATATTGACCTCAACAAGGCACACCTGGGGAGGGCAGGCCGGCAGGGTAAGGCTGCCAAGGTCAGCTAATCCACAACCCTCAGGGAATCACATTGTTGAAAATGGACCCCGCTAAGGCAGAAGAGAAGCCAAGGGAAAAAAGGACACAATGCCATTTGCAGCACCGTAGATGAGTCTAGAAGTTATCACGTGACTTGTAGTAAGTCAGAAAGTGAAAGACACATATCCTATCATATCACTTATAGGTGTTACCTAAAAATGGATACCAGGGCAGATATTTCCACGGAGAAGGGCAATCACAGATTCATTAAACAAACTTATGGTTCACCAAAGGAAAGGTGTGAGGATTGGTTTCATTACGATATCGGGGTTAACAGACATCTACAAACACAGGTGACATATATAATCACCAAAGACCTACAGAATACCAAGAGAGGACTACTCAACATTCTGTCATAACGTACATGGGAAAAGGATCCCAGGAAGAACAGACATGTGTATATGTGTAAAAGAACCACATCTTCCACACCTACAACAAGCCAAACATTGTAATCAAACTTGCTGTAAGAAAAAATAAAAAATTAAATTAAAAACACGAACAAGAAGTAGTGAGACAAACGTGAGGGGCTTTCTCCTGGCACATTCCATTCTAAACTCCAATCTAGAACACCACTTCCACTGAGGCTCTCTTGCCCTAGTAACCAGATTTGGTAAGGGTGAACTGCTGCCACCTTGTGGCCGTTTCACACAACAGCAGCTTTAATCCCAACGCTAATGGTCAGTTGATATTCAAAATCATTGCAGGCCTGTAAATGACACCTGCCCTGAAAACAAATCCTGGGGTCACATATCGACCAAAATATTCAAAGGACGTCCAGATTTCAAAACGACCGTTTCAAAAGGCATATTTTACGCACATTAGTGTTCTGCTTCTTTTCCTTTCTTTCCTTTTTTGTTAAAAAACACGGGAATGGAAAAAGGCATCCCTCAGAATGGGCGAAAATCGTTGCAGACGAATCAATGGACAGAGGCTTAATCTCCAATATATATAAACAGCTCATGCAGCTTAATATTAAAAAAAACAAACAACCCAAAAAAATGGGCAGAAGATCTAAAGAGACGTTTCTTCAAAGGAGACACAGAGATGGCCAAGACGCACATGAAAAGCTGCTCAACAGCACTAATTATCAGAGAAATGCAAATCAAAACTACAATGAGGTTTCACCTCACACCTGTTAGAATCGGCATCATCAGAAAATCTACAAACAACCAATTCTGGGGAGGGTGTGGACAAAAGGAGCCCTCTTCCACTATTGGTGGGAATGTAAATTGATACAGTCACTATGGAGAACAGTATGGAGTTTCCTTAAAAAAACTAGAAATAGAATTACCATCTGATCCAGCAATCCCACTCCCGGGCATATACCCAGAGAAAACCGTAAATCAAAAAGGCACATTCACCACAATGTTCATTGCAGCACTATTTACAATAGCCAGGTAATGGAAGCAACCTAAATGCCCACAGACAGATGAATGGATAAAGATGTGGTACATATATGAAATGGAATATTACTCGGCCATAAAAAGGAATGAAACTGGGTCATTTGTAGAGACATCGATGGATCGAGAGACTGTCATACAGAATGAAGTAAGTCAGAAAGAGGAAAACAAATATTGTATATTAATGCATATATGTGGAGCCTAAAAATGGTACAGATGAACTGGTTTGCAGGGAAGAAATAGAGACACAGAGGTAGAGAACAAACGTATGGACACCAAGTGTGGGAAGCCATGGGGTGGTGGTGGTGGGATGAGTTGGGAGTTTGGGATTGACCTGTGTACATGTATATGCATAAAATACATAACTAATAATAACGTGCTGTATAAAAAATATAAATAAAATTAAATTTCAAAATTTTAAAAAATAAAATTTAAAAATAAAACAGAAAAAAGTTCTTCCCGTCACACAGATGTATTTATAGGAATGAATTATTTCCATGCTTATATCTATAAATACATAAAAGAGGAATAAAATCTAACTTGAACCATAAAAGAAAAAAAACCTGAACCCACGAGTTATACAGAGGAAAACACTATCAGGGCACTTGCTCCAGTGGTAAACAATTCTGAAATTGGTCAGAGGTGGGGAACCATCTCCCATACAGCCATCAACCCACCCCCCACGCAAGGAGCGTCCTCATTGCAAAGCTGGGGGACCGTGCCGAGGCATCTGTGAGTAAACGTGAGCTGAGCCCCAGGCCAGCTGCTGCTGAACTGTTCCCACCCTTTCCAGGTAAAACACCTGAATATGTACAAGGGCTTGAAAGCCTAGAGGAAGGACCGTGGAGCCACACCAGCGACAGCACGCAGGCCAACTTGGTGCCTGCAGGCCAGCCAGCGTGGTCCTGGACCCGGGCGCTCTTCCAGAAGCTTTCCATTGCCCTGCCTGAGATACCCCTCCTGTCCCGGACCCCACTGCTTTTTTCCTTCCTCATCTCTGTCCGGAGAGAAATTCCAGTGGAAGGTATGGGTGACACAACCTCTTCTTTACAGGAGGCAGCATGGCAACTCCTGCAGAAAGGCCAGCAGAACACCACTCACACCGGGCCACCCACAAAGCTGTGGCCCCTCACTCCCTCCCACCAGCACAGCCCCGAGACTGCTGACGGGGCAGAAAATATGGAGTCAGGCACAGCTTCAGGGGCTATTGCTGCCTGGAGCGCTGTTAATATTGACCTCAACGAGGCACACCTGGGGAGGGCGGGCCGGCAGGGTAAGGCTGCCCAGGTCAGCTAATCCACAACCCTCAGGGAATCACATTGTTGAGAATGGACCCCGCTAAGGCAGAAGAGAAGCCAAGGGAAAAAAGGACACAATGCCATTTGCAGCACCGTAGATGAGTCTAGAAGTTATCACGTGACTTGTAGTAAGTCAGAAAGTGAAAGACACATATCCTATCATATCACTTATAGGTGTTACCTAAAAATGGATACCAGGGCAGATATTTCCACGGAGAAGGGCAATCACAGATTCATTAAACAAACTTATGGTTCACCAAAGGAAAGGTGTGAGGATTGGTTTCATTACGATATCGGGGTTAACAGACATCTACAAACACAGGTGACATATATAATCACCAAAGACCTACAGAATACCAAGAGAGGACTACTCAACATTCTGTCATAACGTACATGGGAAAAGGATCCCAGGAAGAACAGACATGTGTATATGTGTAAAAGAACCACATCTTCCACACCTACAACAAGCCAAACATTGTAATCAAACTTGCTGTAAGAAAAAATAAAAAATTAAATTAAAAACACGAACAAGAAGTTGTGAGACAAACGTGAGGGGCTTTCTCCTGGCACATTCCATTCTAAACTCCAATCTAGAACACCACTTCCACTGAGGCTCTCTTGCCCTAGTAACCAGATTTGGTAAGGGTGAACTGCTGCCACCTTGTGGCCGTTTCACACAACAGCAGCTTTAATCCCAACGCTAATGGTCAGTTGATATTCAAAATCATTGCAGGCCTGTAAATGACACCTGCCCTGAAAACAAATCCTGGGGTCACATATCGACCAAAATATTCAAAGGACGTCCAGATTTCAAAACGACCGTTTCAAAAGGCATATTTTACGCACATTAGTGTTCTGCTTCTTTTCCTTTCTTTCCTTTTTTGTTAAAAAACACGGGAATGGAAAAAGGCATCCCTCAGAATGGGCGAAAATCGTTGCAGACGAATCAATGGACAGAGGCTTAATCTCCAATATATATAAACAGCTCATGCAGCTTAATATTAAAAAAAACAAACAACCCAAAAAAATGGGCAGAAGATCTAAAGACACGTTTCTTCAAAGGAGACACAGAGATGGCCAAGACGCACATGAAAAGCTGCTCAACAGCACTAATTATCAGAGAAATGCAAATCAAAACTACAATGAGGTTTCACCTCACACCTGTTAGAATCGGCATCATCAGAAAATCTACAAACAACCAATTCTGGGGAGGGTGTGGACAAAAGGAGCCCTCTTCCACTATTGGTGGGAATGTAAATTGATACAGTCACTATGGAGAACAGTATGGAGTTTCCTTAAAAAAACTAGAAATAGAATTACCATCTGATCCAGCAATCCCACTCCCGGGCATATACCCAGAGAAAACCGTAAATCAAAAAGGCACATTCACCACAATGTTCATTGCAGCACTATTTACAATAGCCAGGTAATGGAAGCAACCTAAATGCTCACAGACAGATGAATGGATAAAGATGTGGTACATATATGAAATGGAATATTACTCGGCCATAAAAAGGAATGAAACTGGGTCATTTGTAGAGACATCGATGGATCGAGAGACTGTCATACAGAATGAAGTAAGTCAGAAAGAGGAAAACAAATATTGTATATTAATGCATATATGTGGAGCCTAAAAATGGTACAGATGAACTGGTTTGCAGGGAAGAAATAGAGACACAGAGGTAGAGAACAAACGTATGGACACCAAGTGTTGGAAGCCATGGGGTGGTGGTGGTGGGATGAGTTGGGAGTTTGGGATTGACCTGTGTACATGTATATGCATAAAATACATAACTAATAATAACGTGCTGTATAAAAAATATAAATAAAATTAAATTTCAAAATTTTAAAAAATAAAATTTAAAAATAAAACAGAAAAAAGTTCTTCCCGTCACACAGATGTATTTATAGGAATGAATTATTTCCATGCTTATATCTATAAATACATAAAAGAGGAATAAAATCTAACTTGAACCATAAAAGAAAAAAAACCTGAACCCACGAGTTATACAGAGGAAAACACTATCAGGGCACTTGCTCCAGTGGTAAACAATTCTGAAATTGGTCAGAGGTGGGGAACCATCTCCCATACAGCCATCAACCCACCCCCCACGCAAGGAGCGTCCTCATTGCAAAGCTGGGGGACCGTGCCGAGGCATCTGTGAGTAAACGTGAGCTGAGCCCCAGGCCAGCTGCTGCTGAACTGTTCCCACCCTTTCCAGGTAAAACACCTGAATATGTACAAGGGCTTGAAAGCCTAGAGGAAGGACCGTGGAGCCACAACAGCGACAGCACGCAGGCCAACTTGGTGCCTGCAGGCCAGCCAGGGTGGTCCTGGCCCCGGGCGCTCTTCCAGAAGCTTTCCATTGCCCTGCCTGAGATACCCCTCCTGTCCCGGACCCCACTGCTTTTTTCCTTCCTCATCTCTGTCCGGAGAGAAATTCCAGTGGAAGGTATGGGTGACACAACCTCTTCTTTACAGGAGGCACCCTGGCAACTCCTGCAGAAAGGCCAGCAGAACACCACTCACACCGGGCCACCCACAAAGCTGTGGCCCCTCACTCCCTCCCACCAGCACAGCCCCGAGACTGCTGACGGGGCAGAAAATATGGAGTCAGGCACAGCTTCAGGGGCTATTGCTGCCTGGAGCGCTGTTAATATTGACCTCAACGAGGCACACCTGGGGAGGGCGGGCCGGCAGGGTAAGGCTGCCCAGGTCAGCTAATCCACAACCCTCAGGGAATCACATTGTTGAGAATGGACCCCGCTAAGGCAGAAGAGAAGCCAAGGGAAAAAAGGACACAATGCCATTTGCAGCACTGTAGATGAGTCTAGAAGTAATCACGTGACTTGTAGTAAGTCAGAAAGTGAAAGACACATATCCTATCATATCACTTATAGGTGTTACCTAAAAATGGATACCAGGGCAGATATTTCCACGGAGAAGGGCAATCACAGATTCATTAAACAAACTTATGGTTCACCAATGGAAAGGTGTGAGGATTGGTTTCATTACGATATCGGGGTTAACAGACATCTACAAACACAGGTGACATATATAATCACCAAAGACCTACAGAATACCAAGAGAGGACTACTCAACATTCTGTCATAACGTACATGGGAAAAGGATCCCAGGAAGAACAGACATGTGTATATGTGTAAAAGAACCACATCTTCCACACCTACAACAAGCCAAACATTGTAATCAAACTTGCTGTAAGAAAAAATAAAAAATTAAATTAAAAACACGAACAAGAAGTAGTGAGACAAACGTGAGGGGCTTTCTCCTGGCACATTCCATTCTAAACTCCAATCTAGAACACCACTTCCACTGAGGCTCTCTTGCCCTAGTAACGAGATTTGGTAAGGGTGAACTGCTGCCACCTTGTGGCCGTTTCACACAACAGCAGCTTTAATCCCAACGCTAATGGTCAGTTGATATTCAAAATCATTGTAGGCCTGTAAATGACACCTGCCCTGAAAACAAATCCTGGGGTCACATATCGACCAAAATATTCAAAGGATGTCCATATTTCAAAACGACCGTTTCAAAAGGCATATTTTACGCACATTAGTGTTCTGCTTCTTTTCCTTTCTTTCCTTTTTTTTAATAAAACACGGGAATGGAAAAAGGCATCCCTCAGAATGGGCGAAAATCGTTGCAGACGAATCAATGGACAGAGGCCTAATCTCCAATATATATAAACAGATCATGTAGCATAATATTAAAAAAACAAACAACCCAAAAAAATGGGCAGAAGATCTAAAGAGACGTTTCTTCAAAGGAGACACAGAGATGGCCAAGACGCACATGAAAAGCTGCTCAACAGCACTAATTATCAGAGAAATGCAAATCAAAACTACAATGAGGTTTCACCTCACACCTGTTAGAATCGGCATCATCAGAAAATCTACAAACAACCAATTCTGGGGAGGGTGTGGACAAAAGGAGCCCTCTTCCACTATTGGTGGGAATGTCAATTGATACAGTCACTATGGAGAACAGTATGGAGTTTCCTTAAAAAAACTAGAAATAGAATTACCATCTGATCCAGCAATCCCACTTCTGGGCATATACTCAGAGAAAACCGTATTTCAAAAAGGCACATTCACCACAATGTTCATTGCAGCACTATTTACAATAGCCAGGTAATGGAAGCAACCTAAATGCCCACAGACAGATGAATGGATAAAGATGTGGTACATATATGAAATGGAATATTACTCGGCCATAAAAAGGAATGAAACTGGGTCATTTGTAGAGACATCGATAGATCGAGAGACTGTCATACAGAATGAAGTAAGTCAGAAAGAGGAAAACAAATATTGTATATTAATGCATATATGTGGAGCCTAAAAATGGTACAGATGAACTGCTTTGCAGGGAAGAAGTAGAGACACAGAGGTAGAGAACAAACGTATGGACACCAAGTGTGGGAAGCCATGGGGTGGTGGTGGTGGGATGAGTTGGGTGTTTGGGATTGACCTGTATACATGTATATGCATAAAATACATAACTAATAATAACGTGCTGTATAAAAAAAAATAAATTAAATTTCAAAATTTAAAAAAATAAAATTTAAAAATAAAACAGAAAAAAGTTCTTCCCGTCACACAGATGTATTTATAGGAATGAATTATTTCCATGCTTATATCTATAAATACATAAAAGAGGAATAAAATCTAACTTGAACCATAAAAGAAAAAAAAACCTGAACCCACGAGTTATACAGAGGAAAACCCTATCAGGGCACTTGCTCTAGTGGTAAACAATTCTGAAATTGGTCAGAGGTGGGGAACCATCTCCCATACAGCCATCAACCCGCCCCCCACGCAAGGAGCGTCCTCATTGCAAATCTAGGGGACCGTGCCGAGGCATCTGTGAGTAAACGTGAGCTGAGCCCCAGGCCAGCTGCTGCTGAACTGTTCCCACCCTTTCCAGGTAAAACACCTGAATATGTACAAGGGCTTGAAAGCCTAGAGGAAGGACCGTGGAGCCACACCAGCGACAGCACGCAGGCCAACTTGGTGCCTGCAGGCCAGCCAGGGTGGTCCTGGCCCCGGGCGCTCTTCCAGAAGCTTTCCATTGCCCTGCCTGAGATACCCCTCCTGTCCCGGACCCCACTGCTTTTTTCCTTCCTCACCTCTGTCCGGAGAGAAATTCCAGCGGAAGGTATGGGTGACACAACCTCTTCTTTACAGGCGGCAGCCTGGCAACTCCTGCAGAAAGGCCAGCAGAACCCCACTCACACCGGGCCACCCACAAAGCTGTGGCCCCTCACTCCCTCCCACCAGCACAGCCCCGAGACTGCTGACGGGGCAGAGAATATGGAGTCAGGCACAGCTTCAGGGGCTATTGCTGCCTGGAGCACTGTTTATATTGATCTCAACGAGGCACACCTGGGGAGGGCGGGCCGGCAGGGTAAGGCTGCCCAGGTCAGCTAATCCAAAACCCTCAGGGAATCACATTGTTGAAAATGGACCCCGCTAAGGCAGAAGAGAAGCCAAGGGAAAAAAGGACACAATGCCATTTGCAGCACCGTAGATGAGTCTAGAAGTAATCACGTGACTTGTAGTAAGTCAGAAAGTGAAAGACACATATCATATCATATCACTTATAGGTGTTACCTAAAAATGGATACCAGGGCAGATATTTCCACGGAGAAGGGCAATCACAGATTCATTAAACAAACTTATGGTTCACCAAAGGAAAGGTGTGAGGATTGGTTTCATTACGATATCGGGGTTAACAGACATCTACAAACACAGGTGACATATATAATCACCAAAGACCTACAGAATACCAAGAGAGGACTACTCAACATTCTGTCATAACGTACATGGGAAAAGGATCCCAGGAAGAACAGACATGTGTATATGTGTAAAAGAACCACATCTTCCACACCTACAACAACCAAACATTGTAATCAAAGTTGCTGTAAGAAAAAATAAAAAATTAAATTAAAAACACGAACAAGAAGTAGTGAGACAAACGTGAGGGGCTTTCTCCTGGCACATTCCATTCTAAACTCCAATCTAGAACACCACTTCCACTGAGGCTCTCTTGCCCTAGTAACGAGATTTGGTAAGGGTGAACTGCTGCCACCTTGTGGCCGTTTCACACAACAGCAGCTTTAATCCCAACGCTAATGGTCAGTTGATATTCAAAATCATTGCAGGCCTGTAAATGACACCTTCCCTGAAAACAAATCCTGGGGTCACATATCGACCAAAATATTCAAAGGACGTCCATATTTCAAAACGACCGTTTCAAAAGGCATATTTTACGCACATTAGTGTTCTGCTTCTTTTCCTTTCTTTCCTTTTTTGTTAATAAAACACGGGAATGGAAAAAGGCATCCCTCAGAATGGACGAAAATCGTTGCAGACGAATCAATGGACAGAGGCTTAATCTCCAATATATATAAACAGCTCATGTAGCTTAATATTAAAAAAACAAACAACCCAAAAAAATGGGCAGAAGATCTAAAGACACGTTTCTTCAAAGGAGACACAGAGATGGCCAAGACGCACATGAAAAGCTGCTCAACAGCACTAATTATCAGAGAAATGCAAATCAAAACTCCAATGAGGTTTCACCTCACACCTGTTAGAATCGGCATCATCAGAAAATCTACAAACAACCAATTCTGGGGAGGGTGTGGACAAAAGGAGCCCTCTTCCACTATTGGTGGGAATGTAAATTGATACAGTCACTATGGAGAACAGTATGGAGTTTCCTTAAAAAAACTAGAAATAGAATTACCATCTGAACCAGCAATCCCACTCCCGGGCATATACCCAGAGAAAACCGTAAATCAAAAAGGCACATTCACCAAAATGTTCATTGCAGCACTATTTACAATAGCCAGGTAATGGAAGCAACCTAAATGCCCACAGACAGATGAATGGATAAAGATGTGGTAAATATATGAAATGGAATATTACTAGGCCATAAAAAGGAATGAATCTGGGTCATTTGTAGAGACATCGATAGATCGAGAGACTGTCATATAGAATGAAGTAAGTCAGAAAGAGGAAAACAAATATTGTATATTAATGCATATATGTGGAGCCTAAAAATGGTACAGATGAACTTGTTTGCAGGGAAGAAATAGAGACACAGAGGTAGAGAACAAACGTATGGACACCAAGTGTGGGAAGCCATGGGGTGGTGGTGGTGGGATGAGTTGGGTGTTTGGGATTGACCTGTATACATGTATATGCATAAAATACATAACTAATAATAACGTGCTGTATAAAAAAATAAATAAATTAAATTTCAAAATTTTAAAAAATAAAATTTAAAAATAAAACAGAAAAAAGTTCTTCCTGTCACACAGATGTATTTATAGGAATGAATTATTTCCATGCTTATATCTATAAATACATAAAAGAGGAATAAAATCTAACTTGAACCATAAAAGAAAAAAAAAAACCTGAACCCACGAGTTATACAGAGGAAAACACTATCAGGGCACTTGCTCCAGTGGTAAACAATTCTGAAATTGGTCAGAGGTGGGGAACCATCTCCCATACAGCCATCAACCCACCCCCCACGCAAGGAGCGTCCTCATTGCAAACCTGGGGGACCGTGCCGAGGCATCTGTGAGTAAAAGAGAGCTGAGCCCCAGGCCAGCTGCTGCTGAACTGTTCCCACCCTTTCCAGGTAAAACACCTGAATATGTACAAGGGCTTGAAAGCCTAGAGGAAGGACCGTGGAGCCACACCAGCGACAGCACGCAGGCCAACTTGGTGCCTGCAGGCCAGCCAGGGTGGTCCTGGCCCCGGGCGCTCTTCCAGAAGCTTTCCATTGCCCTGCCTGAGATACCCCACCTGTCCCGGCCCCCACTGCTTTTTTCCTTCCTCATCTCTGTCCGGAGAGAAATTCCAGCGGAAGGTATGGGTGACACATCCTCTTATTTACAAGCGGAAGCCTGGCAACTCCTGCAGAAAGGCCAGCAGAACCCCACTCACACCGGGCCACCCACAAAGCTGTGGCCCCTCACTCCCTCCCACCAGCACAGCCCCGAGACTGCTGACGGGGCAGAGAATATGGAGTTAGGCACAGCTTCAGGGGCTATTGCTGCCTGGAGCGCTGTTCATATTGACCTCAACAAGGCACACCTGGGGAGGGCGGGCCGGCAGGGTAAGGCTGCCCAGGTCAGCTAATCCACAACCCTCAGGGAATCACATTGTTGAAAATGGACCCCGCTAAGGCAGAAGAGAAGCCAAGGGAAAAAAGGACACAATGCCATTTGCAGCACCGTAGATGAGTCTAGAAGTTATCACGTGACTTGTAGTAAGTCAGAAAGTGAAAGACACATATCCTATCATATCACTTATAGGTGTTACCTAAAAATGGATACCAGGGCAGATATTTCCACGGAGAAGGGCAATCACAGATTCATTAAACAAACTTATGGTTCACCAAAGGAAAGGTGTGAGGATTGGTTTCATTACGATATCGGGGTTAACAGACATCTACAAACACAGGTGACATATATAATCACCAAAGACCTACAGAATACCAAGAGAGGACTACTCAACATTCTGTCATAACGTACATGGGAAAAGGATCCCAGGAAGAACAGACATCTGTATATGTGTAAAAGAACCACATCTTCCACACCTACAACAAGCCAAACATTGTAATCAAACTTGCTGTAAGAAAAAATAAAAAATTAAATTAAAAACACGAACAAGAAGTAGTGAGACAAACGTGAGGGGCTTTCTCCTGGCACATTCCATTCTAAACTCCAATCTAGAACACCACTTCCACTGAGGCTCTCTTGCCCTAGTAACCAGATTTGGTAAGGGTGAACTGCTGCCACCTTGTGGCCGTTTCACACAACAGCAGCTTTAATCCCAACGCTAATGGTCAGTTGATATTCAAAATCATTCCAGGCCTGTAAATGACACCTGCCCTGAAAACAAATCCTGGGGTCACATATCGACCAAAATATTCAAAGGACGTCCATATTTCAAAACGACCGTTTCAAAAGGCATATTTTACGCACATTAGTGTTCTGCTTCTTTTCCTTTCTTTCCTTTTTTGTTAATAAAACACGGGAATGGAAAAAGGCATCCCTCAGAATGGACGAAAATCGTTGCAGACGAATCAATGGACAGAGGCTTAATCTCCAATATATATAAACAGCTCATGTAGCTTAATATTAAAAAAACAAACAACCCAAAAAAATGGGCAGAAGATCTAAAGAGACGTTTCTTCAAAGGAGACACAGAGATGGCCAAGACGCACATGAAAAGCTGCTCAACAGCACTAATTATCAGAGAAATGCAAATCAAAACTACAATGAGGTTTCACCTCACACCTGTTAGAATCGGCATCATCAGAAAATCTACAAACAACCAATTCTGGGGAGGGTGTGGACAAAAGGAGCCCTCTTCCACTATTGGTGGGAATGTAAATTGATACAGTCACTATGGAGAACAGTATGGAGTTTCCTTAAAAAAACTAGAAATAGAATTACCATCTGAACCAGCAATCCCACTCCCGGGCATATACCCAGAGAAAACCGTAAATCAAAAAGGCACATTCACCAAAATGTTCATTGCAGCACTATTTACAATAGCCAGGTAATGGAAGCAACCTAAATGCCCACAGACAGATGAATGGATAAAGATGTGGTACATATATGAAATGGAATATTACTCGGCCATAAAAAGGAATGAAACTGGGTCATTTGTAGAGACATCGATAGATCGAGAGACTGTCATACAGAATGAAGTAAGTCAGAAAGAGGAAAACAAATATTGTATATTAATGCATATATGTGGAGCCTAAAAATGGTACAGATGAACTTGTTTGCAGGGAAGAAATAGAGACACAGAGGTAGAGAACAAACGTATGGACACCAAGTGTGGGAAGCCATGGGGTGGTGGTGGTGGGATGAGTTGGGTGTTTGGGATTGACCTGTATACATGTATATGCATAAAATACATAACTAATAATAACGTGCTGTATAAAAAAAATAAATAAATTAAATTTCAAAATTTTAAAAAATAAAATTTAAAAATAAAACAGAAAAAAGTTCTTCCCGTCACACAGATGTATTTATAGGAATGAATTATTTCCATGCTTATATCTATAAATACATAAAAGAGGAATAAAATCTAACTTGAACCATAAAAGAAAAAAAAAACCTGAACCCACGACTTATACAGAGGAAAACACTATCAGGGCACTTGCTCCAGTGGTAAACAATTCTGAAATTGGTCAGAGGTGGGGAACCATCTCCCATACAGCCATCAACCCACCCCCCACGCAAGGAGCGTCCTCATTGCAAAGCTGGGGGACCGTGCCGAGGCATCTGTGAGTAAAAGTGAGCTGAGCCCCAGGCCAGCTGCTGCTGAACTGTTCCCACCCTTTCCAGGTAAAACACCTGAATATGTACAAGGGCTTGAAAGCCTAGAGGAAGGACCGTGGAGCCACACCAGCGACAGCACGCAGGCCAACTTGGTGCCTGCAGGCCAGCCAGGGTGGTCCTGGCCCCGGGCGCTCTTCCAGAAGCTTTCCATTGCCCTGCCTGAGATACCCCACCTGTCCCGGCCCCCACTGCTTTTTTCCTTCCTCATCTCTGTCCGGAGAGAAATTCCAGCGGAAGGTATGGGTGACACATCCTCTTATTTACAAGCGGAAGCCTGGCAAATCCTGCAGAAAGGCCAGCAGAACCCCACTCACACCGGGCCACCCACAAAGCTGTGGCCCCTCACTCCCTCCCACCAGCACAGCCCCGAGACTGCTGACGGGGCAGAGAATATGGAGTCAGGCACAGCTTCAGGGGCTATTGCTGCCTGGAGCGCTGTTCATATTGACCTCAACAAGGCACACCTGGGGAGGGCGGGCCGGCAGGGTAAGGCTGCCCAGGTCAGCTAATCCACAACCCTCAGGGAATCACATTGTTGAAAATGGACCCCGCTAAGGCAGAAGAGAAGCCAAGGGAAAAAAGGACACAATGCCATTTGCAGCACCGTAGATGAGTCTAGAAGTTATCACGTGACTTGTAGTAAGTCAGAAAGTGAAAGACACATATCCTATCATATCACTTATAGGTGTTACCTAAAAATGGATACCAGGGCAGATATTTCCACGGAGAAGGGCAATCACAGATTCATTAAACAAACTTATGGTTCACCAAAGGAAAGGTGTGAGGATTGGTTTCATTACGATATCGGGGTTAACAGACATCTACAAACACAGGTGACATATATAATCACCAAAGACCTACAGAATACCAAGAGAGGACTACTCAACATTCTGTCATAACGTACATGGGAAAAGGATCCCAGGAAGAACAGACATCTGTATATGTGTAAAAGAACCACATCTTCCACACCTACAACAAGCCAAACATTGTAATCAAACTTGCTGTAAGAAAAAATAAAAAATTAAATTAAAAACACGAACAAGAAGTAGTGAGACAAACGTGAGGGGCTTTCTCCTGGCACATTCCATTCTAAACTCCAATCTAGAACACCACTTCCACTGAGGCTCTCTTGCCCTAGTAACCAGATTTGGTAAGGGTGAACTGCTGCCACCTTGTGGCCGTTTCACACAACAGCAGCTTTAATCCCAACGCTAATGGTCAGTTGATATTCAAAATCATTCCAGGCCTGTAAATGACACCTGCCCTAAAACCAAATCCTGGGGTCACATATCGACCAAAATATTCAAAGGACGTCCATATTTCAAAACGACCGTTTCAAAAGGCATATTTTACGCACATTGGTGTTCTGCTTCTTTTCCTTTCTTTCCTTTTTTGTTAAAAAAAACGGGAATGGAAAAAGGCATCCCTCAGAATGGGCGAAAATCGTTGCAGACGAATCAATGGACAGAGGTTTAATCTCCAATATATATAAACAGCACATGCAGCTTAATATTAAAAAAACAAACAACCCAAAAAAATGGCCAGAAGATTTAAAGAGACGTTTCTTCAAAGGAGACACAGAGATGGCCAAGACGCACATGAAAAGCTGCTCAACAGCACTAATTATCAGAGAAATGCAAATCAAAACTACAATGAGGTTTCACCTCACACCTGTTAGAATCGGCATCATTAGAAAATCTACAAACAACCAATTCTGGGGAGGGGGTGGACAAAAGGAGCCCTCTTCCACTATTGGTGGGAATGTAAATTGATACAGTCACTATGGAGAACAGTATGGAGTTTCCTTAAAAAAACTAGAAATATAATTACCATCTGATCCAGCAATCCCACTTCTGGGCATATACCCAGAGAAAACCGTATTTCAAAAAGGCACATTCACAACAATGTTCGTTGCAGCACTATTTACAATAGCCAGGTAATGGAAGCAACCTAAATGCCCACAGACAGATGAATGGATAAAGATGTGGTACATATATAAAATGGAATATTACTCGGCCATAAAAAGGAATGAAACTGGGTCATTTGTAGAGACATCGATGGATCGAGAGACTGTCATACAGAATGAAGTAAGTCAGAAAGAGGAAAACAAATATTGTATATTAATGCATATATGTGGAGCCTAAAAATGGTACAGATGAACTGGTTTGCAGGGAAGAAATAGAGACACAGAGGTAGAGAACAAACGTATGGACACCAAGTGAGGGAAGCCATGGGGTGGTGGTGGTGGGATGAGTTGGGAGTTTGGGATTGACCTGTGTACATGTATATGCATAAAATACATAACTAATAATAACGTGCTGTATAAAAAAATAAATAAAATTAAATTTCAAAATTTTAAAAAATAAAATTTAAAAATAAAACAGAAAAAAGTTCTTCCCGTCACACAGATGTATTTATAGGAATGAATTATTTCCATGCTTATATCTATAAATACATAAAAGAGGAATAAAATCTAACTTGAACCATAAAAGAAAAAAAACCTGAACCCACGAGTTATACAGAGGAAAACCCTATTAGGGCACTTGCTCCAGTGGTAAACAATTCTGAAATTGGTCAGAGGTGGGGAACCATCTCCCATACAGCCATCAACCCACCCCCCACGCAAGGAGCGTCCTCATTGCAAATCTAGGGGACCGTGCCGAGGCATCTGTGAGGAAACGTGAGCTGAGCCCCAGGCCAGCTGCTGCTGAACTGATCCCACCCTTTCCAGGTAAAACACCTGAATATGTACAAGGGCTTGAAAGCCTAGAGGAAGGACCGTGGAGCCACACCAGCGACAGCACGCAGGCCAACTTGGTGCCTGCAGGCCAGCCAGGGTGGTCCTGGCCCCGGGCGCTCTTCCAGAAGCTTTCCATTGCCCTGCCTGAGATACCCCTCCTGTCCCGGACCCCACTGCTTTTTTCCTTCCTCACCTCTGTCCGGAGAGAAATTCCAGTGGAAGGTATGGGTGACACAACCTCTTCTTTACAGGCGGCAGCCTGGCAACTCCTGCAGAAAGGCCAGCAGAACCCCACTCACACCGGGCCACCCACAAAGCTGTGGCCCCTCACTCCCTCCCACCAGCACAGCCCCGAGACTGCTGACGGGGCAGAGAATATGGAGTCAGGCACAGCTTCAGGGGCTATTGCTGCCTGGAGCACTGTTTATATTGATCTCAACGAGGCACACCTGGGGAGGGCGGGCCGGCAGGGTAAGGCTGCCCAGGTCAGCTAATCCAAAACCCTCAGGGAATCACATTGTTGAAAATGGACCCCGCTAAGGCAGAAGAGAAGCCAAGGGAAAAAAGGACACAATGCCATTTGCAGCACCGTAGATGAGTCTAGAAGTAATCACGTGACTTGTAGTAAGTCAGAAAGTGAAAGACACATATCATATCATATCACTTATAGGTGTTACCTAAAAATGGATACCAGGGCAGATATTTCCACGGAGAAGGGCAATCACAGATTCATTAAACAAACTTATGGTTCACCAAAGGAAAGGTGTGAGGATTGGTTTCATTACGATATCGGGGTTAACAGACATCTACAAACACAGGTGACATATATAATCACCAAAGACCTACAGAATACCAAGAGAGGACTACTCAACATTCTGTCATAACGTACATGGGAAAAGGATCCCAGGAAGAACAGACATGTGTATATGTGTAAAAGAACCACATCTTCCACACCTACAACAAGCCAAACATTGTAATCAAACTTGCTGTAAGAAAAAATAAAAAATTAAATTAAAAACACGAACAAGAAGTAGTGAGACAAACGTGAGGGGCTTTCTCCTGGCACATTCCATTCTAAACTCCAATCTAGAACACCACTTCCACTGAGGCTCTCTTGCCCTAGTAACCAGATTTGGTAAGGGTGAACTGCTGCCACCTTGTGGCCGTTTCACACAACAGCAGCTTTAATCCCAACGCTAATGGTCAGTTGATATTCAAAATCATTGCAGGCCTGTAAATGACACCTGCCCTGAAAACAAATCCTGGGGTCACATATCGACCAAAATATTCAAAGGACGTCCAGATTTCAAAACGACCGTTTCAAAAGGCATATTTTACGCACATTAGTGTTCTGCTTCTTTTCCTTTCTTTCCTTTTTTGTTAAAAAAAACGGGAATGGAAAAAGGCATCCCTCAGAATGGGCGAAAATCGTTGCAGACGAATCAATGGACAGATGCTTAATCTCCAATATATATAAACAGCTCATGCAGCTTAATATTAAAAAAAACAAACAACCCAAAAAAATGGGCAGAAGATCTAAAGACACGTTTCTTCAAAGGAGACACAGAGATGGCCAAGACGCACATGAAAAGCTGCTCAACAGCACTAATTATCAGAGAAATGCAAATCAAAACTACAATGAGGTTTCACCTCACACCTGTTAGAATCGGCATCATCAGAAAATCTACAAACAACCAATTCTGGGGAGGGTGTGGACAAAAGGAGCCCTCTTCCACTATTGGTGGGAATGTAAATTGATACAGTCACTATGGAGAACAGTATGGAGTTTCCTTAAAAAAACTAGAAATAGAATTACCATCTGATCCAGCAATCCCACTTCTGGGCATATACCCAGAGAAAACCGTAAATCAAAAAGGCACATTCACCACAATGTTCATTGCAGCACTATTTACAATAGCCAGGTAATGGAAGCAACCTAAATGCCCACAGACAGATGAATGGATAAAGATGTGGTACATATATGAAATGGAATATTACTCGGCCATAAAAAGGAATGAAACTGGGTCATTTGTAGAGACATCGATGGATCGAGAGACTGTCATACAGAATGAAGTAAGTCAGAAAGAGGAAAACAAATATTGTATATTAATGCATATATGTGGAGCCTAAAAATGGTACAGATGAACTGGTTTGCAGGGAAGAAATAGAGACACAGAGGTAGAGAACAAACGTATGGACACCAAGTGTGGGAAGCCATGGGGTGGTGGTGGTGGGATGAGTTGGGAGTTTGGGATTGACCTGTGTACATGTATATGCATAAAATACATAACTAATAATAACGTGCTGTATAAAAAATATAAATAAAATTAAATTTCAAATATTAAAAAATAAAATTTAAAAATAAAACAGAAAAAAGTTCTTCCCGTCACACAGATGTATTTATAGGAATGAATTATTTCCATGCTTATATCTATAAATACATAAAAGAGGAATAAAATCTAACTTGAACCATAAAAGAAAAAAAACCTGAACCCAAGAGTTATACAGAGGAAAACACTATCAGGGCACTTGCTCCAGTGGTAAACAATTCTGAAATTGGTCAGAGGTGGGGAACCATCTCCCATACAGCCATCAACCCACCCCCCACGCAAGGAGCGTCCTCATTGCAAAGCTGGGGGACCGTGCCGAGGCATCTGTGAGTAAACGTGAGCTGAGCCCCAGGCCAGCTGCTGCTGAACTGTTCCCACCCTTTCCAGGTAAAACACCTGAATATGTACAAGGGCTTGAAAGCCTAGAGGAAGGACCGTGGAGCCACAACAGCGACAGCACGCAGGCCAACTTGGTGCCTGCAGGCCAGCCAGGGTGGTCCTGGCCCCGGGCGCTCTTCCAGAAGCTTTCCATTGCCCTGCCTGAGATACCCCTCCTGTCCCAGACCCCACTGCTTTTTTCCTTCCTCATCTCTGTCCGGAGAGAAATTCCAGTGGAAGGTATGGGTGACACAACCTCTTCTTTACAGGAGGCAGCCTGGCAACTCCTGCAGAAAGGCCAGCAGAACACCACTCACACCGGGCCACCCACAAAGCTGTGGCCCCTCACTCCCTCCCACCAGCACAGCCCCGAGACTGCTGACGGGGCAGAAAATATGGAGTCAGGCACAGCTTCAGGGGCTATTGCTGCCTGGAGCGCTGTTAATATTGACCTCAACGAGGCACACCTGGGGAGGGCGGGCCGGCAGGGTAAGGCTGCCCGGCAGGGTAAGGCTGCCCAGGTCAGCTAATCCACAACCCTCAGGGAATCACATTGTTGAGAATGGACCCCGCTAAGGCAGAAGAGAAGCCAAGGGAAAAAAGGACACAATGCCATTTGCAGCACCGTAGATGAGTCTAGAAGTAATCACGTGACTTGTAGTAAGTCAGAAAGTGAAAGACACATATCCTATCATATCACTTATAGGTGTTACCTAAAAATGGATACCAGGGCAGATATTTCCACGGAGAAGGGCAATCACAGATTCATTAAACAAACTTATGGTTCACCAATGGAAAGGTGTGAGGATTGGTTTCATTACGATATCGGGGTTAACAGACATCTACAAACACAGGTGACATATATAATCACCAAAGACCTACAGAATACCAAGAGAGGACTACTCAACATTCTGTCATAACGTACATGGGAAAAGGATCCCAGGAAGAACAGACATGTGTATATGTGTAAAAGAACCACATGTTCCACACCTACAACAAGCCAAACATTGTAATCAAACTTGCTGTAAGAAAAAATAAAAAATTAAATTAAAAACACGAACAAGAAGTAGTGAGACAAACGTGAGGGGCTTTCTCCTGGCACATTCCATTCTAAACTCCAATCTAGAACACTACTTCCACTGAGGCTCTCTTGCCCTAGTAACGAGATTTGGTAAGGGTGAACTGCTGCCACCTTGTGGCCGTTTCACACAACAGCAGCTTTAATCCCAACGCTAATGGTCAGTTGATATTCAAAATCATTGCAGGCCTGTAAATGACACCTGCCCTGAAAACAAATCCTGGGGTCACATATCGACCAAAATATTCAAAGGACGTCCATATTTCAAAACGACCGTTTCAAAAGGCATATTTTACGCACATTAGTGTTCTGCTTCTTTTCCTTTCTTTCCTTTTTTGTTAATAAAACACGGGAATGGAAAAAGGCATCCCTCAGAATGGGCGAAAATCGTTGCAGACGAATCAATGGACAGAGGCCTAATCTCCAATATATATAAACAGATCATGTAGCATAATATTAAAAAAACAAACAACCCAAAAAAATGGGCAGAAGATCTAAAGAGACGTTTCTTCAAAGGAGACACAGAGATGGCCAAGACGCACATGAAAAGCTGCTCAACAGCACTAATTATCAGAGAAATGCAAATCAAAACTACAATGAGGTTTCACCTCACACCTGTTAGAATCGGCATCATCAGAAAATCTACAAACAACCAATTCTGGGGAGGGTGTGGACAAAAGGAGCCCTCTTCCACTATTGGTGGGAATGTAAATTGATACAGTCACTATGGAGAACAGTATGGAGTTTCCTTAAAAAAACTAGAAATAGAATTACCATCTGAACCAGCAATCCCACTCCCGGGCATATACCCAGAGAAAACCGTAAATCAAAAAGGCACATTCACCAAAATGTTCATTGCAGCACTATTTACAATAGCCAGGTAATGGAAGCAACCTAAATGCCCACAGACAGATGAATGGATAAAGATGTGGTACATATATGAAATGGAATATTACTCGGCCATAAAAAGGAATGAAACTGGGTCATTTGTAGAGACATCGATAGATCGAGAGACTGTCATACAGAATGAAGTAAGTCAGAAAGAGGAAAACAAATATTGTATATTAATGCATATATGTGGAGCCTAAAAATGGTACAGATGAACTGGTTTGCAGGGAAGAAGTAGAGACACAGAGGTAGAGAACAAACGTATGGACACCAAGTGTGGGAAGCCATGGGGTGGTGGTGGTGGGATGAGTTGGGTGTTTGGGATTGACCTGTATACATGTATATGCATAAAATACATAACTAATAATAACGTGCTGTATAAAAAAAATAAATAAATTAAATTTCAAAATTTTAAAAAATAAAATTTAAAAATAAAACAGAAAAAAGTTCTTCCCGTCACACAGATGTATTTATAGGAATGAATTATTTCCATGCTTATATCTATAAATACATAAAAGAGGAATAAAATCTAACTTGAACCATAAAAGAAAAAAAAACCTGAACCCACGAGTTATACAGAGGAAAACCCTATCAGGTCACTTGCTCCAGTGGTAAACAATTCTGAAATTGGTCAGAGGTGGGGAACCATCTCCCATACAGCCATCAACCCACCCCCCACGCAAGGAGGGTCCTCATTGCAAAGCTGGGGGACGGTGCCGAGGCATCTGTGAGTAAACGTGAGCTGAGCCCCAGGCCAGCTGCTGCTGAACTGTTCCCACCCTTTCCAGGTAAAACACCTGAATATGTACAAGGGCTTGAAAGCCTAGAGGAAGGACCGTGGAGCCACACCAGCGACAGCACGCAGGCCAACTTGGTGCCTGCAGGCCAGCCAGGGTGGTCCTGGCCCCGGGCGCTCTTCCAGAAGCTTTCCATTGCCCTGCCTGAGATACCCCTCCTGTCCCGGCCCCCACTGCTTTTTTCCTTCCTCACCTCTGTCCGGAGAGAAATTCCAGCGGAAGGTATGGGTGACACATCCTCTTCTTTACAAGCGGCAGCCTGGGAACTCCTGCAGAAAGGCCAGCAGAACCCCACTCACACCGGGCCACCCACAAAGCTGTGGCCCCTCACTCCCTCCCACCAGCACAGCCCCGAGACTGCTGACGGGGCAGAGAATATGGAGTCAGGCACAGCTTCAGGGGCTATTGCTGCCTGGAGCGCTGTTTATATTGATCTCAAGGAGGCACACCTGGGGAGGGCGGGCCGGCAGTGTAAGGCTGCCCAGGTCAGCTAATCCACAACCCTCAGGGAATCACATTGTTGAGAATGGACCCCGCTAAGGCAGAAGAGAAGCCAAGGGAAAAAAGGACACAATGCCATTTGCAGCACCGTAGATGAGTCTAGAAGTAATCACGTGACTTGTAGTAAGTCAGAAAGTGAAAGACACATATCATATCATATCACTTATAGGTGTTACCTAAAACTGGATACCAGGGCAGATATTTCCACGGAGAAGGGCAATCACAGATTCATTAAAGGAACTTTTGGTTCACCAATGGAAAGGTGTGAGGATTGGTTTCATTACGATATCGGGGTTAACAGACATATACAAACACAGGTGACATATATAATCACCATACACCTACAGAATACCAAGAGAGGACTACTCAACATTCTGTCATAACGTACTTGGGAAAAGGATCCCAGTAAGAACAGACATGTGTATATGTGTAAAAGAATCACATCTTCCACACCTACAACAAGCCAAACATTGTAATCAAAATTGCTGTAATAAAAAATAAAAAATTAAATTAAAAACACGAACAAGAAGTAGTGAGACAAACGTGAGGGGCTTTCTCCTGGCACATTCCATTCTAAACTCCAATCTAGAACACCACTTCCACTGAGGCTCTCTTGCCCTAGTAACCAGATTTGGTAAGGGTGAACTGCTGCCACCTTGTGGCCCTTTCACACAACTGCAGCTTTAATCCCAACGCTAATGGTCAGTTGATATTCAAAATCATTGCAGGCCTGTAAATGACACCTGCCCTGAAAACAAATCCTGGGGTCACATATCGACCAAAATATTCAAAGGACGTCCATATTTCAAAACGACCGTTTCAAAAGGCATATTTTACGCACATTAGTGTTCTGCTTCTTTTCCTTTCTTTCCTTTTTTGTTAAAAAAACGGGAATGGAAAAAAGCATCCCTCAGAATGGGCGAAAATCGTTGCAGATGAATCAATGGACAGAGGTTTAATCTCCAATATATATAAACAGCTCATGCAGCTTAATATTAAAAAAACAAACAACCCCCCCAAAAAATGGGCAGAAGATCTAAAGAGACGTTTCTTCAAAGGAGACACAGAGATGGCCAAGTCGCACATGAAAAGCTGCTCAACAGCACTAATTATTAGATAAATGCAAATCAAAACTACAGTGAGGTATCACCTCACACCTGTTAGAATCGGCATCATCAAAAAATCTACAAACAACCAATTCTGGGGAGGGTGTGGACAAAAGGAGCCCTCTTCCACTATGGGTGGGAATGTAAATTGATACAGTCACTATGGAGAACAGTATGGAGTTTCCTTAAAAAACCTAGAAATAGAATTACCATCTGATCCAGCAATCCCACTTCTGGGCATATACCCAGAGAAAACCGTATTTCAAAAAGGCACATTCACCACAATGTTCATTGCAGCACTATTTACAATAGCCAGGTAATGGAAACAACGTAAATGCCCACAGACAGATGAATGGATAAAGATGTGGTACATATATGAAATGGAATATTACTCGGCCATAAAAAGGAATGAAACTGGGTCATTTGTAGAGACATTGATGGATCGAGAGACTGTCATACAGAATGAAGTAAGTCAGAAAGAGGAAAACAAATATTGTATATTAATGCATATATGTGGAGCCTACAAATGGTACAGATGAACTAGTTTGCAGGGAAGAAATAGAGACACAGAGGTAGAGAACAAACGTATGGACACCAAGTGTGGGAAGCCATGGGGTGGTGGTGGTGGGATGAGTTGGGAGTTTGGGATTGACCTGTGTACATGTATATGCATAAACTACATAACTAATAATAACGTGCTGTATAAAAAAAATAAATACAATTAAATTTCAAAATTTTAAAAAATAAAATTTAAAAATAAAACAGAAAAAAGTTCTTCCCGTCACACAGATGTATTTATAGGAATGAATTATTTCCATGCTTATATCTATAAATACTTAAAAGAGGAATAAAATCTAACTTGAACCATAAAAGAAAAAAAAACCTGAACCCACGAGTTATACAGAGGAAAACCCTATCAGGGCACTTGCTCCAGTGGCAAACAATTCTGAAATTGGTCAGAGGTGGGGAACCATCTCCCATACAGCCATCAACCCACCCCCCACGCAAGGAGCGTCCCCATTGCAAAGCTGGGGGACCGTGCCGAGGCATCTGTGAGTAAACGTGAGCTGAGCCCCAGGCCAGCTGCTGCTGAACTGTTCCCACCCTTTCCAGGTAAAACACCTGAATATGTACAAGGGCTTGAAAGCCTAGAGGAAGGACCGTGGAGCCACACCAGCGACAGCACGCTGGCCAACTTGGTGCCTGCAGGCCAGCCAGGGTGGTCCTGGCCCCGGGCGCTCTTCCAGAAGCTTTCCATTGCCCTGCCTGAGATACCCCTCCTGTCCCGGCCCCCACTGCTTTTTTCCTTCCTCACCTCTGTCCGGAGAGAAATTCCAGCGGAAGGTATGGGTGACACATCCTCTTCTTTACAAGCAGCAGCCTGGCAACTCCTGCAGAAAGGCCAGCAGAACCCCACTCACACCGGGCCACCCACAAAGCTGTGGCCCCTCACTCCCTCCCACCAGCACAGCCCCGAGACTGCTGACGGGGCAGAGAATATGGAGTCAGGCACAGCTTCAGGGGCTATTGCTGCCTGGAGCGCTGTTTATATTGACCTCAAGGAGGCACACCTGGGGAGGGAGGGCCGGCAGGGTAAGGCTGCCCAGGTCAGCTAATCCACAACCATCAGGGAATCACATTGTTCAGAATGGACCCCGCTAAGGCAGAAGAGAAGCCAAGGGAAAAAAGGACACAATGCCATTTGCAGCACCGTAGATGAGTCTAGAAGTAATCACGTGACTTGTAGTAAGTCAGAAAGTGAAAGACACATATCATATCATATCACTTATAGGTGTTACCTAAAAATGGATACCAGGGCAGATATTTCCACGGAGAAGGGCAATCACAGATTCATTAAACAAACTTATGGTTCACCAATGGAAAGGTGTGAGGATTGGTTTCATTACGATATCGGGGTTAACAGACATCTACAAACACAGGTGACATATATAATCACCAAAGACCTACAGAATACCAAGAGAGGACTACTCAACATTCTGTCATAACGTACATGGGAAAAGGATCCCAGGAAGAACAGACATGTGTATATGTGTAAAAGAACCACATCTTCCACACCTACAACAAGCCAAACATTGTAATCAAACTTGCTGTAAGAAAAAATAAAAACTTAAATTAAAAACACGAACAAGAAGTAGTGAGACAAACGTGAGGGGCTTTCTCCTGGCACATTCCATTCTAAACTCCAATCTAGAACACCACTTCCACTGAGGCTCTCTTGCCCTAGTAACCAGATTTGGTAAGGGTGAACTGCTGCCACCTTGTGGCCGTTTCACACAACAGCAGCTTTAATCCCAACGCTAATGGTCAGTTGATATTCAAAATCATTGCAGGCCTGTAAATGACACCTGCCCTGAAAACATATCCTGGGGTCACATATCGACCAAAATATTCAAAGGACATCCATATTTCAAAACGACCGTTTCAAAAGGCATATTTTACGCACATTAGTGTTCTGCTTCTTTTCCTTTCTTTCCTTTTTTGTTAAAAAAACGGGAATGGAAAAAAGCATCCCTCAGAATGGGCGAAAATCGTTGCAGACGAATCAATGGACAGAGGTTTAATCTCCAATATATATAAACAGCTCATGCAGCTTAATATTAAAAAAACAAACAACCCCCCAAAAAAATGGGCAGAAGATCTAAAGAGACGTTTCTTCAAAGGAGACACAGAGATGGCCAAGACGCACATGAAAAGCTGCTCAACAGCACTAATTATTAGGTAAATGCAAATCAAAACTACAGTGAGGTATCACCTGACACCTGTTAGAATCGGCATCATCAAAAAATCTACAAACAACCAATTCTGGGGAGGGTGTGGACAAAAGGAGCCCCCTTCCACTATTGGTGGGAATGTAAATTGATACAGTCACTATGGAGAACAGTATGGAGTTTCCTTAAAAAACCTAGAAATAGAATTACCATCTGATACAGCAATCCCACTTCTGGGCATATACCCAGAGAAAACCGTATTTCAAAAAGGCACATTCACCACAATGTTCATTGCAGCACTATTTACAATAGCCATGTAATGGAAACAACGTAAATGCCCACAGACAGATGAATGGATAAAGATGTGGTACATATATGAAATTGAATATTACTCGGCCATAAAAAGGAATGAAACTGGGTCATTTGGAGAGACATCGATGGATCGAGAGACTGTCATACAGAATGAAGTAAGTCAGAAAGAGGAAAACAAATATTGTATATTAATGCATATATGTGGAGCCTACAAATGGTACAGATGAACTGGTTTGCAGGGAAGACATAGAGACACAGAGGTAGAGAACAAACGTATGGACACCAAGTGTGGGAAGCCATGGGGTGGTGGTGGTGGGATGAGTTGGGAGTTTGGGATTGACCTGTGTACATGTATATGCATAAACTACATAACTAATAATAACGTGCTGTATAAAAAAAATAAATAAAATTAAATTTCAAAATTTTAAAAAATAAAATTTAAAAATAAAGCAGAAAAATGTTCTTCCCATCACACAGATGTATTTATAGGAATGAATTATTTCCATGCTTATATCTATAAATACATAAAAGAGGAATAAAATCTAACTTGAACCATAAAAGAAAAAAAAAAACCTGAACCCACGAGTTATACAGAGGAAAACCCTATCAGGGCACTTGCTCCAGTGGTAAACAATTCTGAAATTGGTCAGAGGTGGGGAACCATCTCCCATACAGCCATCAACCCACCCCCCACGCAAGGAGCATCCTCATTGCAAAGCTGGGGGACCGTGCCGAGGCATCTGTGAGTAAACATGAGCTGAGCCCCAGGCCAGCTGCTGCTGAACTGTTCCCACCATTTCCAGGTAAAACACCTGAATATGTACAAGGGCTTGAAAGCCTAGAGGAAGGACCGTGGAGCCACACCAGCGACAGCACGCAGGCCAACTTGGTGCCTGCAGGCCAGCCAGGGTGGTCCTGGCCCCGGGCGCTCTTCCAGAAGCTTTCCATTGCCCTGCCTGAGATACCCCTCCTGTCCCGGCCCCCACTGCTTTTTTCCTTCCTCACCTCTGTCCGGAGAGAAATTACAGCTGAAGGTATGGGTGACACAACCTCTTCTTTACAGGCGGCAGCCTGGCAACTCCTGCAGAAAGGCCAGCAGAACCCCACTCACACCGCGCCACCCACAAATCTGTGGCCCCTCACTCCCTCCCACCAGCACAGCCCCGAGACTGCTGACGGGGCAGAGAATATGGAGTCAGGCACAGCTTCAGGGGCTATTGCTGCCTGGAGCGCTGTTTATATTGACCTCAACGAGGCACACCTGGGGAGGGCGGGCCGGCAGGGTAAGGCTGCCCAGGTCAGCTAATCCACAACCCTCAGGGAATCACATTGTTGAAAATGGACCCCGCTAAGGCAGAAGAGAAGCCAAGGGAAAAAAGGACACAATGCCATTTGCAGCACCGTAGATGAGTCTAGAAGTAATCACGTGACTTGTAGTAAGTCAGAAAGTGAAAGACACATATCATATCATATCACTTATAGGTGTTACCTAAAAATGGATACCAGGGCATATATTTCCACGGAGAAGGGCAATCACAGATTCATTAAACAAACTTATGGTTCACCAAAGGAAAGGTGTGAGGATTGGTTTCATTACAATATCGGGGTTAACAGACATCTACAAACACAGGTGACATATATAATCACCAAAGACCTACAGAATACCAAGAGAGGACTACTCAACATTCTGTCATAACGTACATGGGAAAAGGATCCCAGGAAGAACAGACATGTGTATATGTGTAAAAGAACCACATCTTCCACACCTACAGCAAGCCAAACATTGTAATCAAACTTGCTGTAAGAAAAAATAAAAAATTAAATTAAAAACACGAACAAGAAGTAGTGAGACAAACGTGAGGGGCTTTCTCCTGGCACATTCCATTCTAAACTCCAATCTAGAACACCACTTCCACTGAGGCTCTCTTGCCCTAGTAAACAGATTTGGTAAGGGTGAACTGCTGCCACCTTGTGGCCGTTTCACACAACAGCAGCTTTAATCCCAACGCTAATGGTCAGTTGATATTCAAAATCATTGCAGCCCTGTAAATGACACCTGCCATGAAAACAAATCCTGGGGTCACATATCGACCAAAATATTCAAAGGACGCTCATATTTCAAAACGACCGTTTCAAAAGGCATATTTTACGCACATTAGTGTTCTGCTTCTTTTCCTTTCTTTCCTTTTTTGTTAAAAAAACGGGAATGGAAAAAAGCATCCCTCAGAATGGGCGAAAATCGTTGCAGACGAATCA
This sequence comes from Mesoplodon mirus, assembly GCF_964341445.2. Classification (NCBI taxonomy): domain Eukaryota; kingdom Metazoa; phylum Chordata; class Mammalia; order Artiodactyla; family Ziphiidae; genus Mesoplodon; species Mesoplodon mirus. The sequence goes on along the minus strand of NW_028295749.1, from coordinate 1,196,555 downwards.
ATGGACAGAGGTTTAATCTCCAATATATATAAACAGCTCATGCAGCTTAATATTAAAAAAACAAACAACCCCCCAAAAAAATGGGCAGAAGATCTAAAGAGACGTTTCTTCAAAGGAGACACAGAGATGGCCAAGACGCACATGAAAAGCTGCTCAACAGCACTAATTATCAGAGAAATGCAAATCAAAACTACAATGAGGTTTCACCTCACACCTGTTAGAATCGGCATCATTAGAAAATCTACAAACAACCAATTCTGGGGAGGGTGTGGACAAAAGGAGCCCTCTTCCACTATTGGTGGGAATGTAAATTGATACAGTCACTATGGAGAACAGTATGGAGTTTCCTTAAAAAAACTAGAAATAGAATTACCATCTGATCCAGCAATCCCACTTCTGGGCATATACCCAGAGAAAACCGTATTTCAAAATGGCACATTCACCACAATGTTCATTGCAGCACTATTTACAATAGCCAGGTAATGGAAACAACGTAAATGCCCACAGACAGATGAATGGATAAAGATGTGGTACATATATGAAATGGAATATTACTCGGCCATAAAAAGGAATGAAACTGGGTCATTTGTAGAGGCATCGATGGATCGAGAGACTGTCATACAGAATGAAGTAAGTCAGAAAGAGGAAAACAAATATTGTATATTAATGCATATATGTGGAGCCTAAAAATGGTACAGATGAACTGGTTTGCAGGGAAGAAATAGAGACACAGAGGTAGAGAACAAACGTATGGACACCAAGTGTGGGAAGCCATGGGGTGGTGGTGGTGGGATGAGTTGGGAGTTTGGGATTGACCTGTGTACATGTATATGCATAAAATACATAACTAATAATAACGTGCTGTATAAAAAAATAAATAAAATTAAATTTCAAAATTTTAAAAAATAAAATTTAAAAATAAAACAGAAAAATGTTCTTCCCGTCACACAGATGAATTTATAGGAATGAATTATTTCCATGCTTATATCTATAAATACATAAAAGAGGAATAATATCTAACTTGAACCATAAAAGAAAAAAAAAACCTGAACCCACGAGTTATACAGAGGAAAACCCTATCAGGGCACTTGCTCCAGTGGTAAACAGTTCTGAAATTGGTCAGGGGTGGGGAACCATCTCCCATACAGCCATCAACCCACCCCCCACGCAAGGAGCGTCCTCATTGCAAAGCTGGGGGACCGTGCCGAGGCATCTGTGAGTAAACGTGAGCTGAGCCCCAGGCCAGCTGCTGCTGAACTGTTCCCACCCTTTCCAGGTAAAACACCTGAATATGTACAAGGGCTTGAAAGCCTAGAGGAAGGACCATGGAGCCACACCAGCGACAGCACGCAGGCCAACTTGGTGCCTGCAGGCCAGCCAGGGTGGTCCTGGTCCCGGGCGCTCTTCCAGAAGCTTTCCATTGCCCTGCCTGAGATACCCCTCCTGTCCCGGCCCCCACTGCTTTTTTCCTTCCTCACCTCTGTCCAGAGAGAAATTGCAGCAGAAGGTATGGGTGACACATCCTCTTCTTTACAGGCGGCAGCCTGGCAACTCCTGCAGAAAGGCCAGCAGAACCCCACTCACACCGGGCCACCCACAAAGCTGTGGCCCCTCACTCCCTCCCACCAGCACAGCCCCGACACTGCTGACGGGGCAGAGAATATGGAGTCAGGCACAGCTTCAGTGGCTATTGCTGCCTGGAGCGCTGTTTATATTGACCTCAACGAGGCACACCAGGGGAGGGCAGGCCGGCAGGGTAAGGCTGCCCAGGTCAGCTAATCCACAACCCTCAGGGAATCACATTGTTGAGAATGGACCCCGCTAAGGCAGAAGAGAAGCAAAGGGAAAAAAGGACACAATGCCATTTGCAGCACCGTAGATGAGTCTAGAAGTAATCACGTGACTTGTAGTAAGTCAGAAAGTGAAAGACACATATCATATCATATCACTTATAGGTGTTACCTAAAAATGGATACCAGGGCAGATATTTCCACGGAGAAGGGCAATCACAGATTCATTAAACAAACTTATGGTTCACCAAAGGAAAGGTGTGAGGATTGGTTTCATTACGATATCGGGGTTAACAGACATATACAAACACAGGTGACATATATAATCACCAAAGACCTACAGAATACCAAGAGAGGACTACTCAACATTCTGTCATAACGTACATGGGAAAAGGATCCCAGGAAGAACAGACATGTGTATATGTGTAGAAGAACCACATCTTCCACACCTACAACAAGCCAAACATTGTAATCAAACTTGCTGTAAGAAAAAATAAAAAATTAAATTAAAAACACGAACAAGAAGTAGTGAGACAAACGTGAGGGGCTTTCTCCTGGCACATTCCATTCTAAACTCCAATCTAGAACACCACTTCCACTGAGGCTCTCTTGCCCTAGTAACCAGATTTGGTAAGGGTGAACTGCTGCCACCTTGTGGCCGTTTCACACAACAGCAGCTTTAATCCCAATGCTAATGGTCAGTTGATATTCAAAATCATTGCAGGCCTGTAAATGACACCTGCCCTGAAAAAAATCCTGGGGTCACATATCGACCAAAAAATTCAAAGGACGTCCATATTTCAAATCGACCATTTCAAAAGGCATATTTTACGCACATTAGTGTTCTGCTTCTTTTCCTTTCTTTCCTTTTTTGTTAAAAAACACATGAATGGAAAAAGGCATCCCTCAGAATGGGCGAAAATCGTTGCAGACGAATCAATGGACAGAGGTTTAATCTCCAATATATATAAACAGCTCATGCAGCTTAATATTAAAAAAACAAACCACCCCCCAAAAAAATGGGCAGAAGATCTAAAGAGACGTTTCTTCAAAGGAGACACAGAGATGGCCAAGACGCACATGAAAAGCTGCTCAACAGCACTAATTATTAGATAAATGCAAATCAAAACTACAGTGAGGTATCACCTCACACCTGTTAGAATCGGCATCATCAAAAAATCTACAAACAACCAATTCTGGGGAGGGTGTGGACAAAAGGAGCCCTCTTCCACTATGGGTGGGAATGTAAATTGATACAGTCTCTATGGAGAACAGTATGGAGTTTCCTTAAAAAACCTAGAAATAGAATTACCATCTGATCCAGCAATCCCACTTCTGGGCATATACCCAGAGAAAACCGTATTTCAAAAAGGCACATTCACCACAATGTTCATTGCAGCACTATTTACAATAGCCAGGTAATGGAAACAACGTAAATGCCCACAGACAGATGAATGGATAAAGATGTGGTACATATATGAAATTGAATATTACTCGGCCATAAAAAGGAATGAAACTGGGTCATTTGTAGAGGCATCGATGGATCGAGAGACTGTCATCCAGAATGAAGTAAGTCAGAAAGAGGAAAACAAATATTGTATATTAATGCATATATGTGGAGCCTACAAATGGTACAGATGAACTGGTTTGCAGGGAAGACATAGAGACACAGAGGTAGAGAACAAACGTATTGACACCAAGTGTGGGAAACCATGGGGTGGTGGTGGTGGGATGAGTTGGGAGTTTGGGATTGACCCGTGTACATGTATATGCATAAAACACATAACTAATAATAACGTGCTATATAAAAAAAATAAATAAATTAAATTTCAAAATTTTAAAAAATAAAATTTAAAAATAAAACAGAAAAAAGTTCTTCCCGTCACACAGATGTATTTATAGGAATGAATTATTTCCATGCTTATATCTATAAATACATAAAAGAGGAATAAAATCTAACTTCAACCATAAAAGAAGAAAAAAACCTGAACCCACGAGTTATACAGAGGAAAACCCTATCAGGGCACTTGCTCCAGTGGTAAACAATTCTGAAATTGGTCAGAGGTGGGGAACCACTCCCATACAGCCATCAACCCACCCCCCACGCAAGGAGCGTCCTCATTGCAAAGCTGGGGGACCGTGCCGAGGCATCTGTGAGTAAACGTGAGCTGAGCCCCAGGCCAGCTGCTGCTGAACTGTTCCCACCCTTTCCAGGTAAAACACCTGAATATGTACAAGGGCTTGAAAGCCTAGAGGCAGGACCGTTGAGCCACACCAGCGACAGCACGCAGGCCAACTTGGTGCCTGCAGGCCAGCCAGGGTGGTCCTGGTCCCGGGCGCTCTTCCAGAAGCTTTCCATTGCCCTGCCTGAGATACCCCTCCTGTCCCGGCCCCCACTGCTTTTTTCCTTCCTCACCTCTGTCCGGAGAGAAATTCCAGCGGAAGGTATGGGTGACACAACCTCTTCTTTACAGGCGGCAGCCTGGCAACTCCTGCAGAAAGGCCAGCAGAACCCCACTCACACCGGGCCACCCACAAAGCTGTGGCCCCTCACTCCCTCCCACCAGCACAGCCCCGAGACTGCTGACGGGGCAGAGAATATGGAGTCAGGCACAGCTTCAGGGGCTATTGCTGCCTGGAGCGCTGTTTATATTGACCTCAACGAGGCACACCTGGGGAGGGCAGGCCGGCAGGGTAAGGCTGCCCAGGTCAGCTAATCCACAACCCTCAGGGAATCACATTGTTGACTATGGACCCCTCTAAGGCAGAAGAGAAGCCAAGGGAAAAAAGGACACAATGCCATTTGCAGCACCATAGATGAGTCTAGAAGTAATCACGTGACTTGTAGTAAGTCAGAAAGTGAAAGACACATATCATATCATATCACTTATAGGTGTTACCTAAAAATGGATACCAGGGGAGATATTTCCACGGAGAAGGGCAATCACAGATTCATTAAACAAACTTATGGTTCACCAGAGGAAAGGTGTGAGGATTGGTTTCATTACGATATCGGGGTTAACAGACATATACAAACACAGGTGACATATATATTCACCAAAGACCTACAGAATACCAAGAGAGGACTACTCAACATTCTGTCATAACGTACATGGGAAACGGATCCCAGGAAGAAGAGACATGTGTATATGTGTAAAAGAACCACATCTTCCACACCTACAGCAAGCCAAACATTGTAATCAAACTTGCTGTAAGAAAAAATAAAAAATTAAATTAAAAACACGAACAAGAAGTAGTGAGACAAACGTGAGGGTCTTTCTCCTGGCACATTCCATTCTAAACTCCAATCTAGAACACCACTTCCACTGAGGCTCTCTTGCCCTAGTAACCAGATTTGGTAAGGGTGAACTGCTGCCACCTTGTGGCCGTTTCACACAACAGCAGCTTTAATCCCAATGCTAATGGTCAGTTGATATTCAAAATCATTGCAGGCCTGTAAATGACACCTGCCCTGAAAAAAATCCTGGGGTCACATATAGACCAAAAAATTCAAAGGACGTCCATATTTCAAAACGATCATTTCAAAAGGCATATTTTACGCACATTAGTGTTCTGCTTCTTTTCCTTTCTTTCCTTTTTTGTTAAAAAACACAGGAATGGAAAAAGGCATCCCTCAGAATGGGCGAAAATCGTTGCAGACGAATCAATGGACAGAGGTTTAATCTCCAATATATATAAACAGCTCATGCAGCTTAATATTAAAAAAAACAAACAACCCCCCCAAAAAATGGGCAGAAGATCTAAAGAGACGTTTCTTCAAAGGAGACACAGAGATGGCCAAGACGCACATGAAAAGCTGCTCAACAGCACTAATTATTAGATAAATGCAAATCAAAACTACAGTGAGGTATCACATCACACCTGTTAGAATCGGCATCACCAAAAAATCTACAAACAACCAATTCTGGGGAGGGTGTGGACAAAAGGAGCCCTCTTCCACTATTGGTGGGAATGTAAATTGATACAGTCTCTATGGAGAACAGTATGGTGTTTCCTTAAAAAAACTAGAAATAGAATTACCATCTTATCCAGCAATCCCACTTCTGGGCATATACCCAGAGAAAACCGTATTTCAAAAAGGCACATTCACCACAATGTTCATTGCAGCACTATTTACAATAGCCAGGTAAAGGAAACAACGTAAATGCCCACAGACAGATGAATGGATAAAGATGTGGTACATATATGAAATGGAATATTACTCGGCCATAAAAAGGAATGAAACTGGGTCATTTGCAGAGACATCGATGGATCGAGAGACTGTCATACAGAATGAAGTAAGTCAGAAAGAGGAAAACAAATATTGTATATTAATGCATATATGTGGAGCCTAAAAATGGTACAGATGAACTGGTTTGCAGGGAAGACATAGAGACACAGAGGTAGAGAACAAACGTATGGACACCAAGTGTGGGAAGCCATGGGGTGGTGGTGGTGGGATGAGTTGGGAGTTTGGGATTGACCTGTGTACATGTATATGCATAAACTACATAACTAATAATAACGTGCTGTATAAAAAAAATAAATAAAATTAAATTTCAAAATTTTAAAAAATAAAATTTAAAAATAAAACAGAAAAAAGTTCTTCCCGTCACACAGATGTATTTATAGGAATGAATTATTTCCATGCTTATATCTATAAATACATAAAAGAGGAATAAAATCTAACTTGAACCATAAAAGAAAAAAAAACCTGAACCCACGAGTTATACAGAGGAAAACCCTATCAGGGCACTTGCTCCAGTGGTAAACAATTCTGAAATTGGTCAGAGGTGGGGAACCATCTCCCATACAGCCATCAACCCACCCCCCACGCAAGGAGCATCCTCATTGCAAAGCTGGGGGACCGTGCCGAGGCATCTGTGAGTAAACATGAGCTGAGCCCGAGGCCAGCTGCTGCTGAACTGTTCCCACCATTTCCAGGTAAAACACCTGAATATGTACAAGGGCTTGAAAGCCTAGAGGAAGGACCGTGGAGCCACACCAGCGACAGCACGCAGGCCAACTTGGTGCCTGCAGGCCAGCCAGGGTGGTCCTGGCCCCGGGCGCTCTTCCAGAAGCTTTCCATTGCCCTGCCTGAGATACCCCTCCTGTCCCGGCCCCCACTGCTTTTTTCCTTCCTCACCTCTGTCCGGAGAGAAATTACAGCGGAAGGTATGGGTGACACAACCTCTTCTTTACAGGCGGCAGCCTGGCAACTCCTGCAGAAAGGCCAGCAGAACCCCACTCACACCGGGCCACCCACAAATCTGTGGCCCCTCACTCCCTCCCACCAGCACAGCCCCGAGACTGCTGACGGGGCAGAGAATATGGAGTCAGGCACAGCTTCAGGGGCTATTGCTGCCTGGAGCGCTGTTTATATTGACCTCAACGAGGCACACCTGGGGAGGGCGGGCCGGCAGGGTAAGGCTGCCCAGGTCAGCTAATCCACAACCCTCAGGGAATCACATTGTTGAAAATGGACCCCGCTAAGGCAGAAGAGAAGCCAAGGGAAAAAAGGACACAATGCCATTTGCAGCACCGTAGATGAGTCTAGAAGTAATCACGTGACTTGTAGTAAGTCAGAAAGTGAAAGACACATATCATATCATATCACTTATAGGTGTTACCTAAAAATGGATACCAGGGCAGATATTTCCACGGAGAAGGGCAATCACAGATTCATTAAACAAACTTATGGTTCACCAAAGGAAAGGTGTGAGGATTGGTTTCATTACGATATCGGGGTTAACAGACATCTACAAACACAGGTGACATATATAATCACCAAAGACCTACAGAATACCAAGAGAGGACTACTCAACATTCTGTCATAACGTACATGGGAAAAGGATCCCAGGAAGAACAGACATGTGTATATGTGTAAAAGAACCACATCTTCCACACCTACAGCAAGCCAAACATTGTAATCAAACTTGCTGTAAGAAAAAATAAAAAATTAAATTAAAAACACGAACAAGAAGTAGTGAGACAAACGTGAGGGGCTTTCTCCTGGCACATTCCATTCTAAACTCCAATCTAGAACACCACTTCCACTGAGGCTCTCTTGCCCTAGTAAACAGATTTGGTAAGGGTGAACTGCTGCCACCTTGTGGCCGTTTCACACAACAGCAGCTTTAATCCCAATGCTAATGGTCAGTTGATATTCAAAATCATTGCAGGCCTGTAAATGACACCTGCCGTGAAAACAAATCCTGGGGTCACATATCGACCAAAATATTCAAAGGATGCTCATATTTCAAAACGACCGTTTCAAAAGGCATATTTTACGCACATTAGTGTTCTGCTTCTTTTCCTTTCTTTCCTTTTTTGTTAAAAAAACGGGAATGGAAAAAAGCATCCCTCAGAATGGGCGAAAATCGTTGCAGACGAATCAATGGACAGAGGTTTAATCTCCAATATATATAAACAGCTCATGCAGCTTAATATTAAAAAAACAAACAACCCCCCAAAAAAATGGGCAGAAGATCTAAAGAGACGTTTCTTCAAAGGAGACACAGAGATGGCCAAGACGCACATGAAAAGCTGCTCAACAGCACTAATTATCAGAGAAATGCAAATCAAAACTACAATGAGGTTTCACCTCACACCTGTTAGAATCGGCATCATTAGAAAATCTACAAACAACCAATTCTGGGGAGGGTGTGGACAAAAGGAGCCCTCTTCCACTATTGGTGGGAATGTAAATTGATACAGTCACTATGGAGAACAGTATGGAGTTTCCTTAAAAAAACTAGAAATAGAATTACCATCTGATCCAGCAATCCCACTTCTGGGCATATACCCAGAGAAAACCGTATTTCAAAATGGCACATTCACCACAATGTTCATTGCAGCACTATTTACAATAGCCAGGTAATGGAAACAACGTAAATGCCCACAGACAGATGAATGGATAAAGATGTGGTACATATATGAAATGGAATATTACTCGGCCATAAAAAGGAATTAAACTGGGTCATTTGTAGAGGCATCGATGGATCGAGAGACTGTCATACAGAATGAAGTAAGTCAGAAAGAGGAAAACAAATATTGTATATTAATGCATATATGTGGAGCCTAAAAATGGTACAGATGAACTGGTTTGCAGGGAAGAAATAGAGACACAGAGGTAGAGAACAAACGTATGGACACCAAGTGTGGGAAGCCATGGGGTGGTGGTGGTGGGATGAGTTGGGAGTTTGGGATTGACCTGTGTACATGTATATGCATAAAATACATAACTAATAATAACGTGCTGTATAAAAAAAATAAATAAAATTAAATTTCAAAATTTTAAAAAATAAAATTTAAAAATAAAACAGAAAAATGTTCTTCCCGTCACACAGATGAATTTATAGGAATGAATTATTTCCATGCTTATATCTATAAATACATAAAAGAGGAATAATATCTAACTTGAACCATAAAAGAAAAAAAAAACCTGAACCCACGAGTTATACAGAGGAAAACCCTATCAGGGCACTTGCTCCAGTGGTAAACAGTTCTGAAATTGGATAGGGGTGGGGAACCATCTCCCATACAGCCATCAACCCACCCCCCACGCAAGGAGCGTCCTCATTGCAAAGCTGGGGGACCGTGCCGAGGCATCTGTGAGTAAACGTGAGCTGAGCCCCAGGCCAGCTGCTGCTGAACTGTTCCCACCCTTTCCAGGTAAAACACCTGAATATGTACAAGGGCTTGAAAGCCTAGAGGAAGGACCATGGAGCCACACCAGCGACAGCACGCAGGCCAACTTGGTGCCTGCAGGCCAGCCAGGGTGGTCCTGGTCCCGGGCGCTCTTCCAGAAGCTTTCCATTGCCCTGCCTGAGATACCCCTCCTGTCCCGGCCCCCACTGCTTTTTTCCTTCCTCACCTCTGTCCACAGAGAAATTCCAGCAGAAGGTATGGGTGACACATCCTCTTCTTTACAGGCGGCAGCCTGGCAACTCCTGCAGAAAGGCCAGCAGAACCCCACTCACACCGGGCCACCCACAAAGCTGTGGCCCCTCACTCCCTCCCACCAGCACAGCCCCGACACTGCTGACGGGGCAGAGAATATGGAGTCAGGCACAGCTTCAGGGGCTATTGCTGCCTGGAGCGCTGTTTATATTGACCTCAACGAGGCACACCAGGGGAGGGCGGGCCGGCAGGGTAAGGCTGCCCAGGTCAGCTAATCCACAACCCTCAGGGAATCACATTGTTGAGAATGGACCCCGCTAAGGCAGAAGAGAAGCAAAGGGAAAAAAGGACACAATGCCATTTGCAGCACCGTAGATGAGTCTAGAAGTAATCACGTGACTTGTAGTAAGTCAGAAAGTGAAAGACACATATCATATCATATCACTTATAGGTGTTACCTAAAAATGGATACCAGGGCAGATATTTCCACGGAGAAGGGCAATCACAGATTCATTAAACAAACTTATGGTTCACCAAAGGAAAGGTGTGAGGATTGGTTTCATTACGATATCGGGGTTAACAGACATATACAAACACAGGTTACATATATAATCACCAAAGACCTACAGAATACCAAGAGAGGACTACTCAACATTCTGTCATAACGTACATGGGAAAAGGATCCCAGGAAGAAGAGACATGTGTATATGTGTAAAAGAACCACATCTTCCACACCTACAACAAGCCAAACATTGTAATCAAACTTGCTGTAAGAAAAAATAAAAAATTAAATTAAAAACACGAACAAGAAGTAGTGAGACAAACGTGAGGGGCTTTCTCCTGGCACATTCCATTCTAAACTCCAATCTAGAACACCACTTCCACTGAGGCTCTCTTGCCCTAGTAACCAGATTTGGTAAGGGTGAACTGCTGCCACCTTGTGGCCGTTTCACACAACAGCAGCTTTAATCCCAATGCTAATGGTCAGTTGATATTCAAAATCATTGCAGGCCTGTAAATGACACCTGCCCTGAAAACAAATCCTGGGGTCACATATCGACCAAAAAATTCAAAGGACGTCCATATTTCAAAACGACCATTTCAAAAGGCATATTTTACGCACATTAGTGTTCTGCTTCTTTTCCTTTCTTTCCTTTTTTGTTAAAAAACACAGGAATGGAAAAAGGCATCCCTCAGAATGGGCGAAAATCGTTGCAGACGAATCAATGGACAGAGGTTTAATCTCCAATATATATAAACAGCTCATGCAGCTTAATATTAAAAAAACAAACAACCCCCCAAAAAAATGGGCAGAAGATCTAAAGAGACGTTTCTTCAAAGGAGACACATTGATGGCCAAGACGCACATGAAAAGCTGCTCAACAGCACTAATTATTAGATAAATGCAAATCAAAACTACAGTGAGGTATCACCTCACACCTGTTAGAATCGGCATCATCAAAAAATCTACAAACAACCAATTCTGGGGAGGGTGTGGACAAAAGGAGCCCTCTTCCACTATTGGTGGGAATGTAAATTGATACAGTCTCTATGGAGAACAGTATGGAGTTTCCTTAAAAAAACTAGAAATAGAATTACCATCTGATCCAGCAATCCCACTTCTGGGCATATACCCAGAGAAAACCGTATTTCAAAAAGGCACATTCACCACAATGTTCATTGCAGCACTATTTACAATAGCCAGGTAATGGAAACAACGTAAATGCCCACAGACAGATGAATGGATAAAGATGTGGTACATATATGAAATGGAATATTACTCGGCCATAAAAAGGAATGAAACTGGGTCATTTGTAGAGACATCGATGGATCGAGAGACTGTCATACAGAATGAAGTAAGTCAGAAAGAGGAAAACAAATATTGTATATTAATGCATATATGTGGAGCCTAAAAATGGTACAGATGAACTGGTTTGCAGGGAAGAAATAGAGACACAGAGGTAGAGAACAAACGTATGGACACCAAGTGTGGGAAGCCATGGGGTGGTGGTGGTGGGATGAGTTGGGAGTTTGGGATTGACCTGTATACATGTATATGCATAAACTACATAACTAATAATAACGTGCTGTATAAAAAAAATAAATAAAATTAAATTTCAAAATTTTAAAAAATAAAATTTAAAAATAAAACAGAAAAAAGTTCTTCCCGTCACACAGATGTATTTATAGGAATGAATTATTTCCATGCTTATATCTATAAATACATAAAAGAGGAATAAAATCTAACTTGAACCATAAAAGAAAAAAAAAAACCTGAACCCACGAGTTATACAGAGGAAAACCCTATCAGGGCACTTGCTCCAGTGGTAAACAATTCTGAAATTGGTCAGAGGTGGGGAACCATCTCCCATACAGCCATCAACACACCCCCCACGCAAGGAGCATCCTCATTGCAAAGCTGGGGGACCGTGCCGAGGCATCTGTGAGTAAACGTGAGCTGAGCCCCAGGCCAGCTGCTGCTGAACTGTTCCCACCCTTTCCAGGTAAAACACCTGAATATGTACAAGGGCTTGAAAGCCTAGAGGCAGGACCGTGGAGCCACACCAGCGACAGCACGCAGGCCAACTTGGTGCCTGCAGGCCAGCCAGGGTGGTCCTGGTCCCGGGCGCTCTTCCAGAAGCTTTCCATTGCCCTGCCTGAGATACCCCTCCTGTCCCGGCCCCCACTGCTTTTTTCCTTCCTCACCTCTGTCCGGAGAGAAATTCCAGCGGAAGGTATGGGTGACACAACCTCTTCTTTACAGGCGGCAGCCTGGCAACTCCTGCAGAAAGGCCAGCAGAACCCCACTCACACCGGGCCACCCACAAAGCTGTGGCCCCTCACTCCCTCCCACCAGCACAACCCGACACTGCTGACGGGGCAGAGAATATGGAGTCAGGCACAGCTTCAGGGGCTATTGCTGCCTGGAGCGCTGTTTATATTGACCTCAACGAGGCACACCTGGGGAGGCCGGGCCGGCAGGGTAAGGCTGCCCAGGTCAGCTAATCCACAACCCTCAGGGAATCACATTGTTGAAAATGGACCCCGCTAAGGCAGAAGAGAAGCCAAGGGAAAAAAGGACACAATGCCATTTGCAGCACCGTAGATGAGTCTAGAAGTAATCACGTGACTTGTAGTAAGTCAGAAAGTGAAAGACACATATCATATCATATCACTTATAGGTGTTACGTAAAAATGGATACCAGGGCAGATATTTCCACGGAGAAGGGCAATCACAGATTCATTAAACAAACTTATGGTTCACCAAAGGAAAGGTGTGAGGATTGGTTTCATTATGATATCGGGGTTAACAGACATCTACAAACACAGGTGACATATATAATCACCAAACACCTACAGAATACCAAGAGAGGACTACTCAACATTCTGTCATAACGTACATGGGAAAAGGATCCCAGGAAGAACAGACATGTGTATATGTGTAAAAGAACCACATCTTCCACACCTACAACAAGCCAAACATTGTAATCAAACTTGCTGTAAGAAAAAATAAAAAATTAAATTAAAAACACGAACAAGAAGTAGTGAGACAAACGTGAGGGGCTTTCTCCTGGCACATTCCATTCTAAACTCCAATCTAGAACACCACTTCCACTGAGGCTCTCTTGCCCTAGTAAACAGATTTGGTAAGGGTGAACTGCTGCCACCTTGTGGCCGTTTCACACAACAGCAGCTTTAATCCCAACGCTAATGGTCAGTTGATATTCAAAATCATTGCAGGCCTGTAAATAACACCTGCCGTGAAAACAAATCCTGGGGTCACATATCGACCAAAATATTCAAAGGACGCTCATATTTCAAAACGACCGTTTCAAAAGGCATATTTTACGCACATTAGTGTTCTGCTTCTTTTCCTTTCTTTCCTTTTTTGTTAAAAAAACGGGAATGGAAAAAAGCATCCCTCAGAATGGGCGAAAATCGTTGCAGACGAATCAATGGACAGAGGTTTAATCTCCAATATATATAAACAGCTCATGCAGCTTAATATTAAAAAAACAAACAACCCCCCAAAAAAATGGGCAGAAGATCTAAAGAGACGTTTCTTCAAAGGAGACACAGAGATGGCCAAGACGCACATGAAAAGCTGCTCAACAGCACTAATTATCAGAGAAATGCAAATCAAAACTACAGTGAGGTATCACCTCACACCTGTTAGAATCGGCATCATCAGAAAATCTACAAACAACCAATTCTGGGGAGGGTGTGGACAAAAGGAGCCCTCTTCCACTATTGGTGGGAATGTAAATTGATACAGTCTCTATGGAGAACAGTATGGAGTTTCCTTAAAAAAACTATAAATAGAATTACCATCTGATCCAGCAATCCCACTTCTGGGCATATACCCAGAGAAAACCGTATTTCAAAAAGGCACATTCACCACAATGTTCATTGCAGCACTATTTACAATAGCCAGGTAATGGAAACAACGTAAATGCCCACAGACAGATGAATGGATAAAGATGTGGTACATATATGAAATGGAATATTACTCGGCCATAAAAAGGAATGAAACTGGGTCATTTGTAGAGACATCGATGGATCGAGAGACTGTCATACAGAATGAAGTAAGTCAGAAAGAGGAAAACAAATATTGTATATTAATGCATATATGTGGAGCCTAAAAATGGTACAGATGAACTGGTTTGCAGGGAAGAAATAGAGACACAGAGGTAGAGAACAAACGTATGGACACCAAGTGTGGGAAGCCATGGGGTGGTGGTGGTGGGATGAGTTGGGAGTTTGGGATTGACCTGTATACATGTATATGCATAAACTACATAACTAATAATAACGTGCTGTATAAAAAAAATAAATAAAATTAAATTTCAAAATTTTAAAAAATAAAATTTAAAAATAAAACAGAAAAAAGTTCTTCCCGTCACACAGATGTATTTATAGGAATGAATTATTTCCATGCTTATATCTATAAATACATAAAAGAGGAATAAAATCTAACTTGAACCATAAAAGAAAAAAAAAAACCTGAACCCACGAGTTATACAGAGGAAAACCCTATCAGGGCACTTGCTCCAGTGGTAAACAATTCTGAAATTGGTCAGAGGTGGGGAACCATCTCCCATACAGCCATCAACACACCCCCCACGCAAGGAGCATCCTCATTGCAAAGCTGGGGGACCGTGCCGAGGCATCTGTGAGTAAACGTGAGCTGAGCCCCAGGCCAGCTGCTGCTGAACTGTTCCCACCCTTTCCAGGTAAAACACCTGAATATGTACAAGGGCTTGAAAGCCTAGAGGCAGGACCGTGGAGCCACACCAGCGACAGCACGCAGGCCAACTTGGTGCCTGCAGGCCAGCCAGGGTGGTCCTGGTCCCGGGCGCTCTTCCAGAAGCTTTCCATTGCCCTGCCTGAGATACCCCTCCTGTCCCGGCCCCCACTGCTTTTTTCCTTCCTCACCTCTGTCCGGAGAGAAATTCCAGCGGAAGGTATGGGTGACACAACCTCTTCTTTACAGGCGGCAGCCTGGCAACTCCTGCAGAAAGGCCAGCAGAACCCCACTCACACCGGGCCACCCACAAAGCTGTGGCCCCTCACTCCCTCCCACCAGCACAACCCGACACTGCTGACGGGGCAGAGAATATGGAGTCAGGCACAGCTTCAGGGGCTATTGCTGCCTGGAGCGCTGTTTATATTGACCTCAACGAGGCACACCTGGGGAGGCCGGGCCGGCAGGGTAAGGCTGCCCAGGTCAGCTAATCCACAACCCTCAGGGAATCACATTGTTGAAAATGGACCCCGCTAAGGCAGAAGAGAAGCCAAGGGAAAAAAGGACACAATGCCATTTGCAGCACCGTAGATGAGTCTAGAAGTAATCACGTGACTTGTAGTAAGTCAGAAAGTGAAAGACACATATCATATCATATCACTTATAGGTGTTACCTAAAAATGGATACCAGGGCAGATATTTCCACGGAGAAGGGCAATCACAGATTCATTAAACAAACTTATGGTTCACCAAAGGAAAGGTGTGAGGATTGGTTTCATTACGATATCGGGGTTAACAGACATCTACAAACACAGGTGACATATATAATCACCAAACACCTACAGAATACCAAGAGAGGACTACTCAACATTCTGTCATAACGTACATGGGAAAAGGATCCCAGGAAGAAGAGACATGTGTATATGTGTAAAAGAACCACATCTTCCACACCTACAACAAGCCAAACATTGTAATCAAACTTGCTGTAAGAAAAAATAAAAAATTAGATTAAAAACACGAACAAGAAGTAGTGAGACAAACGTGAGGGGCTTTCTCCTGGCACATTCCATTCTAAACTCCAATCTAGAACACCACTTCCACTGAGGCTCCCTTGACCTAGTAACCAGATTTGGTAAGGGTGAACTGCTGCCACCTTGTGGCCGTTTCACACAACAGCAGCTTTAATCCCAACGCTAATGGTCAGTTGATATTCAAAATCATTGCAGGCCTGTAAATGACACCTGCCCTGAAAACAAATCCTGGGGTCACATATCGACCAAAATATTCAAAGGACGCTCATATTTCAAAACGACCGTTTCAAAAGGCATATTTTACGCACATTAGTGTTCTGCTTCTTTTCCTTTCTTTCCTTTTTTGTTAAAAAACACAGGAATGGAAAAAAGCATCCCTCAGAATGGGCGAAAATCTTTGCAGACGAATCAATGGACAGAGGTTTAATCTCCAATATATATAAACAGCTCATGCAGCTTAATATTAAAAAAAAACAAACAACCCAATACAAAAATGGGCAGAAGATCTAAAGAGACGTTTCTTCAAAGGAGACACAGAGATGGCCAAGACGCACATGAAAAGCTGCTCAACAGCACTAATTATCAGAGAAATGCAAATCAAAACTACAATGAGGTTTCACCTCACACCTGTTAGAATCGGCATCATCAGAAAATCTACAACCAACCAATTCTGGGGAGGGTGTGGAGAAAAGGAGCCCTCTTCCACTATTGGAGGGAATGTAAATTGATACAGTCACTATGGAGAACAGTATGGAGTTTCCTTAAAAAAATTAGAAATAGAATTACCATCTGATCCAGCAATCCCACTTCTGGGCATATACCCAGAGAAAACCGTATTTCAAAAAGGCACATTCACCACAAAGTTCGTTGCAGAACTATTTACAATAGCCAGGTAATGGAAGCAACCTAAATGCCCACAGACAGATGAATGGATAAAGATGTGGTACATATATGAAATGGAATATTACTCGGCCATAAAAAGGAATGAAACTGGGTCATTTGTAGAGACATCGATGGATCGAGAGACTGTCATAAAGAATGAAGTAAGTCAGAAAGAGGAAAACAAATATTGTACATTAATGCATATATGTGGAGCCTACAAATGGTACAGATGAACTGGTTTGCAGGGAAGAAATAGAGACACAGAGGTAGAGAACAAACGTATGGACACCAAGTGTGGGAAGCCATGGGGTGGTGGTGGTGGGATGAGTTGGGAGTTTGGGATTGACCTGTATACATGTATATGCATAAAATACATAACTAATAATAACGTGCTGTATAAAAAAAATAAATAAAATTAAATTTCAAAATTTTAAAAAATAAAATTTAAAAATAAAACAGAAAAAAGTTCTTCCCATCACACAGATGTATTTATAGGAATGAATTATTTCCATGCTTATATCTATAAATACATAAAAGAGGAATAAAATCTAACTTGAACCATAAAAGAAAAAAGAACCTGAACCCACGAGTTATACAGAGGAAAACCCTATCAGGGCACTTGCTCCAGTGGTAAACAATTCTGAAATTGGTCAGAGGTGGGGAACCATCTCCCATACAGCCAGCAACCCACCCCCCACGCAAGGAGCGTCCTCATTGCAAAGCTGGGGGACCGTGCCGAGGCATCTGTGAGTAAACGTGAGCTGAGCCCCAGGCCAGCTGCTGCTGAACTGTTCCCACCCTTTCCAGGTAAAACACCTGAATATGTACAAGGGCTTGAAAGCCTAGAGGAAGGACCGTGGAGCCACACCAGCGACAGCACGCAGGCCAACTTGGTGACTGCAGGCCAGCCAGGGTGGTCCTGGCCCCGGGCGCTCTTCCAGAAGCTTTCCATTGCCCTGCCTGAGATACCCCTCCTGTCCCGGCCCCCACTGCTTTTTTCCTTCCTCACCTCTGTCCGGAGAGATATTCCAGCGGAAGGTATGGGTGACACATCCTCTTCTTTACAGGCGGCAGCCTGGCAACTCCTGCAGAAAGGCCAGCAGAACCCCACTCACACCGGGCCACCCACAAAGCTGTGGCCCCTCACTCCCTCCCACCAGCACAGCCCCGAGACTGCTGACGGGGCAGAGAATATGGAGTCAGGCACAGCTTCAGGGGCTATTGCTGCCTGGAGCGCTGTTTATATTGACCTCAACGAGGCACACCTGGGGAGGGCGGGCCGGCAGGGTAAGGCTGCCCAGGTCAGCTAATCCACAACCCTCAGGGAATCACATTGTTGAAAATGGACCCCGCTAAGGCAGAAGAGAAGCCAAGGGAAAAAAGGACACAATGCCATTTGCAGCACCGTAGATGAGTCTAGAAGTAATCACGTGACTTGTAGTAAGTCAGAAAGTGAAAGACACATATCGTATCATATCACTTATAGGTGTTACCTAAAATTGGATACCAGGGCAGATATTTCCACGGAGAAGGGCAATCACAGATTCATTAAACAAACTTATGGTTCACCAATGGAAAGGTGTGAGAATTGGTTTCATTACGATATCGGGGTTAACAGACATATACAAACACATGTGACATATATAATCACCAAAGACCTACAGAATACCAAGAGAGGACTACTCAACATTCTGTCATAACGTACATGGGAAAAGGATCCCAGGAAGAAGAGACATGTGTATATGTGTAAAAGAACCACATCTTCCACACCTACAACAAGCCAAACATTGTAATAAACTTGCTGTAAGAAAAAATAAAAAATTAAATTAAAAACACGAACAAGAAGTAGTGAGACAAACGTGAGGGGCTTTCTCCTGGCACATTCCATTCTAAACTCCAATCTAGAACACCACTTCCACTGAGGCTCCCTTGACCTAGTAACCAGATTTGGTAAGGGTGAACTGCTGCCACCTTGTGGCCGTTTCACACAACAGCAGCTTTAATCCCAACGCTAATGATCAGTTGATATTCAAAATCATTGCAGGCCTGTAAATGACACCTGCCCTGAAAACAAATCCTGGGGTCACATATCGACCAAAATATTCAAAGGACGTCCAGATTTCAAAAAGGCCGTTTCAAAAGGCATATTTTACGCACATTAGTGTTCTGCTTCTTTTCCTTTCTTTCCTTTTTTGTTAAAAAACACAGGAATGGAAAAAGGCATCCCTCAGAATGGGCGAAAATCTTTGCAGACGAATCAATGGACAGAGGTTTAATCTCCAATATATATAAACAGCTCATGCAGCTTAATATTAAAAAAAAAACAAACAACCCAAAAAAATGGGCAGAAGATCTAAAGAGACGTTTCTTCAAAGGAGACACAGAGATGGCCAAGACGCACATGAAAAGCTGCTCAACAGCACTAATTATCAGAGAAATGCAAATCAAAACTACAGTGAGGTATCACCTCACACCTGTTAGAATTGGCATCATCAGAAAATCTACAAACAACCAATTCTGGGGAGGGTGTGGACAAAAGGAGCCCTCTTCCACTATTGGTGGGAATGTAAATTGATACAATCACTATGGAGAACAGTATGAAGTTTCCTTAAAAAAACTAGAAATAGAATTACCATCTGATCCAGCAATCCCACTTCTGGGCATATACCCAGAGAAAACCGTATTTCAAAATGGCACATTCACAACAATGTTCATTGCAGCACTATTTACAATAGCCAGGTAATGGAAACAACGTAAATGCCCACAGACAGATGAATGGATAAAGATGTGGTACATATATGAAATGGAATATTACTCGGCCATAAAAAGGAATTAAACTGGGTCATTTGTAGAGGCATCGATGGATCGAGAGACTGTCATACAGAATGAAGTAAGTCAGAAAGAGGAAAACAAATATTGTATATTAATGCATATATGTGGAGCCTAAAAATGGTACAGATGAACTGGTTTGCAGGGAAGAAATAGAGACACAGAGGTAGAGAACAAACGTATGGACACCAAGTGTGGGAAGCCATGGGGTGGTGGTGGCGGGATGAGTTGGGAGTTTGGGATTGACCTGTGTACATGTATATGCATAAAATACATAACTAATAATAACGTGCTGTATAAAAAAATAAATAAAATTAAATTTCAAAATTTTAAAAAATAAAATTTAAAAATAAAACAGAAAAATGTTCTTCCCGTCACACAGATGTATTTATAGGAATGAATTATTTCCATGCTTATATCTATAAATACATAAAAGAGGAATAAAATCTAACTTGAACCATAAAAGAAAAAAAAAAAACCTGAACCCACGAGTTATACAGAGGAAAACCCTATCAGGGCACTTGCTCCAGTGGTAAACAATTCTGAAATTGGTCAGAGGTGGGGAACCATCTCCCATACAGCCATCAACCCACCCCCCACGCAAGGAGCGTCCTCATTGCAAAGCTGGGGGACCGTGCCGAGGCATCTGTGAGTAAACGTGAGCTGAGCCCCAGGCCAGCTGCTGCTGAACTGTTCCCACCCTTTCCAGGTAAAACACCTGAATATGTACAAGGGCTTGAAAGCCTAGAGGAAGGACCGTGGAGCCACACCAGCGACAGCACGCAGGCCAACTTGGTGCCTGCAGGCCAGCCAGGGTGGTCCTGGTCCCGGGCGCTCTTCCAGAAGCTTTCCATTGCCCTGCCTGAGATACCCCTCCTGTCCCGGCCCCCACTGCTTTTTTCCTTCCTCACCTCTGTCCGGAGAGAAATTCCAGCAGAAGGTATGGGTGACACATCCTCTTCTTTACAGGCGGCAGCCTGGCAACTCCTGCAGAAAGGCCAGCAGAACCACACTCACACCGGGCCACCCACAAAGCTGTGGCCCCTCACTCCCTCCCAGCAGCACAGCCCCGAGACTGCTGACGGGGCAGAGAATATGGAGTCAGGCACAGCTTCAGGGGCTATTGCTGCCTGGAGCGCTGTTTATATTGACCTCAACGAGGCACACCTGGGGAGGGCGGGCCGGCAGGGTAAGGCTGCCCAGGTCAGCTAATCCACAACCCTCAGGGAATCACATTGTTGAGAATGGACCCCGCTAAGGCAGAAGAGAAGCAAAGGGAAAAAAGGACACAATGCCATTTGCAGCACCGTAGATGAGTCTAGAAGTAATCACGTGACTTGTAGTAAGTCAGAAAGTGAAAGACACATATCATATCATATCACTTATAGGTGTTACCTAAAAATGGATACCAGGGCAGATATTTCCACGGAGAAGGGCAATCACAGATTCATTAAACAAACTTATGGTTCACCAAAGGAAAGGTGTGAGGATTGGTTTCATTACGATATCGGGGTTAACAGACATCTACAAACACAGGTGACATATATAATCACCAAAGACCTACAGAATACCAAGAGAGGACTACTCAACATTCTGTCATAACGTACATGGGAAAAGGATCCCAGGAAGAACAGACATGTGTATATGTGTAAAAGAACCACATCTTCCACACCTACAACAAGCCAAATATTGTAATCAAACTTGCTGTAAGAAAAAATAAAAAATTAAATTAAAAACACGAAAAAGAAGTAGTGAGACAAACGTGAGGGGCTTTCTCCTGGCACATTCCATTCTAAACCCAATCTAGAACACCACTTCCACTGAGGCTCTCTTGCCCTAGTAACCAGATTTGGTAAGGGTGAACTGCTGCCACCTTGTGGCCGTTTCACACAACAGCAGCTTTAATCCCAACGCTAATGGTCAGTTGATATTCAAAATCATTGCAGGCCTGTAAATGACACCTGCCCTGAAAACAAATCCTGGGGTCACATATCGACCAAAAAATTCAAAGGACGTCCATATTTCAAAACGACCGTTTCAAAAGGCATATTTTACGCACATTAGTGTTCTGCTTCTTTTCCTTTCTTTCCTTTTTTGTTAAAAAACACAGGAATGGAAAAAGGCATCCCTCAGAATGGGCGAAAATCGTTGCAGACGAATCAATGGACAGAGGTTTAATCTCCAATATATATAAACAGCTCATGCAGCTTAATATTAAAAAAACAAACAACCCAAAAAAAAATGGCCAGAAGATCTAAAGAGACGTTTCTTCAAAGGAGACACAGAGATGGCCAAGACGCACATGAAAAGCTGCTCAACAGCACTAATTATTAGAGAAATGCAAATCAAAACTACAATGAGGTTTCACCTCACACCTGTTAGAATCGGCATCATCAGAAAATCTACAAACAACCAATTCTGGGGAGGGTGTGGACAAAAGGAGCCCTCTTCCACTATTGGTGGGAATGTAAATTGATACAGTCACTATGGAGAACAGTATGGAGTTTCCTTAAAAAAATTAGAAATAGAATTACCATCTGATCCAGCAATCCCACTTCTGGGCATATACCCAGAGAAAACCGTATTTCAAAAAGGCACATTCACCACAATGTTCATTGCAGCACTATTTACAATAGCCAGGTAATGGAAGCAAACTAAATGCCCACAGACAGATGAATGGATAAAGATGTGGTACATATATGAAATGGAATATTACTCGGCCATAAAAAGGAATGAAACTGGGTCATTTGTAGAGACATCAATGGATCGAGAGTCTGTCATACAGAATGAAATAAGTCAGAAAGAGGAAAACAAATATTGTATATTAATGCATATATGTGGAGCCTAGAAATGGTACAGATGAACTGGTTTGCAGGGAAGACATAGAGACACAGAGGTAGAGAACAAACGTATTGACACCAAGTGTGGGAAACCATGGGGTGGTGGTGGTGGGATGAGTTGGGAGTTTGGGATTAACCCGTGTACATGTATATGCATAAAATACATAACTAATAATAACGTGCTATATAAAAAAATAAATAAAATTAAATTTCAAAATTTTAAAAAATAAAATTTAAAAATAAAACAGAAAAAAGTTCTTCCCGTCACACAGATGTATTTATAGGAATGAATTATTTCCATGCTTATATCTATAAATACATAAAAGAGGAATAAAATCTAACTTGAACCATAAAAGGAGAAAAAAACCTGAACCCACGAGTTATACAGAGGAAAACCCTATCAGGGCACTTGCTCCAGTGGTAAACAATTCTGAAATTGGTCAGAGGTGGGGAACCATCTCCCATACAGCCATCAACCCACCCCCCACGCAAGGAGCGTCCTCATTGCAAAGCTGGGGGACCGTGCCGAGGCATCTGTGAGTAAACGTGAGCTGAGCCCCAGGCCAGCTGCTGCTGAACTGTTCCCACCCTTTCCAGGTAAAACACCTGAATATGTACAAGGGCTTGAAAGCCTAGAGGCAGGACCGTGGAGCCACACCAGCGAGAGCACGCAGGCCAACTTGGTGCCTGCAGGCCAGCCAGGGTGGTCCTGGCCCCGGGCGCTCTTCCAGAAGCTTTCCATTGCCCTGCCTGAGATACCCCTCCTGTCCCGGCCCCCACTGCTTTTTTCCTTCCTCACCTCTGTCCGGAGAGAAATTCCAGCGGAAGGTATGGGTGACACAACCTCTTCTTTACAGGCGGCAGCCTGGCAACTCCTGCAGAAAGGCCAGCAGAACCCCACTCACACCGGGCCACCCACAAAGCTGTGGCCCCTCACTCCCTCCCACCAGCACAGCCCCGAGACTGCTGACGGGGCAGAGAATATGGAGTCAGGCACAGCTTCAGGGGATATTGCTGCCTGGAGCGCTGTTTATATTGACCTCAACGAGGCACACCTGGGGAGGGCAGGCCGGCAGGGTAAGGCTGCCCAGGTCAGCTAATCCACAACCCTCAGGGAATCACATTGTTGAAAATGGACCCCGCTAAGGCAGAAGAGAAGCCAAGGGAAAAAAGGACACAATGCCATTTGCAGCACCGTAGATGAGTCTAGAAGTAATCACGTGACTTGTAGTAAGTCAGAAAGTGAAAGACACATATCATATCATATCACTTATAGGTGTTACCTAAAAATGGATACCAGGGCAGATATTTCCACGGAGAAGGGCAATCACAGATTCATTAAACAAACTTATGGTTCACCAAAGGAAAGGTGTGAGGATTGGTTTCATTACGATATCGGGGTTAACAGACATATACAAACACAGGTGACATATATAATCACCAAAGACCTACAGAATACCAAGAGAGGACTACTCAACATTCTGTCATAACGTACATGGGAAAAGGATCCCAGGAAGAACAGACATGTGTATATGTGTAAAAGAACCACATCTTCCACACCTACAACAAGCCAAACATTGTAATCAAACTTGCTGTAAGCAAAAATAAAAAATTAAATTAAAAACACGAACAAGAAGTAGTGAGACAAACGTGAGGGGATTTCTCCTGGCACATTCCATTCTAAACTCCAATCTAGAACACCACTTCCACTGAGGCTCTCTTGCCCTAGTAACCAGATTTGGTAAGGGTGAACTGCTGCCACCTTGTGGCCGTTTCACACAACAGCAGCTTTAATCCCAACGCTAATGGTCAGTTGATATTCAAAATCATTGCAGGCCTGTAAATGACACCTTCCCTGAAAACAAATCCTGGGGTCACATATCGACCAAAATATATCAAAGGACGTTCATATTTCAAAACGACCGTTTCAAAAGGCATATTTTACCCACATTAGTGTTCTGCTTCTTTTCCTTTCTTTCCTTTTTTGTTAAAAAAACGGGAATGGAAAAAAGCATCCCTCAGAATGGGCGAAAATCGTTGCAGACGAATCAATGGACAGAGGTTTAATCTCCAATATATATAAACAGCTCATGCAGCTTAATATTAAAAAAACAAACAACCCCCCAAAAAAATGGGCAGAAGATCTAAAGAGACGTTTCTTCAAAGGAGACACAGAGATGGCCAAGACGCACATGAAAAGCTGCTCAACAGCACTAATTATTAGAGAAATTCAAATCAAAACTACAATGAGGTATCACCTCACACCTGTTAGAATCGGCATCATCAGAAAATCTACAAACAACCAATTCTGGGGAGGGTGTGGACAAAAGGAGCCCTCTTCCACTATTGGTGGGAATGTAAATTGATACAGTCACTATGGAGAACAGTATGGAGTTTCCTTAAAAAAATTAGAAATAGAATTACCATCTGATCCAGCAATCCCACTTCTGGGCATATACCCAGAGAAAACCGTATTTCAAAAAGGCACATTCAACACAATGTTCGTTGCAGCACTATTTACAATAGCCAGGTAATGGAAGTAACCTAAATGCCCACAGACAGATGAATGGATAAAGATGTGGTACATATATAAAATGGAATATTACTCGGCCATTAAAAGGAATGAAACTGGGTCATTTGTAGAGACATCGATGGATCGAGAGACTGTCATCCAGAATGAAGTAAGTCAGAAAGAGGAAAACAAATACTGTATATTAATGCATATATGTGGAGCCTAAAAATGGTACAGATGAACTGGTTTGCAGGGAAGAAATAGAGACACAGAGGTAGAGAACAAACGTATGGACACCAAGTGTGGGAAGCCATGGGGTGGTGGTGGTGGGATGAGTTGGGAGTTTGGGATTGACCTGTGTACATGTATATGCATAAAATACATAACTAATAATAACGTGCTGTATAAAAAAATAAATAAAATTAAATTTCAAAATTTTAAAAAATAAAATTTAAAAATAAAACAGAAAAATGTTCTTCCCGTCACACAGATGTATTTATGGGAATGAATTATTACCATGCTTATATCTATAAATACATAAAAGAGGAATAAAATCTAACTTGAACCATAAAAGAAAAAAAAAACCTGAACCCACGAGTTATACAGAGGAAAACCCTATCAGGGCACTTGCTCCAGTGGTAAACAATTCTGAAATTGGTCAGAGGTGGGGAACCATGTCCCATACAGCCATCAACCCACCCCCCACGCAAGGAGCGTCCTCATTGCAAAGCTGGGGGACCGTGCCGAGGCATCTGTGAGTAAACGTGAGCTGAGCCCCAGGCCAGCTGCTGCTGAACTGTTCCCACCCTTTCCAGGTAAAACACCTGAATATGTACAAGGGCTTGAAAGCCTAGAGGAAGGACCGTGGAGCCACAACAGCGACAGCACGCAGGCCAACTTGGTGCCTGCAGGCCAGCCAGGGTGGTCCTGGTACCGGGCGCTCTTCCAGAAGCTTTCCATTGCCCTGCCTGAGATACCCCTCCTGTCCCGGCCCCCACTGTTTTTTCCTTCCTCACCTCTGTCCGGAGAGATATTCCAGCAGAAGGTATGGGTGACACATCCTCTTCTTTACAGGCGGCAGCCTGGCAACTCCTGCAGAAAGGCCAGCAGAACCCCACTCACACCGGGCCACCCACAAAGCTGTGGCCCCTCACTCCCTCCCACCAGCACAGCCCCGAGACTGCTGACGGGGCAGAGAATATGGAGTCAGGCAAAGCTTCAGGGGCTATTGCTGCCTGGAGCTCTGTTTATATTGAACTCAACGAGGCACACCTCGGGAGGGCGGGCCGGCAGGGTAAGGCTGCCCAGGTCAGCTAATCCACAACCCTCAGGGAATCACATTGTTGAGAATGGACCCCGCTAAGGCAGAAGAGAAGCCAAGGGAAAAAAGGACACAATGCCATTTTCAGCACCGTAGATGAGTCTAGAAGTAATCACGTGACTTGTAGTAAGTCAGAAAGTGAAAGACACATATCATATCATATCACTTATAGGTGTTACCTAAAAATGGATACCAGGGCAGATATTTCCACGGAGAAGGGCAATCACAGATTCATTAAACAAACTTATGGTTCACCAATGGAAAGGTGTGAGGATTGGTTTCATTACGATATCGGGGTTAACAGACATATACAAACACAGGTGACATATATAATCACCAAAGACCTACAGAATACCAAGAGAGGACTACTCAACATTCTGTCATAACGTACATGGGAAAAGGATCCCAGGAAGAAGAGACATCTGTATATGTGTAAAAGAACCACATCTTCCACACCTACAACAAGCCAAACATTGTAATCAAACTTGCAGTAAGAAAAAATAAAAAATTAAATTAAAAACACGAACAAGAAGTAGTGAGACAAACGTGAGGGGCTTTCTCCTGGAACATTCCATTCTAAACTCCAATCTAGAACACCACTTCCACTGAGGCTCTCTTGCCCTAGTAACCAGATTTGGTAAGGGTGAACTGCTGCCACCTTGTGGCCGTTTCACACAACAGCAGCTTTAATCCCAACGCTAATGGTCAGTTGATATTCAAAATCATTGCAGGCCTGTAAATGACACCTGCCCTGAAAACAAATCCTGGGGTCACATATCGACCAAAATATTCAAAGGACGTCCAGATTTCAAAACGACCGTTTCAAAAGGCATATTTTACGCACATTAGTGTTCTGCTTCTTTTCCTTTCTTTCCTTTTTTGTTAAAAAACACGGGAATGGAAAAAGGCATCCCTCAGAATGGGCGAAAATCGTTGCAGACGAATCAATGGACAGAGGTTTAATCTCCAATATATATAAACAGCTCATGCAGCTTAATATTAAAAAAACAAACAACCCAAAAAAAAATGGCCAGAAGATCTAAAGAGACGTTTCTTCAAAGGAGACACAGAGATGGCCAAGACGCACATGAAAAGCTGCTCAACAGCACTAATTATCAGAGAAATGCAAATCAAAACTACAATGAGGTTTCACCTCACACCTGTTAGAATCGGCATCATCAGAAAATCTACAAACAACCAATTCTGGGGAGGGTGTGGACAAAAGGAGCCCTCTTCCACTATTGGTGGGAATGTAAATTGATACAGTCACTATGGAGAACAGTATGGAGTTTCCTTAAAAAAACTATAAATAGAATTACCATCTGATCCAGCAATCCCACTTCTGGGCATATACCCAGAGAAAACCGTAAATCAAAAAGGCACATTCACCACAATGTTCATTGCAGCACTATTTACAATAGCCAGGTAATGGAAACAACGTAAATGCCCACAGACAGATGAATGGATAAAGATGTGATACATATATGAAATGGAATATTACTCGGCCATAAAAAGGAATGAAACTGGGTCATTTGAAGAGACATCGATGGATCGAGAGACTGTCATCCAGAATGAAGTAAGTCAGAAAGAGGAAAACAAATATTGTATATTAATGCATATATGTGGAACCTAAAAATGGTACAGATGAACTGGTTTGCAGGGAAGAAATAGAGACACAGAGGTAGAGAACAAACGTATGGACACCAAGTGTGGGAAGCCATGGGGTGGTGGTGGTGGGATGAGTTGGGAATTTGGGATTGACCTGTGTACATGTATATGCATAAACTACATAACTAATAATAACGTGCTGTATAAAAAAATAAATAAAATTAAATTTCAAAATTTTAAAAAATAAAATTTAAAAATAAAACAGAAAAAAGTTCTTCCCGTCACACAGATGTATTTATAGGAATGAATTATTTCCATGCTTATATCTATAAATACATAAAAGAGGAATAAAATCTAACTTGAACCATAAAAGAAAAAAAAACCTGAACCCACGAGTTATACAGAGGAAAACCCTATCAGGGCACTTGCTCCAGTGGCAAACAATTCTGAAATTGGTCAGAGGTGGGGAACCATGTCCCATACAGCCATCAACCCACACCCCACGCAAGGAGCGTCCTCATTGCAAAGCTGGGGGACCGTGCCGAGGCATCTGTGAGTAAACGTGAGCTGAGCCCCAGGCCAGCTGCTGCTGAACTGTTCCCACCCTTTCCAGGTAAAACACCTGAATATGTACAAGGGCTTGAAAGCCTAGAGGAAGGACCGTGGAGCCACACCAGCGACAGCACGCAGGGCAACTTGGTGCCTGCAGGCCAGCCAGGGTGGTCCTGGCCCCGGGCGCTCTTCCAGAAGCTTTCCATTGCCCTGCCTGTGATACCCCTCCTGTCCCGGAACCCACTGCTTTTTTCCTTCCTCACCTCTGTCCGGAGAGAAATTCCAGCGGAAGGTATGGGTGACACAACCTCTTCTTTACAGGCGGCAGCCTGGCAACTCCTGCAGAAAGGCCAGCAGAACCCCACTCACACCGGGCCACCCACAAAGCTGTGGCCCCTCACTCCCTCCCACCAGCACAGCCCCGAGACTGCTGACGGGGCAGAGAATATGGCGTCAGGCAAAGCTTCAGGGGCTATTGCTGCCTGGAGCGCTGTTTATATTGACCTCAACGAGGCACACCTGGGGAGGGCGGGCCGGCAGGGTAAGGCTGCCCAGGTCAGCTAATCCACAGCCCTCAGGGAATCACATTGTTGAAAATGGACCCCGCTAAGGCAGAAGAGAAGCCAAGGGAAAAAAAGACACAATGCCATTTGCAGCACCGTAGATGAGTCTAGAAGTAATCACGTGACTTGTAGTAAGTCAGAAAGTGAAAGACACATATCATATCATATCACTTATAGGTGTTACCTAAAAATGGATACCAGGGCAGATATTTCCACGGAGAAGGGCAATCACAGATTCATTAAACAAACTTATGGTTCACCAATGGAAAGGTGTGAGGATTGGTTTCATTACGATATCGGGGTTAACAGACATATACAAACACAGGTGACATATATAATCACCAAAGACCTACAGAATACCAAGAGAGGACTACTCAACATTCTGTCATAACGTACATGGGAAAAGGATCCCAGGAAGAAGAGACATGTGTATATGTGTAAAAGAACCACATCTTCCACACCTACAACAAGCCAAACATTGTAATCAAACTTGCTGTAAGAAAAAATAAAAAATTGAATTAAAAACACGAACAAGAAGTAGTGAGACAAACGTGAGGGGCTTTCTCCTGGCACATTCCATTCTAAACTCCAATCTAGAACACCACTTCCACTGAGGCTCCCTTGACCTAGTAACCAGATTTGGTAAGGGTGAACTGCTGCCACCTTGTGGCCGTTTCACACAACAGCAGCTTTAATCCCAACGCTAATGGTCAGTTGATATTCAAAATCATTGCAGGCCTGTAAATGACACCTGCCCTGAAAACAAATCCTGGGGTCACATATCGACCAAAATATTCAAAGGACGTCCAGATTTCAAAACGACCGTTTCAAAAGGCATATTTTACGCACATTAGTGTTCTGCTTCTTTTCCTTTCTTTCCTTTTTTGTTAAAAAACACAGGAATGGAAAAAGGCATCCCTCAGAATGGGCGAAAATCTTTGCAGACGAATCAATGGACAGAGGTTTAATCTCCAATATATATAAACAACTCATGCAGCTTAATATTAAAAAAAAACAAACAACCCAATACAAAAATGGGCAGAAGATCTAAAGAGACGTTTCTTCAAAGGAGACACAGAGATGGCCAAGACGCACATGAAAAGCTGCTCAACAGCACTAATTATCAGAGAAATGCAAATCAAAACTACAATGAGGTTTCACCTCACACCTGTTAGAATCGGCATCATCAGAAAATCTACAACCAACCAATTCTGGGGAGGGTGTGGACAAAAGGAGCCCTCTTCCACTATTGGAGGGAATGTAAATTGATACAGTCACTATGGAGAACAGTATGGAGTTTCCTTAAAAAAATTAGAAATAGAATTACCATCTGATCCAGCAATCCCACTTCTGGGCATATACCCAGAGAAAACCGTATTTCAAAAAGGCACATTCACCACAAAGTTCGTTGCAGAACTATTTACAATAGCCAGGTAATGGAAGCAACCTAAATGCCCAAAGACAGATGAATGGATAAAGATGTGGTACATATATGAAATGGAATATTACTCGGCCATAAAAAGGAATGAAACTGGGTCATTTGTAGAGACATCGATGGATTGAGAGACTGTCATAAAGAATGAAGTAAGTCAGAAAGAGGAAAACAAATATTGTACATTAATGCATATATGTGGAGCCTACAAATGGTACAGATGAACTGGTTTGCAGGGAAGAAATAGAGACACAGAGGTAGAGAACAAACGTATGGACACCAAGTGTGGGAAGCCATGGGGTGGTGGTGGTGGGATGAGTTGGGAGTTTGGGATTGACCTGTATACATGTATATGCATAAAATACATAACTAATAATAACGTGCTGTATAAAAAAATAAATAAAATTAAATTTCAAAATTTTAAAAAATAAAATTTAAAAATAAAACAGAAAAAAGTTCTTCCCATCACACAGATGTATTTATAGGAATGAATTATTTCCATGCTTATATCTATAAATACATAAAAGAGGAATAAAATCTAACTTGAACCATAAAAGAAAAAAAAACCTGAACCCACGAGTTATACAGAGGAAAACCCTATCAGGGCACTTGCTCCAGTGGCAAACAATTCTGAAATTGGTCAGAGGTGGGGAACCATCTCCCATACAGCCATCAACCCACCCCCCACGCAAGGAGCGTCCTCATTGCAAAGCTGGGGGACCGTGCCGAGGCATCTGTGAGTAAACGTGAGCTGAGCCCCAGGCCAGCTGCTGCTGAACTGTTCCCACCCTTTCCAGGTAAAACACCTGAATATGTACAAGGGCTTGAAAGCCTAGAGGAAGGACCGTGGAGCCACACCAGCGACAGCACGCAGGCCAACTTGGTGCCTGCAGGCCAGCCAGGGTGGTCCTGGCCCCGGGCGCTCTTCCAGAAGCTTTCCATTGCCCTGCCTGAGATACGCCTCCTGTCCCGGCCCCCACTGCTTTTTTCCTTCCTCACCTCTGTCCGGAGAGATATTCCAGCGGAAGGTATGGGTGACACATCCTCTTCTTTACAGGCGGCATCCTGGCAACTTCTGCAGAAAGGCCAGCAGAACCCCACTCACACCGGGCCACCCACAAAGCTGTGGCCCCTCACTCCCTCCCACCAGCACAGCCCCGAGACTGCTGACAGGGCAGAGAATATGGAGTCAGGCACAGCTTCAGTGGCTATTGCTGCCTGGAGCGCTGTTTATATTGACCTCAACGAGGCACACCTGGGGAGGGCGGGCCGGCAGGGTAAGGCTGCCCAGGTCAGCTAATCCACAACCCTCAGGGAATCACATTGTTGAAAATGGACCCCGCTAAGGCAGAAGAGAAGCCAAGGGAAAAAAGGACACAATGCCATTTGCAGCACCGTAGATGAGTCTAGAAGTAATCACGTGACTTGTAGTAAGTCAGAAAGTGAAAGACACATATCATATCATATCACTTATAGGTGTTACCTAAAATTGGATACCAGGGCAGATATTTCCACGGAGAAGGGCAATCACAGATTCATTAAACAAACTTATGGTTCACCAATGGAAAGGTGTGAGGATTTTTTTCATTACGATATCGGGGTTAACAGACATATACAAACACAGGTGACATATATAATCACCAAAGACCTACAGAATACCAAGAGAGGACTACTCAACATTCTGTCATAACGTACATGGGAAAAGGATCCCAGGAAGAAGAGACATGTGTATATGTGTAAAAGAACCACATCTTCCACACCTACAACAAGCCAAACATTGTAATCAAACTTGCTGTAAGAAAAAATAAAAAATTGAATTAAAAACACGAACAAGAAGTAGTGAGACAAACGTGAGGGGCTTTCTCCTGGCACATTCCATTCTAAACTCCAATCTAGAACACCACTTCCACTGAGGCTCCCTTGACCTAGTAACCAGATTTGGTAAGGGTGAACTGCTGCCACCTTGTGGCCGTTTCACACAACAGCAGCTTTAATCCCAACGCTAATGGTCAGTTGATATTCAAAATCATTGCAGGCCTGTAAATGACACCTGCCCTGAAAACAAATCCTGGGGTCACATATCGACCAAAATATTCAAAGGACGTCCAGATTTCAAAACGACCGTTTCAAAAGGCATATTTTACGCACATTAGTGTTCTGCTTCTTTTCCTTTCTTTCCTTTTTTGTTAAAAAACACAGGAATGGAAAAAGGCATCCCTCAGAATGGGCGAAAATCTTTGCAGACGAATCAATGGACAGAGGTTTAATCTCCAATATATATAAACAACTCATGCAGCTTAATATTAAAAAAAAACAAACAACCCAATACAAAAATGGGCAGAAGATCTAAAGAGACGTTTCTTCAAAGGAGACACAGAGATGGCCAAGACGCACATGAAAAGCTGCTCAACAGCACTAATTATCAGAGAAATGCAAATCAAAACTACAATGAGGTTTCACCTCACACCTGTTAGAATCGGCATCATCAGAAAATCTACAACCAACCAATTCTGGGGAGGGTGTGGACAAAAGGAGCCCTCTTCCACTATTGGAGGGAATGTAAATTGATACAGTCACTATGGAGAACAGTATGGAGTTTCCTTAAAAAAATTAGAAATAGAATTACCATCTGATCCAGCAATCCCACTTCTGGGCATATACCCAGAGAAAACCGTATTTCAAAAAGGCACATTCACCACAAAGTTCGTTGCAGAACTATTTACAATAGCCAGGTAATGGAAGCAACCTAAATGCCCAAAGACAGATGAATGGATAAAGATGTGGTACATATATGAAATGGAATATTACTCGGCCATAAAAAGGAATGAAACTGGGTCATTTGTAGAGACATCGATGGATCGAGAGACTGTCATAAAGAATGAAGTAAGTCAGAAAGAGGAAAACAAATATTGTACATTAATGCATATATGTGGAGCCTACAAATGGTACAGATGAACTGGTTTGCAGGGAAGAAATAGAGACACAGAGGTAGAGAACAAACGTATGGACACCAAGTGTGGGAAGCCATGGGGTGGTGGTGGTGGGATGAGTTGGGAGTTTGGGATTGACCTGTATACATGTATATGCATAAAATACATAACTAATAATAACGTGCTGTATAAAAAAATAAATAAAATTAAATTTCAAAATTTTAAAAAATAAAATTTAAAAATAAAACAGAAAAAAGTTCTTCCCATCACACAGATGTATTTATAGGAATGAATTATTTCCATGCTTATATCTATAAATACATAAAAGAGGAATAAAATCTAACTTGAACCATAAAAGAAAAAAAAACCTGAACCCACGAGTTATACAGAGGAAAACCCTATCAGGGCACTTGCTCCAGTGGTAAACAATTCTGAAATTGGTCAGAGGTGGGGAACCATCTCCCATACAGCCATCAACCCACCCCCCACGCAAGGAGCGTCCTCATTGCAAAGCTGGGGGACCGTGCCGAGGCATCTGTGAGTAAACGTGAGCTGAGCCCCAGGCCAGCTGCTGCTGAACTGTTCCCACCCTTTCCAGGTAAAACACCTGAATATGTACAAGGGCTTGAAAGCCTAGAGGAAGGACCGTGGAGCCACACCAGCGACAGCACGCAGGCCAACTTGGTGCCTGCAGGCCAGCCAGGGTGGTCCTGGCCCCGGGCGCTCTTCCAGAAGCTTTCCATTGCCCTGCCTGAGATACGCCTCCTGTCCCGGCCCCCACTGCTTTTTTCCTTCCTCACCTCTGTCCGGAGAGATATTCCAGCGGAAGGTATGGGTGACACATCCTCTTCTTTACAGGCGGCAGCCTGGCAACTTCTGCAGAAAGGCCAGCAGAACCCCACTCACACCGGGCCACCCACAAAGCTGTGGCCCCTCACTCCCTCCCACCAGCACAGCCCCGAGACTGCTGACAGGGCAGAGAATATGGAGTCAGGCACAGCTTCAGTGGCTATTGCTGCCTGGAGCGCTGTTTATATTGACCTCAACGAGGCACACCTGGGGAGGGCGGGCCGGCAGGGTAAGGCTGCCCAGGTCAGCTAATCCACAACCCTCAGGGAATCACATTGTTGAAAATGGACCCCGCTAAGGCAGAAGAGAAGCCAAGGGAAAAAAGGACACAATGCCATTTGCAGCACCGTAGATGAGTCTAGAAGTAATCACGTGACTTGTAGTAAGTCAGAAAGTGAAAGACACATATCATATCATATCACTTATAGGTGTTACCTAAAATTGGATACCAGGGCAGATATTTCCACGGAGAAGGGCAATCACAGATTCATTAAACAAACTTATGGTTCACCAATGGAAAGGTGTGAGGATTTTTTTCATTACGATATCGGGGTTAACAGACATATACAAACACAGGTGACATATATAATCACCAAAGACCTACAGAATACCAAGAGAGGACTACTCAACATTCTGTCATAACGTACATGGGAAAAGGATCCCAGGAAGAACAGACATGTGTATATGTGTAAAAGAACCACATCTTCCACACCTACAACAAGCCAAACATTGTAATCAAACTTGCTGTAAGAAAAAATAAAAAATTGAATTAAAAACACGAACAAGAAGTAGTGAGACAAACGTGAGGGGCTTTCTCCTGGCACATTCCATTCTAAACTCCAATCTAGAACACCACTTCCACTGAGGCTCCCTTGACCTAGTAACCAGATTTGGTAAGGGTGAACTGCTGCCACCTTGTGGCCGTTTCACACAACAGCAGCTTTAATCCCAACGCTAATGGTCAGTTGATATTCAAAATCATTGCAGGCCTGTAAATGACACCTGCCCTGAAAACAAATCCTGGGGTCACATATCGACCAAAATATTCAAAGGACGTCCAGATTTCAAAACGACCGTTTCAAAAGGCATATTTTACGCACATTAGTGTTCTGCTTCTTTTCCTTTCTTTCCTTTTTTGTTAAAAAACACAGGAATGGAAAAAGGCATCCCTCAGAATGGGCGAAAATCTTTGCAGATGAATCAATGGACAGAGGTTTAATCTCCAATATATATAAACAACTCATGCAGCTTAATATTAAAAAAAAACAAACAACCCAATACAAAAATGGGCAGAAGATCTAAAGAGACGTTTCTTCAAAGGAGACACAGAGATGGCCAAGACGCACATGAAAAGCTGCTCAACAGCACTAATTATCAGAGAAATGCAAATCAAAACTACAATGAGGTTTCACCTCACACCTGTTAGAATCGGCATCATCAGAAAATCTACAACCAACCAATTCTGGGGAGGGTGTGGAGAAAAGGAGCCCTCTTCCACTATTGGAGGGAATGTAAATTGATACAGTCACTATGGAGAACAGTATGGAGTTTCCTTAAAAAAATTAGAAATAGAATTACCATCTGATCCAGCAATCCCACTTCTGGGCATATACCCAGAGAAAACCATATTTCAAAAAGGCACATTCACCACAAAGTTCGTTGCAGAACTATTTACAATAGCCAGGTAATGGAAGCAACCTAAATGCCCACAGACAGATGAATGGATAAAGATGTGGTACATATATGAAATGGAATATTACTTGGCCATAAAAAGGAATGAAACTGGGTCATTTGTAGAGACATCGATGGATCGAGAGACTGTCATAAAGAATGAAGTAAGTCAGAAAGAGGAAAACAAATATTGTACATTAATGCATATATGTGGAGCCTACAAATGGTACAGATGAACTGGTTTGCAGGGAAGAAATAGAGACACAGAGGTAGAGAACAAACGTATGGACACCAAGTGTGGGAAGCCATGGGGTGGTGGTGGTGGGATGAGTTGGGAGTTCGGGATTGACCTGTATACATGTATATGCATAAAATACATAACTAATAATAACGTGCTGTATAAAAAAAATAAATAAAATTAAATTTCAAAATTTTAAAAAATAAAATTTAAAAATAAAACAGAAAAAAGTTCTTCCCATCACACAGATGTATTTATAGGAATGAATTATTTCCATGCTTATATCTATAAATACATAAAAGAGGAATAAAATCTAACTTGAACCATAAAAGAAAAAAAAACCTGAACCCACGAGTTATACAGAGGAAAACCCTATCAGGGCACTTGCTCCAGTGGTAAACAATTCTGAAATTGGTCAGAGGTGGGGAACCATCTCCCATACAGCCATCAACCCACCCCCCACGCAAGGAGCGTCCTCATTGCAAAGCTGGGGGACCGTGCCGAGGCATCTGTGAGTAAACGTGAGCTGAGCCCCAGGCCAGCTGCTGCTGAACTGTTCCCACCCTTTCCAGGTAAAACACCTGAATATGTACAAGGGCTTGAAAGCCTAGAGGAAGGACCGTGGAGCCACACCAGCGACAGCATGCAGGCCAACTTGGTGACTGCAGGCCAGCCAGGGTGGTCCTGGCCCCGGGCGCTCTTCCAGAAGCTTTCCATTGCCCTGCCTGAGATACGCCTCCTGTCCCTGCCCCCACTGCTTTTTTCCTTCCTCACCTCTGTCCGGAGAGATATTCCAGCGGAAGGTATGGGTGACACATCCTCTTCTTTACAGGCGGCAGCCTGGCAACTCCTGCAGAAAGGCCAGCAGAACCCCACTCACACCGGGCCACCCACAAAGCTCTGGCCCCTCACTCCCTCCCACCAGCACAGCCCCGAGACTGCTGACGGGGCAGAGAATATGGAGTCAGGCACAGCTTCAGGGGCTATTGCTGCCTGGAGCGCTGTTTATATTGACCTCAACGAGGCACACCTGGGGAGGGCGGGCCGGCAGGGTAAGGCTGCCCAGGTCAGCTAATCCACAACCCTCAGGGAATCACATTGTTGAGAATGGACCCCGCTAAGGCAGAAGAGAAGCCAAGGGAAAAAAGGACACAATGCCATTTTCAGCACCGTAGATGAGTCTAGAAGTAATCACGTGACTTGTAGTAAGTCAGAAAGTGAAAGACACATATCATATCATATCACTTATAGGTGTTACCTAAAAATGGATACCAGGGCAGATATTTCCACGGAGAAGGGCAATCACAGATTCATTAAACAAACTTATGGTTCACCAATGGAAAGGTGTGAGGATTGGTTTCATTACGATATCGGGGTTAACAGACATATACAAACACAGGTGACATATATAATCACCAAAGACCTACAGAATACCAAGAGAGGACTACTCAACATTCTGTCATAACGTACATGGGAAAAGGATCCCAGGAAGAAGAGACATCTGTATATGTGTAAAAGAACCACATCTTCCACACCTACAACAAGCCAAACATTGTAATCAAACTTGCAGTAAGAAAAAATAAAAAATTAAATTAAAAACACGAACAAGAAGTAGTGAGACAAACGTGAGGGGCTTTCTCCTGGAACATTCCATTCTAAACTCCAATCTAGAACACCACTTCCACTGAGGCTCTCTTGCCCTAGTAACCAGATTTGGTAAGGGTGAACTGCTGCCACCTTGTGGCCGTTTCACACAACAGCAGCTTTAATCCCAACGCTAATGGTCAGTTGATATTCAAAATCATTGCAGGCCTGTAAATGACACCTGCCCTGAAAACAAATCCTGGGGTCACATATCGACCAAAATATTCAAAGGACGTCCAGATTTCAAAACGACCGTTTCAAAAGGCATATTTTACGCACATTAGTGTTCTGCTTCTTTTCCTTTCTTTCCTTTTTTGTTAAAAAACACGGGAATGGAAAAAGGCATCCCTCAGAATGGGCGAAAATCGTTGCAGACGAATCAATGGACAGAGGTTTAATCTCCAATATATATAAACAGCTCATGCAGCTTAATATTAAAAAAACAAACAACCAAAAAAAAAATGGCCAGAAGATCTAAAGAGACGTTTCTTCAAAGGAGACACAGAGATGGCCAAGACGCACATGAAAAGCTGCTCAACAGCACTAATTATCAGAGAAATGCAAATCAAAACTACAATGAGGTTTCACCTCACACCTGTTAGAATCGGCATCATCAGAAAATCTACAAACAACCAATTCTGGGGAGGGTGTGGACAAAAGGAGCCCTCTTCCACTATTGGTGGGAATGTAAATTGATACAGTCACTATGGAGAACAGTATGGAGTTTCCTTAAAAAAACTATAAATAGAATTACCATCTGATCCAGCAATCCCACTTCTGGGCATATACCCAGAGAAAACCGTAAATCAAAAAGGCACATTCACCACAATGTTCATTGCAGCACTATTTACAATAGCCAGGTAATGGAAACAACGTAAATGCCCACAGACAGATGAATGGATAAAGATGTGATACATATATGAAATGGAATATTACTCGGCCATAAAAAGGAATGAAACTGGGTCATTTGAAGAGACATCGATGGATCGAGAGACTGTCATCCAGAATGAAGTAAGTCAGAAAGAGGAAAACAAATATTGTATATTAATGCATATATGTGGAACCTAAAAATGGTACAGATGAACTGGTTTGCAGGGAAGAAATAGAGACACAGAGGTAGAGAACAAACGTATGGACACCAAGTGTGGGAAGCCATGGGGTGGTGGTGGTGGGATGAGTTGGGAATTTGGGATTGACCTGTGTACATGTATATGCATAAACTACATAACTAATAATAACGTGCTGTATAAAAAAATAAATAAAATTAAATTTCAAAATTTTAAAAAATAAAATTTAAAAATAAAACAGAAAAAAGTTCTTCCCGTCACACAGATGTATTTATAGGAATGAATTATTTCCATGCTTATATCTATAAATACATAAAAGAGGAATAAAATCTAACTTGAACCATAAAAGAAAAAAAAACCTGAACCCACGAGTTATACAGAGGAAAACCCTATCAGGGCACTTGCTCCAGTGGCAAACAATTCTGAAATTGGTCAGAGGTGGGGAACCATGTCCCATACAGCCATCAACCCACACCCCACGCAAGGAGCGTCCTCATTGCAAAGCTGGGGGACCGTGCCGAGGCATCTGTGAGTAAACGTGAGCTGAGCCCCAGGCCAGCTGCTGCTGAACTGTTCCCACCCTTTCCAGGTAAAACACCTGAATATGTACAAGGGCTTGAAAGCCTAGAGGAAGGACCGTGGAGCCACACCAGCGACAGCACGCAGGGCAACTTGGTGCCTGCAGGCCAGCCAGGGTGGTCCTGGCCCCGGGCGCTCTTCCAGAAGCTTTCCATTGCCCTGCCTGTGATACCCCTCCTGTCCCGGAACCCACTGCTTTTTTCCTTCCTCACCTCTGTCCGGAGAGAAATTCCAGCGGAAGGTATGGGTGACACAACCTCTTCTTTACAGGCGGCAGCCTGGCAACTCCTGCAGAAAGGCCAGCAGAACCCCACTCACACCGGGCCACCCACAAAGCTGTGGCCCCTCACTCCCTCCCACCAGCACAGCCCCGAGACTGCTGACGGGGCAGAGAATATGGCGTCAGGCAAAGCTTCAGGGGCTATTGCTGCCTGGAGCGCTGTTTATATTGACCTCAACGAGGCACACCTGGGGAGGGCGGGCCGGCAGGGTAAGGCTGCCCAGGTCAGCTAATCCACAACCCTCAGGGAATCACATTGTTGAAAATGGACCCCGCTAAGGCAGAAGAGAAGCCAAGGGAAAAAAGGACACAATGCCATTTGCAGCACCGTAGATGAGTCTAGAAGTAATCACGTGACTTGTAGTAAGTCAGAAAGTGAAAGACACATATCATATCATATCACTTATAGGTGTTACCTAAAATTGGATACCAGGGCAGATATTTCCACGGAGAAGGGCAATCACAGATTCATTAAACAAACTTATGGTTCACCAATGGAAAGGTGTGAGGATTTTTTTCATTACGATATCGGGGTTAACAGACATATACAAACACAGGTGACATATATAATCACCAAAGACCTACAGAATACCAAGAGAGGACTACTCAACATTCTGTCATAACGTACATGGGAAAAGGATCCCAGGAAGAAGAGACATGTGTATATGTGTAAAAGAACCACATCTTCCACACCTACAACAAGCCAAACATTGTAATCAAACTTGCTGTAAGAAAAAATAAAAAATTGAATTAAAAACACGAACAAGAAGTAGTGAGACAAACGTGAGGGGCTTTCTCCTGGCACATTCCATTCTAAACTCCAATCTAGAACACCACTTCCACTGAGGCTCCCTTGACCTAGTAACCAGATTTGGTAAGGGTGAACTGCTGCCACCTTGTGGCCGTTTCACACAACAGCAGCTTTAATCCCAACGCTAATGGTCAGTTGATATTCAAAATCATTGCAGGCCTGTAAATGACACCTGCCCTGAAAACAAATCCTGGGGTCACATATCGACCAAAATATTCAAAGGACGTCCAGATTTCAAAACGACCGTTTCAAAAGGCATATTTTACGCACATTAGTGTTCTGCTTCTTTTCCTTTCTTTCCTTTTTTGTTAAAAAACACAGGAATGGAAAAAGGCATCCCTCAGAATGGGCGAAAATCTTTGCAGACGAATCAATGGACAGAGGTTTAATCTCCAATATATATAAACAACTCATGCAGCTTAATATTAAAAAAAAACAAACAACCCAATACAAAAATGG
Organism: Mesoplodon mirus; assembly: GCF_964341445.2. Classification (NCBI taxonomy): domain Eukaryota; kingdom Metazoa; phylum Chordata; class Mammalia; order Artiodactyla; family Ziphiidae; genus Mesoplodon; species Mesoplodon mirus. The sequence continues at coordinate 1,155,520 of NW_028295749.1, read as the reverse complement.
GCAGAAGATCTAAAGAGACGTTTCTTCAAAGGAGACACAGAGATGGCCAAGACGCACATGAAAAGCTGCTCAACAGCACTAATTATCAGAGAAATGCAAATCAAAACTACAATGAGGTTTCACCTCACACCTGTTAGAATCGGCATCATCAGAAAATCTACAACCAACCAATTCTGGGGAGGGTGTGGACAAAAGGAGCCCTCTTCCACTATTGGAGGGAATGTAAATTGATACAGTCACTATGGAGAACAGTATGGAGTTTCCTTAAAAAAATTAGAAATAGAATTACCATCTGATCCAGCAATCCCACTTCTGGGCATATACCCAGAGAAAACCGTATTTCAAAAAGGCACATTCACCACAAAGTTCGTTGCAGAACTATTTACAATAGCCAGGTAATGGAAGCAACCTAAATGCCCAAAGACAGATGAATGGATAAAGATGTGGTACATATATGAAATGGAATATTACTCGGCCATAAAAAGGAATGAAACTGGGTCATTTGTAGAGACATCGATGGATCGAGAGACTGTCATAAAGAATGAAGTAAGTCAGAAAGAGGAAAACAAATATTGTACATTAATGCATATATGTGGAGCCTACAAATGGTACAGATGAACTGGTTTGCAGGGAAGAAATAGAGACACAGAGGTAGAGAACAAACGTATGGACACCAAGTGTGGGAAGCCATGGGGTGGTGGTGGTGGGATGAGTTGGGAGTTTGGGATTGACCTGTATACATGTATATGCATAAAATACATAACTAATAATAACGTGCTGTATAAAAAAATAAATAAAATTAAATTTCAAAATTTTAAAAAATAAAATTTAAAAATAAAACAGAAAAAAGTTCTTCCCATCACACAGATGTATTTATAGGAATGAATTATTTCCATGCTTATATCTATAAATACATAAAAGAGGAATAAAATCTAACTTGAACCATAAAAGAAAAAAAAACCTGAACCCACGAGTTATACAGAGGAAAACCCTATCAGGGCACTTGCTCCAGTGGTAAACAATTCTGAAATTGGTCAGAGGTGGGGAACCATCTCCCATACAGCCATCAACCCACCCCCCACGCAAGGAGCGTCCTCATTGCAAAGCTGGGGGACCGTGCCGAGGCATCTGTGAGTAAACGTGAGCTGAGCCCCAGGCCAGCTGCTGCTGAACTGTTCCCACCCTTTCCAGGTAAAACACCTGAATATGTACAAGGGCTTGAAAGCCTAGAGGAAGGACCGTGGAGCCACACCAGCGACAGCACGCAGGCCAACTTGGTGCCTGCAGGCCAGCCAGGGTGGTCCTGGCCCCGGGCGCTCTTCCAGAAGCTTTCCATTGCCCTGCCTGAGATACGCCTCCTGTCCCGGCCCCCACTGCTTTTTTCCTTCCTCACCTCTGTCCGGAGAGATATTCCAGCGGAAGGTATGGGTGACACATCCTCTTCTTTACAGGCGGCAGCCTGGCAACTTCTGCAGAAAGGCCAGCAGAACCCCACTCACACCGGGCCACCCACAAAGCTGTGGCCCCTCACTCCCTCCCACCAGCACAGCCCCGAGACTGCTGACAGGGCAGAGAATATGGAGTCAGGCACAGCTTCAGTGGCTATTGCTGCCTGGAGCGCTGTTTATATTGACCTCAACGAGGCACACCTGGGGAGGGCGGGCCGGCAGGGTAAGGCTGCCCAGGTCAGCTAATCCACAACCCTCAGGGAATCACATTGTTGAAAATGGACCCCGCTAAGGCAGAAGAGAAGCCAAGGGAAAAAAGGACACAATGCCATTTGCAGCACCGTAGATGAGTCTAGAAGTAATCACGTGACTTGTAGTAAGTCAGAAAGTGAAAGACACATATCATATCATATCACTTATAGGTGTTACCTAAAATTGGATACCAGGGCAGATATTTCCACGGAGAAGGGCAATCACAGATTCATTAAACAAACTTATGGTTCACCAATGGAAAGGTGTGAGGATTTTTTTCATTACGATATCGGGGTTAACAGACATATACAAACACAGGTGACATATATATTCACCAAAGACCTACAGAATACCAAGAGAGGACTACTCAACATTCTGTCATAACGTACATGGGAAAAGGATCCCAGGAAGAAGAGACATGTGTATATGTGTAAAAGAACCACATCTTCCACACCTACAACAAGCCAAACATTGTAATCAAACTTGCTGTAAGAAAAAATAAAAAATTAAATTAAAAACACGAACAAGAAGTAGTGAGACAAACGTGAGGGGCTTTCTCCTGGCACATTCCATTCTAAACTCCAATCTAGAAAACCACTTCCACTGAGGCTCCCTTGACCTAGTAACCAGATTTGGTAAGGGTGAACTGCTGCCACCTTGTGGCCGTTTCACACAACAGCAGCTTTAATCCCAACGCTAATGGTCAGTTGATATTCAAAATCATTGCAGGCCTGTAAATGACACCTGCCCTGAAAACAAATCCTGGGGTCACATATCGACCAAAATATTCAAAGGACGTCCAGATTTCAAAACGACCGTTTCAAAAGGCATATTTTACGCACATTAGTGTTCTGCTTCTTTTCCTTTCTTTCCTTTTTTGTTAAAAAACACAGGAATGGAAAAAGGCATCCCTCAGAATGGGCGAAAATCTTTGCAGATGAATCAATGGACAGAGGTTTAATCTCCAATATATATAAACAACTCATGCAGCTTAATATTAAAAAAAAACAAACAACCCAATACAAAAATGGGCAGAAGATCTAAAGAGACGTTTCTTCAAAGGAGACACAGAGATGGCCAAGACGCACATGAAAAGCTGCTCAACAGCACTAATTATCAGAGAAATGCAAATCAAAACTACAATGAGGTTTCACCTCACACCTGTTAGAATCGGCATCATCAGAAAATCTACAACCAACCAATTCTGGGGAGGGTGTGGAGAAAAGGAGCCCTCTTCCACTATTGGAGGGAATGTAAATTGATACAGTCACTATGGAGAACAGTATGGAGTTTCCTTAAAAAAATTAGAAATAGAATTACCATCTGATCCAGCAATCCCACTTCTGGGCATATACCCAGAGAAAACCATATTTCAAAAAGGCACATTCACCACAAAGTTCGTTGCAGAACTATTTACAATAGCCAGGTAATGGAAGCAACCTAAATGCCCACAGACAGATGAATGGATAAAGATGTGGTACATATATGAAATGGAATATTACTTGGCCATAAAAAGGAATGAAACTGGGTCATTTGTAGAGACATCGATGGATCGAGAGACTGTCATAAAGAATGAAGTAAGTCAGAAAGAGGAAAACAAATATTGTACATTAATGCATATATGTGGAGCCTACAAATGGTACAGATGAACTGGTTTGCAGGGAAGAAATAGAGACACAGAGGTAGAGAACAAACGTATGGACACCAAGTGTGGGAAGCCATGGGGTGGTGGTGGTGGGATGAGTTGGGAGTTCGGGATTGACCTGTATACATGTATATGCATAAAATACATAACTAATAATAACGTGCTGTATAAAAAAAATAAATAAAATTAAATTTCAAAATTTTAAAAAATAAAATTTAAAAATAAAACAGAAAAAAGTTCTTCCCATCACACAGATGTATTTATAGGAATGAATTATTTCCATGCTTATATCTATAAATACATAAAAGAGGAATAAAATCTAACTTGAACCATAAAAGAAAAAAAAACCTGAACCCACGAGTTATACAGAGGAAAACCCTATCAGGGCACTTGCTCCAGTGGTAAACAATTCTGAAATTGGTCAGAGGTGGGGAACCATCTCCCATACAGCCATCAACCCACCCCCCACGCAAGGAGCGTCCTCATTGCAAAGCTGGGGGACCGTGCCGAGGCATCTGTGAGTAAACGTGAGCTGAGCCCCAGGCCAGCTGCTGCTGAACTGTTCCCACCCTTTCCAGGTAAAACACCTGAATATGTACAAGGGCTTGAAAGCCTAGAGGAAGGACCGTGGAGCCACACCAGCGACAGCATGCAGGCCAACTTGGTGACTGCAGGCCAGCCAGGGTGGTCCTGGCCCCGGGCGCTCTTCCAGAAGCTTTCCATTGCCCTGCCTGAGATACGCCTCCTGTCCCTGCCCCCACTGCTTTTTTCCTTCCTCACCTCTGTCCGGAGAGATATTCCAGCGGAAGGTATGGGTGACACATCCTCTTCTTTACAGGCGGCAGCCTGGCAACTCCTGCAGAAAGGCCAGCAGAACCCCACTCACACCGGGCCACCCACAAAGCTCTGGCCCCTCACTCCCTCCCACCAGCACAGCCCCGAGACTGCTGACGGGGCAGAGAATATGGAGTCAGGCACAGCTTCAGGGGCTATTGCTGCCTGGAGCGCTGTTTATATTGACCTCAACGAGGCACACCTGGGGAGGGCGGGCCGGCAGGGTAAGGCTGCCCAGGTCAGCTAATCCACAACCCTCAGGGAATCACATTGTTGAAAATGGACCCCGCAAAGGCAGAAGAGAAGCCAAGGGAAAAAAGACACAATGCCATTTGCAGCACTGTAGATGAGTCTAGAAGTAATCACGTGACTTGTAGTAAGTCAGAAAGTGAAAGACACATATCATATCATATCACTTATAGGTGTTACCTAAAAATGGATACCAGGGCAGATATTTCCACGGAGAAGGGCAATCACAGATTCATTAAACAAACTTATGGTTCACCAATGGAAAGGTGTGAGGATTGGTTTCATTACGATATCGGGGTTAACAGACATATACAAACACAGGTGACATATATAATCACCAAAGACCTACAGAATACCAAGAGAGGACTACTCAACATTCTGTCATATCGTACGTGGGAAAAGGATCCCAGGAAGAACAGTCATCTGTATATGTGTAAAAGAACCACATCTTCCACACCTACAACAAGCCAAACATTGCAATCAAACTTGCTGTAATAAAAAATAAAAAATTAAATTAAAACATGAACAAGAAGTAGTGAGACAAACGTGAGGGGCTTTCTCCTGGCACATTCCATTCTAAATTCCAATCTAGAACACCACTTCCACTGAGGCTCTCTTGCCCTAGTAACCAGATTTGGTAAGGGTGAACTGCTGCCACCTTGTGGCCGTTTCACACAACAGCAGCTTTAATCCCAATGCTAATGGTCAGTTGATATTCAAAATCATTGCAGGCCTGTAAATGACACCTGCCCTGAAAACAAATCCTGGGGTCACATATCGACCAAAAAATTCAAAGGACGTCCATATTTCAAAACGACCGTTTCAAAAGGCATATTTTACGCACATTAGTGTTCTGCTTCTTTTCCTTTCTTTCCTTTTTTGTTAAAAAACACGGGAATGGAAAAAGGCATCCCTCAGAATGGGCGAAAATCGTTGTAGACGAATCAATGGACAGAGGTTTAATCTCCAATATATATAAACAGCACATGCAGCTTAATATTAAAAAAACAAACAACCCCCCAAAAAATGGGCAGAAGATCTAAAGAGACGTTTCTTCAAAGGAGACACAGAGATGGCCAAGACGCACATGAAAAGCTGCTCAACAGCACTAATTATTAGAGAAATGCAAATCAAAACTACAATGAGGTATCACCTCACACCTGTTAGAATCGGCATCATCAGAAAATCTACAAACAACCAATTCTGGGGAGGGTGTGGACAAAAGGATCCCTCTTCCACTATTGGTGGGAATGTAAATTGATACAGTCACTATGGAGAACAGTATGGAGTTTCCTTAAAAAAACTAGAAATAGAATTACCATCTGATCCAGCAATCCCACTTCTGGGCATATACCCAGAGAAAACCGTAAATCAAAAAGGCACATTCACCACAATGTTCGTTGCAGCACTATTTACAATAGCCAGGTAATGGAAGCAACCTAAATGCCCACAGACAGATGAATGGATAAAGATGTGGTACATATATAAAATGGAATATTACTCGTCCATAAAAAGGAATGAAACTGGGTCATTTGTAGAGACATCGATGGATCGAGAGACTGTCATACAGAATGAAGTAAGTCAGAATGAGGAAAACAAATATTGTATATTAACGCATATATGTGGAGCCTAAAAATGGTACAGATGAACTGGTTTGCAGGGAAGAAATAGAGACACAGAGGTAGAGAACAAACGTATGGACACCAAGTGTGGGAAGCCATGGTGTGGTGGTGGTGGGATGAGTTGGGAATTTGGGATTGACCTGTATACATGCATATGCATAAAATACATAACTAATAATAACTTGCTGTATAAAAAAAATAAATAAAATTAAATTTCAAAATTTAAAAAAAAAAATTTAAAAATAAAACAGAAAAAAGTTCTTCCCGTCACACAGATGTATTTATAGGAATGAATTATTTCCATGCTTATATCTATAAATACATAAAAGAGGAATAAAATCTAACTTGAACCATAAAAGAAAAAAAAATCCTGAACCCACGAGTTATACAGAGGAAAACCCTATCAGGGCACTTGCTCCAGTGGTAAACAATTCTGAAATTGGTCAGAGGTGGGGAATCATCTCCCATACAGCCATCAACCCACCCCCCACGCAAGGAGCGTCCTCATTGCAAAGCTGGGGGACCATGCCGAGGCATCTGTGAGTAAAGGTGAGCTGAGCCCCAGGCCATCTGCTGCTGAACTGTTCCCACCCTTTCCAGGTAAAAAACCTGAATATGTACAAGGGCTTGAAAACCTAGAGGAAGGACCGTGGAGCCACACCAGCGACAGCACGCAGGCCAACATGGTGCCTGCAGGCCAGCCAGGGTGTTCCTGGCCCCGGGCGCTCTTCCAGAAGCTTTCCATTGCCCTGCCTGCGATACCCCTCCTGTCCCAGCCCCCACTGCTTTTTTCCTTCCTCACCTCTGTCCGGAGAGAAATTACAGCGGAAGGTATGGGTGACACAACCTCTTCTTTACAGGCGGCAGCCTGGCAACTCCTGCAGAAAGGCCAGCAGAACCCCACTCACACCGGGCCACCCACAAAGCTGTGGCCCCTCACTCCCTCCCACCAGCACAGCCCCGAGACTGTTGACGGGGCAGAGAATATGGAGTCAGGCACAGATTCAGGGTCTAATGCTGCCTGGAGCGCTGTTTATATTGACCTCAACGAGGCACACCTGGGGAGGGCTAGCCGGCAGGGTAAGGCTGCCCAGGTCAGCTAATCCACAACCCTCAGGGAATCACATTGTTGAAAATGGACCCCGCTAAGGCAGAAGAGAAGCCAAGGGAAAAAAGGACACAATGCCATTTGTAGCATCATAGATGAGTCTAGAAATAATCACGTGACGTGTAGTAAGTCAGAAAGTGAAAGACACATATCATATCATATCACTTATAGGTGTTACCTAAAAATGGATACCAGGGCAGATATTTCCACGGAGAAGGGCAATCACAGATTCATTAAACAAACTTATGGTTCACCAATGGAAAGGTGTGAGGATTGGTTTCATTACGATATCGGGGTTAACAGACATATACAAACACAGGTGACATATATAATCACCAAAGACCTACAGAATACCAAGAGAGGACTACTCAACATTCTGTCATAACGTACGTGGGAAAAGGATCCCAGGAAGAACAGTCATCTGTATATGTGTAAAAGAACCACATCTTCCACACCTACAACAAGCCAAACATTGTAATCAAACTTGCTGTAATAAAAAATAAAAAATTAAATTAAAAACATGAACAAGAAGTAGTGAGACAAACGTGAGGGGCTTTCTCCTGGCACATTCCATTCTAAATTCCAATCTAGAACACCACTTCCACTGAGGCTCTCTTGCCCTAGTAACCAGATTAGGTAAGGGTGAACTGCTGCCACCTTGTGGCCGTTTCACACAACAGCAGCTTTAATCCCAACGCTAATGGTCAGTTGATATTCAAAATCATTGCAGGCCTGTAAATGACACCTGCCCTGAAAACAAATCCTGGGGTCACATATCGACCAAAAAATTCAAAGGACGTCCATATTTCAAAACGACCATTTCAAAAGGCATATTTTACGCACATTAGTGTTCTGCTTCTTTTCCTTTCTTTCCTTTTTTGTTAAAAAACACGGGAATGGAAAAAGGCATCCCTCAGAATGGGCGACAATCGTTGCAGACGAATCAATGAACAGAGGTTTAATCTCCAATATATATAAACAGCTCATGCAGCTTAATATTAAAAAAACAAACAACCCCCCAAAAAATGGGCAGAAGATCTAAAGAGACGTTTCTTCAAAGGAGACACAGAGATGGCCAAGACGCACATGAAAAGCTGCTCAACAGCACTAATTATTAGAGAAATGCAAATCAAAACTACAATGAGGTATCACCTCACATCTGTTAGAATCGGCATCATCAGAAAATCTACAAACAACCAATTCTGGGGAGGGTGTGGACAAAAAGAGCCCTCTTCCACTATTTGTGGGAATGTAAATTGATACAGTCTCTATGGAGAACAGTATGGAGTTTCCTTAAAAAAACTAGAAATAGAATTACCATCTGATCCAGCAATCCCACATCTGGGCATATACCCAGAGAAAACCGTACATCAAAAAGGCACATTCACCACAATGTTCATTGCAGCACTATTTACAATAGCCAGGTAATGGAAGCAAACTAAATGCCCACAGAGAGATGAATGGATAAAGATGTGGCACATATATGAAATGGAATATTACTCGGCCATAAAAACGAATGAAACTGGGTCATTTGTAGAGACATCAATGGATCGAGAGACTGTCATACAGAATGAAGTAAGTCAGAAAGAGGAAAACAAATATTGTATATTAATGCATATATGTGGAACCTAAAAAATGGTACAGATGAACTGGTTTGCAGGGAAGAAATAGAGACACAGAGGTAGAGAACAAACGTATGGACAACAAGTGTGGGAAGCCCTGGTGTGGTGGTGGTGGGATGAGTTGGGAGATTGGGATTGACATGTATACATGTATATGCATAAAATACATAACTAATAATAACGTGATGTATAAAAACATAAAATTAAATTTCAAAATTTTAAAAAATAAAATTTAAAAATAAAACAGAAAAAAGTTCTTCCCGTCACACAGATGTATTTATAGGAATGAATTATTTCCATGCTTATATTTATAAATATATAAAAGAGGAATAAAATCTAACATGAACCATAAAAGAAAAAAAAAGTGAACCCCCGAGTTATACAGAGGAAAACCCTATCACGGCACTTGCTCCAGCGTTAAACAATTCTGAAAATGGTCAGAGGTGGGGAACCATCTGCCATACAGCCAGCAACCCACCCCCCACGCAAGGAGCGTCCTCATTGCAAAGCTGGGGGACCGTGCCGCGGCATCTGTGAGTAAACGTGAGCGGAGCCCCAGGCCAGCTGCTGCTGAACTGTTCCCACCCTTTCCAGGTAAAACACCTGAATATGTACAAGGGCTTGAAAGCCTAGAGCAAGGACCATGGAGCCACACCAGCGACAGCACGCAGGCCAACTTGGTGCCTGCAGGCCAGCCAGGGTGGTCCTGGACCCTGGAGCTCTTCCAGAAGCTTTCCATTGCCCTGCCTAAGATACCCCTCCTGTCCCGGCCACCACTGCTTTTTTCCTTCCTCACCTCTGTCCGGAGAGAAATTCCAGGGGAAGGTATGAGTGACACATCCTCTTCTTTACAGGCGGCAGCCTGGCAACTCCTGCAGAAAGGCCAGCAGAGCCCCACTCACCTCGGGCCACCCACAAAGCTGTGGCCCCTCACTCCCTCCCACCAGCACAGCCCCGAGACTGCTGATGGGGCAGAGAATATGGAGTCAGGCACAGCTTCAGGGGCTATTGCTGCCTGGAGCACTGTTTATATTGACCTCAACGAGGCACACCTGGGGAGAGCGGGCCGGCAGCGTAAGGCTGCCCAGGTCAGCTAATCCACAACCCTCAGGGAATCACATTGTTGAAAATGGACCCCGCTAAGGCAGAAGAGAAGCCAAGGAAAAAAAGGACACAATGCCATTTGCAGCACCGTAGATGAGTCTAGAAGTAATGACGTGACTTGTAGTAAGTCAGAAAGTGAAAGACACATATCCTATCATATCAGTTATAGGTGTTACCTAAAAATGGATACCAGGGCAGATATTTCCACGGAGAAGGGCAATCACAGATTCATTAAACAAACTTATGGTTCACCAATGGAAAAGTGTGAGTATTGGTTTCATTACGATACCGTGGTTAACAGATATATACAAACACAGGTGACATATATAATCACCAAAGACCTACAGAATACCAAGAGAGGACTACTCAACATTCTGTCATAACGTACATGGGAAAAGGATCCCAGGAAGAACAGTCATCTGTATATGTGTAAAAGAACCACATCTTCCACACCTACAACAAGCCAAACACTTTAATCAAACTTGCTGTAATATAAAATAAAAAATTAAATTAAAAACACGAACAAGAAGTAGTGAGACAAACGTGAGGGGCTTTCTCCTGGCACATTCCATTCTAAACTCCAATCTAGAACACCACTTCCACTGAGGCTCTCTTGCCCTAGTAACCAGATTTGGTAAGGGTGAACTGCTGCCTCCTTGTGGCCGTTTCACACAACAGCAGCTTTAATCCCAACGCTAATGGTCAGTTGATATTCAAAATCATTGCAGGCCTGTAAATGACACCTGCCCTGAAAACAAATCCTGGGGTCACCTATCGACCAAAAAATTCAAAGGACCTCCATATTTCAAAACGACCGTTTCAAAAGGCATATTTTATGCACATTAGTGTTCTGCTTCTTTACCTTTCTTTTCTTTTTTGTTAAAAAACACGGGAATGGAAAAAGGCATCCCTCAGAATGGGCGAAAATCGTTGCAGATGAATCAATGGACAGAGGTTTAATCTCCAATATATATAAAAACAGCTCATGCAGCTTAATATTAAAAAAACAAACAACCCAAAAAAAAATGGGCAGAAGATCTAAAGAGACGTTTCTTCAAAGGAGACACAGAGATGGCCAAGACGCACATGAAAAGCTGCTCAACAGCACTAATTATTAGAGAAATTCAAATCAAAACTACATTGAGGTATCACCTCACACTTGTTAGAATCGGCATCATCAGAAAATCTACAAACAACCAATTCTGGGGAGGGTGTGGACAAAAGGAGCCCTCTTCCACTATTGGTGGGAATGTAAATTGATACAGTCACTATGGAGAACAGTATGGAGTTTCCTTAAAAAAAATTAGAAATAGAATTACCATCTGATCCAGCAATCCCACTTCTGGGCATATACCCAGAGAATACCGTATTTAAAAAAGGCACATCCACCACAATGTTCGTTGCAGCACTATTTACAATAGCCAGGTAATGGAAGCAACCTAAATGCCCACAGACAGATGAATGGATAAAGATGTGGTACATATATAAAATGGAATATTACACCCCCATTAAAAGGAATGAAACTGGGTCATTTGTAGAGACATCGATGGATCGAGAGACTGTCATCCAGAATGAAGTAAGTCAGAAAGAGGAAAACAAATATTGTATATTAATGCATATATGTGGAGCCTAAAAATGGTACAGATGAACTGGTTTGCAGGGAAGAAATAGAGACACAGAGGTAGAGAACAAACGTATGGACACCAAGTGTGGGAAGCCATGGGATGGTGGTGTTGGGATGAGTTGGGAGTTTGGGATTGACCTGTATACATGTATAAGCATAAAATACATAACTAATAATAACGTGCTGTATAAAAAAAAAATAAAATAAAATTTCAAAATTTTAAAAAATAAAACTTAAAAATAAAACTGAAAAAATTCTTCCCGTCACACTGATGTATTTATAGGAATGAATTATTTCCATGCTTATATCTATAAATACATAAAAGAGGAATAAAATCTAACTTGAACCATAAAAGAAAAAAAAAACCTGAACCCACGAGTTATACAGAGGAAAACCCTATCAGGGCACTTGCTCCAGTGGTAAACAATTCTGAAATTGGTCAGAGGTGGGGAACCATCTCCCATACAGCCAGCAACCCACCCCCCACCCAAGGAGCGTCCTCATTGCAAAGCTGGGGGACCGTGCCGAGGCATCTGTGAGTAAACGTGAGCTGAGCCCCAGGCCAGCTGCTGCTGAACTGTTCCCACCCTTTCCAGGTAAAACACCTGAATATGTACAAGGGCTTGAAAGCCTAGAGGAAGGTCAGTGGAGCCACACCAGCGACAGCACGCAGGCCAACTTGGTGCCTGCAGGCCAGCCAGGGTGGCCCTGGCCCCGGGCGCTCTTCCAGAAGCTTTCCATTGCCCTGCCTGAGATACCCCTCCTGTCCCGGCCCCCACTGCTTTTTTCCTTCCTCACCTCTGTCCGGAGAGAAATTCCAGCGGAAGGTATGGGTGACACAACCTCTTCTTTACAGGCGGCAGCCTGGCAACTCCTGCAGAAAGGCCAGCAGAACCCCACTCACACGGGGCCACCCACAAAGCTGTGGCCCTTCACTACCTCCCACCAGCACAGCCCCGAGACTGCTGACGGGGCAGAGAATATGGAGTCAGGCACAGCTTCAGGGGATATTGCTGCCTGGAGCGCTGTTTATATTGAACTCAATTGGGCACACCTGGGGAGGGCGGGCTGGCAGGGTAAGGCTGCCCAGGTCAGCTAATCCACAACCCTCAGGGAATCACATTGTTGAAAATGGACCCCGCTAAGGCAGAAGACAAGCCAAGGGAAAAAAGGACACAATGCCATTTGCAGCACCGTAGATGAGTCCAGAAGTAATCACGTGACTTGTAGTAAGTCAGAAAGTGAAAGACACATATCATATCATATCACTTATAGGTGTTACCTAGAAATGGATACCAGGACAGATATTTCCACGGAGAAGGGCAATCACAGATTCATTAAACAAACTTATAGTTCACCAATGGAAAGGTGTGAGGATTGGTTTCATTAAGATACCGGGGTTAACAGACATATACAAACACAGGTGACATATATAATCACCAAAGACCTACAGAATACCAAGAGAGGACTACTCAACATTCTGTCATAACGTACATGGGAAAAGGATCCCAGGAAGAACAGACATCTGTATATGTGTAAAAGAACCACATCTTCCACACCTACAACAAGCCAAACATTGTAATCAAACTTGCTGTAATAAAAAATAAAAAATTAAATTAAAAACACGAACAAGATGTAGTGAGACAAACGTGAGGGGCTTTCTCCTGGCACATTCCATTCTAAATTCCAATCTAGAACACCACTTCCACTGAGGCTCTCTTGCCCTAGTAACCAGATTTGGTGAGGGTGAACTGCTGCCACCTTGTGGCCGTTTCACACAACAGCAGCTTTAGTCCCAGCGCTAAGGGTCAGTTGATATTCAAAATCATTGCAGGCCTGTAAATGACACCTGCCCTGAAAACAAATCCTGGGGTCACATATCGACCAAAAAATTCAAAGGACGTCCATATTTCAAAACGACCGTTTCAAAAGGCATATTTTATGCACATTAGTTTTCTGCTTCTTTTCCTTTCTTTACTTTTTTGTTAAAAAAAACGGGAATGGAAAAAGGCATCCCTCAGAATGGGCGAAAATCGTTGCAGACGAATCAATGGACAGAGATTTAATCTCCAATATATATAAACAGCTCATGCAGCTTAATATTAAAAAAACAAACAACCCCCCAAAAAATGGGCAGAAGATCTAAAGAGACATTTCTTCAAAGGAGACACAGAGATGGCCAAGACGCACATGAAAAGCTGCTCAACAGCACTAATTATTAGAGAAATGCAAATCAAAACTACAATGAGGTATCACCTCACACCTGTTAGAATCGGCATCATCAGAAAATCTACAAACAACCAATTCTGGGGAGGGTGTGGACAAAAGGAGCCCTCTTCCACTATTGGTGGGAATGTAAATTGATACAGTCACTATGGAGAACAGTATGGAGTTTCCTTAAAAAAATTAGAAATAGAATTACCATCTGATCCAGCAATCCCACTTCTGGGCATATACCCAGAGAAAACCGTATTTCAAAAAGGCACATTCACCACAATGTTCGTTGCAGCACTATTTACAATAGCCAGGTAATGGAAGCAACCTAAATGCCCACAGACAGATGAATGGATAAAGATGTGGTACATATATAAAATGGAATATTACTCGGCCATTAAAAGGAATGAAACTGGGTCATTTGTAGAGACATCGATGGATCGAGAGACTGTCATCCAGAATGAAGTAAGTCAGAAAGAGGAAAACAAATATTGTATATTAATGCATATATGTGGAGCCCAAAAATGGTACAGATGAACTGGTTTGCAGGGAAGAAATAGAGACACAGAGGTAGAGAACAAACGTATGGACACCAAGTGTGGGAAGCCATGGGGTGGTGGTGTTGGGATGAGTTGGGAGTTTGGGATTGACCTGTATACATGTATAAGCATAAAATACATAACTAATAATAACGTGCTGTATAAAAAAATAAATAAAATTAAATTTCAAAATTTTAAAAAATAAAACTTAAAAATAAAACAGAAAAAATTCTTCCCGTCACACAGATGTATTTATAGCAATGAATTATTTCCATGCTCATATCTATAAATACATAAAAGAGGAATAAAATCTAACTTGAACCATAAAAGAAAAAAAAAACCGAACCCAAGAGTTATACAGAGGAAAACCCTATCAGGGCACTTGCTCCAGTGGTAAACAATTCTGAAATTGGTCAGAGGTGGGGAACCATCTCCCATACAGCCAGCAACCCACCCCCCACCCAAGGAGCGTCCTCATTGCAAAGCTGGGGGACCGTGCCGAGGCATCTGTGAGTAAACGTGAGCTGAGCCCCAGGCCAGCTGCTGCTGAACTGTTCCCACCCTTTCCAGGTAAGACACCTGAATATGTACAAGGGCTTGAAAGCCTAGAGGAAGGTCAGTGGAGCCACACCAGCGACAGCACGCAGGCCAACTTGGTGCCTGCAGGCCAGCCAGGGTGGCCCTGGCCCCGGGCGCTCTTCCAGAAGCTTTCCATTGCCCTGCCTGAGATACCCCTCCTGTCCCGGACCCCACTGCTTTTTTCCTTCCTCACCTCTGTCCGGAGAGAAATTCCAGCGGAAGGTAAGGGTGACACAACCTCTTCTTTACAGGCGGCAGCCTGGCAACTCCTGCAGAAAGGCCAGCAGAACCCCACTCACACCGGGCCACCCACAAAGCTGTGGCCCTTCACTACCTCCCACCAGCACAGCCCCGAGACTGCTGACGGGGCAGAGAATATGGAGTCAGGCACAGCTTCAGGGGATATTGCTGCCTGGAGCGCTGTTTATATTGAACTCAATGAGGCACACCTGGGGAGGGCGGGCTGGCAGGGTAAGGCTGCCCAGGTCAGCTAATCCACAACCCTCAGGGAATCATTGTTGAAAATGGACCCCGCTAAGGCAGAAGACAAGCCAAGGGAAAAAAGGACACAATGCCATTTGCAGCACCGTAGATGAGTCCAGAAGTAATCACGTGACTTGTAGTAAGTCAGAAAGTGAAAGACACATATCATATCATATCACTTATAGGTGTTACCTAGAAATGGATACCAGGACAGATATTTCCACGGAGAAGGGCAATCACAGATTCATTAAACAAACTTATAGTTCACCAATGGAAACGTGTGAGGATTGGTTTCATTACGATACCGGGGTTAACAGACATATACAAACACAGGTGACATATATAATCACCAAAGACCTACAGAATACCAAGAGAGGACTACTCAACATTCTGTCATAACGTACATGGGAAAAGGATCCCAGGAAGAACAGACATCTGTATATGTGTAAAAGAACCACATCTTCCACACCTACAACAAGCCAAACATTGTAATCAAACTTGCTGTAATAAAAAATAAAAAAAAATTAAATTAAAAACACGAACAAGATGTAGTGAGACAAACGTGAGGGGCTTTCTCCTGGCACATTCCATTCTAAATTCCAATCTAGAACACCACTTCCACTGAGGCTCTCTTGCCCTAGTAACCAGATTTGGTAAGGGTGAACTGCTGCCAACTTGTGGCCGTTTCACACAACAGCAGCTTTAGTCCCAGCGCTAAGGGTCAGTTGATATTCAAAATCATTGCAGGCCTGTAAATGACACCTGCCCTGAAAACAAATCCTGGGGTCACATATCGACCAAAAAATTCAAAGGACGTCCATATTTCAAAACGACCGTTTCAAAAGGCATATTTTATGCACATTAGTTTTCTGCTTCTTTTCCTTTCTTTACTTTTTTGTTAAAAAAAACGGGAATGGAAAAAGGCATCCCTCAGAATGGGCGAAAATCGTTGCAGACGAATCAATGGACAGAGGTTTAATCTCCAATATATATAAACAGCTCATGCAGCTTAATATTAAAAAAACAAACAACCCCCCAAAAAATGGGCAGAAGATCTAAAGAGACATTTCTTCAAAGGAGACACAGAGATGGCCAAGACGCACATGAAAAGCTGCTCAACAGCACTAATTATTAGAGAAATGCAAATCAAAACTACAATGAGGTATCACCTCACACCTGTTAGAATCGGCATCATCAGAAAATCTACAAACAACCAATTCTGGGGAGGGTGTGGACAAAAGGAGCCCTCTTCCACTATTGGTGGGAATGTAAATTGATACAGTCACTATGGAGAACAGTATGGAGTTTCCTTAAAAAAATTAGAAATAGAATTACCATCTGATCCAGCAATCCCACTTCTGGGCATATACCCAGAGAAAACCGTATTTCAAAAAGGCACATTCACCACAATGTTCGTTGCAGCACTATTTACAATAGCCAGGTAATGGAAGCAACCTAAATGCCCACAGACAGATGAATGGATAAAGATGTGGTACATATATAAAATGGAATATTACTCGGCCATTAAAAGGAATGAAACTGGGTCATTTGTAGAGACATCGATGGATCGAGAGACTGTCATCCAGAATGAAGTAAGTCAGAAAGAGGAAAACAAATATTGTATATTAATGCATATATGTGGAGCCCAAAA
Source organism: Mesoplodon mirus (assembly GCF_964341445.2). NCBI lineage: Eukaryota > Metazoa > Chordata > Mammalia > Artiodactyla > Ziphiidae > Mesoplodon > Mesoplodon mirus. The sequence goes on along the minus strand of NW_028295749.1, from coordinate 1,138,546 downwards.
ATGGTACAGATGAACTGGTTTGCAGGGAAGAAATAGAGACACAGAGGTAGAGAACAAACGTATGGACACCAAGTGTGGGAAGCCATGGGGTGGTGCTGGTGGGATGAGTTGGGAGTTTGGGATTGACCTGTATACATGTATAAGCATAAAATACATAACTAATAATAAAGTGCTGTATAAAAAAATAAATAAAATTAAATTTCAAAATTTTAAAAAATAAAATTTAAAAATAAAACAGAAAAAATTCTTCCCGTCACAGAGATGTATTTATAGCAATGAATTATTTCCATGCTCATATCTATAAATACATAAAAGAGGAATAAAATCTAACTTGAACCATAAAAGAAAAAAAAACCTGAACCCAAGAGTTATACAGAGGAAAACCCTATCAGGGCACTTGCTCCAGTGGTAAACAATTCTGAAATTGGTCAGAGGTGGGGAATCATCTCCCATACAGCCAGCAACCCACCCCCCACGCAAGGAGCGTCCTCATTGCAAAGCTGGGGGACTGTACCGAGGCATCTGTGAGTAAAAGTGAGCTGAGCCCCAGGCCAGCTGCTGCTGAACTGTTCCCACCCTTTCCAGGTAAAACACCTGAATATGTACAAGGGCTTGAAAGCCTAGAGGAAGGTCCGTGGAGCCACACCAGCGACAGCACGCAGGCCAACTTGGTGCCTGCAGGCCAGCCAGGGAGGCCCTGGCCCCGGGCGCTCTTCCAGAAGCTTTCCATTGCCCTGCCTGTGATACCCCTCCTGTCCCGGCCCCCACTGCTTTTTTCCTTCCTCACCTCTGTCCGGAGAGAAATTCCAGCGGAAGGTATGGGTGACACAACCTCTTCTTTACAGGCGGCAGCCTGGCAACTCCTGCAGAAAGGCCAGCAGAACCCCACTCACACCAGGCCACCCACAAAGCTGTGGCCCTTCACTCCCTCCCACCAGCACAGCCCCGAGACTGCTGACGGGGCAGAGAATATGGAGTCAGGCACAGCTTCAGGGGATATTGCTGCCTGGAGCTCTGTTTATATTGAACTCAATGAGGCACACCTGTGGAGGGTGGGCTGGCAGGGTAAGGCTGCTCAGGTCAGCTAATCCACAACCCTCAGGGAATCACATTGTTGAAAATGGACCCCGCTAAGGCAGAAGAGAAGCCAAGGGAAAAAAGGACACAATGCCATTTGCAGCACCGTAGATGAGTCCAGAAGTAATCACGTGACTTGTAGTAAGTCAGAAAGTGAAAGACACATATCATATCATATCACTTATAGGTGTTACCTAGAAATGGATACAAGGACAGATATTTCCATGGAGAAGGGCAATCACAGATTCATTAAACACACTTATGGTTCACCAATGGAAAGGTGTGAGGATTGGTTTCATTACGATATCGGGGTTAACAGACATATACAAACACAGGTGACATATATAATCACCAAAGACCTACAGAATACCAAAAGAGGACTACTCAACATTCTGTCATAACGTACATGGGAAAAGGATCCCAGGAAGAACAGACATCTGTATATGTGTAAAAGAACCACATCTTCCACACCTACAACAAGCCAAACATTGTAATCAAACTTGCTGTAATAAAAAATAAAAAAAAAATTAAATTAAAAACACGAACAAGATGTAGTGAGACAAACGTGAGGGGCTTTCTCCTGGCACATTCCATTCTAAATTCCAATCTAGAACACCACTTCCACTGAGGCTCTCTTGCCCTAGTAACCAGATTTGCTAAGGGTGAACTGCTGCCACCTTGTGGCCGTTTCACACAACAGCAGCTTTAGTCCCAGCACTAACGGTCAGTTGATATTCAAAATCATTGCAGGCCTGTAAATGACACCTGCCCTGAAAACAAATCCTGGGGTCACATATCGACCAAAAAATTCAAAGGACGTCCATATTTCAAAACGACCGTTTCAAAAGGCATATTTTATGCACATTAGTTTTCTGCTTCTTTTCCTTTCTTTACTTTTTTGTTAAAAAAAACGGGAATGGAAAAAGGCATCCCTCAGAATGGGCGAAAATCGTTGCAGACGAATCAATGGACAGAGGTTTAATCTCCAATATATATAAACAGCTCATGCAGCTTAATATTAAAAAAACAAACAACCCCCCAAAAAATGGGCAGAAGATCTAAAGAGACGTTTCTTCAAAGGAGACACAGAGATGGCCAAGACGCACATGAAAAGCTGCTCAACAGCACTAATTATTAGAGAAATGCAAATCAAAACTACAATGAGGTATCACCTCACACCTGTTAGAATCGGCATCATCAGAAAATCTACAAACAACCAATTCTGGGGAGGGTGTGGACAAAAGGAGCCCTCTTCCACTATTGGTGGGAATGTAAATTGATACAGTCACTATGGAGAACAGTATGGAGTTTCCTTAAAAAAATTAGAAATAGAATTATCATCTGATCCAGCAATCCCACTTCTGGGCATATACCCAGAGAAAACCGTATTTCAAAAAGGCACATTCACCACAATGTTCGTTGCATCACTATTTACAATAGCCAGGTAATGGAAGCAACCTAAATGCCCACAGACAGATGAATGGATAAAGATGTTGTACATATATAAAATGGAATATTACTCGGCCATTAAAAGGAATGAAACTGGGTCATTTGTAGAGACATCGATGGATCGAGAGACTGTCATTCAGAATGAAGTAAGTCAGAAAGAGGAAAACAAATATTGTATATTAATGCATATATGTGGAGCCTAAAAATGGTACAGATGAACTGGTTTGCAGGGAAGAAATAGAGACACAGAGGTAGAGAACAAACGTATGGACACCAAGTGTGGGAAGCCATGGGGTGGTGCTGGTGGGATGAGTTGGGAGTTTGGGATTGACCTGTATACATGTATAAGCATAAAATACATAACTAATAATAAAGTGCTGTATAAAAAAATAAATAAAATTAAATTTCAAAATTTTAAAAAATAAAATTTAAAAATAAAACAGAAAAAATTCTTCCCGTCACAGAGATGTATTTATAGCAATGAATTATTTCCATGCTCATATCTATAAATACATAAAAGAGGAATAAAATCTAACTTGAACCATAAAAGAAAAAAAAACCTGAACCCAAGAGTTATACAGAGGAAAACCCTATCAGGGCACTTGCTCCAGTGGTAAACAATTCTGAAATTGGTCAGAGGTGGGGAATCATCTCCCATACAGCCAGCAACCCACCCCCCACGCAAGGAGCGTCCTCATTGCAAAGCTGGGGGACTGTACCGAGGCATCTGTGAGTAAAAGTGAGCTGAGCCCCAGGCCAGCTGCTGCTGAACTGTTCCCACCCTTTCCAGGTAAAACACCTGAATATGTACAAGGGCTTGAAAGCCTAGAGGAAGGACCGTGGAGCCACACCAGCGACAGCACGCAGGCCAACTTGGTGCCTGCAGGCCAGCCAGGGAGGCCCTGGCCCCGGGCGCTCTTCCAGAAGCTTTCCATTGCCCTGCCTGTGATACCCCTCCTGTCCCGGCCCCCACTGCTTTTTTCCTTCCTCACCTCTGTCCGGAGAGAAATTCCAGCGGAAGGTATGGGTGACACAACCTCTTCTTTACAGGCGGCAGCCTGGCAACTCCTGCAGAAAGGCCAGCAGAACCCCACTCACACCAGGCCACCCACAAAGCTGTGGCCCTTCACTCCCTCCCACCAGCACAGCCCCGAGACTGCTGACGGGGCAGAGAATATGGAGTCAGGCACAGCTTCAGGGGATATTGCTGCCTGGAGCTCTGTTTATATTGAACTCAATGAGGCACACCTGTGGAGGGTGGGCTGGCAGGGTAAGGCTGCTCAGGTCAGCTAATCCACAACCCTCAGGGAATCACATTGTTGAAAATGGACCCCGCTAAGGCAGAAGAGAAGCCAAGGGAAAAAAGGACACAATGCCATTTGCAGCACCGTAGATGAGTCCAGAAGTAATCACGTGACTTGTAGTAAGTCAGAAAGTGAAAGACACATATCATATCATATCACTTATAGGTGTTACCTAGAAATGGATACAAGGACAGATATTTCCATGGAGAAGGGCAATCACAGATTCATTAAACACACTTATGGTTCACCAATGGAAAGGTGTGAGGATTGGTTTCATTACGATATCGGGGTTAACAGACATATACAAACACAGGTGACATATATAATCACCAAAGACCTACAGAATACCAAAAGAGGACTACTCAACATTCTGTCATAACGTACATGGGAAAAGGATCCCAGGAAGAACAGACATCTGTATATGTGTAAAAGAACCACATCTTCCACACCTACAACAAGCCAAACATTGTAATCAAACTTGCTGTAATAAAAAATAAAAAAAAAATTAAATTAAAAACACGAACAAGATGTAGTGAGACAAACGTGAGGGGCTTTCTCCTGGCACATTCCATTCTAAATTCCAATCTAGAACACCACTTCCACTGAGGCTCTCTTGCCCTAGTAACCAGATTTGCTAAGGGTGAACTGCTGCCACCTTGTGGCCGTTTCACACAACAGCAGCTTTAGTCCCAGCACTAACGGTCAGTTGATATTCAAAATCATTGCAGGCCTGTAAATGACACCTGCCCTGAAAACAAATCCTGGGGTCACATATCGACCAAAAAATTCAAAGGACGTCCATATTTCAAAACGACCGTTTCAAAAGGCATATTTTACGCACATTAGTTTTCTGCTTCTTTTCCTTTCTTTACTTTTTTGTTAAAAAAAACGGGAATGGAAAAAGGCATCCCTCAGAATGGGCGAAAATCGTTGCAGACGAATCAATGGACAGAGGTTTAATCTCCAATATATATAAACAGCTCATGCAGCTTAATATTAAAAAAACAAACAACCCCCCAAAAAATGGGCAGAAGATCTAAAGAGACGTTTCTTCAAAGGAGACACAGAGATGGCCAAGACGCACATGAAAAGCTGCTCAACAGCACTAATTATTAGAGAAATGCAAATCAAAACTACAATGAGGTATCACCTCACACCTGTTAGAATCGGCATCATCAGAAAATCTACAAACAACCAATTCTGGGGAGGGTGTGGACAAAAGGAGCCCTCTTCCACTATTGGTGGGAATGTAAATTGATACAGTCACTATGGAGAACAGTATGGAGTTTCCTTAAAAAAATTAGAAATAGAATTATCATCTGATCCAGCAATCCCACTTCTGGGCATATACCCAGAGAAAACCGTATTTCAAAAAGGCACATTCACCACAATGTTCGTTGCAGCACTATTTACAATAGCCAGGTAATGGAAGCAACCTAAATGCCCACAGACAGATGAATGGATAAAGATGTTGTACATATATAAAATGGAATATTACTCGGCCATTAAAAGGAATGAAACTGGGTCATTTGTAGAGACATCGATGGATCGAGAGACTGTCATTCAGAATGAAGTAAGTCAGAAAGAGGAAAACAAATATTGTATATTAATGCATATATGTGGAGCCTAAAAATGGTACAGATGAACTGGTTTGCAGGGAAGAAATAGAGACACAGAGGTAGAGAACAAACGTATGGACACCAAGTGTGGGAAGCCATGGGGTGGTGCTGGTGGGATGAGTTGGGAGTTTGGGATTGACCTGTATACATATATAAGCATAAAATACATAACTAATAATAACGTGCTGTATAAAAAAATAAATAAAATTAAATTTCAAAATTTTAAAAAATAAAATTTAAAAATAAAACAGAAAAAATTCTTCCCGTCACACAGATGTATTTATAGGAAAGAATTATTTCCATGCTTATATCTATAAATACATAAAAGAGGAATAAAATCTAACTTGAACCATAAAAGAAAAAAAAAACCTGAACCCACGAGTTATACAGAGGAAAACCCTATCAGGGCACTTGTTCCAGTGGTAAACAATTCTGAAATTGGTCAGAGGTGGGGAATCATCTCCCATACAGCCAGCAACCCACCCCCCACGCAAGGAGCGTCCTCATTGCAAAGCTGGGGGACCGTGCCGAGGCATCTGTGAGTAAACGTGAGCTGAGCCCCAGGCCAGCTGCTGCTGAACTGTTCCCACCCTTTCCAGGTAAAACACCTGAATATGTACAAGGGCTTGAAAACCTAGAGGAAGGACCGTGGAGCCACACCAGCGACAGCACGCAGGCCAACTTGGTGCCTGCAGGCCAGCCAGGGTGGTCCTGGCCCCGGGCGCTCTTCCAGAAGCTTTCCATTGCCCTGCCTGAGATACCCCTCCTGTCCCGGCCCCCACTGCTTTTTTCCTTCCTCACCTCTGTCCGGAGAGAAATTCCAGCGGAAGGTAAGGGTGACACAACCTCTTCTTTACAGGCGGCAGCCTGGCAACTCCTGCAGAAAGGCCAGCAGAACCCCACTCACACCGGGCCACCCACAAAGCTGTGGCCCCTCACTCCCTCCCACCAGCACAGCCCCGAGACTGCTGACGGGGCAGAGAATATGGAGTCAGGCACAGCTTCAGGGGCTATTGCTGCCTGGAGCGCTGTTTATATTGACCTCAACGAGGCACACCTGGGGAGGGCGGGCTGGCAGGGTAAGGCTGCCCAGGTCAGCTAATCCACAACCCTCAGGGAATCACATTGTTGAAAATGGACCCCGCTAAGGCAGAAGAGAAGCCAAGGGAAAAAAGGACACAATGCCATTTGCAGCACCGTAGATGAGTCCAGAAGTAATCACGTGACTTGTAGTAAGTCAGAAAGTGAAAGACACATATCATATCATATCACTTATAGGTGTTACCTAGAAATGGATACCAGGGCAGATATTTCCACGGAGAAGGGCAATCACAGATTCATTAAACACACTTATGGTTCAGCAATGGAAAGGTGTGAGGATTGGTTTCATTACGATATCGGGGTTAACAGACATATACAAACACAGGTGACATATATAATCACCATACACCTACAGAATACCAAGAGAGGACTACTCAACATTCTGTCATAACGTACATTGGAAAAGGATCCCAGGAAGAACAGACATCTGTATATGTGTAAAAGAACCACATCTTCCACACCTACAACAAGCCAAACATTGTAATCAAACTTGCTGTAATAAAAAATAAAAAAATAAATTAAAAACACGAACAAGAAGTAGTGAGACAAACGTGAGGGGCTTTCTCCTGGCACATTCCATTCTAAATTCCAATCTAGAACACCACTTCCACTGAGGCTCTCTTGCCCTAGTAACCAGATTTGGTAAGGGTGAACTGCTGCCACCTTGTGGCCGTTTCACAAAACAGCAGCTTTAGTCCCATCGCTAACGGTCAGTTGATATTCAAAATCATTGCAGGCCTGTAAATGACACCTGCCCTGAAAACAAATCCTGGGGTCACATATCGACCAAAAAATTCAAAGGACGTCCATATTTCAAAACGACCGTTTCAAAAGGCATATTTTACGCACATTAGTTTTCTGCTTCTTTTCCTTTCTTTACTTTTTTGTTAAAAAAAAACGGGAATGGAAAAAGGCATCCCTCAGAATGGGCGAAAATCGTTGCAGACGAAACAATGGACAGAGGTTTAATCTCCAATATATATAAACAGCTCATGCAGCTTAATATTAAAAAAACAAACATCCCCCCAAAAAATGGGCAGAAGATCTAAAGAGACGTTTCTTCAAAGGAGACACAGAGATGGCCAAGACGCACATGAAAAGCTGCTCAACAGCACTAATTATTAGAGAAATGCAAATCAAAACTACAATGAGGTATCACCTCACACCTGTTAGAATCGGCATCATCAGAAAATCTACAAACAACCAATTCTGGGGAGGGTGTGGACAAAAGGAGCCCTCTTCCACTATTGGTGGGAATGTAAATTGATACAGTCACTATGGAGAACAGTATGGAGTTTCCTTAAAAAAACTAGAAATAGAATTACCATCTGATCTAGCAATCCCACTTCTGGGCATATACCCAGAGAAAACCGTAAATCAAAAAGGCACATTCACCACAATGTTCATTGCAGCACTATTTACAATAGCCAGGTAATGGAAGCAACCTAAATGCCCACAGACAGATGAATGGATAAAGATGTGGTACATATATGAAATGGAATATTACTCGGCCATAAAAAGGAATGAAACTGGGTCATTTGTAGAGACATCGATGGATCGAGAGACTGTCATACAGAATGAAGTAAGTCAGAAAGAGGAAAACAAATATTGTATATTAATGCATGTATGTGGAGCCTAAAAATGGTACAGATGAACTGGTTCGCAGGGAAGAAATAGAGACACAGAGGTAGAGAACAAACGTATGGACACCAAGTGTGGGAAGCCATGGGGTGGTGGTGGTGGGATGAATTGGGAGTTTGGGATTGACCTGTGTACATGTATATGCATAAAATACATAACTAATAATAACGTGCTGTATAAAAAAAATAAATAAAATTAAATTTCAAAATTTAAAAAAATAAAATTTAAAAATAAAACAGAAAAATGTTCTTCCCGTCACACAGATGTATTTATAGGAATGAATTATTTCCATGCTTATATCTATAAATACATAAAAGAGGAATAAAATCTAACTTGAACCATAAAAGAAAAAAAAACCTGAAACCACGAGTTATACAGAGGAAAACCCTATCAGGGCACTTGCTCCAGTGGTAAACAATTCTGAAATTGGTCAGAGGTGGGGAGCCATCTCCCATACAGCCATCAACCCACCCCCCACGCAAGGAGCGTCCTCATTGCAAAGCTGGGGGACCGTGCCGAGGCATCTGTGAGTAAACGTGAGCTGAGCCCCAGGCCAGCTGCTGCTGAACTGTTCCCACCCTTTCCAGGTAAAACACCTGAATATGTACAAGGGCTTGAAAGCCTAGAGGAAGGACCGTGGAGCCACACCAGCGACAGCACGCAGGCCAACTTGGTGCCTGCAGGCCAGCCAGGGTGGTCCTGGCCCCGGGCGCTCTTCCAGAAGCTTTCCGTTGCCCTGCCTGAGATACCCCTCCTGTCCCGGACCCCACTGCTTTTTTCCTTCCTCACCTCTGTCCGGAGAGAAATTCCAGCGGAAGGTATGGGTGACACAACCTCTTCTTTACAGGCGGCAGCCTGGCAACTCCTGCAGAAAGGACAACAGAACCCCACTCACACCGGGCCAACCACAAAGCTGTAGCCCCTCACTCCCTCCCACCAGCACAGCCCCGAGACTGCTGACGGGGCAGAGAATATGGAGTCAGGCACAGCTTCAGGGGCTATTGCTGCCTGGAGCGCTGTTTATATTGACCTCAACGAGGCACACCTGGGGAGGGCGGGCCGGCAGGGTAAGGCTGCCCAGGTCAGCTAATCCACAACCCTCAGGGAATCACATTGTTGAAAATGGACCCCGCTAAGGCAGAAGAGAAGCCAAGGGAAAAAAGGACACAATGCCATTTGCAGCACCGTAGATGAGTCTAGAAGTAATCACGTGACTTGTAGTAAGTCAGAAAGTGAAAGACACATATCATATTATATCACTTATAGGTGATACCTTAAAATGGATACCAGGGCAGATATTTCCACGGAGAAGGGCAATCACAGATTCATTAAACAAACTTATGGTTCACCAATGGAAACGTGTGAGGATTGGTTTCATTACGATATCGGGGTTAACAGACATATACAAACACAGGTGACATATATAATCACCAAACACCTACAGAATACCAAGAGAGGACTACTCAACATTCTGTCATAACGTACATGGGAAAAGGATCCCAGGAGGAACAGACATGTGTATATGTGTAAAAGAACCACGTCTTCCACACCTACAACAAGCCAAACATTGTAATCAAACTTGCTGTAAGAAAAAATAAAAAAATTAAATTAAAAACACGAACAAGAAGTAGTGAGACAAACGTGAGGGGCTTTCTCCTGGCACATTCCATTCTAAACTCCAATTTAGAACACCACTTCCACTGAGGCTCTCTTGCCCTAGTAACCAGATTTGGTAAGGGTGAACTGCTGCCACCTTGTGGCCGTTTCATACAACAGCAGCTTTAATCCCAACGCTAATGGTCAGTTGATATTCAAAATCATTGCAGGCCTGTAAATGACACCTGCCCTGAAAACAAATCCTGGGGTCACATATCGACCAAAATATTCAAAGGACGTCCATATTTCAAAACGACCATTTCAAAAGGCATATTTTACGCACATTAGTGTTCTGCTTCTTTTCCTTTCTTTCCATTTTTGTTAAAAAACAGGGGAATGGAAAAAGGCATCCCTCAGAATGGGCGAAAATCGTTGCAGACGAATCAATGGACAGAGGTTTAATCTCCAATATATATAAACAACTCATGCAGCTTAATATTAAAAAAAAAACAACCCAATACAAAAATGGGCAGAAGATCTAAAGAGACTTTTCTTCAAAGGAGACACAGAGATGGCCAAGACGCACATGAAAAGCTGCTCAACAGCACTAATTATCAGAGAAATGCAAATCAAAACTACAATGAGGTTTCACCTCACACCTGTTAGAATCGGCATCATCAGAAAATCTACAAACAACCAATTCTGGGGAGGGTGTGGACAAAAGGAGCCCTCTTCCACTATTGGTGGGAATGTAAATTGATACAGTCACTATGGAGAACAGTATGGAGTTTCCTTAAAAAAACTAGAAATAGAATTACCATCTGATCCAGCAATCCCACTTCTGGGCATATACCCAGAGAAAACCGTAAATCAAAAAGGCACATTCACCACAATGTTCATTGCAGCACTATTTACAATAGCCAGGTAATGGAAGCAACCTAAATGCCCACAGACAGATGAATGGATAAAGATGTGGTACATATATGAAATGGAATATTACTCGGCCATAAAAAGGAATGAAACTGGGTCATTTGTAGAGACATTGATGGATCGAGAGACTGTCATACAGAATGAAGTAAGTCAGAAAGAGGAAAACAAATATTGTATATTAATGCATGTATGTGGAGCCTAAAAATGGTACAGATGAACAGGTTTGCAGGGAAGAAATAGAGACACAGAGGTAGAGAACAAACGTATGGACACCAAGTGTGGGAATCCATGGGGTGGTGGTGGTGGGATGAATTGGGAGTTTGGGATTGACCGGTGTACATGTATATGCATAAAATACATAACTAATAATAACGTGCTGTATAAAAAAATAAATAAAATTAAATTTCAAAATTTAAAAAAATAAAATTTAAAAATAAAACAGAAAAAAGTTCTTCCTGTCACACAGATGTATTTATAGGAATGAATTATTTCCATGCTTATATCTATAAATACATAAAAGAGGAATAAAATCTAACTTGAACCATAAAAGAAAAAAAAAAACCTGAAACCACGAGTTATACAGAGGAAAACCCTATCAGGGCACTTGCTCCAGTGGTAAACAATTCTGAAATTGGTCAGAGGTGGGGAACCATCTCCCATACAGCCATCAACCCACCCCCCACGCAAGGAGCGTCCTCATTGCAAACCTGGGGGACTGTGCCGAGGCATCTGTGAGTAAACGTGAGCTGAGCCCCAGGCCAGCTGCTGCTGAACTGTTCCCACCCTTTCCAGGTAAAACACCTGAATATGTACAAGGGCTTGAAAGCCTAGAGGAAGGACTGTGGAGCCACACAAGCGACAGCACGCAGGACAACTTGGTGCCTGCAGGCCAGCCAGGGTGGTCCTGGCCCCGGGCGCTCTTCCAGAAGCTTTCCATTGCCCTGCCTGAGATACCCCTCCTGTCCCGGACCCCACTGCTTTTTTCCTTCCTCACCTCTGTCCGGAGAGAAATTCCAGCGGAAGGTATGGGTGACACAACCTCTTCTTTACAGGCGGCAGCCTGGCAACTCCTGCAGAAAGGACAACAGAACCCCACTCACACCGGGCCACCCACAAAGCTGTAGCCCCTCACTCCCTCCCACCAGCACAGCCCCGAGACTGCTGACGGGGCAGAGAATATGGAGTCAGGCACAGCTTCAGTGGCTATTGCTGCCTGGAGCGCTGTTTATATTGACCTCAACGAGGCACACCTGGGGAGGGCGGGCCGGCAGGGTAAGGCTGCCCAGGTCAGCTAATCCACAACCCTCAGGGAATCACATTGTTGAAAATGGACCCCGCTAAGGCAGAAGAGAAGCCAAGGGAAAAAAGGACACAATGCCATTTGCAGCAACTTAGATGAGTCTAGAAGTAATCACGTGACTTGTAGTAAGTCAGAAAGTGAAAGACACATATCATATCATATCACTTATAGGTGTTACCTAAAAATGGATACCAGGGCAGATATTTCCACGGAGAAGGGCAATCACAGATTCATTAAACAAACTTATGTTTCACCAATGGAAAGGTGTGAGGATTGGTTTCATTATGATATCGGGGTTAACAGACATATAAAAACACAGGTGACATATATAATCACCAAAGACCTACAGAATACCAAGAGAGGACTACTCAACATTCTGTCATAACGTACATGGGAAAAGGATCCCAGGAAGAACAGTCATCTGTATATGTGTAAAAGAACCACATTTTCCACACCTACAACAAGCCAAACATTGTAATCAAATTTGCTGTAATAAAAAATAAAAAATTAAATTAAAAACACGAACAAGAAGTAGTGAGACAAACGTGAGGGGCTTTCTCCTGGCACATTCCATTCTAAACTCCAATCTAGAACACCACTTCCACTGAGGCTCTCTTGCCCTAGTAACCAGATTTGGTAAGGGTGAACTGCTGCCTCCTTGTGGCCGTTTCACACAACAGCAGCTTTAATCCCAACGCTAATGGTCAGTTGATATTCAAAATCATTGCAGGCCTGTAAATGACACCTGCCCTGAAAACAAATCCTGGGGTCACCTATCGACCAAAAAATTCAAAGGACGTCCATATTTCAAAACGACCGTTTCAAAAGGCATATTTTATGCACATTAGTGTTCTGCTTCTTTACCTTTCTTTTCTTTTTTGTTAAAAAACACGGGAATGGAAAAAGGCATCCCTCAGAATGGGCGAAAATCGTTGCAGACGAATCAATGGACAGAGGTTTAATCTCCAATATATATATAAACAGCTCATGCAGCTTAATATTAAAAAAACAAACAACCCAAAAAAAAATGGGCAGAAGATCTAAAGAGACGTTTCTTCAAAGGAGACACAGAGATGGCCAAGACGCACATGAAAAGCTGCTCAACAGCACTAATTATTAGAGAAATTCAAATCAAAACTACATTGAGGTATCACCTCACACCTGTTAGAATCGGCATCATCAGAAAATCTACAAACAACCAATTCTGGGGAGGGTGTGGACAAAAGGAGCCCTCTTCCACTATTGGTGGGAATGTAAATTGATACAGTCACTATGGAGAACAGTATGGAGTTTCCTTAAAAAAACTAGAAATAGAATTACCATCTGATCCAGCAATCCCACTTCTGGGCATATACCCAGAGAATACCGTATTTCAAAAAGGCACATTCACCACAATGTTCGTTGCAGCACTATTTACAATAGCCAGGTAATGGAAGCAACCTAAATGCCCACAGACAGATGAATGGATAAAGAGTGGTACATATATAAAATGGAATATTACTCGGCCATTAAAAGGAATGAAACTGGGTCATTTGTAGAGACATCGATGGATCGAGAGACTGTCATCCAGAATGAAGTAAGTCAGAAAGAAGAAAACAAATATTGTATATTAATGCATATATGTGGAGCCTAAAAATGGTACAGATGAACTGGTTTGCAGGGAAGAAATAGAGACACAGAGGTAGAGAACAAACGTATGGACACCAAGTGTGGGAAGCCATGGGGTGGTGGTGTTGGGATGAGCTGGGAGTTTGGGATTGACCTGTATACATGTATAAGCATAAAATACATAACTAATAATAACGTGCTGTATAAAAAAATAAATAAAATTAAATTTCAAAATTTTAAAAAAATAAAACTTAAAAATAAACTGAAAAAATTCTTCCCGTCACACTGATGTATTTATAGGAATGAATTATTTCCATGCTTATATCTATAAATACATAAAAGAGGAATAAAATCTAACTTGAACCATAAAAGAAAAAAAAAACCTGAACCCACGAGTTATACAGAAGAAAATCCTATCAGGGCACTTGCTCCAGTGGTAAACAATTCTGAAATTGGTCAGAGGTGGGGAACCAACTCCCATACAGCCAGCAACCCACCCCCCACGCAAGGAGCGTCCTCATTGCAAAGCTGGGGGACCGTGCCGAGGCATCTGTGAGTAAACGTGAGCTGAGCCCCAGGCCAGCTGCTGCTGAATTGTTCCCACCCTTTCCAGGTAAAACACCTGAATATGTACAAGGGCTTGAAAGCCTAGAGGAAGGACCGTGGAGCCACTCCAGCGACAGCACGCAGGCCAACTTGGTGCCTGCAGGCCAGCCAGGGTGGCCCTGGCCCCGGGCGCTCTTCCAGAAGCTTTCCATTGCCCTGCCTGAGATACCCCTCCTGTCCCGGCCCCCACTGCTTTTTTCCTTCCTCACCTCTGTCCGGAGAGAAATTCCAGCAGAAGGTATGGGTGACACAACCTCTTCTTTACAGGCGGCAGCCTGGCAACTCCTGCAGAAAGGCCAGCAGAGCCCCACTCACACCGGGCCACCCACAAAGCTGTGGCCCCTCACTCCCTCCCACCAGCACAGCCCCGAGACTGCTGACGGGGCAGATAATATGGAGTCAGGCACAGCCTCAGGGGCTATTGCTGCCTGGAGTGCTGTTTATATTGACCTCAAAGAGGCACACCTGGGGAGGGCGGGCTGGCAGGGTAAGGCTGCCCAGGTCAGCTAATCCACAACCCTCAGGGAATCACATTGTTGAAAATGGACCCCGCTAAGGCAGAAGAGAAGCCAAGGGAAAAAAGGACACAATGCCATTTGCAGCACCGTAGATGAGTCCAGAAGTAATCACGTGACTTGTAGTAAGTCAGAAAGTGAAAGACACATATCATATCATATCACTTATACGTGTTACCTAGAAATGGATACCAGGACAGATATTTCCACGGAGAAGGTCAATCACAGATTCATTAAACACACTTATGGTTCAGCAATGGAAAGGTGTGAGGATTGGTTTCATTACGATATCGGGGTTAACAGACATATACAAACACAGGTGACATATATAATCACCAAACACCTACAGAATACCAAGAGAGGACTACTCAACATTCTGTCATAACGTACATGGGAAAAGGATCCCAGGAAGAACAGACATCTGTATATGTGTAAAAGAACCACATCTTCCACACCTACAACAAGCCAAACATTGTAATCAATCTTGCTGTAATAAAAAATAAAAAAATAAATTAAAAACACGAACAAGAAGTAGTGAGACAAACGTGAGGGGCTTTCTCCTGGCACATTCCATTCTAAATTCCAATCTAGAACACCACTTCCACTGAGGCTCTCTTGCCCTAGTAACCAGATTTGGTAAGGGTGAACTGCTGCCACCTTGTGGCCGTTTCACACAACAGCAGCTTTAGTCCCAGCGCTAAGGGTCAGTTGATATTCAAAATCATTGCAGGCATGTAAATGACACCTGCCCTGAAAACAAATCCTGGGGTCACATATCGACCAAAAAATTCAAAGGACGTCCATATTTCAAAACGACCGTTTCAAAAGGCATATTTTACGCACATTAGTTTTCTGCTTCTTTTCCTTTCTTTACTTTTTTGTTAAAAAAACGGGAATGGAAAAAGGCATCCCTCAGAATGGGCGAAAATCGTTGCAGACGAATCAATGGACAGAGGTTTAATCTCCAATATATATAAACAGCTCATGCAGCTTAATATTAAAAAAACAAACAACCCCCCAAAAAATGGGCAGAAGATCTAAAGTGACGTTTCTTCAAAGGAGACACAGAGATGGCCAAGACGCACATGAAAAGCAGCTCAACAGCACTAATTATT
This sequence comes from Mesoplodon mirus, assembly GCF_964341445.2. Lineage (NCBI taxonomy): Eukaryota > Metazoa > Chordata > Mammalia > Artiodactyla > Ziphiidae > Mesoplodon > Mesoplodon mirus. The sequence goes on along the minus strand of NW_028295749.1, from coordinate 1,122,685 downwards.
AGAGAAATGCAAATCAAAACTACAATGAGGTATCACCTCACACCTGTTAGAATCGGCATCATCAGAAAATCTACAAACAACCAATTCTGGGGAGGGTGTGGACAAAAGGAGCCCTCTTCCACTATAGGTGGGAATGTAAATTGATACAGTCACTATGGAGAACAGTATGGAGTTTCCTTAAAAAAATTAGAAATAAAATTACCATCTGATCCAGCAATCCCACTTCTGGGCATATACCCAGAGAAAACCGTATTTCAAAAAGGCACATTCACCACAATGTTCGTTGCAGCACTATTTACAATAGCCAGGTAATGGAAGCAACCTAAATGCCCACAGACAGATGAATGGATAAAGATGTGGTACATATATAAAATGGAATATTACACCCCCATTAAAAGGAATGAAACTGGGTCATTTGTAGAGACATCGATGGATCGAGAGACTGTCATCCAGAATGAAGTAAGTCAGAAAGAGGAAAACAAATATTGTATATTAATGCATATATGTGGAGCCTAAAAATGGTACAGATGAACTGGTTTGCAGGGAAGAAATAGAGACACAGAGGTAGAGAACAAACGTATGGACACCAAGTGTGGGAAGCCATGGGGTGGTGGTGGTGGGATGAGTTGGGAGTTTGGGATTGACCTGTATACATGTATAAGCATAAAATACATAACTAATAATAACGTGCTGTATAAAAAAATAAATAAAATTAAATTTCAAAATTTTAAAATATAAAATTTAAAAATAATACAGAAAAAATTCTTCCCGTCACACAGATGTATTTATAGGAATGAATTATTTCCATGCTTATATCTATAAATACATAAAAGAGGAATAAAATCTAACTTGAACCATAAAAGAAAAAAAAAACCTGAACCCAAGAGTTATACAGAGGAAAACCCTATCAGGGCACTTGCTCCAGTAGTAAACAATTCTGAAATTGGTCAGAGGTGGGGAACCATCTCCCATACAGCCAGCAACCCACCCCCCACGCAAGGAGCGTCCTCATTGCAAAGCTGGGGGACCGTGCCGAGGCATCTGTGAGTAAACTTGAGCTGAGCCCCAGGCCAGCTGCTGCTGAACTGTTCCCACCCTTTCCAGGTAAAACACCTGAATATGTACAAGGGCTTGAAAGCCTAGAGGAAGGACCGTGGAGCCACACAAGCGACAGCACGCAGGCCAACTTGGTGCCTGCAGGCCAGCCAGGGTGGCCCTGGCCCCGGGCGCTCTTCCAGAAGCTTTCCATTGCCCTGCCTGAGATACCCCTCCTGTCCCGGCCCCCACTGCTTTTTTCCTTCCTCACCTCTGTCCGGAGAGAAATTCCAGCGGAAAGTATGGGTGACACAACCTCTTCTTTACAGGCGGCAGCCTGGCAACTCCTGCAGAAAGGCCAGCAGAGCCCCACTCACACCGGGCCACCCACAAAGCTGTGGCCCCTCACTCCCTCCCACCAGCACAGCCCCGAGACTGCTGACGGGGCAGAGAATATGGAGTCAGGCACAGCTTCAGGGGCTATTGCTGCCTGGAGCGCTGTTTATATTGACCTCAACGAGGCACACCTGGGGAGGGCGGGCTGGCAGGGTAAGGCTGCCCAGGTCAGCTAATCCACAACCCTCAGGGAATCACATTGTTGAAAATGGACCCCACTAAGGCAGAAGAGAAGCCAAGGGAAAAAAGGACACAATGCCATTTGCAGCACCGTAGATGAGTCCAGAAGTAATCACGTGACTTGTAGTAAGTCAGAAAGTGAAAGACACATATCATATCATATCACTTATAGGTGTTACCTAGAAATGGATACCAGGACAGATATTTCCACGGAGAAGGGCAATCACAGATTCATTAAACACACTTATGGTTCACCAATGGAAAGGTGTGAGGATTGGTTTCATTACGATATCGGGGTTAACAGACATATACAAACACAGGTGACATATATATTCACCAAAGACCTACAGAATACCAAGAGAGGACTACTCAACATTCTGTCATAACGTACATGGGAAAAGGATCCCAGGAAGAACAGACATCTGTATATGTGTAAAAGAACCACATCTTCCACACCTACAACAAGCCAAACATTGTAATCAAACTTGCTGTAATAAAAAATAAAAAAAAATTAAATTAAAAACACGAACAAGATGTAGTGAGACAAACGTGAGGGGCTTTCTCCTGGCACATTCCATTCTAAATTCCAATCTAGAACACCACTTCCACTGAGGCTCTCTTGTCCTAGTAACCAGATTTGGTAAGGGTGAACTGCTGCCACCATGTGGCCGTTTCACACAACAGCAGCTTTAGTCCCAGCGCTAAGGGTCAGTTGATATTCAAAATCATTGCAGGCCTGTAAATGACACCTGCCCTGAAAACAAATCCTGGGGTCACATATCGACCAAAAAATTCAAAGGACGTCCATATTTCAAAACGACCGTTTCAAAAGGCATATTTTACGCACATTAGTTTTCTGCTTCTTTACCTTTCTTTACTTTTTTGTTAAAAAAAACGGGAATGGAAAAAGGCATCCCTCAGAATGGGCGAAAATCGTTGCAGACGAATCAATGGACAGAGGTTTAATCTCAAATATATATAAACAGTTCATGCAGCTTAATATTAAAAAAAACAAACAACCCCCCAAAAAATGGGCAGAAGATCTAAAGAGACGTTTCTTCAAAGGAGACACAGAGATGGCCAAGACGCACATGAAAAGCTGCTCAACAGCACTAATTATTAGAGCAATGCAAATCAAAACTACAATGAGTTATCACCTCACAACTGTTAGAATCGGCATCATCAGAAAATCTACAAACAACCAATTCTGGGGAGGGTGTGGACAAAAGGAGCCCTCTTCCACTATTGGTGGGAATGTAAATTGATACAGTCACTATGGAGAACAGTATGGAGTTTCCTTAAAAAAATTAGAAATAGAATTACCATCTGATCCAGCAATCCCACTTCTGGGCATATACCCAGAGAATACCGTATTTCAAAAAGGCACATTCACCACAATGTTCGTTGCAGCACTATTTACAATAGCCAGGTAATGGAAGCAACCTAAATGCCCACAGACAGATGAATGGATAAAGATGTCGTACATATATGAAATGGAATATTACTCGGCCATAAAAAGGAATGAAACTGGGTCATTTGTAGAGACATCGATGGATCGAGAGTCTGTCATACAGAATGAAATAAGTCAGAAAGAGGAAAACAAATATTGTATATTAATGCATATATGTGGAGCCTAAAAATGGTACAGATGAACTGGTTTGCAGGGAAGAAATAGAGACACAGAGGTAGAGAACAAACGTATGGACACCAAGTGAAGGAAGCCATGGGGTGGTGGTGGTGGGATGAGTTGGGAGATTGGGATTGACATGTATACATGTATATGCATAAAATACATAACTAATAATAAGGTGCTGTATAAAAAAATAAATAAAATTAAATTTCAAAATTTTAAAATATAAAATTTAAAAATAAAACAGAAAAAGGTCTTCCCGTCACACAGATGTATTCATAGGAATGAATTATTTCCATGCTTATATCTATAAATACATAAAAGAGGAATAAAATCTAACTTGAACCATAAAAGAAAAAAAAACCTGAACCCACGAGTTATACAGAGGAAAACCCTATCAGGGCACTTGCTCCAGTGGTAAACAATTCTGAAATTGGTCAGAGGTGGGGAACCATCTCCCATACAGCCAGCAACCCAACCCCCACGCAAGGAGCGTCCTCATTGCAAAGCTGGGGGACCGTGCCGAGGCATCTGTGAGTACACGTGAGCTGAGCCCCAGGCCAGCTGCTGCTGAACTGTTCCCACCCTTTCCAGGTAAAACACCTGAATATGTACAAGGGCTTGAAAGCCTAGAGGAAGGACCGTGGAGCCACACCAGCGACAGCACGCAGGCCAACTTGGTGCCTGCAGGCCAGCCAGGGTGGTCCTGGCCCCGGGTGCTCTTCCAGAAGCTTTCCATTGCCCTGCCTGAGATACCCCTCCTGTCCCGGCCCCCACTGCTTTTTTCCTTCCTCACCTCTGTCCGGAGAGAAATTCCAGCGGAAGGTATGGGTGACACAACCTCTTCTTTACAGGCGGCAGCCTGGCAACTCCTGCAGAAAGGCCAGCAGAACCCCACTCACACCGGGCCACCCACAAAGCTGTGGCCCCTCACTCCCTCCCACCAGCACAGCCCCGAGACTGCTGACGGGGCAGAGAATATGGAGTCAGGCACAGCTTCAGGGGCTATTGCTGCCTGGAGCGCTGTTTATATTGACCTCAACGAGGCACACCTGGGGAGGGCGGGCTGGCAGGGTAAGGCTGCCCAGGTCAGCTAATCCACAACCCTCAGGGAATCACATTGTTGAAAATGGACCCCGCTAAGGCAGAAGACAAGCCAAGGGAAAAAAGGACACAATGCCATTTGCAGCACCGTAGATGAGTCCAGAAGTAATCACGTGACTTGTAGTAAGTCAGAAAGTGAAAGACACATATCATATCATATCACTTATAGGTGTTACCTAGAAATGGATACCAGGGCAGATATTTCCACGGAGAAGGGCAATCACAGATTCATTAAACAAACTTATGGTTCACCAATGGAAAGGTGTGAGGATTGGTTTCATTATGATATCGGGGTTAACAGACATATAAAAACACAGGTGACATATATAATCACCAAAGACCTACAGAATACCAAGAGAGGACTACTCAACATTCTGTCATAACGTACATGGGAAAAGGATCCCAGGAAGAACAGTCATCTGTATATGTGTAAAAGAACTTCATTTTCCACACCTACAACAAGCCAAACATTGTAATCAAACTTGCTGTAATAAAAAATAAAAAATTAAATTAAAAACACGAAAAAGAAGTAGTGAGACAAACGTGAGGGGCTTTCTCCTGGCACATTCCATTCTAAACTCCAATCTAGAACACCACTTCCACTGAGGCTCTCTTGCCCTAGTAACCAGATTTGGTAAGGGTGAACTGCTGCCTCCTTGTGGCCGTTTCACACAACAGCAGCTTTAATCCCAACGCTAATGGTCAGTTGATATTCAAAATCATTGCAGGCCTGTAAATGACACCTGCCCTGAAAACAAATCCTTGGGTCACATATCGACCAAAAAATTCAAAGGACGTCCATATTTCAAAACGACCGTTTCAAAAGGCATATTTTACGCACATTAGTGTTCTGCTTCTTTACCTTTCTTTTCTTTTTTGTTAAAAAACACGGGAATGGAAAAAGGCATCCCTCAGAATGGGCGAAAATCGTTGCAGACGAATCAATGGACAGAGGTTTAATCTCCAGTATATATATAAACAGCTCATGCAGCTTAATATTAAAAAAACAAACATCCCCAAAAAAATGGGCAGAAGATCTAAAGAGACGTTTCTTCAAAGGAGACACGGAGATGGCCAAGTCGCACATGAAAAGCCTCTCAACAGCACTAATTATTAGAGAAATTCAAATCAAAACTACTATGAGGTATCACCTCACACCTGTTAGAATCGGCATCATCAGAAAATCTACAAGCAACCAATTCTGGGGAGGGTGTGGACAAAAGGAGCCCTCTTCCACTATTGGTGGGAATGTAAATTGATACAGTCACTATGGAGAACAGTATGGAGTTTCCTTAAAAAAATTAGAAATAGAATTACCATCTGATCCAGCAATCCCACTTCTGGGCATATACCCAGAGAAAACCGTATTTCAAAAATGCACATTCACCACAATGTTCGTTGCAGCACTATTTACAATAGCCAGGTAATGGAAGCAAACTAAATGCCCACAGACAGATGAATGGATAAAGATGTGGTACATATATAAAATGGAATATTACTCGGCCATTAAAAGGAATGAAACTCGGTCATTTGTAGAGACATCGATGGATCGAGAGACTGTCATCCAGAATGAAGTAAGTCAGAAAGAGGAAAACAAATATTGTATATTAATGCATATATGTGGAGCCTAAAAATGGTACAGATGAACTGGTTTGCAGGGAAGAAATAGAGACACAGAGGTAGAGAACAAACGTATGGACACCAAGTGTGGGAAGCCATGGGGTGGTGGTGTTGGGATGAGTTGGGAGTTTGGGTTTGACCTGTATACATGTATAAGCATAAAATACATAACTAATAATAACGTGCTGTATAAAAAAATAAATAAAATTAAATTTCAAAATTTTAAAAAATAAAACTTAAAAATAAAACTGAAAAAATTCTTCCCGTCACACAGATGTATTTATAGGAATGAATTATTTCCATGCTTATATCTATAAATACATAAAAGAGGAATAAAATCTAACTTGAACCATAAAAGAAAAAAAAAACCTGAACCCAAGAGTTATACAGAGGAAAACCCTATCAGGGCACTTGCTCCAGTGGTAAACAATTCTTAAATTGGTCAGAGGTGGGGTACCATCTCCCATACAGCCAGCAACCCACCCCCCACGCAAGGAGCGTCCTCATTGCAAAGCTGGGGGACCGTGCCGAGGCATCTGTGAGTAAACGTGAGCTGAGCCCCAGGCCAGCTGCTGGGGAACTGTTCCCACCCTTTCCATGTAAAACACCTGAATATGTACAAGGGCTTGAAAGCCTAGAGGAAGGACCGTGGAGCCACACAAGCGACAGCACGCAGGCCAACTTGGTGCCTGCAGGCCAGCCAGGGTGGTCCTGGCCCCGGGCGCTCTTCCAGAAGCTTTCCATTGCCCTGCCTGAGATACCCCTCCTGTCCCGGCCCCCACTGCTTTTTTCCTTCCTCACCTCTGTCCGGAGAGAAATTCCAGCGGAAGGTATGGGTGACACAACCTCTTCTTTACAGGCGGCAGCCTGGCAGCTCCTGCAGAAAGGCCAGCAGAACCCCACTCACACCGGGCCACCCACAAAGCTGTGGCCCCTCACTCCCTCCCACCAGCACAGCCCCGAGACTGCTGACGGGGCAGAGAATATGGAGTCAGGCACAGCTTCAGGGGCTATTGCTGCCTGGAGCGCTGTTTATATTGACCTCAACGAGGCACACCTGGGGAGGGCCGGCTGGCAGGGTAAGGCTGCCCAGGTCAGCTAATCCACAACCCTCAGGGAATCACATTGTTGAAAATGGACCCCGCTAAGGCAGAAGAGAAGCCAAGGGAAAAAAGGACACAATGCCATTTGCAGCACCATAGATGAGTCCAGAAGTAATCACGTGACTTGTAGTAAGTCAGAAAGTGAAAGACACATATCATATCATATCACTTATAGGTGTTACCTAGAAATGGATACCAGGACAGATATTTCCACGGAGAAGGGCAATCACAGATTCATTAAACACACTTATGGTTCAGCAATGGAAAGGTGTGAGGATTGGTTTCATTACGATATCGGGGTTAACAGACATATACAAACACAGGTGACATATATAATCACCAAAGACCTACAGAATACCAAGAGAGGACTACTCAACATTCTGTCATAACGTACATGGGAAAAGGATCCCAGGAAGAACAGACATCTGTATATGTGTAAAAGAACCACATCTTCCACACCTACAACAAGCCAAACATTGTAATCAAACTTGCTGTAATAAAAAATAAAAAAAAATTAAATTAAAAACACGAACAAGATGTAGTGAGACAAACGTGAGGGGCTTTCTCCTGGCACATTCCATTCTAAATTCCAATCTAGAACACCACTTCCACTGAGGCTCTCTTGCCCTAGTAACCAGATTTGCTAAGGGTGAACTGCTGCCACCTTGTGGCCGTTTCACACAACAGCAGCTTTAGTCCCAGCGCTAAGGGTCAGTTGATATTCAAAATCATTGCAGGCCTGTAAATGACACCTGCCCTGAAAACAAATCCTGGGGTCACATATCGACCAAAAAATTCAAAGGACGTCCATATTTCAAAACGACCGTTTCAAAAGGCATATTTTACGCACATTAGTTTTCTGCTTCTTTACCTTTCTTTACTTTTTTGTTAAAAAAAACGAGAATGGAAAAAGGCATCCCTCAGAATGGGCGAAAATTGTTGCAGCCGAATCAATGGACAGAGGTTTAATCTCCAATATATATAAACAGTTCATGCAGCTTAATATTAAAAAAACAAACAACCCCCCAAAAAATGGGCAGAAGATCTAAAGAGACGTTTCTTCAAAGGAGACACAGAGATGGCCAAGACGCACATGAAAAGCTGCTCAACAGCACTAATTATTAGAGAAATGCAAATCAAAAGTACAATGAGTTATCACTTCACACCTGTTAGAATCGGCATCATCAGAAAATCTACAAACAACCAATTCTGGGGAGGGTGTGGACAAAAGGAGCCCTCTTCCACTATTGGTGGGAATGTAAATTGATACAGTCACTATGGAGAACAGTATGGAGTTTCCTTAAAAAAATTAGAAATAGAATTACCATCTGATCCAGCAATCCCACTTCTGGGCATATACCCAGAGAATACCGTATTTCAAAAAGGCACATTCACCACAATGTTCGTTGCAGCACTATTTACAATAGCCAGGTAATGGAAGCAACCTAAATGCCCACAGACAGATGAATGGATAAAGATGTGGTACATATATAAAATGGAATATTACTCGGCCATTAAAAGGAATGAAACTGGGTCATTTGTAGAGACATCGATGGATCGAGAGACTGTCATCCAGAATGAAGTAAGTCAGAAAGAGGAAAATAAATATTGTATATTAATGCATATATGTGGAGCCTAAAAATGGTACAGATGAACTGGTTTGCAGGGAAGAAATAGAGACACAGAGGTAGAGAACAAACGTATGGACACCAAGTGTGGGAAGCCATGGGGTGGTGGTGTTGGGATGAGTTGGGAGTTTGGGTTTGACCATTATACATGTATAAGCATAAAATACATAACTAATAATAACGTGCTGTATAAAAAAATAAATAAAATTAAATTTCAAAATTTTAAAAAATAAAATTTAAAAATAAAACAGAAAAAATTCTTCCCGTCACACATATGTATTTATAGGAATGAATTATTTCCATGCTTATATCTATAAATACATAAAAGAGGAATTAAATCTAACTTGAACCATAAAAGAAAAAAAAAACCTGAACCCACGAGTTATACAGAGGAAAACCCTATCAGGGCACTTGCTCCAGTGGTAAACAATTCTTAAATTGGTCAGAGTTGTGGTACCATCTCCCATACAGCCAGCAACCCACCCCCCACGCAAGGAGCGTCCTCATTGCAAAGCTGGGGGACTGTGCCGAGGCATCTGTGAGTAAACGTGAGCTGAGCCCCAGGCCAGCTGCTGGGGAACTGTTCCCACCCTTTCCAGGTAAAACACCTGAATATGTACAAGGGCTTGAAAGCCTAGAGGAAGGACCATGGAGCCACACAAGCGACAGCACGCAGGCCAACTTGGTGCCTGCAGGCCAGCCAGGGTGGTCCTGGCCCCGGGCGCTCTTCCAGAAGCTTTCCATTGCCCTGCCTGAGATACCCCTCCTGTACCGGCCCCCACTGCTTTTTTCCTTCCTCACCTCTGTCCGGAGAGAAATTCCAGCGGAAGGTATGGGTGACACAACCTCTTCTTTACAGGCGGCAGCCTGGCAGCTCCTGCAGAAAGGCCAGCAGAACCCCACTCACACCGGGCCACCCACAAAGCTGTGGCCCCTCACTCCCTCCCACCAGCACAGCCCCGAGACTGCTGACGGGGCAGAGAATATGGAGTCAGGCACAGCTTCAGGGGCTATTGCTGCCTGGAGCGCTGTTTATATTGACCTCAACGAGGCACACCTGGGGAGGGCCGGCTGGCAGGGTAAGGCTGCCCAGGTCAGCTAATCCACAACCCTCAGGGAATCACATTGTTGAAAATGGACCCCGCTAAGGCAGAAGAGAAGCCAAGGGAAAAAAGGACACAATGCCATTTGCAGCACCATAGATGAGACCAGAAGTAATCACGTGACTTGTAGTAAGTCAGAAAGTGAAAGACACATATCATATCATATCACTTATAGGTGTTACCTAGAAATGGATACCAGGACAGATATTTCCACGGAGAAGGGCAATCACAGATTCATTAAACAAACTTATGGTTCACCAATGGAAAGGTGTGAGGATTGGTTTCATTACGATATCGGGGTTAACAGACATATACAAACACAGGTGACATATATAATCACCAAAGACCTACAGAATACCAAGAGAGGACTACTCAACATTCTGTCATAACGTACATGGGAAAAGGATCCCAGGAAGAACAGACATCTGTATATGTGTAAAAGAACCACATCTTCCACACCTACAACAAGCCAAACATTGTAATCAAACTTGCTGTAATAAAAAATAAAAAAAAATTAAATTAAAAACACGAACAAGATGTAGTGAGACAAACGTGAGGGGCTTTCTCCTGGCACATTCCATTCTAAATTCCAATCTAGAACACCACTTCCACTGAGGCTCTCTTGCCCTAGTAACCAGATTTGCTAAGGGTGAACTGCTGCCACCTTGTGGCCGTTTCACACAACAGCAGCTTTAATCCCAGCGCTAAGGGTCAGTTGATATTCAAAATCATTGCAGGCCTGTAAATGACACCTGCCCTGAAAACAAATCCTGGGGTCACATATCGACCAAAAAATTCAAAGGACGTCCATATTTCAAAACGACCGTTTCAAAAGGCATATTTTACGCACGTTAGTTTTCTGCTTCTTTTCCTTTCTTTACTTTTTTGTTAAAAAAAACGGGAATGGAAAAATGCATCCCTCAGAATGGGCGAAAATCGTTGCAGACGAATCAATGGACAGAGGTTTAATCTCCAATATATATAAACAGCTCATGCAGCTTAATATTAAAAAAACAAACAACCCCCCAAAATATGGGCAGAAGATCTAAAGAGACGTTTCTTCAAAGGAGACACAGAGATGGCCAAGACGCACATGAAAAGCTGCTCAACAGCACTAATTATCAGAGAAATGCAAATCAAAACTACAATGAGGTATCACCTCACACCTGTTAGAATCGGCATCATCAGAAAATCTACAAACAACCAATTCTGGGGAGGGTGTTGACAAAAGGAGCCCTCTTCCATAATTGGTGGGAATGTAAATTGATACAGTCACTATGGAGAACAGTATGGAGTTTCCTTAAAAAAATTAGAAATAGAATTACCATCTGATCCAGCAATCCCACTTCTGGTCATATACCCAGAGAATACCGTATTTCTAAAAGGCACATTCACCACAATGTTCGTTTCAGCACTATTTACAATAGCCAGGTAATGGAAGCAACCTAAATGCCCACAGACAGATGAATGGATAAAGATGTGGTACATATATAAAATGGAATATTACACGGCCATTAAAAGGAATGAAACTGGGTCATTTGTAGAGACATCGATGGATCGAGAGACTGTCATACAGAATGAAGTAAGTCAGAAAGAGGAAAACAAATATTGTATATTAATGCATATATGTGGAGCCTAAAAATGGTACAGATGAACTGGTTTGCAGGGAAGAAATAGAGACACAGAGGTAGAGAACAAACGTATGGACACCAAGTGTGGGAAGCTATGGGGTGGTGGTGGTGGGATGAGTTGGGAGTTTGGGATTGACCTGTATACATGTATATGCATAAAATACATAACTAATAATAACGTGCTGTATAAAAAAAATAAATAAAATTAAATTTCAAAATTTTAAAAAATAAAATTTAAAAATAAAACCGAAAAAAGTTCTTCCCGTCACACAGATGTATTTATAGCAATGAATTATTTCCATGCTTATATCTATAAATACATAAAAGAGGAATAAAATCTAACTTGAACCATAAAAGAAAAAAAAAACCTGAACCCACGAGTTATACAGAGGAAAACCCTATCAGGGCACTTGCTCCAGTGGTAAACAATTCTGAAATTGGTCAGAGGTGGGGAATCATCTCCCATACAGCCAGCAAACCACCCCCCACGCAAGGAGCGTCCTCATTGCAAAGCTTGGGGACTGTGCCGAGGCATCTGTGAGTAAACGTGAGCTGAACCCCAGGCCAGCTGCTGCTGAACTGTTCCCACCCTTTCCAGGTAAAACACCTGAATATGTACAAGGGCTTGAAAGCCTAGAGGAAGGTCCGTGGAGCCACACCAGCGACAGCACGCAGGCCAACTTGGTGCCTGCAGGCCAGCCAGGGTGGTCCTGGCCCCGGGCGCTCTTCCAGAAGCTTTCCATTGCCCTGCCTGAGATACCCCTCCTGTCCCGGCTCCCACTGCTTTTTTCCTTCCTCACCTCTGTCCGGAGAGAAATTCCAGCGGAAGGTATGGGTGACACAACTTCTTCTTTACAGGCGGCAGCCTGGCAACTCCTGCAGAAAGGCCAGCAGAACCCCACTCACACCAGGCCACCCACAAAGGTGTGGCCCTTCACTCTCTCCCACCAGCACAGCCCCGAGACTGCTGATGGGGCAGAGAATATGGAGTCAGGCACAGCTTCAGGGGCTATTGCTGCCTGGAGCGCTGTTTATATTGACCTCAACGAGGCACACCTGGGGAGGGCGGGACTGCAGGGTAAGGCTGCCCAGTTCAGCTAATCCACAACCCTCAGGGAATCACATTGTTGAAAATGGACCCCGCTAAGGCAGAAGAGAAGCCAATGGAAAAAAGGACACAATGCCATTTGCAGCACCGTAGATGAGTCTAGAAGTAATCACGTGACTTGTAGTAAGTCAGAAAGTGAAAGACACATATCATATCATATCACTTATAGGTGTTACCTAAAAATGGATACCAGGGCAGATATTTCCACGGAGAAGGGCAATCACAGATTCATTAAACACACTTATGGTTCACCAATGGAATGGTGTGAGGATTGGTTTCATTATGATATCGGGGTTAACAGACATATAAAAACACAGGTGACATATATAATCACCAAAGACCTACAGAATACCAAGAGAGGACTACTCAACATTCTGTCATAACGTACATGGGAAAACGATCCCAGGAAGAACAGTCATCTGTATATGTGTAAAAGAACCACATTTTCCACCCCTACAACAAGCCAAACATTGTAATCCAACTTGCTGTAATAAAAAATAAAAAATTAAATTAAAAACACGAACAAGAAGTAGTGAGACAAACGTGAGGGGCTTTCTCCTGGCACATTCCATTCTAAACTCCAATCTAGAACACCACTTCCACTGAGGCTCTCTTGCCCTAGTAACCAGATTTGGTAAGGGTGAACTGCTGCCTCCTTGTGGCCGTTTCACACAACAGCAGCTTTAATCCCAACGCTAATGTTCAGTTGATATTCAAAATCATTGCAGGCCTGTAAATGACACCTGCCCTGAAAACAAATCCTGGGGTCACATATCGACCAAAAAATTCAAAGGACGTCCATATTTCAAAACGACCATTTCAAAAGGCATATTTTACGCACATTAGTGTTCTGCTTCTTTACCTTTCTTTTCTTTTTTGTTAAAAAACACGGGAATGGAAAAAGGCATCCCTCAGAATGGGCGAAAATCGTTGCAGACGAATCAATGGACAGAGGTTTAATCTCCAATATATATATATAAACAGCTCATGCAGCTTAATATTAAAAAAAACAAACAACCCAAAAAAAATGGGCAGAAGATCTAAAGAGACGTTTTTTCAAAGGAGACACAGAGATGGCCAAGACGCACATGAAAAGCTGCTCAACAGCACTAATTATTAGATAAATGCAAATCAAATCTAGAATGAGGTATCACCTCACACCTGTTAGAATCGGCATCATCAGAAAATCTACAAACAACCAATTCTGGGGAGGGTGTGGACAAAAGGAGCCCTCTTCCACTATTGGTGGGAATGTAAATTGATACAGTCACTATGGAGAACAGTATGGAGTTTCCTTAAAAAAATTAGAAATATAATTACCATCTGATCCAGCAATCCCACTTCTGGTCATATACCCAGAGAATACCGTATTTCCAAAAGGCACATTCACCACAATGTTCGTTGCAGCACTATTTACAATAGCCAGGTAATGGAAGCAACCTAAATGCCCACAGACAGATGAATGGATATAGATGTGGTACATATATAAAATGGAATATTACTCGGCCATTAAAAGGAATGAAACTGGGTCATTAGTAGAGACATCGATGGATCGAGAGACTGTCATCCAGAATGAAGTAAGTCAGAAAGAGGAAAATAAATATTGTATATTAATGCATATATGTGGAGCCTAAAAATGGTACAGATGAACTGGTTTGCAGGGAAGAAATAGAGACACAGAGGTAGAGAACAAACGTATGGACACCAAGTGTGGGAAGCCATGTGGTGGTGGTGTTGGGATGAGTTGGTAGTTTGGGACTGACCTGTATACATGTATATGCATAAAATACATAAATAATAATAACGTGCTGTATAAAAAATAAATAAAATTAAATTTCAAAATTTTAAAAAATAAAATTTAAAAATAAAACAGAAAAAATTCTTCCCGTCACACAGATGTATTTATAGGAATGAATTATTTCCATGCTTATATCTATAAATACATAAAAGAGGAATAAAATCTAACTTGAACCATAAAAGAAAAAAAAAAACCTGAACCCACGAGTTATACAGAGGAAAACCCTATCAGGGCACTTGCTCCAGTGGTAAACAATTCTGAAATTGGTCAGAGGTGGGGAACCATCTCCCATACAGCCAGCAACCCACCCCCCACGCAAGGAGCGTCCTCATTGCAAAGCTGGGGGACCGTGCCAAGGCATCTGTGAGTAAACGTGAGCTGAGCCCCAGGCCAGCTGCTGCTGAACTGTTCCCACCCTTTCCAGGTAAAACACCTGAATATGTACAAGGGCTTGAAAGCCTACAGGAAGGACCGTGGAGCCACACCAGCGACAGCACGCAGGCCAACTTGGTGCCTGCAGGCCAGCCAGGGTGGTCCTGGCCCCGGGCGCTCTTCCAGAAGCTTTCCATTGCCCTGCCTGAGATACCCCTCCTGTCCCGGCCCCCACTGCTTTTTTCCTTCCTCACCTCTGTCCGGAGAGAAATTCCAGCGGAAAGTATGGGTGACACAACCTCTTCTTTACAGGCGGCAGCCTGGCAACTCCTGCAGAAAGGCCAGCAGAGCCCCACTCACACCGGGCCACCCACAAAGCTGTGGCCCCTCACTCCCTCCCACCAGCACAGCCCCGAGACTGCTGACGGGGCAGAGAATATGGAGTCAGGCACAGCTTCAGGGGCTATTGCTGCCTGGAGCGCTGTTTATATTGACCTCAACGAGGCACACCTGGGGAGGGCGGGCTGGCAGGGTAAGGCTGCCCAGGTCAGCTAATCCACAACCCTCAGGGAATCACATTGTTGAAAATGGACCCCGCTAAGGCAGAAGAGAAGCCAAGGGAAAAAAGGACACAATGCCATTTGCAGCACCGTAGATGAGTCCAGAAGTAATCACGTGACTTGTAGTAAGTCAGAAAGTGAAAGACACATATCATATCATATCACTTATAGGTGTTACCTAGAAATGGATACCAGGACAGATATTTCCACGGAGAAGGGCAATCACAGATTCATTAAACACACTTATGGTTCACCAATGGAAAGGTGTGAGGATTGGTTTCATTACGATATCGGGGTTAACAGACATATACAAACACAGGTGACATATATATTCACCAAAGACCTACAGAATACCAAGAGAGGACTACTCAACATTCTGTCATAACGTACATGGGAAAACGATCCCAGGAAGAACAGTCATCTGTATATGTGTAAAAGAACCACATTTTCCACCCCTACAACAAGCCAAACATTGTAATCCAACTTGCTGTAATAAAAAATAAAAAATTAAATTAAAAACACGAACAAGAAGTAGTGAGACAAACGTGAGGGGCTTTCTCCTGGCACATTCCATTCTAAACTCCAATCTAGAACACCACTTCCACTGAGGCTCTCTTGCCCTAGTAACCAGATTTGGTAAGGGTGAACTGCTGCCTCCTTGTGGCCGTTTCACACAACAGCAGCTTTAATCCCAACGCTAATGGTCAGTTGATATTCAAAATCATTGCAGGCCTGTAAATGACACCTGCCCTGAAAACAAATCCTGGGGTCACATATCGACCAAAAAATTCAAAGGACGTCCATATTTCAAAACGACCGTTTCAAAAGGCATATTTTACGCACATTAGTGTTCTGCTTCTTTACCTTTCTTTTCTTTTTTGTTAAAAAACACGGGAATGGAAAAAGGCATCCCTCAGAATGGGCGAAAATCGTTGCAGACGAATCAATGGACAGAGGTTTAATCTCCAATATATATATATAAACAGCTCATGCAGCTTAATATTAAAAAAAACAAACAACCCAAAAAAAATGGGCAGAAGATCTAAAGAGACGTTTTTTCAAAGGAGACACAGAGATGGCCAAGACGCACATGAAAAGCTGCTCAACAGCACTAATTATTAGATAAATGCAAATCAAATCTAGAATGAGGTATCACCTCACACCTGTTAGAATCGGCATCATCAGAAAATCTACAAACAACCAATTCTGGGGAGGGTGTGGACAAAAGGAGCCCTCTTCCACTATTGGTGGGAATGTAAATTGATACAGTCACTATGGAGAACAGTATGGAGTTTCCTTAAAAAAATTAGAAATATAATTACCATCTGATCCAGCAATCCCACTTCTGGTCATATACCCAGAGAATACCGTATTTCCAAAAGGCACATTCACCACAATGTTCGTTGCAGCACTATTTACAATAGCCAGGTAATGGAAGCAACCTAAATGCCCACAGACAGATGAATGGATATAGATGTGGTACATATATAAAATGGAATATTACTCGGCCATTAAAAGGAATGAAACTGGGTCATTAGTAGAGACATCGATGGATCGAGAGACTGTCATCCAGAATGAAGTAAGTCAGAAAGAGGAAAATAAATATTGTATATTAATGCATATATGTGGAGCCTAAAAATGGTACAGATGAACTGGTTTGCAGGGAAGAAATAGAGACACAGAGGTAGAGAACAAACGTATGGACACCAAGTGTGGGAAGCCATGTGGTGGTGGTGTTGGGATGAGTTGGGAGTTTGGGACTGACCTGTATACATGTATATGCATAAAATACATAAATAATAATAACGTGCTGTATAAAAAATAAATAAAATTAAATTTCAAAATTTTAAAAAATAAAATTTAAAAATAAAACAGAAAAAATTCTTCCCGTCACACAGATGTATTTATAGGAATGAATTATTTCCATGCTTATATCTATAAATACATAAAAGAGGAATAAAATCTAACTTGAACCATAAAAGAAAAAAAAAAACCTGAACCCACGAGTTATACAGAGGAAAACCCTATCAGGGCACTTGCTCCAGTGGTAAACAATTCTGAAATTGGTCAGAGGTGGGGAACCATCTCCCATACAGCCAGCAACCCACCCCCCACGCAAGGAGCGTCCTCATTGCAAAGCTGGGGGACCGTGCCAAGGCATCTGTGAGTAAACGTGAGCTGAGCCCCAGGCCAGCTGCTGCTGAACTGTTCCCACCCTTTCCAGGTAAAACACCTGAATATGTACAAGGGCTTGAAAGCCTACAGGAAGGACCGTGGAGCCACACCAGCGACAGCACGCAGGCCAACTTGGTGCCTGCAGGCCAGCCAGGGTGGTCCTGGCCCCGGGCGCTCTTCCAGAAGCTTTCCATTGCCCTGCCTGAGATACCCCTCCTGTCCCGGCCCCCACTGCTTTTTTCCTTCCTCACCTCTGTCCGGAGAGAAATTCCAGCGGAAAGTATGGGTGACACAACCTCTTCTTTACAGGCGGCAGCCTGGCAACTCCTGCAGAAAGGCCAGCAGAGCCCCACTCACACCGGGCCACCCACAAAGCTGTGGCCCCTCACTCCCTCCCACCAGCACAGCCCCGAGACTGCTGACGGGGCAGAGAATATGGAGTCAGGCACAGCTTCAGGGGCTATTGCTGCCTGGAGCGCTGTTTATATTGACCTCAACGAGGCACACCTGGGGAGGGCGGGCTGGCAGGGTAAGGCTGCCCAGGTCAGCTAATCCACAACCCTCAGGGAATCACATTGTTGAAAATGGACCCCGCTAAGGCAGAAGAGAAGCCAAGGGAAAAAAGGACACAATGCCATTTGCAGCACCGTAGATGAGTCCAGAAGTAATCACGTGACTTGTAGTAAGTCAGAAAGTGAAAGACACATATCATATCATATCACTTATAGGTGTTACCTAGAAATGGATACCAGGACAGATATTTCCACGGAGAAGGGCAATCACAGATTCATTAAACACACTTATGGTTCACCAATGGAAAGGTGTGAGGATTGGTTTCATTACGATATCGGGGTTAACAGACATATACAAACACAGGTGACATATATATTCACCAAAGACCTACAGAATACCAAGAGAGGACTACTCAACATTCTGTCATAACGTACATGGGAAAAGGATCCCAGGAAGAACAGACATCTGTATATGTGTAAAAGAACCACATCTTCCACACCTACAACAAGCCAAACATTGTAATCAAACTTGCTGTAATAAAAAATAAAAAAAAATTAAATTAAAAACACGAACAAGATGTAGTGAGACAAACGTGAGGGGCTTTCTCCTGTCACATTCCATTCTAAATTCCAATCTAGAACACCACTTCCACTGAGGCTCTCTTGTCCTAGTAACCAGATTTGGTAAGGGTGAACTGCTGCCACCATGTGGCCGTTTCACACAACAGCAGCTTTAGTCCCAGCGCTAAGGGTCAGTTGATATTCAAAATCATTGCAGGCCTGTAAATGACACCTGCCCTGAAAACAAATCCTGGGGTCACATATCGACCAAAAAATTCAAAGGACGTCCATATTTCAAAACGACCGTTTCAAAAGGCATATTTTACGCACATTAGTTTTCTGCTTCTTTACCTTTCTTTACTTTTTTGTTAAAAAAAACGGGAATGGAAAAAGGCATCCCTCAGAATGGGCGAAAATCGTTGCAGACGAATCAATGGACAGAGGTTTAATCTCAAATATATATAAACAGTTCATGCAGCTTAATATTAAAAAAAACAAACAACCCCCCAAAAAATGGGCAGAAGATCTAAAGAGACGTTTCTTCAAAGGAGACACAGAGATGGCCAAGACGCACATGAAAAGCTGCTCAACAGCACTAATTATTAGAGAAATGCAAATCAAAACTACAATGAGTTATCACCTCACACCTGTTAGAATCGGCATCATCAGAAAATCTACAAACAACCAATTCTGGGGAGGGTGTGGACAAAAGGAGCCCTCTTCCACTATTGGTGGGAATGTAAATTGATACAGTCACTATGGAGAACAGTATGGAGTTTCCTTAAAAAAATTAGAAATAGAATTACCATCTGATCCAGCAATCCCACTTCTGGGCATATACCCAGAGAATACCGTATTTCAAAAAGGCACATTCACCACAATGTTCGTTGCAGCACTATTTACAATAGCCAGGTAATGGAAGCAACCTAAATGCCCACAGACAGATGAATGGATAAAGATGTCGTACATATATGAAATGGAATATTACTCGGCCATAAAAAGGAATGAAACTGGGTCATTTGTAGAGACATCGATGGATCGAGAGTCTGTCATACAGAATGAAATAAGTCAGAAAGAGGAAAACAAATATTGTATATTAATGCATATATGTGGAGCCTAAAAATGGTACAGATGAACTGGTTTGCAGGGAAGAAATAGAGACACAGAGGTAGAGAACAAACGTATGGACACCAAGTGAAGGAAGCCATGGGGTGGTGGTGGTGGGATGAGTTGGGAGATTGGGATTGACATGTATACATGTATATGCATAAAATACATAACTAATAATAAGGTGCTGTATAAAAAAATAAATAAAATTAAATTTCAAAATTTTAAAATATAAAATTTAAAAATAAAACAGAAAAAGGTCTTCCCGTCACACAGATGTATTCATAGGAATGAATTATTTCCATGCTTATATCTATAAATACATAAAAGAGGAATAAAATCTAACTTGAACCATAAAAGAAAAAAAAACCTGAACCCACGAGTTATACAGAGGAAAACCCTATCAGGGCACTTGCTCCAGTGGTAAACAATTCTGAAATTGGTCAGAGGTGGGGAACCATCTCCCATACAGCCAGCAACCCAACCCCCACGCAAGGAGCGTCCTCATTGCAAAGCTGGGGGACCGTGCCGAGGCATCTGTGAGTACACGTGAGCTGAGCCCCAGGCCAGCTGCTGCTGAACTGTTCCCACCCTTTCCAGGTAAAACACCTGAATATGTACAAGGGCTTGAAAGCCTAGAGGAAGGACCGTGGAGCCACACCAGCGACAGCACGCAGGCCAACTTGGTGCCTGCAGGCCAGCCAGGGTGGTCCTGGCCCCGGGTGCTCTTCCAGAAGCTTTCCATTGCCCTGCCTGAGATACCCCTACTGTCCCGGCCCCCACTGCTTTTTTCCTTCCTCACCTCTGTCCGGAGAGAAATTCCAGCGGAAGGTATGGGTGACACAACCTCTTCTTTACAGGCGGCAGCCTGGCAACTCCTGCAGAAAGGCCAGCAGAACCCCACTCACACCGGGCCACCCACAAAGCTGTGGCCCCTCACTCCCTCCCACCAGCACAGCCCCGAGACTGCTGACGGGGCAGAGAATATGGAGTCAGGCACAGCTTCAGGGGCTATTGCTGCCTGGAGCACTGTTTATATTGACCTCAACGAGGCACACCTGGGGAGGGCGGGCTGGCAGGGTAAGGCTGCCCAGGTCAGCTAATCCACAACCCTCAGGGAATCACATTGTTGAAAATGGACCCCGCTAAGGCAGAAGACAAGCCAAGGGAAAAAAGGACACAATGCCATTTGCAGCACCGTAGATGAGTCCAGAAGTAATCACGTGACTTGTAGTAAGTCAGAAAGTGAAAGACACATATCATATCATATCACTTATAGGTGTTACCTAGAAATGGATACCAGGGCAGATATTTCCACGGAGAAGGGCAATCACAGATTCATTAAACAAACTTATGGTTCACCAATGGAAAGGTGTGAGGATTGGTTTCATTATGATATCGGGGTTAACAGACATATAAAAACACAGGTGACATATATAATCACCAAAGACCTACAGAATACCAAGAGTGGACTACTCAACATTCTGTCATAACGTACATGGGAAAAGGATCCCAGGAAGAACAGTCATCTGTATATGTGTAAAAGAACTTCATTTTCCACACCTACAACAAGCCAAACATTGTAATCAAACTTGCTGTAATAAAAAATAAAAAATTAAATTAAAAACACGAAAAAGAAGTAGTGAGACAAACGTGAGGGGCTTTCTCCTGGCACATTCCATTCTAAACTCCAATCTAGAACACCACTTCCACTGAGGCTCTCTTGCCCTAGTAACCAGATTTGGTAAGGGTGAACTGCTGCCTCCTTGTGGCCGTTTCACACAACAGCAGCTTTAATCCCAACGCTAATGGTCAGTTGATATTCAAAATCATTGCAGGCGTGTAAATGACACCTGCCCTGAAAACAAATCCTTGGGTCACATATCGACCAAAAAATTCAAAGGACGTCCATATTTCAAAACGACCGTTTCAAAAGGCATATTTTACGCACATTAGTGTTCTGCTTCTTTACCTTTCTTTTCTTTTTTGTTAAAAAACACGGGAATGGAAAAAGGCATCCCTCAGAATGGGCGAAAATCGTTGCAGACGAATCAATGGACAGAGGTTTAATCTCCAATATATATATAAACAGCTCATGCAGCTTAATATTAAAAAAACAAACATCCCCAAAAAAATGGGCAGAAGATCTAAAGAGACGTTTCTTCAAAGGAGACACGGAGATGGCCAAGTCGCACATGAAAAGCCTCACAACAGCACTAATTATTAGAGAAATTCAAATCAAAACTACTATGAGGTATCACCTCACACCTGTTAGAATCGGCATCATCAGAAAATCTACAAGCAACCAATTCTGGGGAGGGTGTGGACAAAAGGAGCCCTCTTCCACTATTGGTGGGAATGTAAATTGATACAGTCACTATGGAGAACAGTATGGAGTTTCCTTAAAAAAATTAGAAATAGAATTACCATCTGATCCAGCAATCCCACTTCTGGGCATATACCCAGAGAAAACCGTATTTCAAAAATGCACATTCACCACAATGTTCGTTGCAGCACTATTTACAATAGCCAGGTAATGGAAGCAAACTAAATGCCCACAGACAGATGAATGGATAAAGATGTGGTACATATATAAAATGGAATAATACTCGGCCATTAAAAGGAATGAAACTCGGTCATTTGTAGAGACATCGATGGATCGAGAGACTGTCATCCAGAATGAAGTAAGTCAGAAAGAGGAAAACAAATATTGTATATTAATGCATATATGTGGAGCCTAAAAATGGTACAGATGAACTGGTTTGCAGGGAAGAAATAGAGACACAGAGGTAGAGAACAAACGTATGGACACCAAGTGTGGGAAGCCATGGGGTGGTGGTGTTGGGATGAGTTGGGAGTTTGGGTTTGACCTGTATACATGTATAAGCATAAAATACATAACTAATAATAACGTGCTGTATAAAAAAATAAATAAAATTAAATTTCAAAATTTTAAAAAATAAAACTTAAAAATAAAACTGAAAAAATTCTTCCCGTCACACAGATGTATTTATAGGAATGAATTATTTCCATGCTTATATCTATAAATACATAAAAGAGGAATAAAATCTAACTTGAACCATAAAAGAAAAAAAAAACCTGAACCCAAGAGTTATACAGAGGAAAACCCTATCAGGGCACTTGCTCCAGTGGTAAACAATTCTTAAATTGGTCAGAGGTGGGGTACCATCTCCCATACAGCCAGCAACCCACCCCCCACGCAAGGAGCGTCCTCATTGCAAAGCTGGGGGACCGTGCCGAGGCATCTGTGAGTAAACGTGAGCTGAGCCCCAGGCCAGCTGCTGGGGAACTGTTCCCACCCTTTCCAGGTAAAACACCTGAATATGTACAAGGGCTTGAAAGCCTAGAGGAAGGACCGTGGAGCCACACAAGCGACAGCACGCAGGCCAACTTGGTGCCTGCAGGCCAGCCAGGGTGGTCCTGGCCCCGGGCGCTCTTCCAGAAGCTTTCCATTGCCCTGCCTGAGATACCCCTCCTGTCCCGGCCCCCACTGCTTTTTTCCTTCCTCACCTCTGTCCGGAGAGAAATTCCAGCGGAAGGTATGGGTGACACAACCTCTTCTTTACAGGCGGCAGCCTGGCAGCTCCTGCAGAAAGGCCAGCAGAACCCCACTCACACCGGGCCACCCACAAAGCTGTGGCCCCTCACTCCCTCCCACCAGCACAGCCCCGAGACTGCTGACGGGGCAGAGAATATGGAGTCAGGCACAGCTTCAGGGGCTATTGCTGCCTGGAGCGCTGTTTATATTGACCTCAACGAGGCACACCTGGGGAGGGCCGGCTGGCAGGGTAAGGCTGCCCAGGTCAGCTAATCCACAACCCTCAGGGAATCACATTGTTGAAAATGGACCCCGCTAAGGCAGAAGAGAAGCCAAGGGAAAAAAGGACACAATGCCATTTGCAGCACCATAGATGAGTCCAGAAGTAATCACGTGACTTGTAGTAAGTCAGAAAGTGAAAGACACATATCATATCATATCACTTATAGGTGTTACCTAGAAATGGATACCAGGACAGATATTTCCACGGAGAAGGGCAATCACAGATTCATTAAACACACTTATGGTTCAGCAATGGAAAGGTGTGAGGATTGGTTTCATTACGATATCGGGGTTAACAGACATATACAAACACAGGTGACATATATAATCACCAAAGACCTACAGAATACCAAGAGAGGACTACTCAACATTCTGTCATAACGTACATGGGAAAAGGATCCCAGGAAGAACAGACATCTGTATATGTGTAAAAGAACCACATCTTCCACACCTACAACAAGCCAAACATTGTAATCAAACTTGCTGTAATAAAAAATAAAAAAAAATTAAATTAAAAACACGAACAAGATGTAGTGAGACAAACGTGAGGGGCTTTCTCCTGGCACATTCCATTCTAAATTCCAATCTAGAACACCACTTCCACTGAGGCTCTCTTGCCCTAGTAACCAGATTTGCTAAGGGTGAACTGCTGCCACCTTGTGGCCGTTTCACACAACAGCAGCTTTAGTCCCAGCGCTAAGGGTCAGTTGATATTCAAAATCATTGCAGGCCTGTAAATGACACCTGCCCTGAAAACAAATCCTGGGGTCACATATCGACCAAAAAATTCAAAGGACGTCCATATTTCAAAACGACCGTTTCAAAAGGCATATTTTACGCACATTAGTTTTCTGCTTCTTTACCTTTCTTTACTTTTTTGTTAAAAAAAACGAGAATGGAAAAAGGCATCCCTCAGAATGGGCGAAAATTGTTGCAGCCGAATCAATGGACAGAGGTTTAATCTCCAATATATATAAACAGTTCATGCAGCTTAATATTAAAAAAACAAACAACCCCCCAAAAAATGGGCAGAAGATCTAAAGAGACGTTTCTTCAAAGGAGACACAGAGATGGCCAAGACGCACATGAAAAGCTGCTCAACAGCACTAATTATTAGAGAAATGCAAATCAAAAGTACAATGAGTTATCACTTCACACCTGTTAGAATCGGCATCATCAGAAAATCTACAAACAACCAATTCTGGGGAGGGTGTGGACAAAAGGAGCCCTCTTCCACTATTGGTGGGAATGTAAATTGATACAGTCACTATGGAGAACAGTATGGAGTTTCCTTAAAAAAATTAGAAATAGAATTACCATCTGATCCAGCAATCCCACTTCTGGGCATATACCCAGAGAATACCGTATTTCAAAAAGGCACATTCACCACAATGTTCGTTGCAGCACTATTTACAATAGCCAGGTAATGGAAGCAACCTAAATGCCCACAGACAGATGAATGGATAAAGATGTGGTACATATATAAAATGGAATATTACTCGGCCATTAAAAGGAATGAAACTGGGTCATTTGTAGAGACATCGATGGATCGAGAGACTGTCATCCAGAATGAAGTAAGTCAGAAAGAGGAAAATAAATATTGTATATTAATGCATATATGTGGAGCCTAAAAATGGTACAGATGAACTGGTTTGCAGGGAAGAAATAGAGACACAGAGGTAGAGAACAAACGTATGGACACCAAGTGTGGGAAGCCATGGGGTGGTGGTGTTGGGATGAGTTGGGAGTTTGGGTTTGACCTTTATACATGTATAAGCATAAAATACATAACTAATAATAACGTGCTGTATAAAAAAATAAATAAAATTAAATTTCAAAATTTTAAAAAATAAAATTTAAAAATAAAACAGAAAAAATTCTTCCCGTCACACATATGTATTTATAGGAATGAATTATTTCCATGCTTATATCTATAAATACATAAAAGAGGAATTAAATCTAACTTGAACCATAAAAGAAAAAAAAAACCTGAACCCACGAGTTATACAGAGGAAAACCCTATCAGGGCACTTGCTCCAGTGGTAAACAATTCTTAAATTGGTCAGAGTTGTGGTACCATCTCCCATACAGCCAGCAACCCACCCCCCACGCAAGGAGCGTCCTCATTGCAAAGCTGGGGGACTGTGCCGAGGCATCTGTGAGTAAACGTGAGCTGAGCCCCAGGCCAGCTGCTGGGGAACTGTTCCCACCCTTTCCAGGTAAAACACCTGAATATGTACAAGGGCTTGAAAGCCTAGAGGAAGGACCATGGAGCCACACAAGCGACAGCACGCAGGCCAACTTGGTGCCTGCAGGCCAGCCAGGGTGGTCCTGGCCCCGGGCGCTCTTCCAGAAGCTTTCCATTGCCCTGCCTGAGATACCCCTCCTGTCCCGGCCCCCACTGCTTTTTTCCTTCCTCACCTCTGTCCGGAGAGAAATTCCAGCGGAAGGTATGGGTGACACAACCTCTTCTTTACAGGCGGCAGCCTGGCAGCTCCTGCAGAAAGGCCAGCAGAACCCCACTCACACCGGGCCACCCACAAAGCTGTGGCCCCTCACTCCCTCCCACCAGCACAGCCCCGAGACTGCTGACGGGGCAGAGAATATGGAGTCAGGCACAGCTTCAGGGGCTATTGCTGCCTGGAGCGCTGTTTATATTGACCTCAACGAGGCACACCTGGGGAGGGCCGGCTGGCAGGGTAAGGCTGCCCAGGTCAGCTAATCCACAACCCTCAGGGAATCACATTGTTGAAAATGGACCCCGCTAAGGCAGAAGAGAAGCCAAGGGAAAAAAGGACACAATGCCATTTGCAGCACCATAGATGAGACCAGAAGTAATCACGTGACTTGTAGTAAGTCAGAAAGTGAAAGACACATATCATATCATATCACTTATAGGTGTTACCTAGAAATGGATACCAGGACAGATATTTCCAAGGAGAAGGGCAATCACAGATTCATTAAACAAACTTATGGTTCACCAATGGAAAGGTGTGAGGATTGGTTTCATTACGATATCGGGGTTAACAGACATATACAAACACAGGTGACATATATAATCACCAAAGACCTACAGAATACCAAGAGAGGACTACTCAACATTCTGTCATAACGTACATGGGAAAAGGATCCCAGGAAGAACAGACATCTGTATATGTGTAAAAGAACCACATCTTCCACACCTACAACAAGCCAAACATTGTAATCAAACTTGCTGTAATAAAAAATAAAAAAAAATTAAATTAAAAACACGAACAAGATGTAGTGAGACAAACGTGAGGGGCTTTCTCCTGGCACATTCCATTCTAAATTCCAATCTAGAACACCACTTCCACTGAGGCTCTCTTGCCCTAGTAACCAGATTTGCTAAGGGTGAACTGCTGCCACCTTGTGGCCGTTTCACACAACAGCAGCTTTAATCCCAGCGCTAAGGGTCAGTTGATATTCAAAATCATTGCAGGCCTGTAAATGACACCTGCCCTGAAAACAAATCCTGGGGTCACATATCGACCAAAAAATTCAAAGGACGTCCATATTTCAAAACGACCGTTTCAAAAGGCATATTTTACGCACGTTAGTTTTCTGCTTCTTTTCCTTTCTTTACTTTTTTGTTAAAAAAAACGGGAATGTAAAAATGCATCCCTCAGAATGGGCGAAAATCGTTGCAGACGAATCAATGGACAGAGGTTTAATCTCCAATATATATAAACAGCTCATGCAGCTTAATATTAAAAAAACAAACAACCCCCCAAAATATGGGCAGAAGATCTAAAGAGACGTTTCTTCAAAGGAGACACAGAGATGGCCAAGACGCACATGAAAAGCTGCTCAACAGCACTAATTATCAGAGAAATGCAAATCAAAACTACAATGAGGTATCACCTCACACCTGTTAGAATCGGCATCATCAGAAAATCTACAAACAACCAATTCTGGGGAGGGTGTTGACAAAAGGAGCCCTCTTCCATAATTGGTGGGAATGTAAATTGATACAGTCACTATGGAGAACAGTATGGAGTTTCCTTAAAAAAATTAGAAATAGAATTACCATCTGATCCAGCAATCCCACTTCTGGTCATATACCCAGAGAATACCGTATTTCTAAAAGGCACATTCACCACAATGTTCATTGCAGCACTATTTACAATAGCCAGGTAATGGAAGCAACCTAAATGCCCACAGACAGATGAATGGATAAAGATGTGGTACATATATAAAATGGAATATTACACGGCCATTAAAAGGAATGAAACTGGGTCATTTGTAGAGACATCGATGGATCGAGAGACTGTCATACAGAATGAAGTAAGTCAGAAAGAGGAAAACAAATATTGTATATTAATGCATATATGTGGAGCCTAAAAATGGTACAGATGAACTGGTTTGCAGGGAAGAAATAGAGACACAGAGGTAGAGAACAAACGTATGGACACCAAGTGTGGGAAGCTATGGGGTGGTGGTGGTGGGATGAGTTGGGAGTTTGGGATTGACCTGTATACATGTATATGCATAAAATACATAACTAATAATAACGTGCTGTATAAAAAAAATAAATAAAATTAAATTTCAAAATTTTAAAAAATAAAATTTAAAAATAAAACCGAAAAAAGTTCTTCCCGTCACACAGATGTATTTATAGCAATGAATTATTTCCATGCTTATATCTATAAATACATAAAAGAGGAATAAAATCTAACTTGAACCATAAAAGAAAAAAAAAACCTGAACCCACGTGTTATACAGAGGAAAACCCTATCAGGGCACTTGCTCCAGTGGTAAACAATTCTGAAATTGGTCAGAGGTGGGGAATCATCTCCCATACAGCCAGCAAACCACCCCCCACGCAAGGAGCGTCCTCATTGCAAAGCTTGGGGACTGTGCCGAGGCATCTGTGAGTAAACGTGAGCTGAACCCCAGGCCAGCTGCTGCTGAACTGTTCCCACCCTTTCCAGGTAAAACACCTGAATATGTACAAGGGCTTGAAAGCCTAGAGGAAGGTCCGTGGAGCCACACCAGCGACAGCACGCAGGCCAACTTGGTGCCTGCAGGCCAGCCAGGGTGGTCCTGGCCCCGGGCGCTCTTCCAGAAGCTTTCCATTGCCCTGCCTGAGATACCCCTCCTGTCCCGGCTCCCACTGCTTTTTTCCTTCCTCACCTCTGTCCGGAGAGAAATTCCAGCGGAAGGTATGGATGACACAACCTCTTCTTTACAGGCGGCAGCCTGGCAACTCCTGCAGAAAGGCCAGCAGAACCCCACTCACACCAGGCCACCCACAAAGGTGTGGCCCTTCACTCTCTCCCACCAGCACAGCCCCGAGACTGCTGATGGGGCAGAGAATATGGAGTCAGGCACAGCTTCAGGGGCTATTGCTGCCTGGAGCGCTGTTTATATTGACCTCAGCGAGGCACACCTGGGGAGGGCGGGACTGCAGGGTAAGGCTGCCCAGTTCAGCTAATCCACAACCCTCAGGGAATCACATTGTTGAAAATGGACCCCGCTAAGGCAGAAGAGAAGCCAATGGAAAAAAGGACACAATGCCATTTGCAGCACCGTAGATGAGTCTAGAAGTAATCACGTGACTTGTAGTAAGTCAGAAAGTGAAAGACACATATCATATCATATCACTTATAGGTGTTACCTAAAAATGGATACCAGGGCAGATATTTCCACGGAGAAGGGCAATCACAGATTCATTAAACACACTTATGGTTCACCAATGGAATGGTGTGAGGATTGGTTTCATTATGATATCGGGGTTAACAGACATATACAAACACAGGTGACATATATAATCACCAAAGACCTACAGAATACCAAGAGAGGACTACTCAACATTCTGTCATAACGTACATGGGAAAAGGATCCCAGGAAGAACAGTCATCTGTATATGTGTAAAAGAACCACATTTTCCACCCCTACAACAAGCCAAACATTGTAATCCAACTTGCTGTAATAAAAAATAAAAAATTAAATTAAAAACACGAACAAGAAGTAGTGAGACAAACGTGAGGGGCTTTCTCCTGGCACATTCCATTCTAAACTCCAATCTAGAACACCACTTCCACTGAGGCTCTCTTGCCCTAGTAACCAGATTTGGTAAGGGTGAACTGCTGCCTCCTTGTGGCCGTTTCACACAACAGCAGCTTTAATCCCAACGCTAATGGTCAGTTGATATTCAAAATCATTGCAGGCCTGTAAATGACACCTGCCCTGAAAACAAATCCTGGGGTCACATATCGACCAAAAAATTCAAAGGACGTCCATATTTCAAAACGACCGTTTCAAAAGGCATATTTTACGCACATTAGTGTTCTGCTTCTTTACCTTTCTTTTCTTTTTTGTTAAAAAACACGGGAATGGAAAAAGGCATCCCTCAGAATGGGCGAAAATCGTTGCAGACGAATCAATGGACAGAGGTTTAATCTCCAATATATATATATAAACAGCTCATGCAGCTTAATATTAAAAAAAACAAACAACCCAAAAAAAATGGGCAGAAGATCTAAAGAGACGTTTTTTCAAAGGAGACACAGAGATGGCCAAGACGCACATGAAAAGCTGCTCAACAGCACTAATTATTAGATAAATGCAAATCAAATCTAGAATGAGGTATCACCTCACACCTGTTAGAATCGGCATCATCAGAAAATCTACAAACAACCAATTCTGGGGAGGGTGTGGACAAAAGGAGCCCTCTTCCACTATTGGTGGGAATGTAAATTGATACAGTCACTATGGAGAACAGTATGGAGTTTCCTTAAAAAAATTAGAAATATAATTACCATCTGATCCAGCAATCCCACTTCTGGTCATATACCCAGAGAATACCGTATTTCCAAAAGGCACATTCACCACAATGTTCGTTGCAGCACTATTTACAATAGCCAGGTAATGGAAGCAACCTAAATGCCCACAGACAGATGAATGGATATAGATGTGGTACATATATAAAATGGAATATTACTCGGCCATTAAAAGGAATGAAACTGGGTCATTAGTAGAGACATCGATGGATCGAGAGACTGTCATCCAGAATGAAGTAAGTCAGAAAGAGGAAAATAAATATTGTATATTAATGCATATATGTGGAGCCTAAAAATGGTACAGATGAACTGGTTTGCAGGGAAGAAATAGAGACACAGAGGTAGAGAACAAACGTATGGACACCAAGTGTGGGAAGCCATGTGGTGGTGGTGTTGGGATGAGTTGGGAGTTTGGGACTGACCTGTATACATGTATATGCATAAAATACATAAATAATAATAACGTGCTGTATAAAAAATAAATAAAATTAAATTTCAAAATTTTAAAAAATAAAATTTAAAAATAAAACAGAAAAAATTCTTCCCGTCACACAGATGTATTTATAGGAATGAATTATTTCCATGCTTATATCTATAAATACATAAAAGAGGAATAAAATCTAACTTGAACCATAAAAGAAAAAAAAAAACCTGAACCCACGAGTTATACAGAGGAAAACCCTATCAGGGCACTTGCTCCAGTGGTAAACAATTCTGAAATTGGTCAGAGGTGGGGAACCATCTCCCATACAGCCAGCAACCCACCCCCCACGCAAGGAGCGTCCTCATTGCAAAGCTGGGGGACCGTGCCAAGGCATCTGTGAGTAAACGTGAGCTGAGCCCCAGGCCAGCTGCTGCTGAACTGTTCCCACCCTTTCCAGGTAAAACACCTGAATATGTACAAGGGCTTGAAAGCCTACAGGAAGGACCGTGGAGCCACACCAGCGACAGCACGCAGGCCAACTTGGTGCCTGCAGGCCAGCCAGGGTGGTCCTGGCCCCGGGCGCTCTTCCAGAAGCTTTCCATTGCCCTGCCTTAGATACCCCTCCTGTCCCGGCCCCCACTGCTTTTTTCCTTCCACACCTCTGTCCGGAGAGAAATTCCAGCGGAAGGTATGGGTGACACAACCTCTTCTTTACAGGCGGCAGCCTGGCAACTCCTGCAGAAAGGCCAGCAGAACCCCACTCACACCGGGCCACCCACAAAGCTGTGGCCCCTCACTCCCTCCCACCAGCACAGCCCCGAGACTGCTGACGGGGCAGAGAATATGGAGTCAGGCACAGCTTCAGGGGATATTGCTGCCTGGAGCGCTGTTTATATTGAACTCAATGAGGCACACCTGGGGAGGGCGGGCTGGCAGGGTAAGGCTGCCCAGGTCAGCTAATCCACAACCCTCAGGGAATCACATTGTTGAAAATGGACCCCGCTAAGGCAGAAGAGAAGCCAAGGGAAAAAAGGACACAATGCCATTTGCAGCACCGTAGATGAGTCCAGAAGTAATCACGTGACTTGTAGTAAGTCAGAAAGTGAAAGACACATATCATATCATATCACTTATAGGTGTTACCTAGAAATGGATACCAGGACAGATATTTCCACGGAGAAGGGCAATCACAGATTCATTAAACACACTTATGGTTCACCAATGGAAAGGTGTGAGGATTGGTTTCATTACGATATCGGGGTTAACAGACATATACAAACACAGGTGACATATATAATCACCAAAGACCTACAGAATACCAAGAGTGGACTACTCAACATTCTGTCATAACGTACATGGGAAAAGGATCCCAGGAAGAACAGACATGTGTATATGTGTAAAAGAACCACATCTTCCACACCTACAACAAGCCAAACATTGTAATCAAACTTGCTGTAATAACAAATAAAAAAAATTAAATTAAAAACACGAACAAGAAGTAGTGAGACAAACGTGAGGGGCTTTCTCCTGGCACATTCCATTCTAAACTCCAATCTAGAACACCACTTCCACTGAGGCTCTCTTGCCCTAGTAACCAGATTTGGTAAGGGTGAACTGCTGCCACCTTGTGGCCGTTTCACACAACAGCAGCTTTAGTCCCAGCGCTAACGGTCAGTTGATATTCAAAATCATTGCAGGCCTGTAAATGACACCTGCCCTGAAAACAAATCCTGGGGTCACATATCGACCAAAAAATTCAAAGGACGTCCATATTTCAAAACGACCGTTTCAAAAGGCATATTTTACGCACATTAGTTTTCTGCTTCTTTTCCTTTCTTTACTTTTTTGCTAAAAAAAACGGGAATGGAAAAAGGCATCCCTCAGAATGTGCGAAAATCGTTGCAGACGAATCAATGGACAGAGGTTTAATCTCCAATATATATAAACAGCTCATGCAGCTTAATATTAAAAAGACAAACAACCCCCCAAAAAATGGGCAGAAGATCTAAAGAGACGTTTCTTCAAAGGAGACACAGAGATGGCCAAGACGCACATGAAAAGCTGCTCAACAGCACTAATTATTAGAGAAATGCAAATCAAAACTACAATGAGGTATCACCTCACACCTGTTAGAATCGGCATCATCAGAAAATCTACAAACAACCAATTCTGGGGAGGGTGTGGACAAAAGGAGCCCTCTTCCACTATTGGTGGGAATGTAAATTGATACAGTCACTATGGAGAACAGTATGGAGTTTCCTTAAAAAAATTAGAAATAGAATTACCATCTGATCCAGCAATCCCACTTCTGGGCATATACCCAGAGAAAACCGTAAATCAAAAAGGCACATTCACCACAATGTTCGTTGCAGCACTATTTACAATAGCCAGGTAATGGAAGCAACCTAAATGCCCACAGACAGATGAATGGATAAAGATGTGGTACATATATAAAATGGAATATTACACGGCCATTAAAAGGAATGAAACTGGGTCATTTGTAGAGACATCGATGGATCGAGAGACTGTCATACAGAATGAAGTAAGTCAGAAAGAGGAAAACAAATATTGTATATTAATGCATATATGTGGAGCCTAAAAATGGTACAGATGAACTGGTTTGCAGGGAAGAAATAGAGACACAGAGGTAGAGAACAAACGTATGGACACCAAGTGTGGGAAGCCATGGGGTGGTGGTGGTGGGATGAGTTGGGAGTTTGGGATTGACCTGTATACATGTATATGCATAAAATACATAACTAATAATAACGGGCTGTATAAAAAAAATAAATAAAATTAAATTTCAAAATTTTAAAAAATAAAATTTAAAAATAAAACAGAAAAAAGTTCTTCCCGTCACACAGATGTATTTATAGCAATGAATTATTTCCATGCTTATATCTATAAATACATAAAAGAGGAATAAAATCTAACTTGAACCATAAAAGAAAAAAAAAAACCTGAACCCACTAGTTATACAGAGGAAAACCCTATCAGGGCACTTGCTCCAGTGGTAAACAATTCTGAAATTGGTCAGAGGTGGGGAATCATCTCCCATACAGCCAGCAACCCACCCCCCACGCAAGGAGCGTCCTCATTGCAAAGCTGGGGGACTGTGCCGAGGCATCTGTGAGTAAACGTGAGCTGAGCCCCAGGCCAGCTGCTGCTGAACTGTTCCAACCCTTTCCAGGTAAAACACCTGCATAAGTACAAGGGCTTGAAAGCCTAGAGGAAGGTCCGTGGAGCCACACCAGTGACAGCACGCAGGCCAACTTGGTGCCTGCAGGCCAGCCAGGGTGGTCCTGGCCCCGGGCGCTCTTCCAGAAGCTTTCCATTGCCCTGCCTGAGATACCCCTCCTGTCCCGGGACCCACTGCTTTTTTCCTTCCTCACCTCTGTCCGGAGAGAAATTCCAGCGGAAGGTATGGGTGACACAACCTCTTCTTTACAGGCGGCAGCCTGGCAACTCCTGCAGAAAGGCCAGCAGAACCCCACTCACACCAGGCCACACACAAAGCTGTGGCCCCTCACTCCCTCCCACCAGCACAGCCC
Organism: Mesoplodon mirus; assembly: GCF_964341445.2. Classification (NCBI taxonomy): domain Eukaryota; kingdom Metazoa; phylum Chordata; class Mammalia; order Artiodactyla; family Ziphiidae; genus Mesoplodon; species Mesoplodon mirus. The sequence goes on along the minus strand of NW_028295749.1, from coordinate 1,088,443 downwards.
CGAGACTGCTGACGGGGCAGAGAATATGGAGTCAGGCACAGCTTCAGGGGCTATTGCTGCCTGGAGCGCTGTTTATATTGACCTCAACGAGGCACACCTGGGGAGGGCCGGCTGGCAGGGTAAGGAAGCCCAGGTCAGCTAATCCACAACCCTCAGGGAATCACATTGTTGAAAATGGACCCCGCTAAGGCAGAAGAGAAGCCAAGGGAAAAAAGGACACAATGCCATTTGCAGCACCGTAGATGAGTCCAGAAGTAATCACGTGACTTGTAGTAAGTCAGAAAGTGAAAGACACATATCATATCATATCACTTATAGGTGTTACCTAGAAATGGATACCAGGACAGATATTTCCACGGAGAAGGGCAATCACAGATTCATTAAACACACTTATGGTTCACCAATGGAAAGGTGTGAGGATTGGTTTCATTACGATATCGGGGTTAACAGACATATACAAACACAGGTGACATATATAATCACCAAAGACCTACAGAATACCAAGAGAGGACTACTCAACATTCTGTCATAACGTACATGGGAAAAGGATCCCAGGAAGAACAGACATCTGTATATGTGTAAAAGAACCACATCTTCCACACCTACAACAAGCCAAACATTGTAATCAAACTTGCTGTAATAAAAAATAAAAAAAATAAATTAAAAACACGAACAAGATGTAGTGAGACAAACGTGAGGGGCTTTCTCCTGGCACATTCCATTCTAAATTCCAATCTAGAACACCACTTCCACTGAGGCTCTCTTGCCCTAGTAACCAGATTTGGTAAGGGTGAACTGCTGCCACCTTGTGGCCGTTTCACACAACAGCAGCTTTAATCCCAGCGCTAAGGGTCAGTTGATATTCAAAATCATTGCAGGCCTGTAAATGACACCTGCCCTGAAAACAAATCCTGGGGTCACATATCGACCAAAAAATTCAAAGGACGTCCATATTTAAAAACGACCGTTTCAAAAGGCATATTTTACGCACATTAGTGTTCTGCTTCTTTTCCTTTCTTTACTTTTTTGTTAAAAAACACGGGAATGGAAAAAGGCATCCCTCAGAATGGGCGAAAATCGTTGCAGACGAATCAATGGACAGAGGTTTAATCTCCAATATATATAAACAACTCATGCAGCTTAATATTAAAAAAACAAACAACCCAATACAAAAATGGGCAGAAGATCTAAAGAGACGTTTCTTCAAAGAAGACACAGAGATGGCCAAGACGCACATGAAAAGCTGCTCAACAGCACTAATTATTAGAGAAATGCAAATCAAAACTACAATGAGGTTTCACCTCACACCTGTTAGAATCGGCATCATCAGAAAATCTACAAACAACCAATTCTGGGGAGGGTGTGGACAAAAGGAGCCCTCTTCCATTATTGGTGGGAATGTAAATTGATACAGTCACTATGGAGAACAGTATGGAGGTTCCTTTAAAAAACTAAAAAGAGGAGAACCATCTGATCCAGCAATCCTACTTCTGAGCATATACCCAGAGAAAAACAAAAATCAAAGAGACACATTCACCACAATGTTCATTGCAGCACTATTTACAATAGCCAGGTAATGGAAGCAACCTAAATGCCCACAGACAGAAGAACGGATAAAGATGTGGTACATATATAAAATGGAGTATTACTCAACCATATAAAGGAATGAAACTGGGTCATTTGTAGAGAACTCGATGTATCTAGAGACTGTCATACAGAGTGGAGTAAGTCAGAAACAGAAAAACAAATATTGTATATTAATGCCTATATTTGGTACCTAGAAAAGTGGTACAGATGAACTTGTTTGCAGGGCAGAAATAGAGACACACAGGTAGAGAACAAACGTATGGACACAAATAGGGGGAAGCCATGGGGTGGTGGTGGTGGTGGGATGAGTTGGGAGATTGGGATTGACCTGTATACATGTAAATGCATAAAATACATAACTAATAATAACCTGCTGTATAAGAAAATAAATTTAAATTTCAAAATTTTTAAAAATAAAACAGAAAAATGTTCTTCCATTCACACAGATGTACTTATATGAATGACTTATTTCCATGCTTATATCTATAAATACATAAAAGAGGAATAAAATTTAACTTGAAACAATGGAAAAAAAAATAACCTGAACCCAACAGTTATACAGAGGAAAACCCTATCAAGGCACTTACTCCAGCGGTAAACAATTCTGAAATTGGTCAGATGTGGAGAATCATCTCCCATACAGCCAGCAGCCCCACCCCACGCAAGGAGGGTTCTCATTGCAAAGCTGCGGGACCGTGCCGAGGCGTCTGTGAGTAAACGTGAACTGAGCCCCAGGCCAGCTGCTGCTGAACTGTTCCCACCCTTCCCAGGTAAAACACCTGAATATGTACAAGGGCTTGAAAGCCTAGAGGAAGGGCAGTGGAGTCACACCAGAGACAGCACACAGGCCCACTTGGTGCCTGCAGGCCAGCCAGGTTGGTCCTGGCCACAGGCGCTCTTCTGGAAGCTTTCCATTTTCCTGCCTGAGATACCCCTCCTATCCCGGCCCCCACTCCTTTTTTTCCTTCCTCACCTCAGCCCGGAGAGAAATTTCAGCAGACGTTATGGGTGATGCATCCTCTTCTTTACAGGTGGCAGCCTGGCAACTCCTAAGCCTTGCCGTTACCTAACCCTAAACCTAGCCCGGAATGGAAACCCACCACCAGCCCTATACCTTTCCCTACGCCGTAGCCTATTCCTGGCCCGTACGCAGGCACTGAACCTTTCATCAGCACGTAGCCTGACCCTGCCATTTTGCCGTACCCTCACCTGTGCCCTAAGCCTTGCCGTTCCCTAACCCTAACCCTAGCCCGGAACGGAAAGCCACCACAAGACCTACACCTTACCCCCAAGCCGTAGCCTACTCCTGGTCCATACGGGGGCACTGATTTGTGCGTCAGCACGTAGCCTGACCTTCCCACATTACCGTAACGTCACCTGTGCCCTAAGCCTTGCCGTTCCCTAACCCTAACCCTAGTACGGAATGGAAACACACCACAAGCCCTACACCTAACCCCCAAGCCATAGCCTACTCCTGGCCCGTACGCTGGCACTGACCCATGCGTCAGCACGTAGCCTGACCCTCCCAAGTTTCCGTACCCTCACCTGTGCCCTAAGCCTTGATGTTCCCTAACACTAACCCTAGCCCGGAACGGAAACCCACCACCAGCCCTACACCTAACCCCCAACGCGTGGCCTACTCCTGGCCGGTACGCTGGCACTGATCCGTGCGTCAGCACGTAGCCTGACCCTCCCACGTTTCCGTACCCTCACCTGTGCCCAAAGCCTTGCCGTTCCCTAACCCTAACCCTAGCCCGGAACGGAAACCCACCACCAGCCCTAGACCTTACCCTACGACATAGCCTACTCCTGGCCTGTACGCTGGCACTGGCCCATGCGTCAGCACGTAGCCTGACCCTCCCAAGTTTCCGTACCCTCACCTGTGCCCTAAGCCTTGCCGTTCCCTAACCCTAACCCTAGTCCCCAACTGAAACGCCCCACCAGCCCTACAACTTACCCCCAGGCCGTAGCCTACTCCTGGCCCGTATTCTGGCACTGACACATGCGTCAGCACGTAGCCTGACCCTCCCACGTTTCCGTATCCTCACCTGTGCCCTAAGCCTTGCCTTTCACTAATCCTAACCATAGCCCGGAAAGGAAACCCACCACCAACCCTACACCTTACCCTACGCCGTAGCCTACTCCTGGCCCGTACGCTGGCACTGACCCGTGTGTCAGCACTTAGCCTGACCTTCCCACATTTCCGTACCCTAACCTGTGCCCTAAGCCTTGCCGTTCCCTAACCCTAACCCTAGTACGGAACGGAAACCCACCACCAGACCTACACCTAACACCCAAGCCATAGCCTAATCCTGGCCTGTACGCTGGCACTGACCCATGCGTCAGCACGTAGCCTGACCCTCCCACGTTTCCGTAACCTCACCTGTGCCCTAAGCCTTTCCGTTCCCTATCCCTAACCCTAGCCCAGAAAGGAAACCCACCACCAGCCATACACCTTTCTCTACGACGTAGCCTACTCGTGGCCCGTACGCTAGCATTGACACGTGCATTAGCACGTAGCCTGAACCTCCAACTTTTCTGTACCCTCACCTGAGGCCTAAGCCTTGCCGTTCCCTAATATTTACCCTAGCCCGAAACGGAAACCCACAACAAGCCCTAGACCTTACACTACCCCGTAGCCTACTCCTTGCCCGTACGCTGGCACTGACCCGTGCGTCAGCACGTAGCCTGACCCTCCCACGTTTCCGTTCCCTCACCTATGCGCTAAGCCTTGCCGTTCCCTAACCCTAACCGTACCCCGCAATGAAAACCCACCAACAGCCCTACACGTTACCCTACACCGTAGCCTACTCCTGGCCCGTACGCTGGCACTGACCCATGCATCAGTACGTAGCCTGACCCTCCCACGTTTCCGTACCCGCACCTGTGCCCAAGCCTTGACGTTCCCTAACCCTAACCCTAGCCCGACACGGAAACCCACCACCATCCCTAAACATTACCCTACACCGTAGCCTACTCCTGGCGTGTACGTTGGCACTGACCCGTGCGTCATCACGTAGCCTGACCCTCACACGTTTCCGTACCCACACCTGTGCCCTAGGCCTTGCCGTTCCCTAACCCTAACCCTATTCCGAAAAGGAAACACACCACCAGCCCTACAGCTTACCCACAAGCCATAGCCTACTCCTGGCCCGTACGCTGGCACTGACACGTGCGTCAGCATGTAGCCTGACCCTCCCACGTTTCTGTTCCCTCACCTGTGCCCTATGCCTTGCCGTTCCCTAACCCTAACCCTAGCCCTGAACGGAAACCCACCACCAGCCCTACACCTTACCCTACGCCGTAGCCTACTCCTGGCCCGAACGCTGGCACTGACACTTGCGTCAGCACGTAGCCTGACCCTACCACGTTTCCGTACCCGCACCTGTGCCCTAAGTCTTGCCGTTCCCTAAACCTAACCCTAGCCCTGAACGGAAACCCTGCACCAGCCCTACACCTTACCCTACGCCGTAGCCTACTCCTGGCCCGTACGTTGGCACTGACCCGTGCGTCAGCACGTAGCCTGACCTTCACACATTACCGTACCCTCACCTGTGCCCTAAGCCTTGCCGTTCCCTAACCCTAACCCTAGTACCGAACGGAAACCCACCACCAGCCCTACACCTAAACTCCATGCCATAGCCTACTCATGGCCCGTACGCTGGCACTGACCCGTGCGTCAGCACTTATCCTGACCCTCCCACGTTTCCGTACCCTCACCTGTGCACTAAGCCTTGCCGTTCCCTAACCCTAACCCTAGCCCTGAACGGAAACCCACCACCAGCCCTACACCTAACCCCCAAGCCGTAGCCTACTCCTGGCCGGTACGCTGGCACTGACACATGCGTCAGCACGTAGCCTGACTCTCCCACGTTTCTGTACCCTAACCTGTGCCCTAAGCCTTGCCGTTCCCTAACCCTAACCCTAGCCCGGAACGGAAAACCACCACCATCCCTACACGTTACCCTACGCCGTAGCCTACTCTTGGCCTGTACGGTGGCACTGACACTTGCGTCAGCATGTAGCCTGACCCTCCCACGTTTCCGTACCCTCACTTGTGCCCTAAGCCTTGCCGTTCCGTAACCCTAACCTTAGCCCTGAATGGAAACCCACCACCAGCCCTGCATCTTACCCCCAAGCCGTAGCCTAATCCTGGCCCGTTCGGTGGCACTAACCTGAGCATCATCAAGTAGCCTGACCCTCCCACGTTTCCGTACCCTCACCCGTGCCCTAAGCCTTGCCGTTCCGTAACCCTAAACCTAGCCAGGAACGGAAACCCACCACCAGCCCTACACCTTACCCTACGCCGTAGCCTACTCCTTGCCCATACGATGGCACTGACCAGTGCGTCAGCACGTAGCCTGACCCTCCCACGTTTCCGTACCCTCACCTGTGCCCTAAGCCTTGCCGTTCCCTATCCGTAACCGTGGTCCACATTGCCAACCCACCACCAGCCCTCAACCTTACCCTACGCCGTAGCCTACTCCTGGCCCGTACGCTGGCACTGATCCATGCATCAGTACGTAGCCTGACCCTCCCACGTTTCCGTACCTTCACCTGTGCCCTAAACCTTGACGTTCCCTAACCCTAACCCTAGCCCGGAACGGAAACCCACAACCATCCCTAGACATTACCCTCCGCCGTAGCCTACTCCTGGCCTGTATGCTGGCACTGACCCGTGCGTCAGCACGTAGCCTGACCCTCCCAAGTTTCCGTACACTCACCTGAGCACTAAGCCTTGCCATTCCGTAACCCTAACTCTAGCCCGGAATGGAAAGCCACCACCAGACCAACACCTTAACCCCAAGCCGTAGCCTACTCCTGGCCCGTATTCTGGCACTGACACGTGCGTCAGCAAGTAGCCTGACCCTCCCACGTTTCAGGACCCTCAACTGTGCCCTAAGACTGGCCGTTCCTAACACTAACCCTAGCCCAGAAAGGAAACCCACCACCAGCTCTACACCTTACCCCCAAGCCGTAGCCTACTCGTGGACCGTATGCTGACACTGACACGTGCGTCAGCACGTAGCCTGACCCTCCCACGTTTCCGTACACTCACCTGTGCCCTAAGCCTTGCCGTTCCCTAACCCTAACCCTAGCCGGAACGGAAAACCACCACCAGCCCTACACCTTACCATATGTCGTAGCCTACACCTGGCCCGTACGCGGGCACTGACCCGTGCGTCAGCACGTAGCCTGACCCTCCCACGTTTCCGTACACTCACCTGAGCACTAAGCCTTGCCATTCCGTAACCCTAACTCTAGCCCGGAATGGAAAGCCACCACCAGACCAACACCTTAACCCCAAGCCGTAGCCTACTCCTGGCCCGTATTCTGGCACTGACACGTGCGTCAGCAAGTAGCCTGACCCTCCCACGTTTCAGGACCCTCAACTGTGCCCTAAGACTGGCCGTTCCTAACACTAACCCTAGCCCAGAAAGGAAACCCACCACCAGCTCTACACCTTACCCCCAAGCCGTAGCCTACTCGTGGACCGTATGCTGACACTGACACGTGCGTCAGCACGTAGCCTGACCCTCCCACGTTTCCGTACACTCACCTGTGCCCTAAGCCTTGCCGTTCCCTAACCCTAACCCTAGCCGGAACGGAAAACCACCACCAGCCCTACACCTTACCATATGTCGTAGCCTACACCTGGCCCGTACACGGGCACTGACCCGTGCGTCAGCACGTAGCCTGACCCTCCCACGTTTCCGTACCCTCACCTGTGCCGTAAGCCTTGCCATTCCCTAACCCTAACCCTAGCCCCGAACGGAAACACACCACCAGCTCTAAAACTTACCGAAAAGCCGTAGCCTACTCCTGGCCCGTACACTGGCACTAACCCGTGCGTCAGCACGTAGCCTGACCCTCCCACGTTTCCGTACCCTCACATGTGCCCTAAGCTTTGCCGTGCCCTAACCCTAAATGTAGCCCGGAACGGAAACCCACAACCAGCCCTACACATTACCCTACGCCGTAGCCTACTCCTGGCCCGTACCCTGGCACTGACCCATGCGTCAGTAAGTAGCCTGACCCTCCCATGTTTCCGTACCCTCACCTGTGCCCTAAGCCTTGACGTTCCCTAACCCTAAACCTAGCCCTGAACGGAAACCCACCACCTACCCTACACCTTAACCTACGCCGTGGCCTAATCCTGGCCTGTACGGTGGCACTGACCCTTGCGTCAGTAAGTAGCCTGACCCTCCCATGTTTCCGTACCATCACCTGTGCCCTAAGACTTGCCGTTCCCTAACCCTACCCATAGCCTGGAATGGAAACCCACCACCAGTCCTACACCGTATCGTATGCCGTAGCCTATTCCTGGCCCGAACGCTGGCACAGACTCATGCGTCAGCATGTAGCCTGACCCTCCCACGTTTCCGTACCCTCACCTGTGCCCTAAGCCTTGCCGTTCCCTAACACTAACCCTAGCCCGTAACGGAAACCCACCACAAGCCCTACACCTTACCATACGCCGTAGTGTTCTCCTGGCCCGTACGCTGTCACTGACCCGTGAGTCTGCACGTAGCCTCACCCTCCCACGTTTCCGTAACCTCAACTGTGCCCTAAGCCTTGCCGTTCCCTCACCCTAACCCTAGCCACGAACGGAAACCCACCAGCAGCCCTACACCTAACCCTACGCCGTAGCCTACTCCTGGCCCGTACACTGGCACTGACCCGTGCGTCAGCACGTAGCCTGACCCTCCCACGTTTCCATACCCTCAACTGTGCCCTAAGACTTGCCGTTCCCTAACCCTAAACCTAGCCCGGAGCGAAAACCCACCACCAGCCCTACACATTACCCTATGCCGTAGCCTACACCTGGCCCATAGGCGGGTAATGACCTGTGCTTCAGCACGTAGCCTAACCCTCCCATGTTACCGTACCCTCACCTGTGCCCTAAGCCTTGCCGTTCCCTAACCCTAACCCTAGCCCGGAACGAAAACCCACCACCAGCCTTACACCTTACCCTACGCCATATCCTACTCCTGGCCCATACGCTGGCAGTGAACCATACGTCAGCACATAGCCTGACCCTCCCACGTTTCCGTACCCTCACCTGGGCCCTAAGCCTTGCCGTTCCCTAACCCTATCCCTAGCCCGGAACGGAAAACCACCACCAGCCCTAAACCTTTCCCTACTCCGTAGCCTACTCCTCGCCCGTACACTCGCACTAACCCGTGCGTCAGCATGTAGTTTGACACTCCCACGTTTCCGTACCCTCACCTGGGCCCTAAGCCTTGCCGTTCTCTAACACTAACCGTAGCCCGGAACGGAAAGCCACCACCAGCCCTACACTTTACCCTATGCCGTAGCCTACTCCTGGCCCGAACGCTGGCTCTGACACGTGCGTCAGCACGTAGCCTGACCCTCCCACGTTTCCGTACCCTCAACTGTGCCCTAAGCATTGCCGTTCCCTAACCCTAACCCTAGCCCGGAACGGAAACCCACCACTAGCCCTACACCTTACCCTACGCCGTAGCCTACTCCTGGCCCGTACACTGGCACTGACCCGTGCGTCAGCACATAGCCTGACCTTCCCACATTTCCGTACCCTCACCTGTGCCCTAAGCCTTGCCGTTCCATAACCCTAAACCTAGTACAGAACGGAAACCCACCAACAGCCCTACACCTAACGCCCAAGCCATAGCCTACTCCTGGCCCGTACGCTGGCACTGACACGTGCGTCAGCACGTAGCCTGACCCTCCCACGTTTCCGTACCATCACCTGTGCCCTAAGACTTGCCGTTCCCTAACCCTACCCATAGCCTGGAATGGAAACCCACCACCAGCCCTACACCGTATCGTATGCCGTAGCCTATTCCTGGCCCGTACGCTGGCACAGACCCATGCGTCAGCATGTAGCCTGACCCTCCCACGTTTCCGTACCCTCACCTGTGCCCTAAGCCTTGCCGTTCCCTAACACTAACCCTAGCCCGTAACGGAAACCCACCACAAGCCCTACACCTTACCATACGCCGTAGCGTTCTCCTGGCCCGTACGCTGTCACTGACCCGTGAGTCTGCACGTAGCCTCACCCTCCCACGTTTCCGTAACCTCAACTGTGCCCTAAGCCTTGCCGTTCCCTCACCCTAACCCTAGCCACGAACGGAAACCCACCAGCAGCCCTACACCTAACCCTACGCCGTAGCCTACTCCTGGCCCGTACACTGGCACTGACCCGTGCGTCAGCACGTAGCCTGACCCTCCCACGTTTCCATACCCTCACCTGTGCCCTAAGACTTGCCGTTCCCTAACCCTAACCCTAGCCCGGAACGGAAACCCACCACCAGCCCTACACCTTACCCCCAAGCCGTAGCCTACTCCTGGCCCTTACGCTGGAACTGACCCGTGCGTCAGCATGTAGCCTGACCCTCCCACGTTTGCGGAACCTCACCTGAGCCCTAAGCCTTGCCGTTCCCTAACCCTAACCCTAGGCCTGAACGGAAACCCACCACCAGCCCTACACCTTTCCCTACACCGTAGTCTATTCCTGGCTCGTACGCAGGCACTGACACTTTCATCAGCACGTAGCCTGACACTCCCACGTTTCCGTACCCTCACCTGTGCCCTAAGCCTTGCCGTTCACTAACCCTAACCCTAGACCAGAAGAGAAACCCACCACCAGCCCTACACCTTACCCCCAAGCCTTAGCCTACTCCTGGTCCATACGCTGGCACTGACCCGTGCGTCAGAACGTATCCTGTCCCTGCCACGTTGCCGTACCCTCACCTGTGCCCTAAGCCTTGCCGTTCCCTAACCCTAACCCTAGTCTGGAACGGAAAAGCACCACAAGCCCTACAGCTTACCCCCAAGCCGTAGCCTACTCCTGGTCCATACGCTGGCACTGAACTGTGTGTCAGCACGTAGCCTGACCTTCCAACATTACCGTACCCTCACTTGTGCCCTAAGCCTTGCTGTTCCCTAACACTAACCCTAGCCTGGAACAGAAACCCACCACCAGCCCTACACCATAACCTACGCCGTAGCCTACTCCTGGCCCATATGCTGGCAATGACCCGTGCGTCAGCACGTAGCCTAACCCTCCCACGTTTCCGTACCCTCACCTGTGCCCTAAGCCTTGCCGTTCCCTAACCCTAACCCTAGCCCGGAACGGAAACCCACCACCAGCCCTAAACCTTTCCCTACGCCGTAGCCTACTCCTGGCCCGTACAGTGGCACTGACCCGTGCGTCAGCATGTAGACAGACACCCCCAAGTTTCCATACCCTCACCTGGGCCCTAAACCTTGCCGTTCCCTAACCCTAACCCTAGCCCGGAATGGAAACCCGCCACCAGCCCTACAACTAACGCACAAGCCATAGCCTAGTCCGGGCCTGTACGCTGGCACTGACACATGCGGCAGCACGTAGCCTGACCCTCCCACGTTTCTGTACCCTCACCTGTGCCCTAAGCCTTGCCGTTGCCTAACCCTAACCCTAGCCCGAAACGGAAACCCACCACCAGCCCTACAACTTACCCCCAAGCCGTAGCCTACTCCTGGTCCGTACACTGGCACTGACCCGTGCGTCAGCACGTAGCCTGACCCTCCCACGTTTCCGTACCCTCACCTGTGCCCTATGCCTTGCCGTTCCCTAACCCTATCCCTAGCCTGGAACGGAAACCCACCTCCAGCCCTACACCTTACCCTATGCCGTAGCCTACACCTGGCCCGTACGTTGGCACTGACCCGTGTGTCAGCACGTAGCCTGACCCGGCCACGTTTCCGTACCCTCACCTGTGCCCTAAGCCTTGACGTTCCCTTACCCTAACCCTAGCCCTGAACGGAAACCCACCACCAGCCCTACACCTTATCCCCAAACTGTAGCCTACTCCTGGCCCGTATGCTGGCACTGACCCGTGCGTTAGCACGTAGCCTGACCCTCCCACGTTTCCGTACCCTCACCTGTGCCCTAAGCCTTGCCGTTCCCTAACCCTAAACCTAGTCTGGAACAGAAACCCACCACCAACCCTACAGCTTACCCCCAATCCATAGACTATTCCTGGCCCGTACGCTGGCACTGACCCGTGCGTAAACATGTAGCCTGACCCTCCCACGTTTCTGTACCCTCACCTGTGCCCTAAGCCTTGCAGTTCCCTAACCCTAACCCTAGCCCGGAACGGAAACCCACCACCAGCCCTACACCTAACCCCCAAGCCGTAGCCTACTCCTAGCCGGTACGCTGGCACTGACCCATGCATCTGCACATAGCCTGACCCTCCCACGTTTCTGTACCCTCACCTGTGCCCTAAGACTTGCCGTTCCCTTACCCTAATCCTAGCCAGGAACGGAAACCCACCACCAGCCCTACAACTTACCCCCAAGCCGTAGGCTACTCCTGGACCTTACGCTGGCACTGACCTGTGTGTCAGCACGTAACCTGACCTTCCCACGTTTGTGGACCCTCACATGTGCCCTAAGCCTTGCCATTCCCTAACCCTAACCCTAGCCCGGAATGGAAACCCACCACCCGCCCTACACCATTCCCTACGCCGTAGCCTATTCCTGGCCCGTACGCAGGCACTGACCCTTTCATCAGCATGTAGCCTGACCCTCCCACGTTTCCGTACCCTCACCTGTGCCCTAAGCCTTGCCGTTCCCTAACCCTAACCCTAGCCCAGAACGGAAACCCACAACCAGCCCTACACCTTACCCCCAAGACATAGCCTACTCCTGGCCCGTACGCTGGCACTGACCCGTGCGTCAGCACGTAGCCTGACCCTCCCACATTTCCGTACCCTCACCTGTGCCCTAAGCCTTGCTGTTCCCTAACACTAACCGTAACCTGGAATGGAAACACACCACCAACCCTACACCTAACCACCAAGCCGTAGCCTACTCCTGGCCGGTACGCTGGCACTGACACGTGCATCAGCATGTAGCCTGACCCTCACACGTTTCCGTATCCTCACCTGTGCCCTACGCTTTGCCATTCCCTAACCCTAACTGTAGCCCGAAAGGGAAACTGCCCTACACATTACCCTACGCCGTAGCCTACTCCTGGCCGGTACGCTGGCACTGACACGTGCATCAGCATGAAGCCTGACTCTCCCACGTTTCCGTACCCTCACCTGTGCCCTAAGCCTTGCCGTTCCCTCACCCTAACCCTAGCCAGGAACGGAAACCCACCAGCAGCCCTAAACCTTACCCTCCGCCGTAACCTACTCCTGGCCCGTACGCTGGCACTGACCCGTGCGTCAGCACGTAGCCTGACCCTCACACGTTTCCGTACCCTCACCTGTGCCCTAAGCCTTGCTGTTCCCTAACACTAAACCTTGCCTGAAACGGAAACCCACCACCAGCCCTACACCTAACCACCAAGCCGTAGCCTACTCCGGGCACGTACGCTGGCACTGACCCGTGCGTCAGCACGTAGCATGACCCTCCCACGTTTCCGTATCCTCACCTGTTCCCTAAGACTTGCCGTTCCGTAACCCTAACCCTAGCCCGGAACGGAAACCCACCGCGAGCCCTAGACCTTACCCTACGCCGTAGCCTATTGCTGGCCTGTACGCTGGCACTGACCCATGCGTCAGAAGGTAGCCTGACACTCCCACGTTTCTGTACCCACACCTGTGCCCTAAGCCTTGCCGTTCCATAACCCTAACCCTAGCCCGAAACGGAAACCCACCACCAGCCCTACACCTTACCCTACGCCGAAGCCTACTCCTGGCCCGAACGCTGGCACTGACCCGTGCGTCAGCACGTAGCCTGACACTCCCACGTTTCCGTACCCTCACCTGTTCCCTAAGCCTTGCCGTTCCCTAACCCTAACCCTAGCCCGAAACGGAAACCCACCACCAGCCCTATACCTTACCCTACGCCGTAGCCTACTCCTGTCCCGTATGCTGGCACTGACCCGTGCGTCAGCACGTAGCCTGACATTCCCACATTTCCGTACCCTCACCTGTGCCCTAAGCCTTGATGTTCCCTAACCCTATCCCTAGTATGGAACGGAAACCCTCCAACAGCCCTACACCTATCGCCCAAGCCATAGCCTACTCCTGGCCCGTACGCTGGCACTGACCCGTGCGGCAGCACGTAGCCTGACCCTCGCATGTTTCCGTACACTCACCTGTGCCCTAAGCCTTACCGTTCCCTAACCCTAACCCTAGCCCGGAACGGAAACCCACCACCAGCCCTACACCTGTCCCTATGCCGTAGCCTATTCCTGGCCCGTACACAGGCACTGACCCTTTCATCAGCACGTAGCCAGACCCTCCCACGTTTCCGTACCCACACCTGTGCCCTAAACCTTGCCGTTCCCTAACCCTAACCCTAGCCCGAAACGCAAACCCACCACCCGCCCTAAACCTTTCCCTACGCCGTAGCCTACTCCTGGCCCGTAAGCTGGCACTGACCCATGCGTCAGCATGTAGAGTGACACCCCACGTTTCCATACCCTCACCTGGGCCCTAAACCTTGCCGTTCCCTAACACTAACCCTAGCCCGGAAAGGAAACCCACCACCAGCCCTAAAACTTACCCCCATGCCATAGCCTACTCCTGGCCCATACACAGGCACTGACCCATGCGTCAGCACGTAGCCTGACCTTCCCACTTTCCCATACCCTCAGCTAAGCCCTAAGCCTTGGCCTTCCCTAACTCTAACCCAAGCCCGGAACGGAATCCCACCACCAGCCCTACACCTTAACGTATGCCGTAGCCTATTCCTGGCCCGTACACTGGCACTGACACGTGCATCAGCACGTAGCCTGACCCTCCAACGTTTCCGTACCCTCACCTGTGCCCTAAGCCTTGCCGTTCCCTAACCCTAACCCTAGCCAGGAACAGAAACCCACCAGAAGCCCTAAACCTTACCATACGCCGTAGCCCAATCCTGGCCCGTACGCTGGCACTGACCCGTGAGTCAGCACGTAGCCTGACCCTCCCACGATTCCGTACCCTCACCTGTGCCCTAAAACTTGCCGTTCCCTCACCATAACCCTAGCCATGAACGGAAATCCACCAGCAGCCCTACACCTTACCCTATGCCGTAGCCTACTCCTGGCCCGTACGCAGGCACTGACCCGTGCGTCAGCACGTAGCCTGACCCTCACACATTTCCGTACCCTCACCTGTGCCCTAAGCCTTGCCGTTCCCTAACCCTAACCCTAGTCCGGAACAGAAACCCACCACCAACCCTACAGCTTACCCCCAAGCCATAGACTATTCCTGGCCCGTACGCTGGCACTGACCCGTGCGTAAACATGTAGCCTGACCCTCCCACGTTTCCGTACCCTCACCTGTGCCCTAAGCCTTGCATTTCCCTAACCCTAACCCTAGCCCGTAACGGAAACCCACCACCAGCCCTACACCTAACACCCAAGCCGTAGCCTACTCCTGGCCGGTACGCTGGCACTGACCCGTGCGTCAGCATCTAGTCTGACCCCCCCACGTTTCCGTACCCTCACCTGCGCCCTATGCCTTGCCGTTCCCTAACCCTAACCCTAGCCCGGAACGGAAACCCACCACCAGCCCTACACCTTACCCTACGCCGTAGCCTACTCCTGGCCCGAACGCTGGCACTGACCCTTGCGTCAGCACGTAGCCTGACCCTACCACGTTTCCGTACCCGCACCTGTGCCCTAAGTCTTGCCGTTCCCTAAACCTAACCCTAGCCCTGAAAGGAAACCCTGCACCAGCCCTACACCTTACCCTACGCCATAGCCTACTCCTGGCCCGTACGTTGGCACTGACCCGTGCGGCAGCACGTAGCCTGACCTTCACACATTACCGTACCCTCACCTGTGCCCTAAGCCTTGCCGTTCCCTAACCCTAACCCTAGTACCGAACGGAAACCCACCACCAGCCCTACACCTAAACTCCATGCCATAGCCTACTCATGGCCCGTACGCTGGCACTGACCCGTTCGTCAGCACTTATCCTGACCCTCCCACGTTTCCGTACCCTCACCTGTGCACTAAGCCTTGCCGTTCCCTAACCCTAACCCTAGCCCTGAACGGAAACCCACCACCAGCTCTACACCTAACCCCCAAGCCGTAGCCTAATCCTGGCCGGTACGCTGGCACTGACACATGCGTCAGCACGTAGCCTGACTCTCCCACGTTTCTGTACCCTAACCTGTGCCCTAAGCCTTGCCGTTCCCTAACCCTAACCCTAGCCCGGAACGGAAAACCACCACCATCCCTACACGTTACCCTACGCCGTAGCCTACTCTTGGCCTGTACGGTGGCACTGACACTTGCGTCAGCATGTAGCCTGACCCTCCCACGTTTCCGTACCCTCACTTGTGCCCTAAGCCTTGCCGTTCTGTAACCCTAACCTTAGCCCTGAATGGAAACCCACCACCAGCCCTGCATCTTACCCCCAAGCCGTAGCCTAATCCTGGCCCGTTCGGTGGCACTAACCTGAGCATCATCAAGTAGCGTGACCCTCCCACGTTTCCGTACCCTCACCCGTGCCCTAAGCCTTGCCGTTCCGTAACCCTAAACCTAGCCAGGAACGGAAACCCACCACCAGCCCTACACCTTACCCTACGCCGTAGCCTACTCCTTGCCCATACGATGGCACTGACCAGTGCGTCAGCACGTAGCCTGACCCTCCCACGTTTCCGTACCCTCACCTGTGCCCTAAGCCTTGCCGTTCCCTATCCGTAACCGTGGTCCACATTGCCAACCCACCACCAGCCCTCAACCTTACCCTACGCCGTAGCCTACTCCTGGCCCGTACGCTGGCACTGATCCATGCATCAGTACGTAGCCTGACCCTCCCACGTTTCCGTACCTTCACCTGTGCCCTAAACCTTGACGTTCCCTAACCCTAACCCTAGCCCGGAACGGAAACCCACAACCATCCCTAGACATTACCCTCCGCCGTAGCCTACTCCTGGCCTGTATGCTGGCACTGACCCGTGCGTCAGCACGTAGCCTGACCCTCCCAAGTTTCCGTACCCTCACCTGAGCACTAAGCCTTGCCATTCCGTAACCCTAACTCTAGCCCGGAATGGAAAGCCACCACCAGACCAACACCTTAACCCCAAGCCGTAGCCTACTCCTGGCCCGTATTCTGGCACTGACACGTGCGTCAGCAAGTAGCCTGACCCTCCCACGTTTCAGGACCCTCAACTGTGCCCTAAGACTGGCCGTTCCTAACACTAACCCTAGCCCAGAAAGGAAACCCACCACCAGCTCTACACCTTACCCCCAAGCCGTAGCCTACTCGTGGACCGTATGCTGACACTGACACGTGCGTCAGCACGTAGCCTGACCCTCCCACGTTTCCGTACACTCACCTGTGCCCTAAGCCTTGCCGTTCCCTAACCCTAACCCTAGCCGGAACGGAAAACCACCACCAGCCCTACACCTTACCATATGTCGTAGCCTACACCTGGCCCGTACGCGGGCACTGACCCGTGCGTCAGCACGTAGCCTGACCCTCCCACGTTTCCGTACCATCACCTGTGCCGTAAGCCTTGCCATTCCCTAACCCTAACCCTAGCCCCGAACGGAAACCCACCACCAGCTCTTAAACTTACCGACAAGCCGTAGCCTACTCCTGGCCCGTACACTGGCACTGACCCGTGCGTCAGCACGTAGCCTGACCCTCCCACGTTTCCGTACCCTCACATGTGCCCTAAGCTTTGCCGTGCCCTAACCCTAAATGTAGCCTGGAACGGAAACCCACAACCAGCCCTACACATTACCCTACGCCGTAGCCTACTCCTGGCCCGTACCCTGGCACTGACCCATGCGTCAGTAAGTAGCCTGACCCTCCCATGTTTCCGTACCCTCACCTGTGCCCTAAGCCTTGACGTTCCCTAACCCTAACCCTAGCCCTGAACGGAAACCCACCACCTGCCCTACACCTTAACCTACGCCGTGGCCTAATCCTGGCCTGTACGGTGGCACTGACACTTGCGTCAGCATGTAGCCTGAACCTCCCACGTTTTCATACCCTCACCTGTGCCCTAAGCCTTGCCGTTCCGTAACCCTAACCCTAACCCGGAACGGAAACCGACCACCAGCCCTAAACCTTACCCTATGTCGTAGCCTACATCTGGCCCATACGCGGGCACTGACATGTGCTTCAGCACGAGGCCTGACCCTCCCATGTTACCGTACCCTCACCTCTGCCCTAAGTCTTGCCGTTCCCTAACTCTAACCCTAGCCCTGAACAGAAACCCACCACCAGCCCTAAAACTTACCCACAAGCTGTAGCCTACTCCTGGCCCGTACGCTGGCACTGACCAATGCGTCAGCATGTAGCCTGACACTCCAACTTTTCCGTACCCGCACCTGTGCCCTAAGTCTTGCCGTTCCCTAACCCTAACCCTAGCCCCCAACGGAAACCCACCACCAGCCCTACAACTTACCCCCAAGCCGTAGCCTACTCCTGGTCCATACGCTGGCACTGACATGTGCGTCAGCATGTAGCGTGTCCTTCCCACATTAGCGTAACGTCACCTGTGCCCTAAGCCTTGCCGTTCCTTAACCCTAACACTAGTACGGAAGGGAAACACACCAGAAGCACTACACCTAAGCCCCAAGCCATAGCCTACTCCTGGCCCATACGCTGGCACTGACCCGTGCGTCAGCACGTAGCCTGACCCTCCCACGTTTCCTTACCCTCCCCTGTGCCCTAAGCATTGCTGTTCCCTAACACTAACCCTAGCCTGGAACGGAAACCCACCAACAGCCCTACACCTAACCCCCAAGCCGTAGCCTACTCCTGTCCGGTACGCTGGCACTGACCCCTGCGTCAGCACGTAGCCTGACCCTCCCACGTTTCCGTACACTCACCTGTGCCCTAAGCCTTGCTGTTCCCTAACACTAACCGTAGCCCGGAACAGAAAACCACCACCAGCCCTACACCTTACCCTACGCCGTAGCCTACTCCTGGCACGTACGCTGACACTGATCCGTGCGTCAGCACGTAGCCTGACCCTCCCACGTTTCCGTACCCTCACCTGTGCCCTAAGCCTTGCCGTTCCCTAACCCTAACCCTAGCCCAGAACGGAAACCCACCACCAGCCCTACACCTTACCCTACGCCGTAGCCTACTCCTGGCCCGTACGCTGGCACTGACCTGTGCGTCAGCACGTAGCCTGACCCACCCACGTTTCCGTACCCTCACCTGTGCCCTAAGCATTGACGTTCGCTAACCCTAACCCTAGCCCGGAACAGAAACCCACCACCAGCCCTACAACATACCACCACGCCGTAGCCTACTCCTGGCCCATATGCTGGCACTGACCCATGCGTCAACACGTAGCCTGACCCTCCCACGTTTCCATAACCTCAACTGTGCCCTAAGCCTTGCCGTTCCCTAACCCTAACCCTAGACCGGAGCGAAAACCCACCACCAGCCCTACACATTACCCTATGCCGTAGCCTACACCTGGCCCATACGCGGGTAATGACCTGTGCTTCAGCACGTAGCCTAACACTCCCATGTTACCGTACCCTCACCTGTGCCCTAAGCCTTGCCGTTCCCTAACCCTAACCCTAGCCCGGAACGGAAACCCACCACCAGCCCTAAACCTTACCCACAAGCAGTAGCCTACTCCTGGCCCGTACGCTGGCACTGACACGTGCGTCAGCACGTAGCCTGACCCTCCCACGTTTCCGTACCCTCACCTGTGCCCTAAGCCTTGCCGTTCCCTAACCTTAACCGTAGCCCGGAACGAAAACCCACCACCAGCCTTACACCTTACCCTACGCAGTAGCCTACTCCTGGCCCATACGCTGGCAGTGAACCGTACGTCAGCACATAGCCTGACCCTCCCACTTTTCCGTACCCTCACCTGGGCCCTAAGCCTTGCCGTTCCCTAACCCTATCCCTAGCCCGGAACGGAAAACCACCACCAGCCCTAAACCTTTCCCTACTCCGTAGCCTACTCCTCGCCCGTACGCTCGCACTAACCCGTGCGTCAGCATGTAGTTTGACACTCCCACGTTTCCGTACCCTCACCTGGGCCCTAAGCCTTGCCTTTCTCTAACACTAACCATAGCCCGGAACGGAAAGCCACCACCAGCCCTACGCTTTACCCTACGCCGTAGCCTACTCCTGGCCCGAACGCTGGCTCTGACACGTGCGTCAGCACGTAGCCTGACCCTCCCACGTTTCCGTACCCTCAACTGTGCCCTAAGCCTTGCCGTTCCCTAACCCTAACCCTAGCCCGGAACGGAAACCCACCACTAGCCCTACACCTTACCCTACGCCGTAGCCTACTCCTGGCCCGTACACTGGCACTGACCCGTGCGTCAGCACATAGCCTGACCTTCCCACATTTCCGTACCCTCACCTGTGCCCTAAGCCTTGCCATTCCATAACCCTAAATCTAGTACAGAACGGAAACACACCAACAGCCCTACACCTAACGCCCAAGCCATAGCCTACTCCTGGCCCGTACGCTGGCACTGACACGTGCGTCAGCACGTAGCCTGACCCTCCCACGTTTCCGTACCATCACCTGTGCCCTAAGACTTGCCGTTCCCTAACCCTACCCATAGCCTGGAATGGAAACCCACCACCAGCCCTACACCGTATCGTATGCCGTAGCCTAGTCCTGGCCCGTACGCTGGCACAGACCCATGCGTCAGCATGTAGCCTGACCCTCCCATGTTTTCGTACCCTCACCTGTGCCCTAAGCCTTGCCGTTCCCTAACACTAACCCTAGCCCGTAACGGAAACCCACCACAAGCCCTAAACTTTACCATACGCCATAGTGTTCTCCTGGCCCGTACGCTGTCACTGACCCGTGAGTCTGCACGTAGCCTCACCCTCCCACGTTTCCGTAACCTCAACTGTGCCCTAAGCCTTGCCGTTCCCTCACCCTAACCCTAGCCACGAACGGAAACCCACCAGCAGCCCTACACCTAACCCTACGCCGTAGCCTACTCCTGGCCCGTACACTGGCACTGACCCGTGCGTCAGCACGTAGCCTGACCCTCCCACGTTTCCATACCCTCACCTGTGCCCTAAGACTTGCCGTTCCCTAACCCTAACCCTAGCCCAGAACGGAAACCCACCACCATCCCTACACCTTACCCCCAAGCCGTAGCCTACTCCTGGCCCTTACGCTGGAACTGACCAGTGCGTCAGCACGTAGCCTGACCCTCCCACGTTTGCGGAACCTCACCTGAGCCCTAAGCCTTGCCGTTCCCTAACCCTAACCCTAGGCATGAACGGAAACCCACCACCAGCCCTACACCTTTCCCTACACCGTAGTCTATTCCTGGCTCGTACGCAGGCACTGACACTTTCATCAGCACGTAGCCTGACACTCCCACGTTTCCGTACCCTCACCTGTGCCCTAAGCCTTGCCGTTCACTAACCCTAACCCTAGCCCAGAAGAGAAACCCACCACCAGCCCTACACCTTACCCCCAAGCCGTAGCCTACTCCTGGTCCATACGCTGGCACTGACCCGTGCGTCAGCACGTAGCCTGACCCTCCCACGTTTCCGTATCCTCACCTGTGCCCTAAGACTTGCCGTTCCCTAACCCTAACCCTAGCCCGGAACGGAAACCCACCGCGAGCCCTAGACCTTACCCTACGCCGTAGCCTATTGCTGGCCTGTACGTTGGCACTGACCCATGCGTCAGAAGGGAGCCTGACACTCCCACGTTTCTGTACCCTCACCTGTGCCCTAAGCCGTGCCGTTCCGTAACCCTAACCCTAGCCCG
This sequence comes from Mesoplodon mirus, assembly GCF_964341445.2. Lineage (NCBI taxonomy): Eukaryota > Metazoa > Chordata > Mammalia > Artiodactyla > Ziphiidae > Mesoplodon > Mesoplodon mirus. The sequence goes on along the minus strand of NW_028295749.1, from coordinate 1,067,203 downwards.
GAACGGAAACCCACCACCAGCCCTACACCTTACCCTATGCCGTAGCCTACTCCTGGCCCGAACACTGGCACTGACCCATGCGTCAGCACGTAGCCTGACCCTCCCACGTTTCCGTACCCTCACCTGTCCCCTAAGCCTTGCCGTTCCCTAACCCTAACCCTAGCCCAAAACGGAAAACCACCACCAGCCCTATACCTTACCCTACGCCGTAGCCTACTCCTGTCCCGTACGCTGGCACTGACCCGTGCGTCTGCACGTAGCCTGACCTTCCCACATTTCCGTACCCTCACCTGTGCCCTAAGCCTTGCTGTTCCCTAACCCTATCCCTAGTATGGAACGGAAACCCTCCACCAGCCCTACACCTAACGCCCAAGCCATAGCCTACTCCTGGCCAGTACGCTGGCACTGACCCGTGCGGCAGCACGTAGCCTGACCCTCCCACGTTTCTGTACCCTCACCTGTGCCCTAAGCCTTGACGTTCCCTAACCATAACCCTAGCCCAGAACGGAAAACCACCACCAGCCCTAGACCATACCCTACGGCGTAGCCTTCTCCTGGCCTGTACGCTGACACTGACACGTGCGTCAGCATGTAGCCTGACCCTCCCACGTTTCCGTACCCTCACCTGTGCCCTAAGCTTTGCCGTTCCCTAACCCTAACCCTAGCCCGGAACGGAAACCCACCACCAGCCCTAAACCTTTCCCTACGCCGTAGCCTACTCCTGGCCCGTACGCTGGCACTGACCCATGCGTCAGCATGTAGACTGACACCCCACGTTTCCATACCTTCACCTGGGCCCTAAACCTTGCCGTTCCCTAACACTAACCCTAGCCCGGAATGGAAACCCACCACCAGCCCTAAAACTTACCCCCATGCCATAGCCTACACCTGGCCCGTACACAGGCACTGACCCATGCGTCAGCACGTAGCCTGACCCTCCCACTTTTCCGTACCCTCAGCTAAGCCCTAAGCCTTGGCCTTCCCTAACTCTAACCCAAGCCCGGAATGGAATCCCACCACCAGCCCTACACCTTAACGTATGCCGTAGCCTATTCCTGGCCCGTACGCTGGCACTGACACGTGCGTCAGCACGTAGCCTGACGCTCCCACGTTTCCGTACCCTCACCTGTGCCCTAAGCCTTGCCGTTCCCTAACCCTAACCCAAGCCAGGAACGGAAACCCACCAGAAGCCCTAAACCTTACCATACGCCGTAGCCCAATCCTGGCCCGTACGCTGGCACTGACCCGTGAGTCAGCACGTAGCCTGACCCTCCCACGTTTCCGTACCCTCACCTGTGCCCTAAGCCTTGCTGTTCCCTAACTCTAACCCTAGTACGGAACGGAAACACACCACCAGCCCTACACCTAAACCCCAAGCCATAGCCTACTCCTGGCCTGTACGCTGGCACTGACCCGTGCGTCAGCACGTAGCCTGACCCTCCCACATTTCCTTACCCTCACCTGTGCCCTAATCCTTGCTGTTCCCTAACACTAACCCTAGCCTGGAACGGAAACACACCACCAACCCTACACCTAACCACCAAGCCGTAGCCTACTCCTGGCCGGTACGCTGGCACTGACACGTGCATCAGCATGTACCCTGACCCTCCCACGTTTCCGTAACCTCACCTGTGCCCTACGCTTTGCCATTCCCTAACCCTAACTGTAGCCCGAACGGGAAACAGCCCTACACATTACCCTACGCCGTAGCCTACTCCTGGCCGGTACGCTGGCACTGACACGTGCATCAGCATGAAGCCTGACCCTCCCACGTTTCCGTACCCTCACCTGTGCCCTAAGCCTTGCCGTTCCCTAACCATAACCCAAGCCGGAACGGAATCCCACCACCAGCCCTACACATTACCGTATGCCGTAGCCTATTCCTGGCCCGTACGCTGGCACTGACACGTGCGTCAGCATGTAGCCTGACCCTCACACGTTTCCGTACCCTCACCTGTGCCCTAAGCCTTGCCGTTCCCGAACCCTAACACTAGCCCGGAACGGAAACCCACCACAAGCCCTACACCTTACCATACGCAATAGCCTACTCCTGGACCGTACGCTGGCACTGAACCGTGAGTCAGCACGTAGCCTGACCCTCCCACGTTTCCGTACCCTCACCTGTGCCCTAAGCCTTGACGTTCCCTAACCCTAACCCTAGCCTGGAACAGAGACCCACCACCAGCCCTACACCTTACCATATGCCGTAGCCTACTTCTGGCCAGTACGCTGCCACTGAGCCGTGCATCAGCACGTAGCCTGACCCTCCCACGTTTCCGTACCCTCACCTATGCCCTAAGCCTTGCTCTTCCCTAACACTAACCCAAGCCCGGAACGGAATACCACCACCAGCCCTACACTAACCCCCAAGCCGTAGCCTATTCCTGGCCGGTACGATGGCACTGACCCGTGCGTCAGCACGTAGCCTGACCCTCCCACGTTTCCGTACCCTCACCTGGGCCCTAAGCCTTGCCTTTCCCTAACCCTAACCCTAGCCCGGAACGGAAACCCACCACCAGCCCTAAACCTAACCCACAATCCGTGGCTTACTCCTGGCCCGTACGCTGGCACTGACCCGTGCGTCAGCACGTAGCCTGACCCTCCCACGTTTCCGTACCCTCACCTGTGCCCTAAGCCTTGCCGTTCCCTAACCCTAACCCTAGCCCTGCACAGAAACCCACCACCAGCCCTACACTTTACCCTACGCCGTAGCCTACTCCTGGACCGAACGCTGGCACTGACCCGTGCGTCAGCACGTAGCCTGACCCTCCCACGTTTCCGTATCCTCACCTGTGGCCTAAGCCTTGCCGTTCCCTCACCCTAACCCTAGCCAGGAACGGAACCCCACCAGCAGCCCTAAACCTTACCCTACGCCGTAGCCTACTCCTGGCCCGTACGCTGGCACTGACCCGTGCGTCAGCACGTAGCCTGATCCTCACACGTTTCCGTACCCTCACCTGTGCCCTAAGCGTTGCCGTTCCCTAACCCTAACCCTAGTCCGGAACGGAAACCCACCACCAGCCCTACAGCTTACCACGAAGCCATAGCCTATTCCTGGCCCGTACGCTGGCACTGACCCGTGTGTCAGCATGTAGCCTGAACCTCCCACGTTTCCGTACCCTCACCTGTGCCCTAAGCCTTGCCGTTCCCTAACCCTAACCCTAGCCCCGAACGGAAACCCAACACCAACCCTACACCTAACCCCCAAGCCGTAGCCTACTCCTGGCTGGTACGCTGACACTGACCCGTGCATCGACACATAACCTGACCCTCCCCCGTTTCCGTACCCTCACCTGTGCCCTAAGCCTTGCCGTTCCCTAACCCTTACCCTAGCCCGGCACGGAATCCCACCACCAGCCCTACACCTTATCGTATGCCGTAGCCTAGTCCTGGCCCATACGCTGGCACTGACCCGTGCGTCAGCATGTAGCCTGACCCTCCCAAGTTTCCGTAACCTCACCTGTGCCCTAAGACTTGCCGTTCCCTAACCCTAACCCTAGCCCGGAACAGAAACCCACCACCAGCCCTATACCTTTCCCTATGCCGTAGCTTATTCCTGGCCCGTACACAGGCACTGACCATTTCATCAGCACGTAGCCTGACCCTCCCACGTTTCCGTACCCTCACCTGTGTCCTCAGCCTTGCCGTTCCCTAACCCTAACCCTAGCCCGGCACGGAAACCCACCACCATCCCTACACTTTACCCTATGCTGTAGCCTACTCCTGGCCCGAACGCTGGCACTGACACGTGCGTCAGCACGTAGCCTAACTCTCCCACGTTTCCATACCCTCACCTGTGCCCTAAGACTTGCCGTTCCCTAACTCTTACCCTAGCCCGGAACGGAAAACCACCACCAGCCCTATATCTTACCCACAAGCCGTAGCCTACTCCTGGCCCGTACACTGGCACTGACCCGTGCGTCAGCACGTAGCCTGACCCTCCCACTTTTCTGTACCCTTACATGAGCCCTAAGCCTTGCCGTTCCCTAACCCTAATCCTAGCCCGGAACGGAATCCCACCACCAGCCCTACACCTTACAATATGCCGTAGACTACTCCTGCCCGGTACGCTGCCACTGAGCCGTGCATCAGCACGTAGCCTGACCCTCCCAAGTTTCCGTACCCTCACCTGTGCCCTAAGCCTTGCCGTTCCCTAACCCTAACCGTAGCCCGGAACGAAAACCCACCACCAGCCCTACATCTTACCCCCAAGCCGTAGCCTACTCCTGGCCCGTACGCTGGCACAGACCCGTGCGTCAGCACGAAGCCTGACCCTCCCACGTTTGTGGACCCTCACCTGTGCCCTAAGCCTTGCCGTTCCCTAACCCTAACCCTAGCCCGGAACGGAAACCCACCACCAGCCCTACACATTTCCCTACGCCGTAGCCTATTCCTGGCCCGTACGCAGGCACTGACCATTTCACCTGCACGTAGCCTGACCCTCCCACGTTTCCGTACCCTCACCTGTGCCCTAAGCCTTGCCGTTCACTAACCCTAACCCTAGCCCGGAACGGAAACCGACCACCAGCCCTACACCTTACCTTATGCTGTAGCCTACACCTGGCCCATATGCGGGCACTGAAGCGTGCGTCAGCACGTAGCCTGACCCTCCCACGTTTCCGTACCCTCACCTGTGCCCTAAGCCTTGCCGTTCTCTATCCCTAACCATAGCCCCAAACAGAAAGCCACCACCAGCCCTAAAACTTAGCCACAAGCCTTAGCCTACTCCTGGACTGTACGCTGGCACTGACCCGTGCGTCAGCACGTAGACTGACCCTCCCACGTTTCCATACCCTCACCTGTGCCCTAAGCCTTGCCGTTCCCTAACACTAACCCTAGCCCGGAACGGAAACCCACCACCAGCCCTACACAATACCCTACACCGTAGCCTACTCCTGGCCCGTACGCTGGCACTGAACCGTGCGTCAGCATGTAGCCTGACACTCTCACGTTTCTGTACCCTCACCTGTGCCCTAAGCCTTGACGTTCCCTAACCCTAACCCTAGCCCGGAACGCAAACCCACCACCAGCCCTACACCTTTCCCTATGCCGTAGCCTACTCCTGGCCCGTACGCTGGCACTGAACTGTGCGTCATCTCGTAGCCTGACCCTCCCGCTTTTCCGTACCCTCACCTGTGCCCTAAGCCTTGCCGTTCCCTTACTCTAGCCCTAACCCAGAACGGAAACCCACCACCAGCCCTACTCCTTAGCCTATGCCGTAGCCTACTCCTTGCCTGTACCCTGGCACTGACCCGTGCGTCAGCACGTAGCCTGACCCTCCCACGTTTCCGTACCCTCACATGTGCCCTAAGCCTTGCCGTTCCATATCCCTAACCATAGCCCGGAACACAAACCCTCCACCAGGCCTACACCTTTCCCTACGCCTTAGCCTACTCCTGGCCCGTACGCTGGCACTGACCCGTGCGTCAGCACGTAGCCTGACCCTCCCACGTTTCCTTACCCTCACCTGTGCCCTAAGCTTTGCCGTTCCCTAACCCTAACCCTAGCCCGGAACGGAAACCCACCACTAGCCCTAAACCTTTCCCTACACCGTAGCCTACACCTGGCCTGTACGCTGGCACTGACCCATGCGTCAGCACGTAGTCTGACCCTCCCACGTTTCCGTACCCACACCTGGGCCCTAAGCCTTGCCGTTTCCTAACCCTAACCCTAGCCCATGAACGGAAACCCACCACCAGCCCTACACCTTACCCTACGCCGTAGCCTACTCCTGGCCCGTACGCTGGCACTGACCCGTGCGTCAGCACGTAGCCTAACCCTCTCACGTTTCCGTACCCTCACCTGTGCTGTAAGCCTTGCCGTTCCCTAACCCTAACCCTAGCCCGGAACGGAAACCCACCACCAGCCCTACACCTTTCCCTACGCCGTAACCTATTCCTGGCCCGTACGCAGGCACTGACCCTTTCATCAGCACGTAGCCAGACCCTCCCACGTTTCCGTACCCTCATCTGTGCCCTAAGGCTTGCCGGTCCGTAACCCTAACCCTAGCCCGGAATGGAAACCCACCACCAGCCCTAAATCTTACCCACAAGCCGTAGCCTATTCCTGGCCCGTACGCTGGCACTGACCCGTGCGTCAGCACGTAGCCTGACCCTCCCACGTTTCCGTACCATCACCTGTGCCCGAAGCCTTGCTGTTCCCTCACCCTCACCCTAGCCAGGAACAGAAACCCATCAGCAGCCCTACACCTTACCCTACGCCATAGCCTACTCCTGGCACGTACGCTGGCACTGACACGTGCATCAGCACGTTCCCTGACCCTAACACGTTTCCGTACCCTCACCTGTGCCCTAAGCCTTGCCGTTCCCTAACCCTAACCCTAGTCCGGAGCGGAAACCCACCACCAGCCCTAGAGCTTACCCCCAAGCCATAGCCTATTCCTGGCCCGTATGCTGGCACTGACCCGTGCGTCAGCATGTAGCCTGACCCTCCCACGTTTCCGTACCCTCACCTGTGCCCTAAGCCTTGCCGTTCCCTAACCCTAAACCTAGCCCGGAACAGAAACCCACCACCAGCCCTACAACTTACCCACAAGCCGAAGCCTACTCCTGGTCCGTACGCTGGCACTGACACTTGCATCAGCACGTAGCCTGACCCTCCCACGTTTCCATACCCTCACCTGTGCCCTAAGCCTTGCCGTTCGCTAACCCTAACCCTAGCCCGGAATGGAAAACCACCACCAGCACTACACCATACCCTACGCCGTAGCCTACTCCTTGCCCGTACGCTGGCACTGACCCGTGAGTCAGCACGTAGCCTGACCCTCCCACGTTTCCGTACCCTCACCTTTGCCCTAAGCCTTGCCGTTCCCTAACACTAAACCTAGCCTGGAATGAAAACACACCACCAGCCCTACACCTAACCCCCAAGCCGTAGCCTACTCCTGGCGGTACGCTGGCACTAACCCGTGCGTCAGCACGTAGCCTGACCCTCCCACGATTCCGTAACCTCACCTGTGCCCTAAGCTTTGACGTTCCCTAACCCTAACCCTCGCCCGGAACGGAAACCCACCACCAGCCCCACAACTTACACCCAAGCCGTAGCCTACTCCTGGCCCGTACGCTGGCACTGACCCGTGCGTCAGCAAGTAGCCGGACCCTCCAACGTTTCCGTACCCTCACCTGTGCCCTAAGCCTTGCCGTTCCCTAACCCTAACCCTAGACCGGAACGGAAACGCACCACCAGCCCTACACTTTACCTTATGCCGTAGCCTACTCCTGGCCCATACGCTGGCACTGACCCGTGCCTCAGCACGTAGCCTGACGCTCCCACGTTTCCGTACCCTCACCACTGCCCTAAGACTTGCTGTTCCCTAACCCTAACCCTAGCCCGGAACGGAAACCCACCACCAGCCCTACACCTTACCCTACGCCATAGCCTACTCCTGGCCCGTACCCTGGCACTGACCCATGAGTCAGCACGTAGCCTGACCGTCACACGTTTCCGTACCATCACCTGTGCCCTAAGCCTTGCCGTTCCCTCAACCTATCCCTAGCCAGGAACGGAAACCCACCACCAGCCCTACACCTTACCCTACCTTTTAGCGTACTCCTGGCCCGTACGCAGGCACTGACCCGTGCGTCAGCAGGTAGCCTGACCCTCACAAATTTCCGTACCCTCACCTGTGACCTAAGACTTGCCGTTCCCTAACCCTAACCCTAGCCCGGAACGGAAACCCACCACCATCCCTACAGCTTACCCACAAGCCATAGCCTACTCCTGGCATGTACGCTGGCACTGACCCATGTGTCAGCCTGTAGCCTGACCGTCCCACGTTTCCGTACCCTCACCTGTGCCCTAAGCCTTGACGTTCCCGAACCCTAACCCTAGCCCGGAACGGAAACCCACTACCAGCCCTACACCTAACCCCCTAGCCGTAGCCTACTCTTGGCCGGTACGCTGGCACTGACCCGTGCATCAGCACGTAGCCTGACCCTCCCACGTTTCCGTACCCTCACCTGTGCCCTAGGCCTTGCCGTTCCCTAACCCTAACCCTAGCCCGGAACCTAATCCCACCAACATCCCTACACCTAAACCCCAAGCCGTAGCCTAATCCTGGCCCGTACGCTGGCACTGAACCGTGCGTCAGCACGTAGCCTGAGCCTCCCTCGTTTCCGTACCCTCACAAGTGCCCTAAGCCTTGCCGTTCCCTATCCCTAATCCTAGCCCGGAACAGAAACCCACCACTAGCCCTACACCTTACTCTATGCTGTAGACTACACCTGGCCCGTACGCGGGCACTGACCTGTGCTTCAGCACGTAGCCTGACCCTCACACTTTTCAGTACCCTCACCTGTGCACTAAGCCTTCTTGTTCCCTAACCCTAACCATAGTCCGTAACTGAAACCCACCACCAACCCTACAGCTTAACCCCAAGCCATAGCCTACTCCTGGCCGGTACGCTGGCACTGACCCGTGCATCAGCATGTAGCCTGACCGTCCCACGTTTCCGTACCCTCACCTGTGCCCTAAGCCTTGCCGTTCCCTAACCCTAACCCTACCCCAGAACAGAAACACACCACCAGCCCTACAACTTACCAAGCCGTTGCCTACTACTGGCCCGTATGCTGGCACTGACCCGTGCATCAGTACGTAGCCTGACCCTCCCACGTTTCCGTACCCTCACCTGTGCCCTAAGACTTGCCGTTCCCTATCCCTAACCCTAGCCCAAAATGGAAACCCACCACAAGCCCTACACATTACCCTACGCCGAAGCCTACTCCTGACCCGTATGCTGGCACTGACCCGTGCGTCAGCACGTAGCCTGACCCTCCCACGTTTCCGTAACCTCACCTCTGCCCTAAGCCTTGCAGTTCCCTAACACTAACGCTAGCCCGGAACAAAAACCCACCACCAGCCCTACACCTTACCGTATGCCGTAGCCTAATCCTGGCTCGTACGCTGGCACTGACCCGTGCGTCAACACGTAGCGAGACACTCCCACTTTTCCGTACCCTCACCTGAGGACTAAGCCTTGCCGTTCCGTAACCCTAACCCTAGCCCGGAACGGAAACCCTCCACCAGCCCTACACTTTACCCTACGCCGTAGCCTACTCCTGGCCCGTACGCTGGCACTGAACCGTGCGTCAGCACGTTGTCGAACCCTCCCAAGTTTCCGTACCCTCACCTGTGCCCTAAGCCTTGCCGTTCCCTAACCCTAACCCTAGCCCCCAACGGAAAGGCACCACCAGCCCTAGAACTTACCCCCAAGCCGTAGCCTACTCCTGGCCCGTATTGTGGCACTGACACGTGCGTCAGCACGTAGCGTGACCCTCCCACGTTTCCGTATCCTCACCTGTGCCCTAAGCCTTGCCTTTCACTAACCCTAACCATAGCCCGGAACGGAAACAAACCACCAACCCTACAACTTACACCCAAGCCATAGCCTAATCCTGTCCTGTACGCTGGCACTGACCCATGCGTCAGCACGTAGCCTGACCCTCCCACGTTTCCGTAACCTCACCTGTGCCCTAAGCCTTTCCGTTCCCTATCCCTAACCCTAGCCCAGAAAGGAAACCCACCACCAGCCATACACCTTTCTCTACGACGTAGCCTACTCCTGGCCCGTACGCTAGCATTGACACGTGCATTAGCACGTAGCCTGAACCTCCAACTTTTCTGTACCCTCACCTGAGCCCTAAGCCTTGCCGTTCCCTAACACTAACCCTAGCCCGGAACGGAAACGAACCACCAGCCCTAGACCTTACCCTACCCCGTAGCCTACTCCTTGCCCATACGCTGGCACTGACCCGTGCGTCAGCACGTAGCCTGACCCTCCCACGTTTCCGTTCCCTCACCTATGCCCTAAGCCTTGCCGTTCCCTAACCCTAACCCTATTCCCAAAAGGAAACACACCACCAGCCCTACAGCTTACCCACAAGCCATAGCCTACTCCTGGCCCGTACGCTGGCACTGACCCGTGCGTCACCATGTAGCCTGACCCTCCCACGTTTCTGTACCCTCACCTGTGCCCTAAGCCTTGCCATTCCCTAACCCTAACCCTAGCCCAGAACGGAACCCACCACCAGCCCTACACCTTACCCTACGCCGTAGCCTACTCCTGGCCCGCACGCTGGCACTGACCCATGCGTCAGCACCTAGCCTGACCCTCCCACGTTTCCGTACCCTCACCTGTGCCCTAAGCCTTGCTGTTCCCTAACCATAACCCTAGCCCGGAACGGAAACCCACCACCAGCCCTAAAACTTACCCACAAGCCGTAGCCTACACCTGGCCCGTACGCTGGCACTGACCCGTGCGTCAGCACGTAGCCTGACCCTCCCACTTTTCTGTACCCTTACCTGAGCCCTAAGACTTGCCGTTCCCTAACCCTAACCCTAGACCGGAACGGAATCCCACCACCAGCCCTACACCTTACCATATGCCGTAGCCTACTCCTGGCCGGTACGCTGCCACTGAGCCGTGCATCAGCACGTAGCCTGACCCTCCCACGTTTCCGTACCCTCACCTATGCCCTAAGCCTTGCTCTTCCCTAACACTAACCCTAGCCCGGAACCGAAAACCACCACCAGCCCTACACTAACCCCCAAGCCGTAGCCTATTCCTGGCCGGTACGATGGCACTGACCCGTGCGTCAGCACGTAGCCTGACCCTCCCACGTTTCCGTACCCTCACCTGGGCCCTAAGCCTTGCCTTTCCCTAACCCTAACCCTAGCCCGGAACGGAAACCCACCACCAGCCCTAAACCTTAACCTACGCCGTAGCCTACTCCTGGCTTGTACGCTGGCACTGACCCATGCGTCAGCACGTAGCCTGACGCTCCCACGTTTCCGTACCCTCACCTGTGCCCTAACACTTGCCGTTCCGTAACCCTAACCCTAGCCCGGAACGGAAACCCACCACCAGCCCTACACTTTACCGTACGCCGTAGCCTACTCCTGGACCATACGCGGACACTGACCCGTGCGTCAGCACGTAGCCTGACCCTCCCACGTTTCCGTAACCCTCACCAGTGCCCTAAGCCTTGCCGTTCCGTAACCCTAACCATAGCACGGAACGGAAACGGACCACCAGCCCTACATCTAACCCCCAAGCCGTAGACTACTCCTGGCCCATACGCTGGCACTGACCCGTGGGTCAGCAAGTAGCCTGAACCTCCCACGTTTCCGTACCTTCACCTGTGCCCTAAGCCTTGCCGTTGGCTAACCCTAACCCTAGCCCGAAACGGAAACCCACCACCAGCCCTACACCTTACCCTATGACGTAGCCTATACCTGGACAGTACGCGGGTAATAGCCTGTGCTTCCGCACGTTGCCTGACCCTACCATGTTACCGTACCCTCACCTGTGCTTTAAGCCTTGCCGTTCCCTAACCCTAACCCTAGCCCGGAACGGAAACCCACCACCAGCCCTACACCTTTCCCTACGCCGTAACCTATTCCTGGCCCGTACGCAGGCACTGACCCTTTCATCAGCATGTAGCCAGACCCTCCCACGTTTCCGTACACTCATCTGTGCCCTAAGGCTTGCCGTTCCCTAACCCTTACCCTAGCCCGGCACGGAATCCCACCACCAGCCCTACACCTTATCGTATGCCGTAGCCTAGTCCTGGCCCGTACGCTGGCACTGACCCGTGAGTCAGCATGTAGCCTGACCCTCCAAAGTTTCCGTAACCTCACCTGTGCCCTAAGCCTTGCCGTTCCCTAACCGTAACCCTAACCCGGAACAGAAACTCACCACCAGCCCTATACCTTTACCTATGCCGTAGCTTATTCCTGGCCCGTACACAGGCACTGACCCTTTCATCAGCACGTAGCCTGACCCTCCCACGTTTCCGTACCCTCACCTGTGTCCTAAGCCTTGCCGTTCCCTAACCCTAACCCTAGCCAGGCACGGAAACCCACCACCATCCCTACACTTTACCCTACGCTGTAGCCTACTCCTGGCCCGAACGCTGGCACTGACACGTGTGTCAGCACGTAGCCTGACTCTCCCACGTTTCCATACCCTCACCTGTGCCCTAAGACTTGCCGTTCCCTAACTCTTACCCTAGCCCGGAACGGAAACCCACCACCAGCCCTATATCTTACCCACAAGCCGTAGCCTACTCCTGGCCCGTACACTGGCACTGACCCGTGCGTCAGCATGTAGCCTGACCCTCCCACTTTTCTGTACCCTTACCTGAGCCCTAAGCCTTGCCGTTCCCTAACCCTAACCCTAGCCCGGAACGGAATCCCACCACCCGCCCTACACCTTACAATATGCCGTAGACTACTCCTGCCCGGTACGCTGCCACTGAGCCGTGCATCAGCACGTAGCCTGACCCTCCCACGTTTCCGTACCCTCACCTGTGCCCTAAGCCTTGCCGTTCCCTAACCCTAACCGTAGCCCGGAACGAAAACCCACCACCAGCCCTACACCTTACCCCGAAGCCGTAGCCTACTCCTGGCCCGTACGCTGGCACAGACCCGTGCGTCAGCACGAAGCCTGACCCTCCCACGTTTGTGGACCCTCACCTGTGCCCTAAGCCTTGCCGTTCCCTAACCCTAACCCTAGCCCGGAACGGAAACCCACCACCAGCCCTACACCTTTCCCTACGCCATAGCCTATTCCTGGCCCGTACGCAGGCACTGACCCTTTCACCAGCACGTAGCCTGACCCTCCCACGTTTCCGTACCCTCACCTGTGCCCTAAGCCTTGCCGTTCCCTAACCCTAACGCTAGCCCTGAACGGAAACCGACCACCAGCCCTACACCTTACCCTATGCTGTAGCCTACACCTGGCCCATATGTGGGCACTGAAGCATGCGTCAGCACGTAGCCTGACCCTCCCACGTTTCCGTACAACACCTTTGCCCTAAGCCTTGCCGTTCTCTATCACTAACCATAGCCCCAAACAGAAAGCCACCACCAGCCCTAAAACTTAGCCACAAGCCTTAGCCTACTCCTGGACTGTACGCTGGCAATGACCCGAGTGTCAGCACGTAGACTGACCCTCCCACGTTTCCGTACCCTCACCTGTGCCCTAAGCCTTGCCGTTCCCTAACACTAACCCTAGCCCGGAACGGAAACCCACCACCAGCCCTACACCATACCCTACACCGTAGCCTACTCCTGGCCCGTACGCTGGCACTGAACCATGCGTCAGCATGTAGCCTGACCCTCTCACGTTTCTGTACCCTCACCTGTGCCCTAAGCCTTGACGTTCCCTAACCCTAACCCTAGCCCGGAACGCAAACCCACCACCAGCCCTACACATTTCCCTATGCCGTAGCCTACTCCTGGCCCGTACGCTGGCACTGAACCGTGCGTCATCACGTAGCCTGACCCTCCCGCTTTTCCGTACCCTCACCTGTGCCCTAAGCCTTGCCGTTCCCTTACCCTAGCCCTAACCCAGAACGGAAACCCACCACCAGCCCTACACCTTAGCCTATGCCGTAGCCTACTCCTTGCCTGTACCCTGGCACTGACCCGTGCGTCAGCACGTAGCCAAACCCTCCCACGTTTCCGTACCCTCACATGTGCCCTAAGCCTTGCCGTTCCATATCCCTAACCATAGCCCGGAACAAAAACCCTCCACCAGGCCTACACCTTTCCCTACGCCGTAGCCTATTCCTGGCCCGTACGCTGGCACTGACCCATGCGTCAGCACGTAGCCTGACCCTCCCACGTTTCCTTACCCTCACCTGTGCTCTAAGCCTTGCCGTTCCCTAACCCTAACCCTAGCCCGGAACGGAAACCCACCACTAGCCTTAAACCTTTCCCTACACCGTAGACTACACCTAGCCTGTACGCTGGCACTGACCCATGCGTCAGCACGTAGTCTGACCCTCCCACGTTTCCGTACCCACACCTGGGCCCTAAGCCTTGCCGTTTCCTAACCCTAACCCTAGCCCATGAACGGAAACCCACCACCAGCCCTACACCTTACCCTACGCCGTAGCCTACTCCTGGCCCGTACGCTGGCACTGACCCGTGCGTCAGCACGTAGCCTAACCCTCTCACGTTTCCGTACCCTCACCTGTGCTGTAAGCCTTGCCGTTCCCTAACCCTAACCCTAGCCCGGAACGGAAACCCACCACCAGCCCTACACCTTTCCCTATGCCGTAACCTATTCCTGGCCCGTACGCAGGCACTGACCCTTTCATCAGCACGTAGCCAGACCCTCCCACGTTTCCGTACCCTCATCTGTGCCCTAAGGCTTGCCGGTCCGTAACCCTAACCCTAGCCCGGAATGGAAACCCACCACCAGCCCTAAACCTTACCCACAAGCCGTAGCCTACTCCAGGCCCGTACGCTGGCACTGACCCGTGCGTCAGCACGTAGCCTGACCCTCCCACGTTTCCGTACCATCACCTGTGCCCGAAGCCTTGCTGTTCCCTCACACTCACCCTAACCAGGAACAGAAACCCATCAGCAGCCCTACAACTTACCCTACGCCCTAGCCTACTCCTGCCATGTACGCTGGCACTGACACGTGCGTCAGCACGTTGCCTGACCCTCACACGTTTCCGTACCCTCACCTGTGCCCTAAGCCGTGCCGTTCCCTAACCCTAACCCTAGTCCGGAGCGGAAACCCACCACCAGCCCTACAGCTTACTCCCAAGCCATAGCCTATTCCTGGCCCGTATGCTGGCACTGACCCGTGCGTCAGCATGTAGCCTGACCCTCCCACGTTTCCGTACCCTCACCTGTGCCCTAAGCCTTGCCGTTCCCTAACCCTAAACCTAGCCCGGAACAGAAACCCACCACCAGCCCTACAACTTACCCACAAGCCAAAGCCTACTCCTGGTCCGTACGCTGGCACTGACACTTGCATCAGCACGTAGCCTGACCCTCCCACGTTTCCATACCCTCACCTGTGCCCTAAGCCTTGCCGTTCCCTAACCCTAACCCTAGCCCGGAATGGAAAACCACCACCAGCACTACACCATACCCTACGCCGTAGCCTACTCCTTGCCCGTACGCTGGCACTGACCCGTGAGTCAGCACGTAGCCTGACCCTCCCACGTTTCCGTACCCTCACCTTTGCCCTAAGCCTTGCCGTTCCCTAACACTAAACCTAGCCTGGAATGAAAACACACCACCAGCCCTACACCTAACCCCCAAGCCGTAGCCTACTCCTGGCGGTACGCTGGCACTAACCCGTGCGTCAGCACGTAGTCTGACCCTCCCACGTTTCCGTAACCTCACCTGTGCCCTAAGCTTTGACGTTCCCTAACCCTAACCCTCGCCCGGAACGGAAACCCACCACCAGCCCCACAACTTACACCCAAGCCGTAGCCTACTCCTGGCCCGTACGCTGGCACTGACCCGTGCGTCAGCAAGTAGCCTGACCCTCCAACGTTTCCGTACCCTCACCTGTGCCCTAAGCCTTGCCGTTCCCTAACCCTAACCCTAGCCCGGAACGGAAACGCACCACCAGCCCTACACTTTACCTTATGCCGTAGCCTACTCCTGGCCCATACGCTGTCACTGACCCGTGCCTCAGCACGTAGCCTGAACCTCCCATGTTTCCGTACCCTCACCACTGCCCTAAGACTTGCCGTTCCCTAACCCTAACCCTAGCCCGGAACGGAAACCCACCTCCAGCCCTACACCTTACCCACAAGCCATAGCCTACTCCTGGCATGTACGCTGGCACTGACCCATGCGTCAGCCTGTAGCCTGACCGTCCCACGTTTCCGTACCCTCACCTGTGCCCTAAGCCTTGACGTTCCCGAACCCTAACCCTAGCCCGGAACGGAAACCCACTACCAGCCCTACACCTAACCCCCTAGCCGTAGCCTACTCTTGGCCGGTACGCTGGCACTGACCCGTGCATCAGCACGTAGCCTGACCCTCCCACGTTTCCGTACCCTCACCTGTGCCCTAAGCCTTGACGTTCCCGAACCCTAACCCTAGCCCGGAACGGAAACCCACTACCAGCCCTACACCTAACCCCCTAGCCGTAGCCTACTCTTGGCCGGTACGCTGGCACTGACCCGTGCATCAGCACGTAGCGTGACCCTCCCACGTTTCTGTACCCTCACCTGTGCCCTTAGCCTTGCCGTTCCCTAACACTAACCCTAGCCCGGAACGGAAACCCACCACCAGCCCTACACCTAACCACCAAGCCGTAGCCTACTCCTGGCCGGTACGCTGGCACTGACCTGTGCGTCAGCACGTAGCCTGAACTTCCCACGTTACCGTAACGTCACCAGTGCCCTAAGCCTTGCCGTTCCCTAACCCTAACCCTAGTACGGGACGGAAACAAACCACAAGACCTACACCTAACCCCCAAGCCATAGCATACTCCTGGCCCGTACACTGGCACTAAACCGTGCGTCAGGACGTAGCCTGACCCTCCCAGGTTTCCGTACCCTCACCTATGCCCTACGCCTTCCTGTTCCCTAACACTAACCGTAGCCCGGAACGGAAAACCACCACCAGCCCTACACCTAACCACCAAGCCGTAGCCTACTCCTGGCCGGTACGCTGGCACTTACTTGTGCGTCAGCACGTAGCCTGACCCTCCCACGTTTCCGTAACCTCACCTCTGCCCTAAGCCTTTCCGTTCCCTAACCCTAACCCTCGCCCGGAACGGAAAACCACCACCAGCCCTACACCTTACCCTACGCCGTATCCTACTCCTGGCCCGTACGCTGGCACTGACCAGTGCGTCAGCACATAGCCTGACCCTCACACTTTTCAGTACCCTCACCTGTGCACTAAGCCTTCTTGTTCCCTAACCCTAACCATAGTCCGTAACTGAAACCCACCACCAGCCCTACAGCTTAACCCCAAGCCATAGCCTACTCCTGGCCGGTACGCTGGCACTGACCCGTGCATCAGCATGTAGCCTGACCGTCCCACGTTTCCGTACCCTCACCTGTGCCCTAAGCCTTGCCGTTCCCTAACCCTAACCCTACCCCAGAACAGAAACACACCACCAGCCCTACAACTTACCAAGCCGTAGCCTACTACTGGCCCGTATGCTGGCACTGACCCGTGCATCAGCACGTAGCCTGACCCTCCCACGTTTCCGTACCCTCACCTGTGCCTTAAGACTTGCCGTTCCCTATCCCTAACCCTAGCCCAAAATGGAAACCCACCACAAGCCCTACACATTACCCTACGCCGAAGCCTACTCCTGACCCGTATGCTGGCACTGACCCGTGCGTCAGCACGTAGCCTGACCCTCCCACGTTTCCGTAACCTCACCTCTGCCCTAAGCCTTGCAGTTCCCTAACACTAACGCTAGCCCGGAACAAAAACCCACCACCAGCCCTACACCTTACCGTATGCCGTAGCCTAATACTGGCTCGTACGCTGGCACTGACCCGTGCGTCAGCACGTAGCGAGATACTCCCACTTTTCCGTACCCTCACCTGAGGACTAAGCCTTGCCGTTCCGTAACCCTAACCCTAGCCCGGAACGGAAACCCACCACCAGCCCTACACTTTACCCTACGCCGTAGCCTACTCCTGGCCCGTACGCTGGCACTGAACCGTGCGTCAGCACATTGTCGAACCCTCCCACGTTTCCGTACCCTCACCTGTGCCCTAAGCCTTGCCGTTCTCTTACCCTAACCCTAGCCCCCAACGGAAAGGCACCACCAGCCCTAGAACTTACCCCCAAGCCGTAGCCTACTCCTGGCCCGTATTGTGGCACTGACACGTGCGTCAGCACATAGCGTGACCCTCCCACGTTTCCGTATCCTCACCTGTGCCCTAAGCCTTGCCTTTCACTAACCCTAACCATAGCCTGGAACGGAAACAAACCACCAAACTTACAACTTACACCCAAGCCATAGCCTAATCCTGGCCTGTACGCTGGCACTGACCCATGCATCAGCACGTAGCCTGACCCTCCCACGTTTCCGTAACCTCACCTGTGCCCTAAGCCTTTCCGTTCCCTATCCCTAACCCTAGCCCAGAAAGGAAACCCACCACCAGCCATACACCTTTCTCTACGATGTAGCCTACTCCTGGCCCGTACGCTAGCATTGACACGTGCATTAGCACGTAGCCTGAACCTCCAACTTTTCTGTACCCTCACCTGAGCCCTAAGCCTTGCCGTTCCCTAACACTAACCCTAGCCCGGAACGGAAACGAACCACCAGCCCTAGACCTTACCCTACCCCGTAGCCTACTCCTTGCCCGTACGCTGGCACTGACCCGTGCGTCAGCACGTAGCCTGACCCTCCCACGTTTCCGTTCCCTCACCTATGCCCTAAGCCTTGCCGTTCCCTAACCCTAACCGTACCCCGCAATGAAAACCCACCAACAGCCCTACACGTTACCCTACACCGTAGCCTACTCCTGGCCCGTACGCTGGCACTGACCCATGCATCAGTACGTAGACTGACCCTCCCACATTTCCGTACCCTCACCTGTGCCCTAAGCCTTGACGTTCCCTAACCCTAACCCTAGCCCGGAACGGAAACCCACCACCATCCCTAGACATTACCCTACGCCGTAGCCTACTCCTGGCCTGTACGTTGGCACTGACCTGTGCGTCATCACGTAGCCTGACACTCCCACATTTCCGTACCCTCACCTGTGCCCTAAGCCTTACCGTTCCCTCACCCTAACCCTAGCCAGGAACGGAAACCCACCACCAGCCCTACACCTTACGCTACGCCGTAGCCTACTCCTGGCCCGTACGCTGGCACTAACCCGCGCGTAAGCACGTAGCCTGGCCCTCACACGTTTCCGTACCCTCACCTGTGCCCTAAGCCTTGCCGTTCCCTAACCCTAACCCTATTCCCAAAAGGAAACACACCACCAGCCCTACAGCTTACCCACAAGCCATAGCCTACTCCTGGCCCGTACGCTGGCACTGACCCGTGCGTCAGCATGTAGCCTGACCCTCCCACGTTTCTGTACCCTCACCTGTGCCCTATGCCTTGCCGTTCCCTAACCCTAACCCTAGCCCGGAACGGAACCCACCACCAGCCCTACACCTTACCCTACGCCGTAGCCTACTCCTGGCCCGCACGCTGGCACTGACCCGTGCGTCAGCACGTAGCCTGACCCTCCAACGTTTCCGTACCCTCACCTGTGCCCTAAGCCTTGCTGTTCCCTAACCATAACCCTAGCGCGGAACGGAAATCCACCACCAGCCCTAAAACTTACCCACAAGCCGTAGCCTACACTTGGCCCGTACACTGGCACTGACCCGTGCGTCAGCACGTAGCCTGACCCTCCCACTTTTCTGTACCCTTACCTGAGCCCTAAGACTTGCCGTTCCCTAACCCTAACCCTAGACCGGAACAGAATCCCACCACCAGCCCTACACCTTACCATATGCCGTAGCCTACTCCTGGCCGGTACGCTGCCACTGAGCCATGCATCAGCACGTAGCCTGACCCTCCCACGTTTCCGTACCCTCACCTATGCCCTAAGCCTTGCTCTTCCCTAACACTAACCCTAGCCCGGAACGGAAAACCACCACCAGCCCTACACTAACCCCCAAGCCGTAGCCTATTCCTGGCCGGTACGATGGCACTGACCCGTGCGTCAGCACGTAGCCTGACCCTCCCACGTTTCTGTACCCTCACCTGGGCCCTAAGCCTTGCCTTTCCCTAACCCTAACCCTAGCCCGGAACGGAAACCCACCACCAGCCCTAAACCTTAACCTACGCCGTAGCCTACTCCTGGCTTGTACGCTGGCACTGACCCATGCATCAGCACGTAGCCTGACGCTCCCACGTTTCCGTACCCTCACCTGTGCCCTAACACTTGCCGTTCCGTAACCCTAACCCTAGCCCGGAACGGAAACCCACCACCAGCCCTACACTTTACCGTACGCCGTAGCCTACTCCTGGACCATACGCGGACACTGACCCGTGCGTCAGCACGTAGCCTGACCCTCCCACGTTTCCATAACCCTCACCAGTGCCCTAAGCCTTGCCGTTCCGTAACCCTAACCATAGCACGGAACGGAAACGGACCACCAGCCCTACATCGAACCCCCAAGCCGTAGACTACTCCTGGCCCATACGCTGGAACTGACCCGTGGGTCAGCAAGTAGCCTGAACCTCCCACGTTTCCGTACCTTCACCTGTGCCCTAAGCCTTGCCGTTGCCTAACCCTAACCCTAGCCCGAAACGGAAACCCACCACCAGCCCTACACCTTACCCTATGACGTAGCCTATACCTGGCCAGTACGCGGGTAATAGCCTGTGCTTCCGCACGTTGCCTGACCCTACCATGTTACCGTACCCTCACCTGTGCTCTAAGCCTTACCGTTCCCTTACCCTAAGCCTAGCCCGGAACGGAAACCCACCACCATCCCTAAACCTTACCCACAAGCCGCAGCCTACTCCTGGCCCGTACGCTGGCACTGACCCGTGCGTCAGCACGTAGCCTGACCCTCCCACGTTTCCGTACCCTCACCTGTGCCCTAAGCCTTGCCGTTCCCTAACCCTAACCCTAGCCCGGAATGGAAACCCACCACCAGCACTAAACCTTACCCTACGCCGTAGCCTACTCCTGGCCCGTACGCTGGCACTGACCCGTGCGTCAGCACGTAGCCTAACCCTCTCACGTTTCCGTACCCTCACCTGTGCTGTAAGCCTTGCCGTTCCCTAACCCTAACCCTAGCCCGGAACGGAAACCCACCACCAGCCCTACACCTTTCCCTACGCCGTAACCTATTCCTGGCCCGTACGCAGGCACTGACCCTTTCATCAGCACGTAGCCAGACCCTCCCACGTTTCCGTACCCTCATCTGTGCCCTAAGGCTTGCCGTTCCCTAACCCTTACCCTAGCCCGGCACGGAATCCCACCACCAGCCCTACACCTTATCGTATGCCGTAGCCTAGTCCTGGCCCGTACGCTGGCACTGACCCGTGAGTCAGCATGCAGCCTGACCCTCCCAAGTTTCCGTAACCTCACCTGTGCCCTAAGCCTTGCCGTTCCCTAACCGTAACCCTAGCCCGGAACAGAAACTCACCACCAGCCCTATACCTTTCCCTATGCCGTAGCTTATTCCTGGCCCGTACACAGGCACTGACCCTTTCATCAGCACGTAGCCTGACCCTCCCACGTTTCCGTACCCTCACCTGTGTCCTAAGCCTTGCCGTTCCCTAACCCTAACCCTAGCCAGGCACGGAAACCCACCACCATCCCTACACTATACCCTACGCTGTAGCCTACTCCTGGCCCGAACGCTGGCACTGACACGTGTGTCAGCACGTAGCCTGACTCTCCCACGTTTCCATACCCTCACCTGTGCCCTAAGACTTGCCGTTCCCTAACTCTTACCCTAGCCCGGAACGGAAACCCACCACCAGCCCTATATCTTACCCACAAGCCGTAGCCTACTCCTGGCCCGTACACTGGCACTGACCCGTGCGTCAGCACGTAGCCTGACCCTCCCACTTTTCTGTACCCTTACCTGAGCCCTAAGCCTTGCCGTTCCCTAACCCTAACCCTAGCCCGGAACGGAATCCCACCACCCGCCCTACACCTTACAATATGCCGTAGACTACTCCTGCCCGGTACGCTGCCACTGAGCCGTGCATCAGCACGTAGCCTGACCCTCCCACGTTTCCGTACCCTCACCTGTGCCCTAAGCCTTGCCGTTCCCTAACCCTAACCGTAGCCCGGAACGAAAACCCACCACCAGCCCTACACCTTACCCCGAAGCCGTAGCCTACTCCTGGCCCGTACGCTGGCACAGACCCGTGCGTCAGCACGAAGCCTGACCCTCCCACGTTTGTGGACCCTCACCTGTGCCCTAAGCCTTGCCGTTCCCTAACCCTAACCCTAGCCCGGAACGGAAACCCACCACCAGCCCTACACCTTTCCCTACGCCGTAGCCTATTCCTGGCCCATACGCAGGCACTGACCCTTTCACCAGCACGTAGCCTGACCCTCCCACGTTTCCGTACCCTCACCTGTGCCCTAAGCCTTGCCGTTCCCTAACCCTAACCCTAGCCCGGAACGGAAACCGACCACCAGCCCTACACCTTACCCTATGCTGTAGCCTACACCTGGCCCATATGCGGGCACTGAAGCGTGCGTCAGCACGTAGCCTGACCCTCCCACGTTTCCGTACAACACCTGTGCCCTAAGCCTTGCCGTTCTCTATCACTAACCATAGCCCCAAACAGAAAGCCACCACCAGCCCTAAAACTTAGCCACAAGCCTTAGCCTACTCCTGGACTGTACGCTGGCACTGACCCGTGCGTCAGCACGTAGACTGACCCTCCCACGTTTCCGTACCCTCACCTGTGCCCTAAGCCTTGCCGTTCCCTAACACTAACCCTAGCCCGGAACGGAAACCCACCACCAGCCCTACACCATACCCTACACAGTAGCCTACTCCTGGCCCGTACGCTGGCACTGAAACATGCGTCAGCATGTAGCCTGACCCTCTCACGTTTCTGTACCCTCACCTGTGCCCTAAGCCTTGACGTTCCCTAACCCTAACCCTAGCCCGGAACGCAAACCCACCACCAGCCCTACACCTTTCCCTATGCCGTAGCCTACTCCTGGCCCGTACGCTGGCACTGAACCGTGCGTCATCACGTAGCCTGACCTTCCCGCTTTTCCGTACCCTCACCTGTGCCCTAAGCCTTGCCGTTCCCTTACCCTAGCCCTAACCCAGAACGGAAACCCACCACCAGCCCTACTCCTTAGCCTATGCCATAGCCTACTCCTTGCCTGTACCCTGGCACTGACCCGTGCGTCAGCACGTGGCCAAACCCTCCCACGTTTCCGTACCCTCACATGTGCCCTAAGCCTTGCCGTTCCATATCCCTAACCATAGCCCGGAACAAAAACCCTCCACCTGGCCTACACCTTTCCCTACGCCGTAGCCTATTCCTGGCCCGTACGCTGGCACTGACCCGTGCGTCAGCACGTAGCCTGACCCTCCCACGTTTCCTTACCCTCACTTGTGCCCTAAGCCTTGCCGTTCCCTAACCCTAACCCTAGCCCGGAACGGAAACCCACCACTAGCCCTAAACCTTTCCCTACACCATAGCCTACACCTGGCCTGTACGCTGGCACTGACCCATGCGTCAGCACGTAGTCTGACCCTCCCACGTTTCCGTACCCACACCTGGGCCCTAAGCCTTGCCGTTTCCTAACCCTAAACCTAGCCCATGAACGGAAACCCACCACCAGCCCTACACCTTACCCTACGCCGTAGCCTACTCCTGGCCCGTACGCTGGCACTGACCCGTGCGTCAGCACGTAGCCTAACCCTCTCACGTTTCCGTACCCTCACCTGTGCTGTAAGCCTTGCCGTTCCCTAACCCTAACCCTAGCCCGGAACGGAAACCCACCACCAGCCCTACACCTTTCCCTACGCCGTAACCTATTCCTCGCCCGTACGCAGGCACTGACCCTTTCATCAGCACGTAGCCAGACCCTCCCACGTTTCCGTACCCTCATCTGTGCCCTAAGGCTTGCCGGTCCGTAACCCTAACCCTAGCCCGGAATGGAAACCCACCACCAGCCCTAAACCTAACCCACAAGCCGTAGCCTACTCCTGGCCCGTACGCTGGCAGTGACCCGTGCGTCAGCACGTAGCCTAACCCTCCCACGTTTCCGTACCATCACCTGTGCCCGAAGCCTTGCTGTTCCCTCACCCTCACCCTAGCCAGGAACAGAAACCCATCAGCAGCCCAACACCTTACCCTACGCCGTAGCCTACTCCTGGCACGTACGCTGGCACTGACACGTGCGTCAGCACGTTGCCTGACCCTCACACGTTTCCGTACCCTCAACTGTGCCCTAAGCCCTGCCGTTCCCTAACCCTAACCCTAGTCCGGAGCGGAAACCCACCACCAGCCCTACAGCTTACCCCCAAGCCATAGCGTATTCCTGGCCCGTATGCTGGCACTGACCCGTGCGTCAGCATGTAGCCTGACCCTCCCACGTTTCCGTACCCTCACTTGTGCCCTAAGCCTTGCCGTTCCCTAACCCTAATCCTAGCCCGGAACAGAAACCCACCACCAGCCCTACAACTTACCCACAAGCCGAAGCCTACTCCTGGTCCGTACGCTGGCACTGACACTTGCATCAGCACGTAGCCTGACCCTCCCACGTTTCCATACCCTCACCTGTGCCCTAAGCCTTGCCGTTCCCTAACCCTAACCCTAGCCCGGAATGGAAAACCACCACCAGCACTACACCATACCCTACGCCGTAGCCTACTCCTTGCCCGTATGCTGGCACTGACCCGTGAGTCAGCACGTAGCCTGACCCTCCCACGTTTCCGTACCCTCACCTTTGCCCTAAGCCTTGCCGTTCCCTAACACTAAACCTAGCCTGGAATGAAAACACACCACCAGCCCTACACCTAACCCCCAAGCCGTAGCCTACTCCTGGCGGTACGCTGGCACTAACCCGTGCGTCAGCACGTAGCCTGACCCTCCCACGTTTCCGTAACCTCACCTGTGCCCTAAGCTTTGACGTTCCCTAACCCTAACCCTCGCCCGGAACGGAAACCCACCACCAGCCCCACAACTTACACCCAAGCCGTAGCCTACTCCTGGCCCGTACGCTGGCACTGACCCGTGCGTCAGCAAGTAGCCTGACCCTCCAACGTTTCCGTACCCTCACCTGTGCCCTAAGCCTTGCCGTTCCCTAACCCTAAGCCTAGCCCGGAACGGAAACGCACCACCAGCCCTACACTTTACCTTATGCCGTAGCCTACTCCTGGCCCATACGCTGGCACTGACCCGTGCCTCAGCACGTAGCCTGACCCTCCCACGTTTCCGTACCCTCACCACTGCCCTAAGACTTGCCGTTCCCTAACCCTAACCCTAGCCCAGAACGGAAACCCACCACCAGCCCTACACCTTACCCTACGCCATAGCCTACTCCTGGCCCGTACCCTGGCACTGACCCATGAGTCAGCACGTAGCCTGACCGTCACACGTTTCCGTACCATCACCTGTGCCCTAAGCCTTGCCGTTCCCTCAACCTATCCCTAGCCAGGAACGGAAACCCACCACCAGCCCTACACTTTACCCTACCTTGTAGCGTACTCCTGGCCCGTACGCAGGCACTGACCCGTGCGTCAGCAGGTAGCCTGACCCTCACAAATTTCCGTACCCTCACCTGTGACCTAAGACTTGCCGTTCCCTAACCCTAACCCTAGCCCGGAACGGAAACCCACCACCATCCCTACAGCTTACCCACAAGCCATAGCCTACTCCTGGCCCGTACGCTGGCACTGACCCGTGCGTCTGCCTGTAGCCTGACCATCCCATGTTTCCGTACCCTCACCTGTGCCCTAAGCCTTGCCGTTCCCGAACCCTAACCCTAGCCCGGAACGGAAACCCACTACCAGCCCTACACCTAACCCCCTAGCCGTAGCCTACTCTTGGCCGGTACGCTGGCACTGACCCGTGCATCAGCACGTAGCCTGACCCTCCCACGTTTCCGTACCCTCACCTGTGCCCTAAGCCTTGCTGTTCCCTAACCCTAACCCTAGCCCGGAACCTAAACCCACCACTATCCCTACACCTAAACCCCAAACCGTAGCCTAATCCTGGCCCGTACGCTGGCACTGAACCGTGCGTCAGCACGTAGCCTGAGCCTCCCTCGTTTCCGTACCCTCACAAGTGCCCTAAGCCTTGCCGTTCCCTATCCCTAACCCTAGCCCGGAACAGAAACCCACCACTAGCCCTACACCTTACTCTATGCTGTAGACTACACCTGGCCCGTACGCGGGCACTGACCTGTGCTTCAGCACGTAGCCTGACCCTCCCACGTTTCCGTACCCTCACCTGTGCCCTAAGCCTTGCCGTTCCCTAACCCTAACCCTAGCCCGGAATGGAAAACCACCACCAGCCCTACACCAAACCCTACGCCGTAGCCTACTTCTGGCCCGTACGCTGGCACTGACCCGTGAGTCAGAACGTAGCCTGACCCTCCCACGTTTCCGTACCCTCACCTGTGCCCTAAGCCTTGCCGTTCCCTAACCCTAAACCTAGTACGGAACGGAAACCCACCACCAGCCCTAAACCTAACCCCCAAGCCATAGCCTACTCCTGGCCCGTACGCTGGCACTGACCCGTGCGTCAGCAAGTAGCGTGACCCTCCCACGATTCCGTACCCTCACCTGTGCCCTAAGCCTTGCCGTTCCCTAACACTAACCCTAGCCCGGAACGGAAACCCACCACCAGCCCTACACCTAACCACCAAGCCGTAGCCTACTCCTGGCCCGTAGGCTGGCACTGACCTGTGCGTCAGCACGTAGCCTGAACTTCCCACGTTACCGTAACGTCACCAGTGCCCTAAGCCTTGCCGTTCCCTAACCCTAACCCTAGTACGGGACGGAAACAAACCACAAGCCCTACACCTTTCCCTACACCATAGCCTACACCTGGCCTGTACGCTGGCACTGACCCATGCGTCAGCACGTAGTCTGACCCTCCCACGTTTCCGTACCCACACCTGGGCCCTAAGCCTTGCCGTTTCCTAACCCTAACCCTAGCCCATGAACGGAAACCCACCACCAGCCCTACACCTAACCCACAAGCCATAGCATACTCCTGGCCCGTACACTGGCACTGAACCGTGCGTCAGCACGTAGCCTGACCCTCCCAGGTTTCCGTACCCTCACCTATGCCCTAAGCCTTCCTGTTCCCTAACACTAACCCTAGCCCGGAACGGAAACCCACCACCAGCCCTACACCTAACCACCAAGCCGTAGCCTACTCCTGGCCGGTACGCTGGCGCTGACTTGTGCGTCAGCACGTAGCCTGACCCTCTCACGTTTCCGTAACCTCACCTCTGCCCTAAGCCTTTCCGTTCCCTAACCCTAACCCTCGCCCGGAACGGAAAACCACCACCAGCCCTACACCTTACCCTACGCCGTATCCTACTCCTGGCCCGTACGCTGGCACTGACCAGTGCGTCAGCACATAGCCTGACCCTCACACTTTTCAGTACCCTCACCTGTGCACTAAGCCTTCTTGTTCCCTAACCCTAACCATAGTCCATAACTGAAACCCACCACCAGCCCTACAGCTTAACCCCAAGCCATAGCCTACTCCTGGCCGGTACGCTGGCACTGACCCGTGCATCAGCATGTAGCCTGACCGTCCCACGTTTCCGTACCCTCACCTGTGCCCTAAGCCTTGCCGTTCCCTAACCGTAACCCTACCCCAGAACAGAAACACACCACCAGCCCTACAACTTACCAAGCCGTAGCCTACTACTGGCCCGTATGCTGGCACTGACCCGTGCATCAGCACGTAGCCTGACCCTCCCACGTTTCCGTACCCTCACCTGTGCCCTAAGACTTGCCGTTCCCTATCCCTAACCCTAGCCCAAAATGGAAACCCACCACAAGCCCTACACATTACCCTACGCCGAAGCCTACTCCTGACCCGTATGCTGGCACTGACCCGTGCGTCAGCACGTAGCCTGACCCTCCCACGTTTCCGTAACCTCACCTCTGCCCTAAGCCTTGCAGTTCCCTAACACTAACGCTAGCCCGGAACAAAAACCCACCACCAGCCCTACACCTTACCGTATGCCGTAGCCTAATCCTGGCTCGTACGCTGGCACTGACCCGTGCGTCAGCACGTAGCAAGACACTCCCACTTTTCCGTACCCTCACCTGAGGACTAAGCCTTGCCGTTCCGTAACCCTAACCCTAGCCCGGAACGGAAACCCACCACCAGCCCTACACTTTACCCTACGCCGTAGCCTACTCCTGGCCCGTACGCTGGCACTGAACCGTGCGTCAGCACGTTGTCGAACCCTCCCACGTTTCCGTACCCTCACCTGTGCCCTAAGCCTTGCCGTTCCCTAACCCTAACCGTACCCCGCAATGAAAACCCACCAACAGCCCTACACGTTACCCTACACCGTAGCCTACTCCTGGCCCGTACGCTGGCACTGACCCATGCATCAGTACGTAGACTGACCCTCCCACATTTCCGTACCCTCACCTGTGCCCTAAGCCTTGACGTTCCCTAACCCTAACCCTAGCCCGGAACGGAAACCCACCACCATCCCTAGACATTACCCTACGCCGTAGCCTACTCCTGGCCTGTACGTTGGCACTGACCTGTGCGTCATCACGTAGCCTGACACTCCCACATTTCCGTACCCTCACCTGTGCCCTAAGCCTTACCGTTCCCTCACCCTAACCCTAGCCAGGAACGGAAACCCACCACCAGCCCTACACCTTACGCTACGCCGTAGCCTACTCCTGGCCCGTACGCTGGCACTAACCCGCGCGTAAGCACGTAGCCTGGCCCTCACACGTTTCCGTACCCTCACCTGTGCCCTAAGCCTTGCCGTTCCCTAACCCTAACCCTATTCCCAAAAGGAAACACACCACCAGCCCTACAGCTTACCCACAAGCCATAGCCTACTCCTGGCCCGTACGCTGGCACTGACCCGTGCGTCAGCATGTAGCCTGACCCTCCCACGTTTCTGTACCCTCACCTGTGCCCTATGCCTTGCCGTTCCCTAACCCTAACCCTAGCCCGGAACGGAACCCACCACCAGCCCTACACCTTACCCTACGCCGTAGCCTACTCCTGGCCCGCACGCTGGCACTGACCCGTGCGTCAGCACGTAGCCTGACCCTCCCACGTTTCCGTACCCTCACCTGTGCCCTAAGCCTTGCTGTTCCCTAACCATAACCCTAGCCCGGAACGGAAATCCACCACCAGCCCTAAAACTTACCCACAAGCCGTAGCCTACACTTGGCCCGTACACTGGCACTGACCCGTGCGTCAGCACGTAGCCTGACCCTCCCACTTTTCTGTACCCTTACCTGAGCCCTAAGACTTGCCGTTCCCTAACCCTAACCCTAGACCGGAACGGAATCCCACCACCAGCCCTACACCTTACCATATGCCGTAGCCTACTCCTGGCCGGTACGCTGCCACTGAGCCATGCATCAGCACGTAGCCTGACCCTCCCACGTTTCCGTACCCTCACCTATGCCCTAAGCCTTGCTCTTCCCTAACACTAACCCTAGCCCGGAACGGAAAACCACCACCAGCCCTACACTAACCCCCAAGCCGTAGCCTATTCCTGGCCGGTACGATGGCACTGACCCGTGCGTCAGCACGTAGCCTGACCCTCCCACGTTTCCGTACCCTCACCTGGGCCCTAAGCCTTGCCTTTCCCTAACCCTAACCCTAGCCCGGAACGGAAACCCACCACCAGCCCTAAACCTTAACCTACACCGTAGCCTACTCCTGGCTTGTACGCTGGCACTGACCCATGCATCAGCACGTAGCCTGACGCTCCCACGTTTCCGTACCCTCACCTGTGCCCTAACACTTGCCGTTCCGTAACCCTAACCCTAGCCCGGAACGGAAACCCACCACCAGCCCTACACTTTACCGTACGCCGTAGCCTACTCCTGGACCATACGCGGACACTGACCCGTGCGTCAGCACGTAGCCTGACCCTCCCACGTTTCCATAACCCTCACCAGTGCCCTAAGCCTTGCCGTTCCGTAACCCTAACCATAGCACGGAACGGAAACGGACCACCAGCCCTACATCGAACCCCCAAGCCGTAGACTACTCCTGGCCCATACGCTGGAACTGACCCGTGGGTCAGCAAGTAGCCTGAACCTCCCACGTTTCCGTACCTTCACCTGTGCCCTAAGCCTTGCCGTTGCCTAACCCTAACCCTAGACCGAAACGGAAACCCACCACCAGCCCTACACCTTACCCTATGACGTAGCCTATACCTGGCCAGTACGCGGGTAATAGCCTGTGCTTCCGCACGTTGCCTGACCCTACCATGTTACCGTACCCTCACCTGTGCTCTAAGCCTTGCCGTTCCCTTACCCTAAGCCTAGCCCGGAACGGAAACCCACCACCATCCCTAAACCTTACCCACAAGCCGCAGCCTACTCCTGGCCCGTACGCTGGCACTGACACGTGCGTCAGCACGTAGCCTGACCCTCCCACGTTTCCGTACCCTCACCTGTGCCCTAAGCCTTGCCGTTCCCTAACCCTAACCCTAGCCCGGAATGGAAACCCACCACCAGCACTAAACCTTACCCTACGCCGTAGCCTACTCCTGGCCCGTACGCTGGCACTGACCCGTGCGTCAGCACGTAGCCTAACCCTCTCACGTTTCCGTACCCTCACCTGTGCTGTAAGCCTTGCCGTTCCCTAACCCTAACCCTAGCCCGGAACGGAAACCCACCACCAGCCCTACACCTTTCCCTACGCCGTAACCTATTCCTGGCCCGTACGCAGGCACTGACCCTTTCATCAGCACGTAGCCAGACCCTCCCACGTTTCCGTACCCTCATCTGTGCCCTAAGGCTTGCCGTTCCCTAACCCTTACCCTAGCCCGGCACGGAATCCCACCACCAGCCCTACACCTTATCGTATGCCGTAGCCTAGTCCTGGCCCGTACGCTGGCACTGACCCGTGAGTCAGCATGCAGCCTGACCCTCCCAAGTTTCCGTAACCTCACCTGTGCCCTAAGCCTTGCCGTTCCCTAACCGTAACCCTAGCCCGGAACAGAAACTCACCACCAGCCCTATACCTTTCCCTATGCCGTAGCTTATTCCTGGCCCGTACACAGGCACTGACCCTTTCATCAGCACGTAGCCTGACCCTCCCACGTTTCCGTACCCTCACCTGTGTCCTAAGCCTTGCCGTTCCCTAACCCTAACCCTAGCCAGGCACGGAAACCCACCACCATCCCTACACTTTACCCTACGTTGTAGCCTACTCCTGGCCCGAACGCTGGCACTGACACGTGTGTCAGCACGTAGCCTGACTCTCCCACGTTTCCATACCCTCACCTGTGCCCTAAGACTTGCCGTTCCCTAACTCTTACCCTAGCCCGGAACGGAAACCCACCACCAGCCCTATATCTTACCCACAAGCCGTAGCCTACTCCTGGCCCGTACACTGGCACTGACCCATGCGTCAGCACGTAGCCTGACCCTCCCACTTTTCTGTACCCTTACCTGAGCCCTAAGCCTTGCCGTTCCCTAACCCTAACCCTAGCCCGGAACGGAATCCCACCACCCGCCCTACACCTTACAATATTCCGTAGACTACTCCTGCCCGGTACGCTGCCACTGAGCCGTGCATCAGCACGTAGCCTGACCCTCCCACGTTTCCGTACCCTCACCTGTGCCCTAAGCCTTGCCGTTCCCTAACCCTAACCGTAGCCCGGAACGAAAAGCCACCACCAGCCCTACACCTTACCCCGAAGCCGTAGCCTACTCCTGGCCCGTACGCTGGCACAGACCCGTGCGTCAGCACGAAGCCTGACCCTCCCACGTTTGTGGACCCTCACCTGTGCCCTAAGCCTTGCCGTTCCCTAACCCTAACCCTAGCCCGGAACGGAAACTCACCACCAGCCCTACACCTTTCCCTACGCCGTAGCCTATTCCTGGCCCGTACGCAGGCACTGACCCTTTCACCAGCACGTAGCCTGACCCTCCCACGTTTCCGTACCCTCACCTGTGCCCTAAGCCTTGCCGTTCCCTAACCCTAACCCTAGCCCGGAACGGAAACCGACCACCAGCCCTACACCTTACCCTATGCTGTAGCCTACACCTGGCCCATATGCGGGCACTGAAGCGTGCGTCAGCACGTAGCCTGACCCTCCCACGTTTCCGTACAACACCTGTGCCCTAAGCCTTGCCGTTCTCTATCACTAACCATAGCCCCAAACAGAAAGCCACCACCAGCCCTAAAACTTAGCCACAAGCCTTAGCCTACTCCTGGACTGTACGCTGGCACTGACCCGTGCGTCAGCACGTAGACTGACCCTCCCACGTTTCCGTACCCTCACCTGTGCCCTAAGCCTTGCCGTTCCCTAACACTAACCCTAGCCCGGAACGGAAACCCACCACCAGCCCTACACCATACCCTACACCGTAGCCTACTCCTGGCCCGTACGCTGGCACTGAAACATGCGTCAGCATGTAGCCTGACCCTCTCACGTTTCTGTACCCTCACCTGTGCCCTAAGCCTTGACGTTCCCTAACCCTAACCCTAGCCCGGAACGCAAACCCACCACCAGCCCTACACCTTTCCCTATGCCGTAGCCTACTCCTGGCCCGTACGCTGGCACTGAACCGTGCGTCATCACGTAGCCTGACCCTCCCACTTTTCCGTACCCTCACCTGTGCCCTAAGCCTTGCCGTTCCCTTACCCTAGCCCTAACCCAGAACGGAAACCCACCACCAGCCCTACTCCTTATCCTATGCCGTAGCCTACTCCTTGCCTGTACCCTGGCACTGACCCGTGCGTCAGCACGTAGCCAAACCCTCCCACGTTTCCGTACCCTCACATGTGCCCTAAGCCTTGCCGTTCCATATCCCTAACCATAGCCCGGAACAAAAACCCTCCACCTGGCCTACACCTTTCCCTACGCCGTAGCCTATTCCTGGCCCGTACGCTGGCACTGACCCGTGCGTCAGCACGTAGCCTGACCCTCCCACGTTTCCTTACCCTCACTTGTGCCCTAAGCCTTGCCGTTCCCTAACCCTAACCCTAGCCCGGAACGGAAACCCACCACTAGCCCTAAACCATTCCCTACACCATAGCCTACACCTGGCCTGTACGCTGGCACTGACCCATGCGTCAGCACGTAGTCTGACCCTCCCACGTTTCCGTACCCACACCTGGGCCCTAAGCCTTGCCGTTTCCTAACCCTAACCCTAGCCCATGAACGGAAACCCACCACCAGCCCTACACCTTACCCTACGCCGTAGCCTACTCCTGGCCCGTACGCTGGCACTGACCCGTGCGTCAGCACGTAGCCTAACCCTCTCACGTTTCCGTACCCTCACCTGTGCTGTAAGCCTTGCCGTTCCCTAACCCTAACCCTAGCCCGGAACGGAAACCCACCACCAGCCCTACACCTTTCCCTACGCCGTAACCTATTCCTGGCCCGTACGCAGGCACTGACCCTTTCATCAGCACGTAGCCAGACCCTCCCACGTTTCCGTACCCTCATCTGTGCCCTAAGGCTTGCCGGTCCGTAACCCTAACCCTAGCCCGGAATGGAAACCCACCACCAGCCCTAAACCTAACCCACAAGCCGTAGCCTACTCCTGGCCCGTACGCTGGCACTGACCCGTGCGTCAGCACGTAGCCTAACCCTCCCACGTTTCCGTACCATCACCTGTGCCCGAAGCCTTGCTGTTCCCTCACCCTCACCCTAGCCAGGAACAGAAACCCATCAGCAGCCCAACACCTTACCCTACGCCGTAGCCTACTCCTGGCACGTACGCTGGCACTGACACGTGCGTCAGCACGTTGCCTGACCCTCACACGTTTCCGTACCCTCAACTGTGCCCTAAGCCCTGCCGTTCCCTAACCCTAACCCTAGTCCGGAGCGGAAACCCACCACCAGCCCTACAGCTTACCCCCAAGCCATAGCGTATTCCTGGCCCGTATGCTGGCACTGACCCGTGCGTCAGCATGTAGCCTGACCCTCCCACGTTTCCGTACCCTCACCTGTGCCCTAAGCCTTGCCGTTCCCTAACCCTAATCCTAGCCCGGAACAGAAACCCACCACCAGCCCTACAACTTACCCACAAGCCGAAGCCTACTCCTGGTCCGTACGCTGGCACTGACACTTGCATCAGCACGTAGCCTGACCCTCCCACGTTTCCATACCCTCACCTGTGCCCTAAGCCTTGCCGTTCCCTAACCCTAAACCTAGCCCGGAATGGAAAACCACCAACAGCACTACACCATACCCTACGCCGTAGCCTACTCCTTGCCCGTATGCTGGCACTGACCCGTGAGTCAGCACGTAGCCTGACCCTCCCACGTTTCCGTACCCTCACCTTTGCCCTAAGCCTTGCCGTTCCCTAACACTAAACCTAGCCTGGAATGAAAACACACCACCAGCCCTACACCTAACCCCCAAGCCGTAGCCTACTCCTGGCGGTACGCTGGCACTAACCCGTGCGTCAGCACGTAGCCTGACCCTCCCACGTTTCCGTAACCTCACCTGTGCCCTAAGCTTTGACGTTCCCTAACCCTAACCTCGCCCGGAACGGAAACCCACCACCAGCCCCACAACTTACACCCAAGCCGTAGCCTACTCCTGGCCCGTACGCTGGCACTGACCCGTGCGTCAGCAAGTAGCCTGACCCTCCAACGTTTCCGTACCCTCACCTGTGCCCTAAGCCTTGCCGTTCCCTAACCCTAAGCCTAGCCCGGAACGGAAACGCACCACCAGCCCTACACTTTACCTTATGCCGTAGCCTACTCCTGGCCCATACGCTGGCACTGACCCGTGCCTCAGCACGTAGCCTGACCCTCCCACGTTTCCGTACCCTCACCACTGCCCTAAGACTTGCCGTTCCCTAACCCTAACCCTAGCCCAGAACGGAAACCCACCACCAGCCCTACACCTTACCCTACGCCATAGCCTACTCCTGGCCCGTACCCTGGCACTGACCCATGAGTCAGCACGTAGCCTGACCGTCACACGTTTCCGTACCATCACCTGTGCCCTAAGCCTTGCCGTTCCCTCAACCTATCCCTAGCCAGAAACGGAAACCCACCACCAGCCCTACACTTTACCCTACCTTGTAGCGTACTCCTGGCCCGTACGCAGGCACTGACCCGTGCGTCAGCAGGTAGCCTGACCCTCACAAATTTCCGTACCCTCACCTGTGACCTAAGACTTGCCGTTCCCTAACCCTAACCCTAGCCCGGAACGGAAACCCACCACCATCCCTACAGCTTACCCACAAGCCATAGCCTACTCCTGGCATGTACGCTGGCACTGACCCGTGCGTCTGCCTGTAGCCTGACCATCCCATGTTTCCGTACCCTCACCTGTGCCCTAAGCCTTGCCGTTCCCGAACCCTAACCCTAGCCCGGAACGGAAACCCACTACCAGCCCTACACCTAACCCCCTAGCCGTAGCCTACTCTTGGCCGGTACGCTGGCACTGACCCGTGCATCAGCACGTAGCCTGACCCTCCCACGTTTCTGTACCCTCACCTGTGCCCTAAGCCTTGCTGTTCCCTAACCCTAACCCTAGCCCGGAACCTAAACCCACCACCATCCCTACACCTAAACCACAAACCGTAGCCTAATCCTGGCCCGTACGCTGGCACTGAACCATGCGTCAGCACGTAGCCTGAGCCTCCCTCGTTTCCGTACCCTCACAAGTGCCCTAAGCCTTGCCGTTCCCTATCCCTAACCCTAGCCCGGAACAGAAACCCACCACTAGCCCTACACCTTACTCTATGCTGTAGACTACACCTGGCCCATACGCGGGCACTGACCTGTGCTTCAGCACGTAGCCTGACCCTCCCACGTTTCCGTACCCTCACCTGTGCCCTAAGCCTTGCCGTTCCCTAACCCTAACCCTAGCCCGGAATGGAAAACCACCACCAGCCCTACACCAAACCCTACGCCGTAGCCTACTTCTGGCCCGTACGCTGGCACTGACCCGTGAGTCAGAACGTAGCCTGACCCTCCCACGTTTCCGTACCCTCACCTGTGCCCTAAGCCTTGCCGTTCCCTAACCCTAAACCTAGTACGGAACGGAAACCCACCACCAGCCCTACAACTAACCCCCAAGCCATAGCCTACTCCTGGCCCGTACGCTGGCACTGACCCGTGCGTCAGCAAGTAGCGTGACCCTCCCACGATTCCGTACCCTCACCTGTGCCCTATGCCTTGCCGTTCCCTAACACTAACCCTAGCCCGGAACGGAAACCCACCACCAGCCCTACACCTAACCACCAAGCCGTAGCCTAATCCTGGCCCGTACGCTGGCACTGACCTGTGCGTCAGCACGTAGCCTGAACTTCCCACGTTACCGTAACGTCACCAGTGCCCTAAGCCTTGCTGTTCCCTAACCCTAACCCTAGTACGGGACGGAAACAAACCACAAGCCCTACACCTTTCCCTACACCATAGCCTACACCTGGCCTGTACGCTGGCACTGACCCATGCGTCAGCACGTAGTCTGACCCTCCCACGTTTCCGTACCCACACCTGGGCCCTAAGCCTTGCCGTTTCCTAACCCTAACCCTAGCCCATGAACGGAAACCCACCACCAGCCCTACACCTAACCCACAAGCCATAGCATACTCCTGGCCCGTACACTGGCACTGAACCGTGCGTCAGCACGTAGCCTGACCCTCCCAGGTTTCCGTACCCTCACCTATGCCCTAAGCCTTCCTGTTCCCTAACACTAACCCTAGCCCGGAACGGAAACCCACCACCAGCCCTACACCTAACCACCAAGCCGTAGCCTACTCCTGGCCGGTACGCTGGCACTGACTTGTGCGTCAGCACGTAGCCTGACCCTCTCACGTTTCCGTAACCTCACCTCTGCCCTAAGCCTTTCCGTTCCCTAACCCTAACCCTCGCCCGGAACGGAAAACCACCACCAGCCCTACACCTTACCCTACGCCGTATCCTACTCCTGGCCCGTACGCTGGCACTGACCAGTGCGTCAGCACATAGCCTGACCCTCACACTTTTCAGTACCCTCACCTGTGCACTAAGCCTTCTTGTTCCCTAACCCTAACCATAGTCCATAACTGAAACCCACCACCAGCCCTACAGCTTAACCCCAAGCCATAGCCTACTCCTGGCCGGTACGCTGGCACTGACCCGTGCATCAGCATGTAGCCTGACCGTCCCACGTTTCCGTACCCTCACCTGTGCCCTAAGCCTTGCCGTTCCCTAACCCTAACCCTACCCCAGAACAGAAACACACCACCAGCCCTACAACTTACCAAGCCGTAGCCTACTACTGGCCCGTATGCTGGCATTGACCCGTGCATCAGCACGTAGCCTGACCCTCCCACGTTTCCGTACCCTCACCTGTGCCCTAAGACTTGCCGTTCCCTATCCCTAACCCTAGCCCAAAATGGAAACCCACCACAAGCCCTACACATTACCCTACGCCGAAGCCTACTCCTGACCCGTATGCTGGCACTGACCCGTGCGTCAGCACGTAGCCTGACCCTCCCACGTTTCCGTAACCTCACCTCTGCCCTAAGCCTTGCAGTTCCCTAACACTAACGCTAGCCCGGAACAAAAACCCACCACCAGCCCTACACCTTACCGTATGCCGTAGCCTAATCCTGGCTCGTACGCTGGCACTGACCCGTGCGTCAGCACGTAGCAAGACACTCCCACTTTTCCGTACCCTCACCTGAGGACTAAGCCTTGCCGTTCCGTAACCCTAACCCTAGCCCGGAACGGAAACCCACCACCAGCCCTACACTTTACCCTACGCCGTAGCCTACTCCTGGCCCGTACGCTGGCACTGAACCGTGCGTCAGCACGTTGTCGAACCCTCCCACGTTTCCGTACCCTCACCTGTGCCCTAAGCCTTGCCGTTCCCTAACCCTAACCCTAGCCCCCAACGGAAAGGCACCACCAGCCCTAGAACTTACCCCCAAGCCGTAGCCTACTCCTGGCCCGTATTGTGGCACTGACACGTGCGTCAGCACGTAGCGTGACCCTCCCACGTTTCCGTATCCTCACCTGTGCCCTAAGCCTTGCCTTTCACTAACCCTAACCATAGCCCGGAACGGAAACAAACCACCAACCCTATAACTTACACCCAAGCCATAGCCTAATCCTGTCCTGTACGCTGGCACTGACCCATGCGTCAGCACGTAGCCAGACCCTCCCACGTTTCCGTAACCTCACCTGTGCCCTAAGCCTTACCGTTCCCTCACCCTAACCCTAGCCAGGAACGGAAACCCACCACCAGCCCTACACCTTACCCTACGCCGTAGCCTACTCCTGGCCCGTACGCTGGCACTAACCCGCGCGTAAGCACATAGCCTGGCCCTCACACGTTTCCGTACCCTCACCTGTGCCCTAAGCCTTGCCGTTCCCTAACCCTAACCCTATTCCCAAAAGGAAACACACCACCAGCCCTACAGCTTACCCACAAGCCATAGCCTACTCCTGGCCCGTACGCTGGCACTGACCCGTGCGTCAGCATGTAGCCTGACCCTCCCACGTTTCTGTACCCTCACCTGTGCCCTATGCCTTGCCGTTCCCTAACCCTAACCCTAGCCCGGAACGGAACCCACCACCAGCCCTACACCTTACCCTACGCCGTAGCCTACTCCTGGCCCGCACGCTGGCACTGACCCGTGCGTCAGCACGTAGCCTGACTCTCCCACGTTTCCGTACCCTCACCTGTGCCCTAAGCCTTGCTGTTCCCTAACCATAACCCTAGCCCGGAACGGAAACCCACCACCAGCCCTAAAACTTACCCACAAGCCGTAGCCTACACCTGGCCCGTACACTGGCACTGACCCGTGCGTCAGCACGTAGCCTGACCCTCCCACTTTTCTGTACCCTTACCTGAGCCCTAAGACTTGCCGTTCCCTAACCCTAACCCTAGACCGGAACGGAATCCCACCACCAGCCCTACACCTTACCATATGCCGTAGCCTACTCCTGGCGGGTACGCTGCCACTGAGCCGTGCATCAGCACGTAGCCTGACCCTCCCACGTTTCCGTACCCTCACCTATGCCCTAAGCCTTGCTCTTCCCTAACACTAACCCTAGCCCGGAACGGAAAACCACCACCAGCCCTACACTAACCCCCAAGCCGTAGCCTATTCCTGGCCGGTACGATGGCACTGACCCGTGCGTCAGCACGTAGCCTGACCCTCCCACGTTTCCGTACCCTCACCTGGGCCCTAAGCCTTGCCTTTCCCTAACCCTAACCCTAGCCCGGAACGGAAACCTACCACCAGCCCTAAACCTTAACCTACGCCGTAGCCTACTCCTGGCTTGTACGCTTGCACTGACCCATGCGTCAGCACGTAGCCTGACGCTCCCACGTTTCCGTACCCTCACCTGTGCCCTAACACTTGCCGTTCCGTAACCCTAACCCTAGCCCAGAACGGAAACCCACCACCAGCCCTACACTTTACCGTACGCCGTAGCCTACTCCTGGACCATACGCGGACACTGACCCGTGCGTCAGCACGTAGCCTGACTCTCCCACGTTTCCGTAACCCTCAACAGTGCCCTAAGCCTTGCCGTTCCGTAACCCTAACCCTAGCACGGAACGGAAACGGACCACCAGCCCTACATCTAACCCCCAAGCCGTAGACTACTCCTGGCCCATACGCTGGCATTGACCCGTGGGTCAGCAAGTAGCCTGAACCTCCCACGTTTCCGTACCTTCACCTGTGCCCTAAGCCTTGCCGTTGCCTAACCCTAACCCTAGCCCGAAACGGAAACCCACCACCAGCCCTACACCTTACCCTATGACGTAGCCTATACCTGGCCAGTACGCGGGTAATAGCCTTTGTTTCCGCACGTTGCCTGACCCTACCATGTTACCGTACCCTCACCTGTGCTCTAAGCCTTGCCGTTCCCTTACCCTAAGCCTAGCCCGGAACGGAAACCCACCACCATCCCTAAATCTTACCCACAAGCCGCAGCCTACTCCTGGCCCGTACGCTGGCACTGACCCGTGCGTCAGCACGTAGCCTGAGCCTCCCTCGTTTCCGTACCCTCACAAGTGCCCTAAGCCTTGCCGTTCCCTATCCCTAACCCTAGCCCGGAACAGAAACCCACCACTAGCCCTACACCTTACTCTATGCTGTAGACTACACCTGGCCCATACGCGGGCACTGACCTGTGCTTCAGCACGTAGCCTGACCCTCCCACGTTTCCGTACCCTCACCTGTGCCCTAAGCCTTGCCGTTCCCTAACCCTAACCCTAGCCCGGAATGGAAAACCACCACCAGCCCTACACCAAACCCTACACCGTAGCCTACTTCTGGCCCGTACGCTGGCACTGACCCGTGAGTCAGAACGTAGCCTGACCCTCCCACGTTTCCGTACCCTCACCTGTGCCCTAAGCCTTGCCGTTCCCTAACCCTAAACCTAGTACGGAACGGAAACCCACCACCAGCCCTACACCTAACCCCCAAGCCATAGCCTACTCCTGGCCCGTACGCTGGCACTGACCCGTGCGTCAGCAAGTAGCGTGACCCTCCCACGATTCCGTACCCTCACCTGTGCCCTATGCCTTGCCGTTCCCTAACACTAACCCTAGCCCGGAACGGAAACCCACCACCAGCCCTACACCTAACCACCAAGCCGTAGCCTAATCCTGGCCCGTACGCTGGCACTGACCTGTGCGTCAGCACGTAGCCTGAACTTCCCACGTTACCGTAACGTCACCAGTGCCCTAAGCCTTGCTGTTCCCTAACCCTAACCCTAGTACGGGACGGAAACAAACCACAAGCCCTACACCTTTCCCTACACCATAGCCTACACCTGGCCTGTACGCTGGCACTGACCCATGCGTCAGCACGTAGTCTGACCCTCCCACGTTTCCGTACCCACACCTGGGCCCTAAGCCTTGCCGTTTCCTAACCCTAACCCTAGCCCATGAACGGAAACCCACCACCAGCCCTACACCTAACCCACAAGCCATAGCATACTCCTGGCCCGTACACTGGCACTGAACCGTGCGTCAGCACGTAGCCTGACCCTCCCAGGTTTCCGTACCCTCACCTATGCCCTAAGCCTTCCTGTTCCCTAACACTAACCCTAGCCCGGAACGGAAACCCACCACCAGCCCTACACCTAACCACCAAGCCGTAGCCTACTCCTGGCCGGTACGCTGGCACTGACTTGTGCGTCAGCACGTAGCCTGACCCTCTCACGTTTCCGTAACCTCACCTCTGCCCTAAGCCTTTCCGTTCCCTAACCCTAACCCTCGCCCGGAACGGAAAACCACCACCAGCCCTACACCTTACCCTACGCCGTATCCTACTCCTGGCCCGTACGCTGGCACTGACCAGTGCGTCAGCACATAGCCTGACCCTCACACTTTTCAGTACCCTCACCTGTGCACTAAGCCTTCTTGTTCCCTAACCCTAACCATAGTCCATAACTGAAACCCACCACCAGCCCTACAGCTTAACCCCAAGCCATAGCCTACTCCTGGCCGGTACGCTGGCACTGACCCGTGCATCAGCATGTAGCCTGACCGTCCCACGTTTCCGTACCCTCACCTGTGCCCTAAGCCTTGCCGTTCCCTAACCCTAACCCTACCCCAGAACAGAAACACACCACCAGCCCTACAACTTACCAAGCCGTAGCCTACTACTGGCCCGTATGCTGGCATTGACCCGTGCATCAGCACGTAGCCTGACCCTCCCACGTTTCCGTACCCTCACCTGTGCCCTAAGACTTGCCGTTCCCTATCCCTAACCCTAGCCCAAAATGGAAAACCACCACAAGCCCTACACATTACCCTACGCCGAAGCCTACTCCTGACCCGTATGCTGGCACTGACCCGTGCGTCAGCACGTAGCCTGACCCTCCCACGTTTCCGTAACCTCACCTCTGCCCTAAGCCTTGCAGTTCCCTAACACTAACGCTAGCCCGGAACAAAAACCCACCACCAGCCCTACACCTTACCGTATGCCGTAGCCTAATCCTGGCTCGTACGCTGGCACTGACCCGTGCGTCAGCACGTAGCAAGACACTCCCACTTTTCCGTACCCTCACCTGAGGACTAAGCCTTGCCGTTCCGTAACCCTAACCCTAGCCCGGAACGGAAACCCACCACCAGCCCTACACTTTACCCTACGCCGTAGCCTACTCCTGGCCCGTACGCTGGCACTGAACCGTGCGTCAGCACGTTGTCGAACCCTCCCACGTTTCCGTACCCTCACCTGTGCCCTAAGCCTTGCCGTTCCCTAACCCTAACCCTAGCCCCCAACGGAAAGGCACCACCAGCCCTAGAACTTACCCCCAAGCCGTAGCCTACTCCTGGCCCGTATTGTGGCACTGACACGTGCGTCAGCACGTAGCGTGACCCTCCCACGTTTCCGTATCCTCACCTGTGCCCTAAGCCTTGCCTTTCACTAACCCTAACCATAGCCCGGAACGGAAACAAACCACCAACCCTATAACTTACACCCAAGCCATAGCCTAATCCTGTCCTGTACGCTGGCACTGACCCATGCGTCAGCACGTAGCCAGACCCTCCCACGTTTCCGTAACCTCACCTGTGCCCTAAGCCTTACCGTTCCCTCACCCTAACCCTAGCCAGGAACGGAAACCCACCACCAGCCCTACACCTTACCCTACGCCGTAGCCTACTCCTGGCCCGTACGCTGGCACTAACCCGCGCGTAAGCACATAGCCTGGCCCTCACACGTTTCCGTACCCTCACCTGTGCCCTAAGCCTTGCCGTTCCCTAACCCTAACCCTATTCCCAAAAGGAAACCCACCACCAGCCCTACAGCTTACCCACAAGCCATAGCCTACTCCTGGCCCGTACGCTGGCACTGACCCGTGCGTCAGCATGTAGCCTGACCCTCCCACGTTTCTGTACCCTCACCTGTGCCCTATGCCTTGCCGTTCCCTAACCCTAACCCTAGCCCGGAACGGAACCCACCACCAGCCCTACACCTTACCCTACGCCGTAGCCTACTCCTGGCCCGCACGCTGGCACTGACCCGTGCGTCAGCACGTAGCCTGACTCTCCCACGTTTCCGTACCCTCACCTGTGCCCTAAGCCTTGCTGTTCCCTAACCATAACCCTAGCCCGGAACGGAAACCCACCACCAGCCCTAAAACTTACCCACAAGCCGTAGCCTACACCTGGCCCGTACACTGGCACTGACCCGTGCGTCAGCACGTAGCCTGACACTCCCACTTTTCTGTACCCTTACCTGAGCCCTAAGACTTGCCGTTCCCTAACCCTAACCCTAGACCGGAACGGAATCCCACCACCAGCCCTACACCTTACCATATGCCGTAGCCTACTCCTGGCGGGTACGCTGCCACTGAGCCGTGCATCAGCACGTAGCCTGACCCTCCCACGTTTCCGTACCCTCACCTATGCCCTAAGCCTTGCTCTTCCCTAACACTAACCCTAGCCCGGAACGGAAAACCACCACCAGCCCTACACTAACCCCCAAGCCGTAGCCTATTCCTGGCCGGTACGATGGCACTGACCCGTGCGTCAGCACGTAGCCTGACCCTCCCACGTTTCCGTACCCTCACCTGGGCCCTAAGCCTTGCCTTTCCCTAACCCTAACCCTAGCCCGGAACGGAAACCCACCACCAGCCCTAAACCTTAACCTACGCCGTAGCCTACTCCTGGCTTGTACGCTTGCACTGACCCATGCGTCAGCACGTAGCCTGACGCTCCCACGTTTCCGTACCCTCACCTGTGCCCTAACACTTGCCGTTCCGTAACCCTAACCCTAGCCCGGAACGGAAACCCACCACCAGCCCTACACTTTACCGTACGCCGTAGCCTACTCCTGGACCATACGCGGACACTGACCCGTGCGTCAGCACGTAGCCTGACCCTCCCACGTTTCCGTAACCCTCAACAGTGCCCTAAGCCTTGCCGTTCCGTAACCCTAACCCTAGCACGGAACGGAAACGGACCACCAGCCCTACATCTAACCCCCAAGCCGTAGACTACTCCTGGCCCATACGCAGGCACTGACCCTATCATCAGCAAGTAGCCTGACCCTCCCACGTTTCCGTACCCTCACCTTTGCCCTAAGCCTTGCCGTTCACTAACCCTAACCCTAGCCCGGAACGGAAACCCACCACCAGCCCTACACCTTACTCTATGCCGTAGCCTACACCTGGCCCGTACGCGGGCACTGACCTGTGCTTCAGCACGTAGCCTGACCCTCCCATGTTACCGTACGCTCACCTGTGCCCTAAGCCTTGCCGTTCCCTAACCCTTACCCTAGCCCGGCACGGAATCCCACCACCAGCCCTACACATTATCGTATGCCGTAGCCTAGTCCTGGCTTGTACGCTGGCACTGACCCATGCGTCAGCATGTAGCCTGACCCTCCCAAGTTTCCGTAACCTCACCTGTGCCCTAAGCCTTGCCGTTCCCTAACCCTAACCCTAGCCCGGAACAGAAACCCACCACCAGCCCTATACCTTTCCCTATGCCGTAGCTTATTCCTGGCCCGTACACAGGCACTGACCCTTTCATCAGCACGTAGCCTGACCCTCCAACGTTTCCGTACCCTCACCTGTGTCCTAAGCCTTGCCGTTCCCTAACCCTAACCGTAGCCCAGCACGGAAACCCACCACCATCCCTACACTTTACCCTACACTGTAGCCTACTCCTGGCCCGAACGCTGGCACTGACCCGTGCGTCAGCACGTAGCCTGACTCTCCCACGTTTCCATACCCTCACCTGTGCCCTAAGACTTGCCGTTCCCTAACTCTTACCCTAGCCCGGAACGGAAACCCACCACCAGCCCTATATCTTACCCACAAGCCGTAGTCTATTCCTGGCCCGTACGCAGGCACTGACCCTTTCACCAGCACGTAGCCTGACCCTCCCACTTTTCTGTACCGTTACCTGAGCCCTAAGCCTTGCCGTTCCCTAACCCTAACCCTAGCCCGGAACGGAATCCCACCACCAGCCCTACACCTTACAATATGCCGTAGACTACTCCTGCCCGGTACGCTGCCACTGAGCCGTGCATCAGCACGTAGCCTGACCCTCCCACGTTTCCGTACCCTCACCTGTGCCCTAAGCCTTGCCGTTCCCTAACCCTAACCGTAGCCTGGAACGAAAACCCACCACCAGCCCTACACCTTTCCCTACGCCGTAGCCTATTCCTGGCCCGTACGCAGGCACTGACCCTTTCACCAGCACGTAGCCTGACCCTCCCACG
Organism: Mesoplodon mirus; assembly: GCF_964341445.2. Taxonomy (NCBI): domain Eukaryota; kingdom Metazoa; phylum Chordata; class Mammalia; order Artiodactyla; family Ziphiidae; genus Mesoplodon; species Mesoplodon mirus. The sequence continues at coordinate 1,022,596 of NW_028295749.1, read as the reverse complement.
TTTCCGTACCCTCACCTGTGCCCTAAGCCTTGCCGTTCCCTAACCCTAACCCTAGCCCGGAACGGAAACCGACCACCAGCCCTACACCTTTCCCTATGCTGTAGCCTACACCTGGCCCATGAGCGGGCACTGAAGCGTTGGTCAGCACGTAGCCTGACCCTCCCACGTTTCCGTACCCTCACCTGTGCCCTAAGCTTTGCTGTTCTCTATCCCTAACCATAGCCCCAAACAGAAAGCCACCACCAGCCCTAAAACTTAGCCACAAGCCTTAGCCTACTCCTGGACTGTACGCTGGCACTGACCCGTGTGTCAGCACGTAGCCTGAGCCTCCCACGTTTCTGTACCCTCACCTGTGCCCTAAGCCTTGCCGTTCCCTAACACTAACCCTAGCCCGGAATGGAAACCCACCACCAGCCCTACACCATACCCTACACCGTAGCCTACTCCTGGCCCGTACGCTGGCACTGAACCGTGCGTCAGCATGTAGCCTGACCCTCTCACGTTTCTGTACCCTCACCTGTGCCCTAAGCCTTGACATTCCCTAACCCTAACCCTAGCCCGGAACGCAAACCCACCACCAGCCCTACACCTTTCCCTATGCCGTAGACTACTCCTGGCCCGTACGCTGGCACTGAACCGTGCGTCATCACGTAGCCTGACCCTCCCGCTTTTCCGTACCCTCACCTGTGCCCTAAGCCTTGCCGTTCCCTTACCCTAGCCCTAACCCAGACCGGAAACCCACCACCAGCCCTACTCCTTAGCCTATGCCGTAGCCTACTCCTTGCCTGTACCCTGGCACTGACCAGTGCGTCAGCACGTAGCCAGACCCTCCCACGTTTCCGTACCCTCACATGTGCCCTAAGCCTTGCCGTTCCATATCCCTAACCATAGCCCGGAACAAAAACCCTCCACCAGGCCTACACCTTTCCCTACGCTGTAGCCTACTCCTGGCCCGTACGCTGGCACTGACCCGTGCGTCAGCACGTAGCCTGACCCTCCCACGTTTCCTTACCCTCACCTGTGCCCTAAGCCTTGCCGTTCCCTAACCCTAACCCTAGCCCGGAACGGAAACCCACCACTAGCCCTAAACCTTTCCCTACACCGTAGCCTAAACCTGGCCTGTACGCTGGCAATGACCCATGCGTCAGCACGTAGTCTGACCCTCCCACGTTTCCGTACCCACACCTGGGCCCTAAGCCTTGCCGTTTCCTAACCCTAACCCTAGCCCATGAACGGAAACCCACCACCAGCCCTACACCTTACCCTACGCCGTAGCCTACTCCTGGCCCGTACGCTGGCACTGACCCGTGCGTCAGCACGTAGCCTAACCCTCTCACGTTTCCGTACCCTCACCTGTGCTGTAAGCCTTGCCGTTCCCTAACCCTAACCCTAGCCCGGAACGGAAACCCACCACCAGCCCTACACCTTTCCCTACGCCGTAACCTATTCCTGGCCCGTACGCAGACACTGACACTTTCATCAGCACGTAGCCAGACCCTCCCAAGTTTCCGTACCCTCATCTGTGCCCTAAGGCTTGCCGGTCCGTAACCCTAACCCTAGCCCAGAATGGAAACCCACCACCAGCCCTAAACCTTACCCACAAGCCGTAGCCTACTCCTGGCCCGTACGCTGGCACTGACCCGTGCGTCAGCATGTAGCCTGACCCTCCCACGTTTCCGTACCATCACCTGTGCCCGAAGCCTTGCTGTTCCCTCACCCTCACCCTAGCCAGGAACAGAAACCCATCAGCAGCCCTACACCTTACCCTACGCCGTAGCCTACTCCTGGCACGTACGCTGGCACTGACACGTGCGTCAGCACGTTGCCTGACCCTCACACGTTTCCGTACCCTCACCTGTGCCCTAAGCCTTGCCGTTCCCTAACCCTAACCCTAGTCCGGAGCGGAAACCCACCACCAGCCCTAGAGCTTACCCCCAAGCCATAGCCTATTCCTGGCCCGTACGCTGGCACTGACCCGTGCGTCAGCACGTAGCCTGACCCTCCCAAGTTTCCGTACCCTCACCTGTGCCCTAAGCCTTGCTGTTCCCTAACACTAACCCTAGCCTGGAATGGAAACCCACCACCAGCCCTACACCTAACCACCAAACCGTAGCCTACTCCTGGCCGGTACGCTGGCACTGACACGTGCGTCATCACGTAGCCTGAACCTCCCTCGTTTCCGTACCCTCACGTGTGCCCTAAGCTTTGCCGTTCCCTAACCCTACCTGTAGCCCGGAACAGAAACCCACCAACAGCCCTACACCTTACCCACAACTGTAGCCTACTCCTCGTCCATACGCTGGCACTGACCCGTGCGTCAGAACGTATCCTGAACCTGCCACATTGCTGTACCCTCACCTGTGCCCTAAACCTTGCCATTCCCTAACCCTAACCCTAGCCCGGAACGGAAACCCACCACAAACCCTACACCTTACCCCCAAGCCATAGCCTACTCATGGTCCATACGCTGGCACTGACCTGTGCGTCAGCATATAGCCTGACCTTCCCACGTTACCGTAATGTCACCTGTGCCCTAAGCCTTGCCGTTCCCTAACCCTAACCCTAGTACGGGACAGAAACACACCACAAGCCCGAAACCAAACCCACAAGCCATAGCCTACACCTGGCCCGTACGCTGGCACTGACCCATGCGTCAGCACGTAGCCTGACCCTCCCACGTTTCCGTATGCTCACCTATGCCCTAAGCCTTGCTGTTCCCTAACACTAACCCTAGCCCGGAACGGAAACCCACCACCAGCCCTACACTAACCCCCAAGCCGTAGCCTATTCCTGGCCGGTACGATGGCACTGACCCGTGCGTCAGCACGTAGCCTGACCCTCCCACGTTTCCGTACCCTCACCTGGGCCCTAAGCCCTGCCTTTCCCTAACCCTAACCCTAGCCCGGAACGGAAACCCACCACCAGCCCTAGACCTTAACCTATGCCGTAGCCTACTCCTGGCCTGTACGCTGGCACTGACCCATGCGTCAGCATGTAGCCTGACGCTCCCACGTTTCCGTACCCTCACCTGTGCCCTAAGCCTTGCCGTTCCGTAACCCTAACCCTAGCCCGGAACGGAAACCCACCACCAGCCCTAGACCTTAACCTATGCTGTAGCCTACTCCTGGCCTGTACGCTGGCACTGACCCATGCGTCAGCACGTAGCCTGACGCTCCCACTTTTCCATACCCTCACCTGTGCCCTAAGCCTTGCCGTTCCGTAACCCTAACCCAAGCCCAGAACGGAAACCCACCACCAGCCCTACACTTTACCGTACGCCGTAGCCTACACCTGGACCATACGTGGACACTGACCCGTGCGTCAGCACTTAGCCTGACCCTCCCACGTTTCCGTAACCCTCAACAGTGCCCTAAGCCTTGCCATTCCGTAACCCTAACCCTAGCCCGGCACAGAAACGGACCACCAGCCCTACATCTTACCCCCAAGCCGTAGACTACTCCTGGCCCATACGCTGGCACTGACCCGTGGGTCAGCAAGTAGCCTGACCCTCCCACGTTTCCGTACCCTCACCTGTGCCCTAAGCCTTGCCGTTGCCTAACCCTAACCCTAGCCCGAAACGGAAACACACCACCAGCCCTACAACTTACCCCCAAGCCGTAGCCTACTCCTGGTCCGTACACTGGCACTGACCCGTGCGTCAGCACGTAGCCTGACCCTCCCACTTTTCCGTACCCTCTGCTAAGCCCTAAGCCTTGGCCTTCCCTAACTCTAACCCAAGAACGGAACGGAATCCCACCACCAGCCCTACACCTTAATGTACGCCGTAGCCTATTCCTGGCCCGTACGCTGGCACTGACCCGTGCGTCAGCACGTAGCCTGACCCTCCCACGTTTCCGTACCCTTACCTGAGCCCTAAGCCTTGCCGTTCCATAACCCTAACCCTAGCCCGGAACGGAAACCCACCACCAGCCCTAAACCTTTCCCTACGCCGTAGCCTACTCCTGGCCCGTACGCTGGCACTGACCCCTTCGTCAGCATGTAATCTGACCCCCACACGTTTCCGTACCCTCACCTGGGCCCTAAGCCTTGCCGTTCCCTAACCCTAACCCTAGCCCGGAACGGAAACCCACCACAAGCCCTACACCTTACCCTATGCCGTAGCCTGCTCCTGGCCCGAACGCTGGCACTGACCCGTGCGTCAGCACGTAGCCTGACCTTCCCACATTTCCGTACCTTCACCTGTGCCGTAAGCCTTGCTGTTCCCTAACCCTAACCCTAGTACGGAACGGAAAACCACCACCAGCCCTACACCTAACCTCCAAGCCATAGCCTACTTATGGCCCGTACGCTGGCACTGACCTGTGCGTCAGCATGTAGCCTGACCCTCCCACTTTTCCGTACCATCACCTTTGCCCTAAGCCTTGCCGTTCCCTAACCCTAAACCTAGCCCGGTACAGAAACCCACCACCAGCCCTACACCAAAACCCCAAGCCGTAGCCTACTCCTGGCCGGTACGATTGCACTGTCCCGTGCTTCAGCACGTAGCCTGACCCTCCCACGTTTCTGTATCCTCACCTGTGCCCTAAGCCTTGCCGTTCCCTAACCCTAACCCTAGCCCTGAACGGAAATCCACCACCAGCCCTACACTTTACCCTACGCCGTAACCAACTCCTGGCCCGTACGCTGGCACTGACCCGTGCGTCAGCAAGTAGCCTGACCCTCCCACTTTTCTGTACCCTTACCTGTGCCCTAAGCCTTGCCGTTCCCTAACCCTAACCATAGCCCAGAACGGAAACCCACCACCAGCCCTACAACTTACCCCCAAGCAGTAGCCTAATCCTGGCCCGTATGCTGGCTCTGACACATGCGTCAGCACGTAGCCTGACCCTCCCACGTTTCCGTACACTCACCTGTGCCCTAAGCCTTGCCGTTCCCTAACCCTAACCCTAGCCCAGAACGGAAACCCACCACCTGCCCTACACCATACCCTACACCATAGCCTACTCGTGGCCCGTACGCTGGCACTGATCCGTGCTTCAGCATGTAGCCTGACCCTCTCACGTTTCCGTACCCTCACCTGTGCCCTAAGCCTTGCTGTTCCCTAACACTAACCCTAGCCTGGAACGGAAACCCACCACCAGCCCTACACCTAACCACAAAGCCGTAGCCTACTCCTGGCCCGTACACTGGCACTGACACGTGCGTCAGCACGTAGCCTGACCCTCCCACGTTTCCGTATCCTCACCTGTGCCCTAAGCCTTGCCGTTCCCTAACCCTAACCCTAGCCCGGAACGGAAACCCACCGCGAGCCCTAGACCTTACCCTACGCCGTAGCTTATTGCTGGCCTGTACGCTGGCACTGATCCATGCGTCAGCAGGTAGCCTGACACTCCCACGTTTCTGTACCCTCACCTGTGCCCTAAGCCTTGCCGTTCCGTAACCCTAACCCTAGCCCGGAACGGAAACCCACCACCAGCCCTAATCTTAACCCACAAGCTGTGGCTTACTCCTGGCCCGTACGCTGGCACTGACCGTGCATCAGCACGTAGCCTGACCCTCCCACGTTTCTGTACCATCACCTTGCCCTAAGCCTTGCCGTTCCCTATCCCTAACCCTAGCCCGGCACAGAAACCCACCACCAGCCCTACACTTTACCCTACGCCGTAGCCTACTCCTGGCCCGAACGCTGGCACTGACCCGTGCGTCAGCACGTAGCCTGACCCTCCCACGTTTCCGTACCCTCACCTGTGCCCTAAGCCTTTCTGTTCCCTAACCATAACCCTAGACCGGAACGGAAACCCACCACCAGCCCTAAACCTTACCCACAAGCCGTAGCCTACACCTGGCCCGTACACTGGCACTGGCCCGTGCGACACCATGTAGCCTGACCCTCCCACTTTCCTGTACCCTTACCTGAGCCCTAAGACTTGCCGTTCCCTAACCCTAACCCTAGACCGGAACGGAATCACACCACCAGCCCTACACCTTACCATATGCCGTAGCCTACTCCTGGCCGGTACGCTGCCACTGAGCCGTGCATCAGCACGTAGCCTGACCCTCCCAAGTTGCTGTACCCTCAGCTGTGCCCTAAGCCTTGCCGTTCCCTAACCCTAACCCTAGCCCGGAAAGGAAACCCACCACCAGCCCTACACCTTACCCCCAAGCCGTAGCCTATTCCTGGCCCGTACGCTGGCACTGACCCGTGCGTCAGCACGTAGCCTGACCCTCCCACGTTTCCGTACCCTCACCTGTGCCCTAAGCCTTGCTGTTCCCTAACACTAACCGTAGCCTGGAATGGAAACCCACCACCAGCTCTACAACTAACCACCAAACCGTAGCCTACTCCTGGCCGGTACGCTGGCACTGACACGTGCGTCATCACGTAGCCTGAACCTCCCTCGTTTCCGTACCCTCACGTGTGCCCTAAGCTTTGCCGTTCCCTAACCCTAACCCTAGCCCGGAACGGAAACCCACCACAAGCCCTACAACTTACCCCCAAGCCATAGCCTACTCGTGGTCCATACACTGGCACTGACCTGTGCGTCAGCATGTAGCCTGACCTTCCCACGTTACCATAACGTCACCTGTGCCCTAAGCCTTGCCGTTCCCTAACCCTAACCCTAGTACGTGACAGAAACACACCACAAGCCCTACACCTAACCCACAAGCCATAGCCTACTCCTGGCCCGTACGCTGGCACTGACCCATGCGTCAGCACGTAGCCTGACCCTCCCACGTTTCCGTACCCTCACCTATGCCCTAAGCCTTGCTCTTCCCTAACACTAACCCTAGCCCGGAAGGGAAACCCACCACCAGCCCTACACTAGCCCCCAAGGCGTAGCTTATTCCTGGCCGGTATGATGGCACTGACCCGTGCGTCAGCACGTAGCCTGACCCTCCCACGTTTGCGGACACTCACCTGTGCCCTAAGACTTGCCTTTCCCTAACACTAACCCAAACCCGGAACGGAATCCCACCACCATCCCTACACCTTTCCCTACGCCGTAGCCTATTCCTGGCTCGTACGCAGGCACTGACACTTTCATCAGCACGTAGCCTGACACTCACACGTTTCTGTACCCTCACCTGTGCCCTAAGCCTTGCCGTTCACTAACCCTAACCCTAGCCCGGAACGGAAACCCACCACCAGCCCTACACCTTACCCCCAAGCCGTAGCCTCCTCCTGGCCGGTACGCTGGCACTGACACGTGCGTCAGCACGTAGCCTGACCCTCACACGTTTCCGTACCCTCACCTGTGCCCTAAGCCTTGCCGTTTCCTAACCCTAACCTTAGCCCGGAACAGAAACCCACCACCAGCCCTAAACTCTACCCTACGCCATAGCCTATTCCTGGCCCGTACGCTGGCTCTGAGCCGTGCGTCATCACGTAGCCTGACCCTCCCACGTTTCCGTAACCTCAGCTGTGCCCTAAGCCTTGCCGTTCCCTAACTTTAACCCTAGACCGGAACGGAATCCCACCAGCAGCCCTACACCTAACCCTACACCGTAGCCTACTCCTGGCCCGTACACTGGCACTGACCCGTGCGTCAGCATGTAGCCTTACCCGCCCACGTTTCCGTACCCTCACCTGTGCCGTAAGCCTTGCCGTTCCCAAACCCTAACCCTAGTCCGGAACGGAAAACCACCACCAGCCCTAAACCTTTCCCTACTCCGTAGCCTACTCCTCGCCCGTACGCTCGCACTAACCCGTGCGTCAGCATTTAGTTTAACACTCCCACGTTTCCGTACCCTCACCTGGGCCCTAAGCTTTGCCGTTCCCTAACACTAACCGTAGCCCTGAACGGAAACCCACCACCAGCCCTACACCATACCCAACGCCGTAGCCTACTCCTGGCACGAACGCTGGCACTGATATGTGCGTCAGCACGTAGCCTGACCCTCCCACTTTTCCGTACCCTCAACTGTGCCCTAAGCCTTGCCGTTCCCTAACCCTAACCCTAGCCCGGAACGGAAACCCACCACCAGCCCTACACCTTACCCTACGCCGTAGCCTACTCCTGGCCCGTACTCTGGCACTGACCCGTGCGTCATCACATAGCCTGATCTTCCCACATTTCCGTACCCTCACCTGCGCCCTAAGCCTTGCATTTCCCTAACCCTAACCCTAGCCTTGAATGGAAAACCACCATCAGCCCTACACCTTATCGTATGCCGTAGCCTAGTCCTGGACCGTACGCTGGCACAGACCCGTGCGTCAGCATGTAGCCTGACCCACCCACGTTTCCGTATCCTCACCTGGGCCCTAAGCCTTGCCGTTCCCTAACCCTAACCCTAGCCCGGAACGGAAACCCACCACAAGCCCTACACCTTACCATACGCCGTAGCGTTCTCCTGGCCCATACGCTGGCACTGACCCGTGAGTCTGCACGTAGCCTCACCCTCCCACGTTTCCATAACCTCAACTGTGCCCTAAGCCTTGCCGTTCCCTCACCCTAACCCTAGCCAGGAACGGAAAACCACCAGCAGCCCTACACCTAACCCTACACCGTAGCCTACTCCTGGCCCATACACTGGCACTGACCCGTGCGTCAGCACGTAGCCTGACCCTCCCACGTTTCCGTACCCTCACCTGGGCCCTAAGTCTTGCCGTTCCCTCACCCTAACCCTAGCCCGGAACAGAAACCCACCACCAGCCCTAAACCTTTCCCTACTGGGTAGCCTACTCCTCGCCCGTACGCTCGCACTGACCCATGCGTCAGTATGTAGTTTGACCCTCTCACGTTTCCGTACCCTCACCTGTGCCCTAAGACTTGCCGTTCCCTAACCGTAACCCTAGCCCGGAACGGAAACCCACCACCAGCCCTAAAACTTACCCACAAGCCGTAGCCTACTCCTGGCCCGTACGCTGGCACTTACCCGTGTGTCAGCACGTAGCGTGACCATCCCACTTTTCTGTACCATCACCTGTGCCCTAAGCATTGCCGTTCCCTCACACTCACCATAGCCAGGAATAGAAACCCACCCGCAGCCCTACACCTTACCCTACGCCGTAGCCTACTCCTGGCACGTACGCTGGCACTGACACATGCGTCAGCATGTAGCCTGAACCTCCCATGTTTCCGTACCCTCACCTGTGCCCTAAGCCTTGCTGTTCCCTAACACTAACCCTAGCCTGGAATGGAAACCCACCACCAGCCCTACACCTAACCACCAAACCGTAGCCTACTCCTGCCCGGTACGCTGGCACTGACACGTGCGTCATCACATAGCCTGAACCTCCCACGTTTCCGTACCCTCACATGTGCCCTAAGCTTTGCCGTTCCCTAACCCTAACTGTAGCCCGGAACGGAAACCCACCAACAGCCCTACACCTTACCCCCAAGCTGTAGCCTACTCCTGGTCCATACGCTGGCACTGACCCGTGCGTCAGAACGTATCCTGAACCTGCCACGTTGCTGTACCCTCACCTGTGCCCTAAACCTTGCCATTCCCTAACCCTAAACCTAGCCCGGAACGGAAACCCACCACCAGCCCTAAACCTTACCCTACGCTGTAGCCTACTCCTGGCCCGTACGCTGGCACTGACCCGTGCGTCAGCACGTAGCCTGAACCTCCCACGTTTCCGTACCCTCACCTGGGCCCTAAGCATTGCCGTTCCCTAACACTAACCCTAGCCCTGAAAGGAAACCCACCACCAGCCCTACACCTTACCCTACGCCGTAGCCTACTCCTGGCCCGAACTCTGGCAGTGACCCGTGCGTCAGAACGTAGCCTGACCCTCCCATGTTTCTGTACCCTCAGCTGTGCCCTAAGCCTTGCCGTTCCCTAACCCTAACCCTAGACCGCAACGGAAACCCACCACCAGCCCTACACCTTACCCTACGCCCTCGCCTACTCCTGGCCCGTACACTGGCACTGACATGTGCGTCAGCACTTAGCCTGACCTTACCACATTTCCGTACCCTCACCTGTGACCTAAGGCTTGCCGTTCCCTAACCCTAACCCTAGTACGGAACGGAAACCCACCACCAGCCCTAAATCTAACGCCCAAACCATAGCCTACTCCTGCACCGTACGCTGGCACTGACCCGTGCGTCACCATGTAGCCTGACCCTCGCACGTTTCCGTACGCTCACCTGTGCCCTAAGCCTTGCCGTTCCCTAACCATAACCCTATCCTTGAATGGAAACCCGCCACCAGCCCTACATCTAACCCCCAAGCCGTAGCCTACTCCTGGCCGGTACGCAGGCACTGACACGTGCGTCAGCACGTAGCCTGACCCTCCCACTTTTCCGTACCCTCAACTGTGCCCTAAGCCTTGCCGTTCCCTAACCCTAACCCTAGCCCGGAACGGAAACCCACCACCAGCCCTACACCATACCCTACGCCGTAGCCTACTCCTGGCCCGTACCCTGGCACTGACCCGTGCGTCATCACATAGCCTGATCTTCCCACATTTCCGTACCCTCACCTGCGCCCTAAGCCTTGCAGTTCCGTAACCCTAACCTTGAATGGAAACCCACCATCAGCCCTACACCTTATCGTATGCCGTAGCCTAGTCCTGGACCGTACGCTGGCACAGACCCGTGCGTCAGCATGTAGCCTGACCCTCCCACGTTTCCGTACCCTCACCTGGGCCCTAAGCCTTGCCGTTCACTAACCCTAACCCTAGCCCGGAACGGAAACCCACCACAAGCCCTACACCTTACCATACGCCGTAGCGTTCTCCTGGCCCATACGCTGGCACTGACCCGTGAGTCTGCACGTAGCCTCACCCTCCCACGTTTCCATAACCTCAACTGTGCCCTAAGCCTTGCCGTTCCCTCACCCTAACCCTAGCCAGGAACGGAAACCCACCAGCAGCCCTACACCTAACCCTACGCCGTAGCCTACTCCTGGCCCGTACACTGGCACTGACCCGTGCGTCAGCACGTAGCCTGACCCTCCCACGTTTCCGTACCCTCACCTGGGCCCTAAGCCTTGCCGTTCCCTCACCCTAACCCTAGCCTGGAACAGAAACCCAACACCAGCCCTAAATCTAACGCCCAAACCATAGCCTACTCCTGCACCGTACGCTGGCACTGACCCGTGCGTCACCATGTAGCCTGACCCTCGCACGTTTCCGTACCCTCACCTGTGCCCTAAGCCTTGCCGTTCCCTATCCCTAACCCTAGCCCGGCACAGAAACCCACCACCAGCCCTACACTTTACCCTACGCCGTAGCCTACTCCTGGCCCGAACGCTGGCACTGACCCGTGCGTCAGCACGTAGCCTGACCCTCCCACGTTTCCGTACCCTCACCTGTGCCCTAAGCCTTTCTGTTCCCTAACCATAACCCTAGACCGGAACGGAAACCCACCACCAGCCCTAAACCTTACCCACAAGCCGTAGCCTACACCTGGCCCGTACACTGGCACTGACCCGTGCGACAGCATGTAGCCTGACCCTCCCACTTTCCTGTACCCTTACCTGAGCCCTAAGACTTGCCGTTCCCTAACCCTAACCCTAGACCGGAACGGAATCACACCACCAGCCCTACACCTTACCATATGCCGTAGCCTACTCCTGGCCGGTACGCTGCCACTGAGCCGTGCATCAGCACGTAGCCTGACCCTCCCAAGTTGCTGTACCCTCAGCTGTGCCCTAAGCCTTGCCGTTCCCTAACCCTAACCCTAGCCCGGAAAGGAAACCCACCACCAGCCCTACACCTTACCCCCAAGCCGTAGCCTATTCCTGGCCCGTACGCTGGCACTGACCCGTGCGTCAGCACGTAGCCTGACCCTCCCACGTTTCCGTACCCTCACCTGTGCCCTAAGCCTTGCTGTTCCCTAACACTAACCGTAGCCTGGAATGGAAACCCACCACCAGCTCTACAACTAACCACCAAACCGTAGCCTACTCCTGGCCGGTACGCTGGCACTGACACGTGCGTCATCACGTAACCTGAACCTCCCTCGTTTCCGTACCCTCACGTGTGCCCTAAGCTTTGCCGTTCCCTAACCCTAACCCTAGCCCGGAACGGAAACCCACCACAAGCCCTACAACTTACCCCCAAGCCATAGCCTACTCGTGGTCCATACACTGGCACTGACCTGTGCGTCAGCATGTAGCCTGACCTTCCCACGTTACCATAACGTCACCTGTGCCCTAAGCCTTGCCGTTCCCTAACCCTAACCCTAGTACGTGACAGAAACACACCACAAGCCCTACACCTAACCCACAAGCCATAGCCTACTCCTGGCCCGTACGCTGGCACTGACCCATGCGTCAGCACGTAGCCTGACCCTCCCACGTTTCCGTACCCTCACCTATGCCCTAAGCCTTGCTCTTCCCTAACACTAACCCTAGCCCGGAAGGGAAACCCACCACCAGCCCTACACTAGCCCCCAAGGCGTAGCTTATTCCTGGCCGGTATGATGGCACTGACCCGTGCGTCAGCACGTAGCCTGACCCTCCCACGTTTGCGGACACTCACCTGTGCCCTAAGACTTGCCTTTCCCTAACACTAACCCAAACCCGGAACGGAATCCCACCACCATCCCTACACCTTTCCCTACGCCGTAGCCTATTCCTGGCTCGTACGCAGGCACTGACACTTTCATCAGCACGTAGCCTGACACTCACACGTTTCTGTACCCTCACCTGTGCCCTAAGCCTTGCCGTTCACTAACCCTAACCCTAGCCCGGAACGGAAACCCACCACCAGCCCTACACCTTACCCCCAAGCCGTAGCCTCCTCCTGGCCGGTACGCTGGCACTGACACGTGCGTCAGCACGTAGCCTGACCCTCACACGTTTCCGTACCCTCACCTGTGCCCTAAGCCTTGCCGTTTCCTAACCCTAACCTTAGCCCGGAACAGAAACCCACCACCAGCCCTAAACTCTACCCTACGCCATAGCCTATTCCTGGCCCGTACGCTGGCTCTGAGCCGTGCGTCATCACGTAGCCTGACCCTCCCACGTTTCCGTAACCTCAGCTGTGCCCTAAGCCTTGCCGTTCCCTAACTTTAACCCTAGACCGGAACGGAATCCCACCAGCAGCCCTACACCTAACCCTACACCGTAGCCTACTCCTGGCCCGTACACTGGCACTGACCCGTGCGTCAGCACGTAGCCTTACCCGCCCACGTTTCCGTACCCTCACCTGTGCCGTAAGCCTTGCCGTTCCCAAACCCTAACCCTAGTCCGGAACGGAAAACCACCACCAGCCCTAAACCTTTCCCTACTCCGTAGCCTACTCCTCGCCCGTACGCTCGCACTAACCCGTGCGTCAGCATTTAGTTTAACACTCCCACGTTTCCGTACCCTCACCTGGGCCCTAAGCTTTGCCGTTCCCTAACACTAACCGTAGCCCTGAACGGAAACCCACCACCAGCCCTACACCATACCCAACGCCGTAGCCTACTCCTGGCACGAACGCTGGCACTGATATGTGCGTCAGCACGTAGCCTGACCCTCCCACTTTTCCGTACCCTCAACTGTGCCCTAAGCCTTGCCGTTCCCTAACCCTAACCCTAGCCCGGAACGGAAACCCACCACCAGCCCTACACCTTACCCTACGCCGTAGCCTACTCCTGGCCCGTACTCTGGCACTGACCCGTGCGTCATCACATAGCCTGATCTTCACACATTTCCGTACCCTCACCTGCGCCCTAAGCCTTGCATTTCCCTAACCCTAACCCTAGCCTTGAATGGAAAACCACCATCAGCCCTACACCTTATCGTATGCCGTAGCCTAGTCCTGGACCGTACGCTGGCACAGACCCGTGCGTCAGCATGTAGCCTGACCCACCCACGTTTCCGTACCCTCACCTGGGCCCTAAGCCTTGCCGTTCCCTAACCCTAACCCTAGCCCGGAACGGAAACCCACCACAAGCCCTACACCTTACCATACGCCGTAGCGTTCTCCTGGCCCATACGCTGGCACTGACCCGTGAGTCTGCACGTAGCCTCACCCTCCCACGTTTCCATAACCTCAACTGTGCCCTAAGCCTTGCCGTTCCCTCACCCTAACCCTAGCCAGGAACGGAAAACCACCAGCAGCCCTACACCTAACCCTACACCGTAGCCTACTCCTGGCCCATACACTGGCACTGACCCGTGCGTCAGCACGTAGCCTGACCCTCCCACGTTTCCGTACCCTCACCTGGGCCCTAAGCCTTGCCGTTCCCTCACCCTAACCCTAGCCTGGAACAGAAACCCACCACCAGCCCTAAACCTTTCCCTACTGGGTAGCCTACTCCTCGCCCGTACGCTCGCACTGACCCATGCGTCAGTATGTAGTTTGACCCTCTCACGTTTCCGTACCCTCACCTGTGCCCTAAGACTTGCCGTTCCCTAACCGTAACCCTAGCCCGGAACGGAAACCCACCACCAGCCCTAAAACTTACCCACAAGCCGTAGCCTACTCCTGGCCCGTACGCTGGCACTGACCCGTGTGTCAGCACGTAGCGTGACCATCCCACTTTTCTGTACCATCACCTGTGCCCTAAGCATTGCCGTTCCCTCACACTCACCATAGCCAGGAATAGAAACCCACCCGCAGCCCTACACCTTACCCTACGCCGTAGCCTACTCCTGGCACGTACGCTGGCACTGACACATGCGTCAGCATGTAGCCTGAACCTCCCATGTTTCCGTACCCTCACCTGTGCCCTAAGCCTTGCTGTTCCCTAACACTAACCCTAGCCTGGAATGGAAACCCACCACCAGCCCTACACCTAACCACCAAACCGTAGCCTACTCCTGCCCGGTACGCTGGCACTGACACGTGCGTCATCACATAGCCTGAACCTCCCACGTTTCCGTACCCTCACATGTGCCCTAAGCTTTGCCGTTCCATAACCCTAACTGTAGCCCGGAACGGAAACCCACCAACAGCCCTACACCTTACCCCCAAGCTGTAGCCTACTCCTGGTCCATACGCTGGCACTGACCCGTGCGTCAGAACGTATCCTGAACCTGCCACGTTGCTGTACCCTCACCTGTGCCCTAAACCTTGCCATTCCCTAACCCTAAACCTAGCCCGGAACGGAAACCCACCACCAGCCCTAAACCTTACCCTACGCTGTAGCCTACTCCTGGCCCGTACGCTGGCACTGACCCGTGCGTCAGCACGTAGCCTGAACCTCCCACGTTTCCGTACCCTCACCTGGGCCCTAAGCATTGCCGTTCCCTAACACTAACCCTAGCCCTGAAAGGAAACCCACCACCAGCCCTACACCTTACTCTACGCCGTAGCCTACTCCTGGCCCGAACTCTGGCAGTGACCCGTGCGTCAGAACGTAGCCTGACCCTCCCATGTTTCTGTACCCTCAGCTGTGCCCTAAGCCTTGCCGTTCCCTAACCCTAACCCTAGACCGCAACGGAAACCCACCACCAGCCCTACACCTTACCCTACGCCCTCGCCTACTCCTGGCCCGTACACTGGCACTGACATGTGCGTCAGCACTTAGCCTGACCTTACCACATTTCCGTACCCTCACCTGTGACCTAAGGCTTGCCGTTCCCTAACCCTAACCCTAGTACGGAACGGAAACCCACCACCAGCCCTAAATCTAACGCCCAAACCATAGCCTACTCCTGCACCGTACGCTGGCACTGACCCGTGCGTCACCATGTAGCCTGACCCTCGCACGTTTCCGTACGCTCACCTGTGCCCTAAGCCTTGCCGTTCCCTAACCATAACCCTATCCTTGAATGGAAACCCGCCACCAGCCCTACATCTAACCCCCAAGCCGTAGCCTACTCCTGGCCGGTACGCAGGCACTGACACGTGCGTCAGCACGTAGCCTGACCCTCCCACTTTTCCGTACCCTCAACTGTGCCCTAAGCCTTGCCGTTCCCTAACCCTAACCCTAGCCCGGAACGGAAACCCACCACCAGCCCTACACCATACCCTACGCCGTAGCCTACTCCTGGCCCGTACCCTGGCACTGACCCGTGCGTCATCACATAGCCTGATCTTCCCACATTTCCGTACCCTCACCTGCGCCCTAAGCCTTGCAGTTCCGTAACCCTAACCTTGAATGGAAACCCACCATCAGCCCTACACCTTATCGTATGCCGTAGCCTAGTCCTGGACCGTACGCTGGCACAGACCCGTGCGTCAGCATGTAGCCTGACCCTCCCACGTTTCCGTACCCTCACCTGGGCCCTAAGCCTTGCCGTTCACTAACCCTAACCCTAGCCCGGAACGGAAACCCACCACAAGCCCTACACCTTACCATACGCCGTAGCGTTCTCCTGGCCCATACGCTGGCACTGACCCGTGAGTCTGCACGTAGCCTCACCCTCCCACGTTTCCATAACCTCAACTGTGCCCTAAGCCTTGCCGTTCCCTCACCCTAACCCTAGCCAGGAACGGAAACCCACCAGCAGCCCTACACCTAACCCTACGCCGAAGCCTACTCCTGGCCCGTACACTGGCACTGACCCGTGCGTCAGCACGTAGCCTGACCCTCCCACGTTTCCGTACCCTCACCTGGGCCCTAAGCCTTGCCGTTCCCTCACCCTAACCCTAGCCTGGAACAGAAACCCAACACCAGCCCTAAATCTAACGCCCAAACCATAGCCTACTCCTGCACCGTACGCTGGCACTGACCCGTGCGTCACCATGTAGCCTGACCCTCGCACGTTTCCGTACCCTCACCTGTGCCCTAAGCCTTGCCGTTCCCTAACCATAACCCTAGCCTTGAATGGAAACCTGCCACCAGCCCTACATCTAACCCCCAAGCCGTAGCCTACTCCTGGCTGGTACGCTGGCACTGACACGTGCGTCAGCACGTACCCTGACCCTCCCACGTTTCCGTACCCTCACCTGTGCCCTAAGATTTGCCGTTCCCTAACCCTAACCCTAGCCTGGAACAGAATCCAACCACCAGCCCTACACTTTACCCTACGCCGTAGCATATTCCTGGCCCATACGCTGGCACTGATCCTTGCGTCAGCACGTAGCCTGACCCTCCCAAGTTTCCGTACCCTCACCTGTGCCCTAAGCCTTGACGTTCGCTAACCCTAACCCTAGCCTGGAACAGAAACCCACCACCAGCCCTACACCTTACCACCACGCCGTAGCCTACTCCTGGCCCATATGCTGGCACTGACCCGTGCGTCAGCACATAGCCTGACCCTCCCACGTTTCCGTAACCTCACCTGTGCCCTAAGCCTTGCCGTTCCCTAACCCTAACCCTAGCCCGGAACGGAAACCCACCACCAGCCCTGCACCTTACCCTATGACGTAGCCTATACCTGGCCCGTACGCGGGTAATAGCCTGTGCTTCAGCACGTAGCCTGACACTACCATGTTACCGTACCCTCAGCTGTGCTCTAAGCCTTGCCGTTCCCTTACCCTAACCCTAGCCCGGAACGGAAACCCACCACCAGCCCTAAAACTTACCCACAAGCCGTAGCCTACTCCTGGCCCGTACGCTGGCACTGACCCGTGCGTCAGCACGTAGCCTGACCCTCCCACTTTTCCGTACCATCACCTGTGCCCTAAGCCTTGCCGTTCCGTAACCCTAACCCAAGCCCAGAACGGAAACCCACCACCAGCCCTACACTTTACCGTACGCCGTAGCCTACACCTGGACCATACGTGGACACTGACCCGTGCGTCAGCACTTAGCCTGACCCTCCCACGTTTCCGTAACCCTCAACAGTGCCCTAAGCCTTGCCATTCCGTAACCCTAACCCTAGCCCGGCACAGAAACGGACCACCAGCCCTACATCTTACCCCCAAGCCGTAGACTACTCCTGGCCCATACGCTGGCACTGACCCGTGGGTCAGCAAGTAGCCTGACCCTCCCACGTTTCCGTACCCTCACCTGTGCCCTAAGCCTTGCCGTTGCCTAACCCTAACCCTAGCCCGAAACGGAAACACACCACCAGCCCTACAACTTACCCCCAAGCCGTAGCCTACTCCTGGTCCGTACACTGGCACTGACCCGTGCGTCAGCACGTAGCCTGACCCTCCCACGTTTCCGTACCCTTACCTGAGCCCTAAGCCTTGCCGTTCCATAACCCTAACCCTAGCCCGGAACGGAAACCCACCACCAGCCCTAAACCTTTCCCTACGCCGTAGCCTACTCCTGGCCCTTACGCTGGCACTGACCCCTTCGTCAGCATGTAATCTGACCCCCACACGTTTCCGTACCCTCACCTGGGCCCTAAGCCTTGCCGTTCCCTAACCCTAACCCTAGCCCGGAACGGAAACCCACCACAAGCCCTACACCTTACCCTATGCCGTAGCCTGCTCCTGGCCCGAACGCTGGCACTGACCCGTGCGTCAGCACGTAGCCTGACCTTCCCACATTTCCGTACCTTCACCTGTGCCGTAAGCCTTGCTGTTCCCTACCCCTAACCCTAGTACGGAACGGAAAACCACCACCAGCCCTACACCTAACCTCCAAGCCATAGCCTACTTATGGCCCGTACGCTGGCACTGACCTGTGCGTCAGCATGTAGCCTGACCCTCCCACTTTTCCGTACCATCACCTTTGCCCTAAGCCTTGCCGTTCCCTAACCCTAAACCTAGCCCGGTACAGAAACCCACCACCAGCCCTACACCAAAACCCCAAGCCGTAGCCTACTCCTGGCCGGTACGATTGCACTGTCCCGTGCTTCAGCACGTAGCCTGACCCTCCCACGTTTCTGTATCCTCACCTGTGCCCTAAGCCTTGCCGTTCCCTAACCCTAACCCTAGCCCTGAACGGAAATCCACCACCAGCCCTACACTTTACCCTACGCCGTAACCAACTCCTGGCCCGTACGCTGGCACTGACCCGTGCGTCAGCAAGTAGCCTGACCCTCCCACTTTTCTGTACCCTTACCTGTGCCCTAAGCCTTGCCGTTCCCTAACCCTAACCATAGCCCAGAACGGAAACCCACCACCAGCCCTACAACTTACCCCCAAGCAGTAGCCTAATCCTGGCCCGTATGCTGGCTCTGACACATGCGTCAGCACGTAGCCTGACCCTCCCACGTTTCCGTACACTCACCTGTGCCCTAAGCCTTGCCGTTCCCTAACCCTAACCCTAGCCCGGAACGGAAACCCACCACCAGCCCTACACCTTACCCTACGCCGTAGCCTACTCCTGGCCCGTACGCTGGCACTGACCCGTGCTCAGCACCTAGCCTCACCTTCCCACATTTCCGTACCCTCACCTGTGCCCTAAGCCTTGCCGTTCCCTAACCCTAACCCTAGCCCAGAACGGAAACCCACCACCTGCCCTACACCATACCCTACACCATAGCCTACTCGTGGCCCGTACGCTGG
Source organism: Mesoplodon mirus (assembly GCF_964341445.2). Lineage (NCBI taxonomy): Eukaryota > Metazoa > Chordata > Mammalia > Artiodactyla > Ziphiidae > Mesoplodon > Mesoplodon mirus. Next base: position 1,003,398 of record NW_028295749.1, on the reverse strand, counting down.
CACTGATCCGTGCTTCAGCATGTAGCCTGACCCTCTCACGTTTCCGTACCCTCACCTGTGCCCTAAGCCTTGCTGTTCCCTAACACTAACCCTAGCCTGGAACGGAAACCCACCACCAGCCCTACACCTAACCACAAAGCCGTAGCCTACTCCTGGCCCGTACACTGGCACTGACACGTGCGTCAGCACGTAGCCTGACCCTCCCACGTTTCCGTATCCTCACCTGTGCCCTAAGCCTTGCCGTTCCCTAACCCTAACCCTAGCCCGGAACGGAAACCCACCGCGAGCCCTAGACCTTACCCTACGCCGTAGCTTATTGCTGGCCTGTACGCTGGCACTGATCCATGCGTCAGCAGGTAGCCTGACACTCCCACGTTTCTGTACCCTCACCTGTGCCCTAAGCCTTGCCGTTCCGTAACCCTAACCCTAGCCCGGAACGGAAACCCACCACCAGCCCTAATCTTAACCCACAAGCTGTGGCTTACTCCTGGCCCGTACGCTGGCACTGACCGTGCATCAGCACGTAGCCTGACCCTCCCACGTTTCTGTACCATCACCTTGCCCTAAGCCTTGCCGTTCCCTATCCCTAACCCTAGCCCGGCACAGAAACCCACCACCAGCCCTACACTTTACCCTACGCCGTAGCCTACTCCTGGCCCGAACGCTGGCACTGACCCGTGCGTCAGCACGTAGCCTGACCCTCCCACGTTTCCGTACCCTCACCTGTGCCCTAAGCCTTTCTGTTCCCTAACCATAACCCTAGACCGGAACGGAAACCCACCACCAGCCCTAAACCTTACCCACAAGCCGTAGCCTACACCTGGCCCGTACACTGGCACTGGCCCGTGCGACACCATGTAGCCTGACCCTCCCACTTTCCTGTACCCTTACCTGAGCCCTAAGACTTGCCGTTCCCTAACCCTAACCCTAGACCGGAACGGAATCACACCACCAGCCCTACACCTTACCATATGCCGTAGCCTACTCCTGGCCGGTACGCTGCCACTGAGCCGTGCATCAGCACGTAGCCTGACCCTCCCAAGTTGCTGTACCCTCAGCTGTGCCCTAAGCCTTGCCGTTCCCTAACCCTAACCCTAGCCCGGAAAGGAAACCCACCACCAGCCCTACACCTTACCCCCAAGCCGTAGCCTATTCCTGGCCCGTACGCTGGCACTGACCCGTGCGTCAGCACGTAGCCTGACCCTCCCACGTTTCCGTACCCTCACCTGTGCCCTAAGCCTTGCTGTTCCCTAACACTAACCGTAGCCTGGAATGGAAACCCACCACCAGCTCTACAACTAACCACCAAACCATAGCCTACTCCTGGCCGGTACGCTGGCACTGACACGTGCGTCATCACGTAGCCTGAACCTCCCTCGTTTCCGTACCCTCACGTGTGCCCTAAGCTTTGCCGTTCCCTAACCCTAACCCTAGCCCGGAACGGAAACCCACCACAAGCCCTACAACTTACCCCCAAGCCATAGCCTACTCGTGGTCCATACACTGGCACTGACCTGTGCGTCAGCATGTAGCCTGACCTTCCCACGTTACCATAATGTCACCTGTGCCCTAAGCCTTGCCGTTCCCTAACCCTAACCCTAGTACGTGACAGAAACACACCACAAGCCCTACACCTAACCCACAAGCCATAGCCTACTCCTGGCCCGTACGCTGGCACTGACCCATGCGTCAGCACGTAGCCTGACCCTCCCACGTTTCCGTACCCTCACCTATGCCCTAAGCCTTGCTCTTCCCTAACACTAACCCTAGCCCGGAAGGGAAACCCACCACCAGCCCTACACTAGCCCCCAAGGCGTAGCTTATTCCTGGCCGGTATGATGGCACTGACCCGTGCGTCAGCACGTAGCCTGACCCTCCCACGTTTGCGGACACTCACCTGTGCCCTAAGACTTGCCTTTCCCTAACACTAACCCAAACCCGGAACGGAATCCCACCACCATCCCTACACCTTTCCCTACGCCGTAGCCTATTCCTGGCTCGTACGCAGGCACTGACACTTTCATCAGCACGTAGCCTGACACTCACACGTTTCTGTACCCTCACCTGTGCCCTAAGCCTTGCCGTTCACTAACCCTAACCCTAGCCCGGAACGGAAACCCACCACCAGCCCTACACCTTACCCCCAAGCCGTAGCCTCCTCCTGGCCGGTACGCTGGCACTGACACGTGCGTCAGCACGTAGCCTGACCCTCACACGTTTCCGTACCCTCACCTGTGCCCTAAGCCTTGCCGTTTCCTAACCCTAACCTTAGCCCGGAACAGAAACCCACCACCAGCCCTAAACTCTACCCTACGCCATAGCCTATTCCTGGCCCGTACGCTGGCTCTGAGCCGTGCGTCATCACGTAGCCTGACCCTCCCACGTTTCCGTAACCTCAGCTGTGCCCTAAGCCTTGCCGTTCCCTAACTTTAACCCTAGACCGGAACGGAATCCCACCAGCAGCCCTACACCTAACCCTACACCGTAGCCTACTCCTGGCCCGTACACTGGCTCTGACCCGTGCGTCAGCACGTAGCCTTACCCGCCCACGTTTCCGTACCCTCACCTGTGCCGTAAGCCTTGCCGTTCCCTAACCCTAACCCTAGTCCGGAACGGAAAACCACCACCAGCCCTAAACCTTTCCCTACTCCGTAGCCTACACCTCGCCCGTACGCTCGCACTAACCCGTGCGTCAGCATTTAGTTTAACACTCCCACGTTTCCGTACCCTCACCTGGGCCCTAAGCTTTGCCGTTCCCTAACACTAACCGTAGCCCGGAACGGAAACCCACCACCAGCCCTACACCATACCCAACGCCGTAGCCTACTCCTGGCACGAACGCTGGCACTGATATGTGCGTCAGCACGTAGCCTGACCCTCCCACTTTTCCGTACCCTCAACTGTGCCCTAAGCCTTGCCGTTCCCTAACCCTAACCCTAGCCCGGAACGGAAACCCACCACCAGCCCTACACCTTACCCTACGCCGTAGCCTACTCCTGGCCCGTACTCTGGCACTGACCCGTGCGTCATCACATAGCCTGATCTTCCCACATTTCCGTACCCTCACCTGCGCCCTAAGCCTTGCATTTCCCTAACCCTAACCCTAGCCTTGAATGGAAAACCACCATCAGCCCTACACCTTATCGTATGCCGTAGCCTAGTCCTGGACCGTACGCTGGCACAGACCCGTGCGTCAGCATGTAGCCTGACCCACCCACGTTTCCGTATCCTCACCTGGGCCCTAAGCCTTGCCGTTCCCTAACCCTAACCCTAGCCCGGAATGGAAACCCACCACAAGCCCTACACCTTACCATACGCCGTAGCGTTCTCCTGGCCCATACGCTGGCACTGACCCGTGAGTCTGCACGTAGCCTCACCCTCCCACGTTTCCATAACCTCAACTGTGCCCTAAGCCTTGCCGTTCCCTCACCCTAACCCTAGCCAGGAACGGAAAACCACCAGCAGCCCTACACCTAACCCTACACCGTAGCCTACTCCTGGCCCATACACTGGCACTGACCCGTGCGTCAGCACGTAGCCTGACCCTCCCACGTTTCCGTACCCTCACCTGGGCCCTAAGTCTTGCCGTTCCCTCACCCTAACCCTAGCCCGGAACAGAAACCCACCACCAGCCCTAAACCTTTCCCTACTGGGTAGCCTACTCCTCGCCCGTACGCTCGCACTGACCCATGCGTCAGTATGTAGTTTGACCCTCTCACGTTTCCGTACCCTCACCTGTGCCCTAAGACTTGCCGTTCCCTAACCGTAACCCTAGCCCGGAACGGAAACCCACCACCAGCCCTAAAACTTACCCACAAGCCGTAGCCTACTCCTGGCCCGTACGCTGGCACTGACCCGTGTGTCAGCACGTAGCGTGACCATCCCACTTTTCTGTACCATCACCTGTGCCCTAAGCATTGCCGTTCCCTCACACTCACCATAGCCAGGAATAGAAACCCACCCGCAGCCCTACACCTTACCCTACGCCGTAGCCTACTCCTGGCACGTACGCTGGCACTGACACATGCGTCAGCATGTAGCCTGAACCTCCCATGTTTCCGTACCCTCACCTGTGCCCTAAGCCTTGCTGTTCCCTAACACTAACCCTAGCCTGGAATGGAAACCCACCACCAGCCCTACACCTAACCACCAAACCGTAGCCTACTCCTGCCCGGTACGCTGGCACTGACACGTGCGTCATCACATAGCCTGAACCTCCCACGTTTCCGTACCCTCACATGTGCCCTAAGCTTTGCCGTTCCCTAACCCTAACTGTAGCCCGGAACGGAAACCCACCAACAGCCCTACACCTTACCCCCAAGCTGTAGCCTACTCCTGGTCCATACGCTGGCACTGACCCGTGCGTCAGAACGTATCCTGAACCTGCCACGTTGCTGTACCCTCACCTGTGCCCTAAACCTTGCCATTCCCTAACCCTAAACCTAGCCCGGAACGGAAACCCACCACCAGCCCTAAACCTTACCCTACGCTGTAGCCTACTCCTGGCCCGTACGCTGGCACTGACCCGTGCGTCAGCACGTAGCCTGAACCTCCCACGTTTCCGTACCCTCACCTGGGCCCTAAGCATTGCCGTTCCCTAACACTAACCCTAGCCCTGAAAGGAAACCCACCACCAGCCCTACACCTTACCCTACGCCGTAGCCTACTCCTGGCCCGAACTCTGGCAGTGACCCGTGCGTCAGAACGTAGCCTGACCCTCCCATGTTTCTGTACCCTCAGCTGTGCCCTAAGCCTTGCCGTTCCCTAACCCTAACCCTAGACCGCAACGGAAACCCACCACCAGCCCTACACCTTACCCTACGCCCTCGCCTACTCCTGGCCCGTACACTGGCACTGACATGTGCGTCAGCACTTAGCCTGACCTTACCACATTTCCGTACCCTCACCTGTGACCTAAGGCTTGCCGTTCCCTAACCCTAACCCTAGTACGGAACGGAAACCCACCACCAGCCCTAAATCTAACGCCCAAACCATAGCCTACTCCTGCACCGTACGCTGGCACTGACCCGTGCGTCACCATGTAGCCTGACCCTCGCACGTTTCCGTACGCTCACCTGTGCCCTAAGCCTTGCCGTTCCCTAACCATAACCCTATCCTTGAATGGAAACCCGCCACCAGCCCTACATCTAACCCCCAAGCCGTAGCCTACTCCTGGCCGGTACGCAGGCACTGACACGTGCGTCAGCACGTAGCCTGACCCTCCCACTTTTCCGTACCCTCAACTGTGCCCTAAGCCTTGCCGTTCCCTAACCCTAACCCTAGCCCGGAACGGAAACCCACCACCAGCCCTACACCATACCCTACGCCGTAGCCTACTCCTGGCCCGTACCCTGGCACTGACCCGTGCGTCATCACATAGCCTGATCTTCCCACATTTCCGTACCCTCACCTGCGCCCTAAGCCTTGCAGTTCCGTAACCCTAACCTTGAATGGAAACCCACCATCAGCCCTACACCTTATCGTATGCCGTAGCCTAGTCCTGGACCGTACGCTGGCACAGACCCGTGCGTCAGCATGTAGCCTGACCCTCCCACGTTTCCGTACCCTCACCTGGGCCCTAAGCCTTGCCGTTCACTAACCCTAACCCTAGCCCGGAACGGAAACCCACCACAAGCCCTACACCTTACCATACGCCGTAGCGTTCTCCTGGCCCATACGCTGGCACTGACCCGTGAGTCTGCACGTAGCCTCACCCTCCCACGTTTCCATAACCTCAACTGTGCCCTAAGCCTTGCCGTTCCCTCAACCTAACCCTAGCCAGGAACGGAAACCCACCAGCAGCCCTACACCTAACCCTACGCCGTAGCCTACTCCTGGCCCGTACACTGGCACTGACCCGTGCGTCAGCACGTAGCCTGACCCTCCCACGTTTCCGTACCCTCACCTGGGCCCTAAGCCTTGCCGTTCCCTCACCCTAAACCTAGCCTGGAACAGAAACCCAACACCAGCCCTAAATCTAACGCCCAAACCATAGCCTACTCCTGCACCGTACGCTGGCACTGACCCGTGCGTCACCATGTAGCCTGACCCTCGCACGTTTCCGTACCCTCACCTGTGCCCTAAGCCTTGCCGTTCCCTATCCCTAACCCTAGCCCGGCACAGAAACCCACCACCAGCCCTACACTTTACCCTACGCCGTAGCCTACTCCTGGCCCGAACGGTGGCACTGACCCGTGCGTCAGCACGTAGCCTGACCCTCCCACGTTTCCGTACCCTCACCTGTGCCCTAAGCCTTTCTGTTCCCTAACCATAACCCTAGACCGGAACGGAAACCCACCACCAGCCCTAAACCTTACCCACAAGCCGTAGCCTACACCTGGCCCGTACACTGGCACTGACCCGTGCGACAGCATGTAGCCTGACCCTCCCACTTTCCTGTACCCTTACCTGAGCCCTAAGACTTGCCGTTCCCTAACCCTAACCCTAGACCGGAACGGAATCACACCACCAGCCCTACACCTTACCATATGCCGTAGCCTACTCCTGGCCGGTACGCTGCCACTGAGCCGTGCATCAGCACGTAGCCTGACCCTCCCAAGTTGCTGTACCCTCAGCTGTGCCCTAAGCCTTGCCGTTCCCTAACCCTAACCCTAGCCCGGAAAGGAAACCCACCACCAGCCCTACACCTTACCCCCAAGCCGTAGCCTATTCCTGGCCCGTACGCTGGCACTGACCCGTGCGTCAGCACGTAGCCTGACCCTCCCACGTTTCCGTACCCTCACCTGTGCCCTAAGCCTTGCTGTTCCCTAACACTAACCGTAGCCTGGAATGGAAACCCACCACCAGCTCTACAACTAACCACCAAACCGTAGCCTACTCCTGGCCGGTACGCTGGCACTGACACGTGCGTCATCACGTAGCCTGAACCTCCCTCGTTTCCGTACCCTCACGTGTGCCCTAAGCTTTGCCGTTCCCTAACCCTAACCCTAGCCCGGAACGGAAACCCACCACAAGCCCTACAACTTACCCCCAAGCCATAGCCTACTCGTGGTCCATACACTGGCACTGACCTGTGCGTCAGCATGTAGCCTGACCTTCCCACGTTACCATAACGTCACCTGTGCCCTAAGCCTTGCCGTTCCCTAACCCTAACCCTAGTACGTGACAGAAACACACCACAAGCCCTACACCTAACCCACAAGCCATAGCCTACTCCTGGCCCGTACGCTGGCACTGACCCATGCGTCAGCACGTAGCCTGACCCTCCCACGTTTCCGTACCCTCACCTATGCCCTAAGCCTTGCTCTTCCCTAACACTAACCCTAGCCCGGAAGGGAAACCCACCACCAGCCCTACACTAGCCCCCAAGGCGTAGCTTATTCCTGGCCGGTATGATGGCACTGACCCGTGCGTCAGCACGTAGCCTAACCCTCCCACGTTTGCGGACACTCACCTGTGCCCTAAGACTTGCCTTTCCCTAACACTAACCCAAACCCGGAACGGAATCCCACCACCATCCCTACACCTTTCCCTACGCCGTAGCCTATTCCTGGCTCGTACGCAGGCACTGACACTTTCATCAGCACGTAGCCTGACACTCACACGTTTCTGTACCCTCACCTGTGCCCTAAGCCTTGCCGTTCACTAACCCTAACCCTAGCCCGGAACGGAAACCCACCACCAGCCCTACACCTTACCCCCAAGCCGTAGCCTCCTCCTGGCCGGTACGCTGGCACTGACACGTGCGTCAGCACGTAGCCTGACCCTCACACGTTTCCGTACCCTCACCTGTGCCCTAAGCCTTGCCGTTTCCTAACCCTAACCTTAGCCCGGAACAGAAACCCACCACCAGCCCTAAACTCTACCCTACGCCATAGCCTATTCCTGGCCCGTACGCTGGCTCTGAGCCGTGCGTCATCACGTAGCCTGACCCTCCCACGTTTCCGTAACCTCAGCTGTGCCCTAAGCCTTGCCGTTCCCTAACTTTAACCCTAGACCGGAACGGAAACCCACCAGCAGCCCTACACCTAACCCTACACCGTAGCCTACTCCTGGCCCGTACACTGGCACTGACCCGTGCGTCAGCACGTAGCCTTACCCGCCCACGTTTCCGTACCCTCACCTGTGCCCTAAGCCTTGCTGTTCCCTAACCATAACCCTAGACCGGAACGGAAACCCACCACCAGCCCTAAAACTTACCCACAAGCCGTAGCCTACACCTGGCCCGTACGCTGGCACTGACCCGTGCGTCAGCACGTAGCCTGACCCTCCCACTTTTCTGTACCCTTACCTGAGCCCTAAGACTTGCCGTTCCCTAACCCTAACCCTAGACCGGAACGGAATCCCACCACCAGCCCTACACCTTACCATATGCCGTAGCCTACTCCTGGCCGGTACGCTGCCACTGAGCCGTGCATCAGCACGTAGCCTGACCCTCCCACGTTTCCGTACCCTCACCTATGCCCTAAGCCTTGCTCTTCCCTAACACTAACCCTAGCCCGGAACCGAAAACCACCACCAGCCCTAAACCTTTCCCTACTCCGTAGCCTACTCCTCGCCCGTACGCTCGCACTAACACGTGCGTCAGCATTTAGTTTAACACTCCCACGTTTCCGTACCCTCACCTGGGCCCTAAGCTTTGCCGTTCCCTAACACTAACCGTAGCCCGGAACGGAAACCCACCACCAGCCCTACACCATACCCAACGCCGTAGCCTACTCCTGGCACGAACGCTGGCACTGATATGTGCGTCAGCACGTAGCCTGACCCTCCCACTTTTCCGTACCCTCAACTGTGCCCTAAGCCTTGCCGTTCCCTAACCCTAACCCTAGCCCGGAACGGAAACCCACCACCAGCCCTACACCTTACCCTACGCCGTAGCCTACTCCTGGCCCGTACTCTGGCACTGACCCGTGCGTCATCACATAGCCTGATCTTCACACATTTCCGTACCCTCACCTGCGCCCTAAGCCTTGCATTTCCCTAACCCTAACCCTAGCCTTGAATGGAAAACCACCATCAGCCCTACACCTTATCGTATGCCGTAGCCTAGTCCTGGACCGTACGCTGGCACAGACCCGTGCGTCAGCATGTAGCCTGACCCACCCACGTTTCCGTACCCTCACCTGGGCCCTAAGCCTTGCCGTTCCCTAACCCTAACCCTAGCCCGGAACGGAAACCCACCACAAGCCCTACACCTTACCATACGCCGTAGCGTTCTCCTGGCCCATACGCTGGCACTGACCCGTGAGTCTGCACGTAGCCTCACCCTCCCACGTTTCCATAACCTCAACTGTGCCCTAAGCCTTGCCGTTCCCTCACCCTAACCCTAGCCAGGAACGGAAAACCACCAGCAGCCCTACACCTAACCCTACACCGTAGCCTACTCCTGGCCCATACACTGGCACTGACCCGTGCGTCAGCACGTAGCCTGACCCTCCCACGTTTCCGTACCCTCACCTGGGCCCTAAGCCTTGCCGTTCCCTCACCCTAACCCTAGCCTGGAACAGAAACCCACCACCAGCCCTAAACCTTTCCCTACTGGGTAGCCTACTCCTCGCCCGTACGCTCGCACTGACCCATGCGTCAGTATGTAGTTTGACCCTCTCACGTTTCCGTACCCTCACCTGTGCCCTAAGACTTGCCGTTCCCTAACCGTAACCCTAGCCCGGAACGGAAACCCACCACCAGCCCTAAAACTTACCCACAAGCCGTAGCCTACTCCTGGCCCGTACGCTGGCACTGACCCGTGTGTCAGCACGTAGCGTGACCATCCCACTTTTCTGTACCATCACCTGTGCCCTAAGCATTGCCGTTCCCTCACACTCACCATAGCCAGGAATAGAAACCCACCCGCAGCCCTACACCTTACCCTACGCCGTAGCCTACTCCTGGCACGTACGCTGGCACTGACACATGCGTCAGCATGTAGCCTGAACCTCCCATGTTTCCGTACCCTCACCTGTGCCCTAAGCCTTGCTGTTCCCTAACACTAACCCTAGCCTGGAATGGAAACCCACCACCAGCCCTACACCTAACCACCAAACCGTAGCCTACTCCTGCCCGGTACGCTGGCACTGACACGTGCGTCATCACATAGCCTGAACCTCCCACGTTTCCGTACCCTCACATGTGCCCTAAGCTTTGCCGTTCCCTAACCCTAACTGTAGCCCGGAACGGAAACCCACCAACAGCCCTACACCTTACCCCCAAGCTGTAGCCTACTCCTGGTCCATACGCTGGCACTGACCCGTGCGTCAGAACGTATCCTGAACCTGCCACGTTGCTGTACCCTCACCTGTGCCCTAAACCTTGCCATTCCCTAACCCTAAACCTAGCCCGGAACGGAAACCCACCACCAGCCCTAAACCTTACCCTACGCTGTAGCCTACTCCTGGCCCGTACGCTGGCACTGACCCGTGCGTCAGCACGTAGCCTGAACCTCCCACGTTTCCGTACCCTCACCTGTGCCCTAAGCCTTGCCGTTCCCTAACCATAACCCTAGCCTTGAATGGAAACCTGCCACCAGCCCTACATCTAACCCCCAAGCCGTAGCCTACTCCTGGCTGGTACGCTGGCACTGACACGTGCGTCAGCACGTACCCTGACCCTCCCACGTTTCCGTACCCTCACCTGTGCCCTAAGATTTGCCGTTCCCTAACCCTAACCCTAGCCTGGAACAGAATCCAACCACCAGCCCTACACTTTACCCTACGCCGTAGCATATTCCTGGCCCATACGCTGGCACTGATCCTTGCGTCAGCACGTAGCCTGACCCTCCCAAGTTTCCGTACCCTCACCTGTGCCCTAAGCCTTGACGTTCGCTAACCCTAACCCTAGCCTGGAACAGAAACCCACCACCAGCCCTACACCTTACCACCACGCCGTAGCCTACTCCTGGCCCATATGCTGGCACTGACCCGTGCGTCAGCACATAGCCTGACCCTCCCACGTTTCCGTAACCTCACCTGTGCCCTAAGCCTTGCCGTTCCCTAACCCTAACCCTAGCCCGGAACGGAAACCCACCACCAGCCCTGCACCTTACCCTATGACGTAGCCTATACCTGGCCCGTACGCGGGTAATAGCCTGTGCTTCAGCACGTAGCCTGACACTACCATGTTACCGTACCCTCAGCTGTGCTCTAAGCCTTGCCGTTCCCTTACCCTAACCCTAGCCCGGAACGGAAACCCACCACCAGCCCTGCACCTTACCCTATGACGTAGCCTATAACTGGCCCGTACGCGGGTAATAGCCTGTGCTTCAGCACGTAGCCTGACACTACCATGTTACCGTACCCTCAGCTGTGCTCTAAGCCTTGCCGTTCCCTTACCCTAACCCTAGCCCGGAACGGAAACCCACCACCAGCCCTAAAACTTACCCACAAGCCGTAGCCTACTCCTGGCCCGTACGCTGGCACTGACCCGTGCGTCAGCACGTAGCCTGACCCTCCCACTTTTCCGTACCATCACCTGTGCCCTAAGCCTTGCCGTTCCCTAACCCTAACCCTAGCCCGGAACGGAAACCCACCACCAGCACTAAACCTTACCCGACGCCGTAGCCTACTCCTGGCCCGTACGCTGGCACTGACCCCTGCGTCAGCACGTAGCTGACCCTCCCACGTTTCCGTACCCTCACATGTGCCCTAACCCTTGCCGTTCCCTAACCCTAACCCTAGCCCGGAACGGAAACCCACCACCAGCCCTACACTCTATCCTACGCCGTAGCCTACGCATGGCCCGTACGCTGGCACTGATCCATGCGTCAGCACGTAGCCTGACCCTCCAACGTTTCCGTACCCTCACCTGTGCCCTAAGCATTGACGTTCGCTAACCCTAACCCTAGCCCGGAACAAAAACCCACCACCAGCCCTACAACTTACCACCACGCCGTAGCCTACTCCTGGCCCATATGCTGGCACTGACCGATGCGTCAGCACGTAGCCTGACCCTCCCACGTTTCCGTAACCTCACCTGTGCCCTAAGCCTTTGCGTTCCCTAACCCTAACCCTAGCCCGGAACGAAAACCCACCACCAGACCTACACCTTACCCTATGCCGTAGCCTACACCTGGCCCGAACGCGGGTAATGACCCGTGCTTCAGCACGTAGCCTAACACTCCCATGTTAATGTACACTCACCTGTACCCTAAGCCTTGCCGTTCCCTAACCCTAACCCTAGCCCGGAACGGAAACACACCACCAGCCCGAAAACTTACCCACAAGCTGTAGCCTACTCCTGGCCCGTACGCTGGCACTGACCCGTGCGTCAGCACGTAGCCTGACCCTCCCACGTTTCCGTACCCTCACCTGTGCCCTAAGCCTTGCCTTTCCCTAACCCTAACCATAGCCCAGAACGAAAACCCAGCACCAGCCTTACACCTTACCCTACGCCGTAGCCTACTCCTGGTCCATACGCTGGCAGTGATGCGTACGTCAGCACGTAGCCTGACCCGCCCACGTTTCCGTACCCTCACCTGTGCCCTAAGCCTTGCCGTTCCCTAACCCTAACCCTAGCCCGGAACGGAAAACCAACACAAGCCCTAAACCTTTCCCTACTCCGTAGCCTACTCCTCGCCCGTACACACGCACTAACCCGTGCGTCAGCATTTAGTTTGACACTGCCACGTTTCCGTACCCTCACCTGGGCCCTAAGCCTTGCCGTTCCCTAACACTAACTGTAGCCCGGAACGGAAACCCACCACCAGCCCTACACCTTACCCTACGCCGTAGCCTACTCCTGGCCCGAACGCTGGCACTGACACGTGCGTCAGCACGTAGCCTGATCTTCCAACATTTCCATACCCTCACCTGCGCCCTAAGCCTTGCCGTTCCCTAACCCTAACCCTAGCCTTGAATGGAAACCCACCACCAGCCCTACACCTTATCGTATGCCGTAGCCTAGTCCTGTCCCGTACGCTGGCACAGACCCGTGCGTCAGCATGTAGCCTGATCCTCCCACGTTTCCGTACCCTCACCTGGGCCCTAAGCCTTGCCGTTCCCTAACCCTAACCCTAGCCCGGAATGGAAACCCACCACAAGCCCTACACCTTACCATACGCCGTAGCGTTCTCCTGGCCCGTACGCTGGCACTGACCCGTGAGTCTGCACGTAGCCTCACCCTCCCACGATTCCATAACCTCAACTGTGCCCTAAGCCTTGCCGTTCCCTCACCCTAACCCTAGCCAGGAACGGAAACCCACCAGCAGCCCTACACCTAACCCTACGCCGTAGCCTACTCCTGGCCCGTACACTGGCACTGACCCGTGCGTCAGCACGTAGCCTGACCCTCCCATGTTTCCGTACCCTCACCTGGGCCCTAAGTCTTGCCGTTCCCTCACCCTAACCCTAGCCCGGAACAGAAACCCACCACCAGCCCTAAACCTTTCCCTACTGGGTAGCCTACTCCTCACCCGTACGCTCGCACTGACCCATGCGTCAGTATGTAGTTTGACCCTCTCACGTTTCCGTACCCTCACCTGGGCCCTAAGCCTTGCCGTTCCCTAACACTAACCCTAGCCCGGAACGGAAACCCACCACCAGCCCTACACCTTACCGTACGCCGTAGCCTAATCCTTGCCCGAACGCTGGCATTGACCCATGCGTCAGCACGTAGCCTGACCCTCCCACGTTTCCGTACCCTCACCTATGCCCTAAGCCTTGCAGTTCCCTAACACTAACCCTAGCCCGGAACGGAAACCCACCACCAGCCCTACACCATACCTTATGCCGTCACCTACTCCTGGCGCGTACACTGGCACTGACACGTGCGTCAGCACGTAGCCTCACCTTCCCACATTTCCGTACCCTCACCTGTGCCCTAAGGCTTGCCGTTCCCTAACCCTAACCCTAGTACGGAAAGGAAACCCACCACCAGCCCTACACCTAACGCCCAAACCATAGCCTACTCCTGGCCCGTACGCTGGCACTGACCCATGCGTCAGCACGTAGCCTGACCCTCCCACGTTTCCGTAACCTCAACTGTGCCCTAAGCCTTGCCGTTCCCTAACCCTAACCATAGCCCGGAACAGAAAACCACCACCAGCCATACACCTTTCTCTACGACGTAGCCTACTCCTGGCCCGTACGCTGGCACTGACCCGTGCATCAGCACGTAGCCTGAACCTCCAACTTTTCTGTACCCTCACCTGTGCCCTAAGCCTTGACGTTCCCTAACACTAACCCTAGCTCGTAACGGAAACCCACTACCAGCCCTACACCTTACCCTACGCCGTAGCCTACTCCTTGCCCATACACTGGCACTGACCCGTGCGTCAGCACCTAGCCTGACCCTCCCACGTTTCCGTACCCTCACCTGTGCCCTAAGCCTTGCCCTTCCCTAACCCTAAACGTAGCCCGGAATGAAAACCCACCACCAGCCCTACACCTTATCCGCAAGCCTAGCCTACTCCTGGCCTATATGCTAGCACTGACCCGTGTGTCAGCACGTAGCCTGACCCTCCCACGTTTCCGTAAACTCGGCTGTGCCTAAGCCTTGCCGTTCCCTAACCTTAACCCTAGCCCGGAACGGAAACCCACCACCAGCCCTATACCTTACCCTATGCCGTAGCCTACACCTGGCCCGTACACGGGCACTGACCTGTGCTAAGCACGTAGCCTGATCCTCCCATGTTACCGTACCCTCACCTGTGCCCTAAGAATTGCCGTTCCCTAACCCTAACCCTAGCCCGGAACGGAAACCCACCACCAGCCCTAAAACTTACCCACAAGCCGTAGCCTACTCCTGGCCCGTACGCTGGCACTGACCCGTGTGTCAGCACGTAGCCTGACCCTCCCACGTTTCTGTACCATCACCTGTGCCCTAAGCCTTGCCGTTCCCCAAGCATAACCCTAGCCTTGAAAGGAAACCCGCCACCAGCCCTACATCTAAACCCCAAGCCGTAGCCTACTCCTGGCCGGTACGCTGGCACTGACACGTGCGTCAGCACGTACCCTGACCCTCCCACGTTTCCGTACCCTCTCCTGTGCCCTAAGCTTTGCCGTTCCCTAACCCTAACCCTAGCCCGGAACAGAATCCAACCACCAGCCCTACACTTTACCCTATGCCGTAGCATATTCCTGGCCCATACGCTGGCACTGATCCTTGCGTCAGCACGTAGCCTGACACTCCCAAGTTTCCGTACCCTCACCTGTGCCCTAAGCCTTGACGTTCGCTAACCCTAACCCTAGCCTGGAACAGAAACCCACCACCAGCCCTACACCTTACCACCACACCGTAGCCTACTCCTGGCCCATATGCTGGCACTGACCCGTGCGTCAGCACATAGCCTGACCCTCCCACGTTTCCGTAACCTCACCTGTGCCCTAAGCCTTGCCGTTCCCTAACCCTAACCCTAGCCCGGAACGGAAACCCACCACCAGCCCTACACCTTACCCTATGACGTAGCCTATACCTGGCCCGTACGTGGGTAATAGCCTGTGCTTCAGCACGTAGCCTGACACTACCATGTTACCGTACCCTCAGCTGTGCTCTAAGCCTTGCCGTTCCCTTACCCTAACCCTAGCCCGGAACGGAAACCCACCACCAGCCCTAAAACTTACCCACAAGCCGTAGCCTACTCCTGGCCCGTACGCTGGCACTGACCCGTGCGTCAGCACGTAGCCTGACCCTCCCACGTTTCCGTACCATCACCTGTGCCCTAAGCCTTGCCGTTCCCTAACCCTAACCCTAGCCCGGAACGGAAACCCACCACCAGCACTAAACCTTACCCTACGCCGTAGCCTACCCCAGGCCCGTATGCTGGCACTGACCCGTGCGTCAGCACGTAGCCTGACCCTCCCACGTTTCCGTACCCTCACATGTGCCCTAAGCCTTGACGTTCCCTAACCCTAACCCTAGCCCGGAACGAAAACCCACCACAAGCCCTACACTCTATCCTACGCCGTAGCCTATCCCTGGCCCGTACGCTGGCACTGATCCGTGCGTCAGCACGTAGCCTGACCCTCCAACGTTTCCGTACCCTCACCTGTGCCCTAAGCATTGACGTTCGCTAACCCTAACCCTAGCCCGGAACAAAAACCCACCACCAGCCCTACACCTTACCACCACGCCGTAGCCTACTCCTGGCCCATATGCTGGCACTGACCCATGCGTCAGCACGTAGCCTGACCCTCCCACGTTTCTGTAACCTCACCTGTGCCCTAAGCCTTGCCGTTCCCTAACCCTAACCCTAGCCCGGAACGAAAACCCACCACCAGCCTTACACCTTACCCTACGCCGTAGCCTACTCCTGGTCCATACGCTGGCAGTGACCCGTACGTCAGCACGTATCCTGACCGGCCCACATTTCCGTACCCTCACCTGTGCCCTAAGCCTTGCCGTTCCCTAACCCTAACCCTAGCCCGGAACGGAAACCCACCACCAGCCCTAAAACTTACCCACAAGCCGTAGCCTACTCCTGGCCCGTACGCTGGCACTGACCCATGTGTCAGCACGTAGCCTGACCCTCCCACTTTTCTGTACCATCACCTGTGCCCTAAGCCTTGCCGTTCCCTCACCCTCACCATAGCCAGGAATAGAAACCCACCAGCAGCCCTACACCTTACCCTACGCCGTAGCCTACTCCTGGCACGTACGCTGGCAGTGACACATGCGTCAGCATGTAGCCTGAACCTCCCACGTTTCCGTACCCTCACCTGTGCCCTAAGCCTTGCTGTTCCCTAACACTAACCCTAGCCTGGAATGGAAACCCACCACCAGCCCTACCCCTAACCACCAAACCGTAGCCTACTCCTGCCCGGTACGCTGGCACTGACACGTGCGTCATCACATAGCCTGAACCTCCCACGTTTCCGTACCCTCACATGTGCCCTAAGCTTTGCCGTTCCCTAACCCTAACTGTAGCCCGGAACGGAAACCCACCAACAGCCCTACACCTTACCCCAAAGCTGTAGCCTACTCCTGGTCCATACGCTGGCACTGACCCGTGCGTCAGAACGTATCCTGAACCTGCCACGTTGCTGTACCCTCACCTGTGCCCTAAACCTTGCCATTCCCTAACCCTAACCCTAGCCCGGAACGGAAACCCACCACCAGCCCTAAACCTTACCCTACGCTGTAGCCTACTCCTGGCCCGTACGCTGGCACTGACCCGTGCGTCAGCACGTAGCCTGAACCTCCCACGTTTCCGTACACTCACCTGGGCCCTAAGCATTGCCGTTCCCTAACACTAACCCTAGCCCGGAAAGGAAACCCACCACCAGCCCTACACCTTACCCTACGCCGTAGCCTACTCCTGGCCCGAACTCTGGCAATGACCCGTGCGTCAGAACGTAACCTGACCCTCCCATGGTTCTGTACCCTCAGCTGTGCCCTAAGCCTTGCCGTTCCCTAACCCTCACCCTAGACCGCAACGGAAACCCACCACCAGCCCTACACCTTACCCTACGCCCTCGCCTACTCCTGGCCCGTACACTGGCACTGACATGTGCGTCAGCACTTAGCCTGACCTTACCACATTTCCGTACCCTCACCTGTGACCTAAGGCTTGCCGTTCCCTAACCCTAACCCTAGTACGGAACGGAAACCCACCACCAGCCCTAAATCTAACGCCCAAACCATAGCCTACTCCTGCACCGTACGCTGGCACTGACCCGTGCGTCACCATGTAGCCTGACCCTCGCACGTTTCCGTACCCTCACCTGTGCCCTAAGCCTTGCCGTTCCCTAACCATAACCCTATCCTTGAATGGAAACCCGCCACCAGCCCTACATCTAACCCCCAAGCCGTAGCCTACTCCTGGCCGGTACGCTGGCACTGACACGTGCGTCAGCACGTAGCCTGACCCTCCCACTTTTCCGTACCCTCAACTGTGCCCTAAGCCTTGCCGTTCCCTAACCCTATCCCTAGCCCGGAACGGAAACCCACCACCAGCCCTACACCATACCCTACGCCGTAGCCTACTCCTGGCCCATACCCTGGCACTGACTCGTGCGTCATCACATAGCCTGATCTTCCCACATTTCCGTACCCTCACCTGCGCCCTAAGCCTTGCAGTTCCCTAACCCTAACCCTAGCCTTGAATGGAAACCCACCATCAGCCCTACACCTTATCGTATGCCGTAGCCTAGTCCTGGACCGTACGCTGGCACAGACCCGTGCGTCAGCATGTAGCCTGACCCTCCCACGTTTCCGTACCCTCACCTGGGCCCTAAGCCTTGCCGTTCACTAACCCTAACCCTAGCCCGGAACGGAAACCCACCACAAGCCCTACACCTTACCATACGCCGTAGCGTTCTCCTGGCCCATACGCTGGCACTGACCAGTGAGTCTGCACGTAGCCTCACCCTCCCACGTTTCCATAACCTCAACTGTGCCCTAAGCCTTGCCGTTCCCTCACCCTAACCCTAGCCAGGAACGGAAACCCACCAGCAGCCCTACACCTAACCCTACGCCGTAGCCTACTCCTGGCCCGTACACTGGCACTGACCCGTGCGTCAGCACGTAGCCTGACCCTCCCACGTTTCCGTACCCTCACCTGGGCCCGAAGCCTTGCCGTTCCCTCACCCTAACCCTAGCCTGGAAGAGAAACCCAACACCAGCCCTAAATCTAACGCCCAAACCATAGCCTACTCCTGCACCGTACGCTGGCACTGACCCGTGCGTCACCATGTAGCCTGACCCTCGCACGTTTCCGTACCCTCACCTGTGCCCTAAGCCTTGCCGTTCCCTAACCATAACCCTAGCCTTGAATGGAAACCCGCCACCAGCCCTACATCTAACCCCCAAGCCGTAGCCTACTCCTGGCTGGTACGCTGGCACTGACACGTGCGTCAGCACGTACCCTGACCCTCCCACGTTTCCGTACCCTCACCTGTGCCCTAAGATTTGCCGTTCCCTAACCCTAACCCTAGCCTGGAACAGAATCCAACCACCAGCCCTACACTTTACCCTACGCCGTAGCATATTCCTGGCCCATACGCTGGCACTGAACCTTGCGTCAGCACGTAGCCTGACCCTCCCAAGTTTCCGTACCCTCACCTGTGCCCTAAGCCTTGACGTTCGCTAACCCTAAACCTAGCCTGGAAAAGAAACCCACCACCAGCCCTACACCTTACCACCACGCCGTAGCCTACTCCTGGCCCATATGCTGGCACTGACCCGTGCGTCAGCACATAGCCTGACCCTCCCACGTTTCCGTAACCTCACCTGTGCCCTAAGCCTTGCCGTTCCCTAACCCTAACCCTAGCCCGGAATGGAAACCCACCACCAGCCCTGCACCTTACCGTATGACGTAGCCTATACCTGGCCCGTACGCGGGTAATAGCCTGTGCTTCAGCACGTAGCCTGACACTACCATGTTACCGTACCCTCAGCTGTGCTCTAAGCCTTGCCGTTCCCTTACCCTAACCCTAGCCCGGAACGGAAACCCACCACCAGCCCTAAAACTTACCCACAAGCCGTAGCCTACTCCTGGCCCGTACGCTGGCACTGACCCGTGCGTCAGCACGTAGCCTGACCCTCCCACTTTTCCGTACCATCACCTGTGCCCTAAGCCTTGCCGTTCCCTAACCCTAACCCTAGCCCGGAACGGAAACCCACCACCAGCACTAAACCTTACCCTACGCCGTAGCCTACTCCTGGCCCGTACGCTGGCACTGACCCCTGCGTCAGCACGTAGCTGACCCTCCCACGTTTCCGTACCCTCACATGTGCCCTAACCCTTGCCGTTCCCTAACCCTAACCCTAGCCCGGAACGGAAACCCACCACCAGCCCTACACTCTATCCTACGCCGTAGCCTACACATGGCCCGTACGCTGGCACTGATCCATGCGTCAGCACGTAGCCTGACCCTCCAACGTTTCCGTACCCTCACCTGTGCCCTAAGCATTGACGTTCGCTAACCCTAACCCTAGCCCGGAACAAAAACCCACCACCAGCCCTACAACTTACCACCACGCCGTAGCCTACTCCTGGCCCATATGCTGGCACTGACCCATGCGTCAGCACGTAGCCTGACCCTCCCACGTTTCCGTAACCTCACCTGTGCCCTAAGCCTTTCCGTACCCTAACCCTAACCCTAGCCCGGAACGAAAACCCACCACCAGACCTACACCTTACCCTATGCCGTAGCCTACACCTGGCCCGTACGCGGGTAATGACCCGTGCTTCAGCACGTAGCCTAACCCTCCCATGTTACTGTACACTCACCTGTACCCTAAGCCTTGCCGTTCCCTAACCCTAACCCTAGCCCGGAACAGAAACACACCACCAGCCCGAAAACTTACCCACAAGCTGTAGCCTACTCCTGGCCCGTACGCTGGCACTGACCCGTGCGTCAGCACGTAGCCTGACCCTCCCACGTTTCCGTACCCTCACCTGTGCCCTAAGCCTTGCCTTTCCCTAACCCTAACCATAGCTCAGAAAGAAAACCCAGCACCAGCCTTACACCTTACCCTATGCCGTAGCCTACTCCTGGTCCATACGCTGGCAGTGACGCGTACGTCAGCACGTAGCCTGACCCGCCCACGTTTCCGTACCCTCACCTGTGCCCTAAGCCTTGCCGTTCCCTAACCCTAACCCTAGCCCGGAACGGAAAACCAACACAAGCCCTAAACCTTTCCCTACTCCGTAGCCTACTCCTCGCCCGTACACTCGCACTAACCCGTGCGTCAGCATTTAGTTTGACACTCCCACGTTTCCGTACCCTCACCTGGGCCCTAAGCCTTGCCGTTCCCTAACACTAACTGTAGCCCGGAACGGAAACCCACCACCAGCCCTACACCTTACCCTACGCCGTAGCCTACTCCTGGCCCAAACACTGGCACTGACACCTGCGTCAGCATGTAGCCTGATCTTCCAACATTTCCGTACCCTCACCTGCGCCCTAAGCCTTGCCGTTCCCTAACCCTAACCCTAGCCTTGAATGGAAACCCACCACCAGCCCTACACCTTATCGTATGCCGTAGCCTAGTCCTGTCCCGTACGCTGGCACAGACCCGTGCGTCAGCATGTAGCCTGATCCTCCCACGTTTCCGTACCCTCACCTGGGCCCTAAGCCTTGCCGTTCCCTAACCCTAACCCTAGCCCGGAATGGAAACCCACCACAAGCCCTACACCTTACCATACGCCGTAGCGTTCTCCTGGCCCGTACGCTGGCACTGACCCGTGAGTCTGCACGTAGCCTCACCCTCCCACGATTCCATAACCTCAACTGTGCCCTAAGCCTTGCCGTTCCCTCACCCTAACCCTAGCCAGGAACGGAAACCCACCAGCAGCCCTACACCTAACCCTACGCCGTAGCCTACTCCTGGCCCGTACACTTGCACTGACCCGTGCGTCAGCACGTAGCCTGACCCTCCCACGTATCCGTACCCTCACCTGGGCCCTAAGCCTTGCCGTTCCCTCACCCTAAACCTAGCCCGGAACAGAAACCCACCACCAGCCCTACACCTTACCACCACGCCGTAGCCTACTCCTGGCCCATATGCTGGCACTGACCCGTGCGTCAGCACATAGCCTGACCCTCCCACGTTTCCGTAACCTCACCTGTGCCCTAAGCCTTGCCGTTCCCTAACCCTAACCCTAGCCCGGAACGGAAACCCACCACCAGCCCTACACCTTACCCTATGACGTAACCTATACCTGGCCCGTACGCGGGTAATAGCCTGTGCTTCAGCACGTAGCCTGACACTACCATGTTACCGTACCCTCAGCTGTGCTCTAAGCCTTGCCGTTCCCTTACCCTAACCCTAGCCCGGAACGGAAACCCACCACCAGCCCTAAAACTTACCCACAAGCCGTAGCCTACTCCTGGCCCGTACGCTGGCACTGACCCGTGCGTCAGCACGTAGCCTGACCCTCCCACTTTTCCGTACCATCACCTGTGCCCTAAGCCTTGCCGTTCCCTAACCCTAACCCTAGCCCGGAACGGAAACCCACCACCAGCACTAAACCTTACCCTACGCCGTAGCCTACCCCTGGCCCGTATGCTGGCACTGACCCGTGCGTCAGCACGTAGCCTGACCCTCTCACGTTTCCGTAACCTCGCATGTGCCCTAAGCCTTGCCGTTCCCTAACCCTAACCCTAGCCCGGAACGAAAACCCACCACAAGCCCTACACTCTATCCTACGCCGTAGCCTATCCCTGGCCCGTACGCTGGCACTGATCCGTGCGTCAGCACGTAGCCTGACCCTCCAACGTTTCCGTACCCTCACCTGTGCCCTAAGCATTGACGTTGGCTAACCCTAACCCTAGCCCGGAACAAAAACCCACCACCAGCCCTACACCTTACCACCACGCCGTAGCCTACTCCTGGCCCATATGCTGGCACTGACCCATGCGTCAGCACGTAGCCTGACCCTCCCACGTTTCTGTAACCTCACCTGTGCCCTAAGCCTTGCCGTTCCCTAACCCTAACCCTAGCCCGGAACGAAAACCCACCACCAGCCTTACACCTTACCCTACGCCGTAGCCTACTCCTGGTCCATACGCTGGCAGTGACCCGTACGTCAGCACGTAGCCTGACCGGCCCACATTTCCGTACCCTCACCTGTGCCCTAAGCCTTGCCGTTCCCTAACCCTAACCCTAGCCCGGAACGGAAACACACCACCAGCCCTAAAACTTACCCACAAGCCGTAGCCTATTCCTGGCCCGTACGCTGGCACTGACCCATGTGTCAGCACGTAGCCTGACCCTCCCAAGTTTCCGTACCCTCACCTGTGCCCTAAGCCTTGACGTTCGCTAACCCTAACCCTAGCCTGGAACAGAAACCCACCACCAGCCCTACACCTTACCACCACGCCGTAGCCTACTCCTGGCCCATATGCTGGCACTGTCCCATGTGTCAGCACATAGCCTGACCCTCCCACGTTTCCGTAACCTCACCTGTGCCCTAAGCCTTGCCGTTCCCTAACCCTAACCCTAGCCCGGAACGGAAACCCACCACCAGCCCTACACCTTACCCTATGACGTAGCCTACACCTGGCCCGTACGCGGGTAATGACCCGTGCTTCAGCACGTAGCCTAACCCTCCCATGTTACTGTACACTCACCTGTACCCTAAGCCTTGCCGTTCCCTAACCCTAACCCTAGTCCGGAACGGAAACACACCACCAGCCCGAAAACTTACCCACAAGCTGTAGCCTAATCCTGGCCCGTACGCTGGCACTGACCAGTGCGTCAGCACGTAGCCTGACCCTCCCACGTTTCCGTACCCTCACCTGTGCCCTAAGCCTTGCCGTTCCCTAACCCTAACCATAGCCCGGAACGAAAACCCAGCACCAGCCTTACACCTTACCCTATGCCGTAGCCTACTCCTGGTCCATACGCTGGCAGTGACGCGTACGTCAGCACGTAGCCTGACCCGCCCACGTTTCCGTACCATCACCTGTGACCTAAGCCTTGCCGTTCCCTAACCCTAACCCTAGCCCGGAACGGCAAACCAACACAAGCCCTAAACCTTTCCCTACTCCGTAGCCTACTCCTCGCCCGTACACTCGCACTAACCCGTGCGTCAGCATTTAGTTTGACACTCCCACGTTTCCGTACCCTCACCTGGGCCCTAAGCCTTGCCGTTCCCTAACACTAACCGTAGCCCGGAACGGAAACCCACCACCAGCCCTACACCTTACCCTACGCCGTAGCCTACTCCTGGCCCGAACGCTGGCACTGACACGTGCGTCAGCACGTAGCCTGATCTTCCAACATTTCCGTACCCTCACCTGCGCCCTAAGCCTTGCCGTTCCCTAACCCTAACCCTAGCCTTAAATGGAAACCCACCACCAGCCCTACACCTTATCGTATGCCGTAGCCTAGTCCTGTCCCGTACGCTGGCACAGACCCGTGCGTCAGCATGTAGCCTGATCCTCCCACGTTTCCGTACCCTCACCTGGGCCCTAAGCCTTGCCGTTCTCTAACCCTAACCCTAGCCCGGAATGGAAACCCACCACAAGCCCTACACCTTACCATACGCCGTAGCGTTCTCCTGGCCCGTACGCTGGCACTGACCCGTGAGTCTACACGTAGCCTCACCCTCCCACGATTCCATAACCTCAACTGTGCCCTAAGCCTTGCCGTTCCCTCACCCTAACCCTAGCCAGGAACGGAAACCCACCACCAGCCCTACACCTAACGCCCAAACCATAGCCTACTCCTGGCCCGTACGCTGGCACTGACCCATGCGTCAGCACGTAGCCTGACCCTCCCACGTTTCCATAACCTCAACTGTGCCCTAAGCCTTGCCGTTCCCTAACCCTAACCCTAGGCCGGAACAGAAAACCACCACCAGCCATACACCTTTCTCTACGACGTAGCGTACTCCTGGCCCGTACGCTGGCACTGAACCGTGCATCAGCACGTAGCCTGAACCTCCAACATTTCTGTACCCTCACCTGTGCCCTAAGCCTTGACGTTCCCTAACACTAACCCTAGCTCGTAACGGAAACCCACTACCAGCCCTACACCTTACCCTACGCCGTAGCCTACTCCTTGCCCATACACTGGCACTGACCCGTGCGTCAGCACGTAGCCTGACCCTCCCACGTTTCCGTACCCTCACCTGTGCCCTAAGCCTTGCCCTTCCCTAACCCTAAACGTAGCCCGGAATGAAAACCCACCACCAGCCCTACACCTTATCCGCAAGCCTAGCCTACTCCTGGCCTATATGCTAGCACTGACCCGTGTGTCAGCACGTAGCCTGACCCTCCCACGTTTCCGTAAACTCAGCTGTGCCTAAGCCTTGCCGTTCCCTAACCTTAACCCTAGCCCGGAACGGAAACCCACCACCAGCCCTATACCTTACCCTATGCCGTAGCCTACACCTGGCCCGTACACGGGCACTGACCTGTGCTAAGCACGTAGCCTGATCCTCCCATGTTACCGTACCCTCACCTGTGCCCTAAGAATTGCCGTTCCCTAACCCTAACCCTAGCCCGGAACGGAAACCCACCACCAGCCCTAAAACTTACCCACAAGCCGTAGCCTACTCCTGGCCCGTACGCTGGCACTGACCCGTGTGTCAGCACGTAGCCTGACCCTCCCACGTTTCTGTACCATCACCTGTGCCCTAAGACTTGCCGTTCCCTCACCCTCACCATAGCCAGGAATAGAAACCCACCAGCAGCCCTACACCTTACCCTATGCCGTAGCCTACTCCTGGCACGTACGCTGGCACTGACACATGCATCAGCATGTAGCCTGAACCTCCCACGTTTCCGTACCCTCACCTGTGCCCTAAGCCTTGCTGTTCCCTAACACTAACCCTAGCCTGGAATGGAAACCCACCACCAGCCTTACCCCTAACCACCAAACCGTAGCCTACTCCTGCCCGGTACGCTGGCACTGACACGTGCGTCATCACGTAGCCTGAACCTCCCACGTTTCCGTACACTCACATGTGCCCTAAGCTTTGCCGTTCCCTAACCCTAACCCTAGCCTGGAACAGAAACCCACCACCAGCCCTACACCTTACCACCACGCCGTAGCCTACTCCTGGCCCATATGCTGGCACTGACCCGTGCGTCAGCACATAGCCTGACCCTCCCACGTTTCCGTAACCTCACCTGTGCCCTAAGCCTTGCCGTTCCCTAACCCTAACCCTAGCCCGGAACGGAAACCCACCACCAGCCCTACACCTTACCCTATGACGTAGCCTATACCTGGCCCGTACGCGGGTAATAGCCTGTGCTTCAGCACGTAGCCTGACACTACCATGTTACCGTACCCTCAGCTGTGCTCTAAGCCTTGCCGTTCCCTTACCCTAACCCTAGCCCGGAATGGAAACCCACCACCAGCCCTAAAACTTACCCACAAGCCGTAGCCTACTCCTGGCCCGTACGCTGGCACTGACCCGTGCGTCAGCACGTAGCCTGACCCTCCCACTTTTCCGTACCATCACCTGTGCCCTAAGCCTTGCCGTTCCCTAACCCTAACCCTAGCCCGGAACGGAAACCCACCACCAGCACTAAACCTTACCCTACGCCGTAGCCTACCCCTGGCCCGTATGCTGGCACTGACCCGTGCGTCAGCACGTAGCCTGACCCTCTCACGTTTCCGTACCCTCGCATGTGCCCTAAGCCTTGCCGTTCCCTAACCCTAACCCTAGCCCGGAACGAAAACCCACCACAAGCCCTACACTCTATCCTACGCCGTAGCCTATCCCTGGCCCGTACGCTGGCACTGATCCGTGCGTCAGCACGTAGCCTGACCCTCCAACGTTTCCGTACCCTCACCTGTGCCCTAAGCATTGACGTTGGCTAACCCTAACCCTAGCCCGGAACAAAAACCCACCACCAGCCCTACACCTTACCACCACGCCGTAGCCTACTCCTGGCCCATATGCTGGCACTGACCCATGCGTCAGCACGTAGCCTGACCCTCCCACGTTTCTGTAACCTCACCTGTGCCCTAAGCCTTGCCGTTCCCTAACCCTAACCCTAGCCCGGAACGAAAACCCACCACCAGCCTTACACCTTACCCTACGCCGTAGCCTACTCCTGGTCCATACGCTGGCAGTGACCCGTACGTCAGCACGTAGCCTGACCGGCCCACATTTCCGTACCCTCACCTGTGCCCTAAGCCTTGCCGTTCCCTAACCCTAAACGTAGCCCGGAATGAAAAACCACCACCAGCCCTACACCTTATCCGCAAGCCTAGCCTACTCCTGGCCTATATGCTAGCACTGACCCGTGTGTCAGCACGTAGCCTGACCCTCCCACGTTTCCGTAAACTCAGCTGTGCCTAAGCCTTGCCGTTCCCTAACCTTAACCCTAGCCCGGAACGGAAACCCACCACCAGCCCTATACCTTACCCTATGCCGTAGCCTACACCTGGCCCGTACACGGGCACTGACCTGTGCTAAGCACGTAGCCTGATCCTCCCATGTTACCGTACCCTCACCTGTGCCCTAAGAATTGCCGTTCCCTAACCCTAACCCTAGCCCGGAACGGAAACCCACCTCCAGCCCTAAAACTTACCCACAAGCCGTAGCCTACTCCTGGCCCGTACGCTGGCACTGACCCGTGTGTCAGCACGTAGCATGACCCTCCCACGTTTCTGTACCATCACCTGTGCCCTAAGCCTTGCCGTTCCCTCACCCTCACCATAGCCAGGAATAGAAACCCACCAGCAGCCCTACACCTTACCCTATGCCGTAGCCTACTCCTGGCACGTACGCTGGCACTGACACATGCATCAGCATGTAGCCTGAACCTCCCACGTTTCCGTACCCTCACCTGTGCCCTAAGCCTTGCTGTTCCCTAACACTAACCCTAGCCTGGAATGGAAACCCACCACCAGCCTTACCCCTAACCACCAAACCGTAGCCTACTCCTGCCCGGTACGCTGGCACTGACACGTGCGTCATCACGTAGCCTGAACCTCCCACGTTTCCGTACCCTCACATGTGCCCTAAGCTTTGCCGTTCCCTAACCCTAACCCTAGCCTGGAACAGAAACCCACCACCAGCCCTACACCTTACCACCACGCCGTAGCCTACTCCTGGCCCATATGCTGGCACTGACCCGTGCGTCAGCACATAGCCTGACCCTCCCACGTTTCCGTAACCTCACCTGTGCCCTAAGCCTTGCCGTTCCCTAACCCTAACCCTAGCCCGGAACGGAAACCCACCACCAGCCCTACACCTTACCCTATGACGTAGCCTATACCTGGCCCGTACGCGGGTAATAGCCTGTGCTTCAGCACGTAGCCTGACACTACCATGTTACCGTACCCTCAGCTGTGCTCTAAGCCTTGCCGTTCCCTTACCCTAACCCTAGCCCGGAACGGAAACCCACCACCAGCCCTAAAACTTACCCACAAGCCGTAGCCTACTCCTGGCCCGTACGCTGGCACTGACCCGTGCGTCAGCACGTAGCCTGACCCTCCCACTTTTCTGTACCATCACCTGTGCCCTAAGCCTTGCCGTTCCCTAACCCTAACCCTAGCCCGGAACGGAAACCCACCACCAGCACTAAACCTTACCCTACGCCGTAGCCTACCCCTGGCCCGTATGCTGGCACTGACCCGTGCGTCAGCACGTAGCCTGACCCTCTCACGTTTTCGTACCCTCGCATGTGCCCTAAGCCTTGCCGTTCCCTAAACCTAACCCTAGCCCGGAACGAAA
Organism: Mesoplodon mirus; assembly: GCF_964341445.2. Taxonomy (NCBI): domain Eukaryota; kingdom Metazoa; phylum Chordata; class Mammalia; order Artiodactyla; family Ziphiidae; genus Mesoplodon; species Mesoplodon mirus. The sequence goes on along the minus strand of NW_028295749.1, from coordinate 975,356 downwards.
ACCCACCACAAGCCCTACACTCTATCCTACGCCGTAGCCTATCCCTGGCCCGTACGCTGGCACTGATCCGTGCGTCAGCACGTAGCCTGACCCTCCAACGTTTCCGTACCCTCACCTGTGCCCTAAGCATTGACGTTGGCTAACCCTAACCCTAGCCCGGAACAAAAACCCACCACCAGCCCTACACCTTACCACCACGCCGTAGCCTACTCCTGGCCCATATGCTGGCACTGACCCATGCGTCAGCACGTAGCCTGACCCTCCCACGTTTCTGTAACCTCACCTGTGCCCTAAGCCTTGCCGTTCCCTAACCCTAACCCTAGCCCGGAACGAAAACCCACCACCAGCCTTACACCTTACCCTACGCCGTAGCCTACTCCTGGTCCATACGCTGGCAGTGACCCGTACGTCAGCACGTAGCCTGACCGGCCCACATTTCCGTACCCTCACCTGTGCCCTAAGCCTTGCCGTTCCCTAACCCTAACCCTAGCCCGGAACGGAAACCCACCACCAGCCCTAAAACTTACCCACAAGCCGTAGCCTATTCCTGGCCCGTACGCTGGCACTGACCCATGTGTCAGCACGTAGCCTGACCCTCCCAAGTTTCCGTACCCTCACCTGTGCCCTAAGCCTTGACGTTCGCTAACCCTAACCCTAGCCTGGAACAGAAACCCACCACCAGCCCTACACCTTACCACCACGCCGTAGCCTACTCCTGGCCCATATGCTGGCACTGTCCCATGTGTCAGCACATAGCCTGACCCTCCCACGTTTCCGTAACCTCACCTGTGCCCTAAGCCTTGCCGTTCCCTAACCCTAACCCTAGCCCGGAACGGAAACCCACCACCAGCCCTACACCTTACCCTATGACGTAGCCTACACCTGGCCCGTACGCGGGTAATGACCCGTGCTTCAGCACGTAGCCTAACCCTCCCATGTTACTGTACACTCACCTGTACCCTAAGCCTTGCCGTTCCCTAACCCTAACCCTAGTCCGGAACGGAAACACACCACCAGCCCGAAAACTTACCCACAAGCTGTAGCCTAATCCTGGCCCGTACGCTGGCACTGACCAGTGCGTCAGCACGTAGCCTGACCCTCCCACGTTTCCGTACCCTCACCTGTGCCCTAAGCCTTGCCGTTCCCTAACCCTAACCATAGCCCGGAACGAAAACCCAGCACCAGCCTTACACCTTACCCTATGCCGTAGCCTACTCCTGGTCCATACGCTGGCAGTGACGCGTACGTCAGCACGTAGCCTGACCCGCCCACGTTTCCGTTCCCTCACCTGTGCCCTAAGCCTTGCCGTTCCCTAACCCTAACCCTAGCCCGGAACGGCAAACCAACACAAGCCCTAAACCTTTCCCTACTCCGTAGCCTACTCCTCGCCCGTACACTCGCACTAACCCGTGCGTCAGCATTTAGTTTGACACTCCCACGTTTCCGTACCCTCACCTGGGCCCTAAGCCTTGCCGTTCCCTAACACTAACCGTAGCCCGGAACGGAAACCCACCACCAGCCCTACACCTTACCCTACGCCGTAGCCTACTCCTGGCCCGAACGCTGGCACTGACACGTGCGTCAGCACGTAGCCTGATCTTCCAACATTTCCGTACCCTCACCTGCGCCCTAAGCCTTGCCGTTCCCTAACCCTAACCCTAGCCTTAAATGGAAACCCACCACCAGCCCTACACCTTATCGTATGCCGTAGCCTAGTCCTGTCCCGTACGCTGGCACAGACCCGTGCGTCAGCATGTAGCCTGATCCTCCCACGTTTCCGTACCCTCACCTGGGCCCTAAGCCTTGCCGTTCTCTAACCCTAACCCTAGCCCGGAATGGAAACCCACCACAAGCCGTACACCTTACCATACGCCGTAGCGTTCTCCTGGCCCGTACGCTGGCACTGACCCGTGAGTCTACACGTAGCCTCACCCTCCCACGATTCCATAACCTCAACTGTGCCCTAAGCCTTGCCGTTCCCTCACCCTAACCCTAGCCAGGAACGGAAACCCACCACCAGCCCTACACCTAACGCCCAAACCATAGCCTACTCCTGGCCCGTACGCTGGCACTGACCCATGCGTCAGCACGTAGCCTGACCCTCCCACGTTTCCATAACCTCAACTGTGCCCTAAGCCTTGCCGTTCCCTAACCCCAACCCTAGGCCGGAACAGAAAACCACCACCAGCCATACACCATTCTCTACGACGTAGCGTACTCCTGGCCCGTACGCTGGCACTGAACCGTGCATCAGCACGTAGCCTGAACCTCCAACTTTTCTGTACCCTCACCTGTGCCCTAAGCCTTGACGTTCCCTAACACTAACCCTAGCTCGTAACGGAAACCCACTACCAGCCCTACACCTTACCCTACGCCGTAGCCTACTCCTTGCCCATACACTGGCACTGACCCGTGCGTCAGCATGTAGCCTGACCCTCCCACGTTTCCGTACCCTCACCTGTGCCCTAAGCCTTGCCCTTCCCTAACCCTAAACGTAGCCCGGAATGAAAACCCACCACCAGCCCTACACCTTATCCGCAAGCCTAGCCTACTCCTGGCCTATATGCTAGCACTGACCCGTGTGTCAGCACGTAGCCTGACCCTCCCACGTTTCCGTAAACTCAGCTGTGCCTAAGCCTTGCCGTTCCCTAACCTTAACCCTAGCCCGGAACGGAAACCCACCACCAGCCCTATACCTTACCCTATGCCGTAGCCTACACCTGGCCCGTACACGGGCACTGACCTGTGCTAAGCACGTAGCCTGATCCTCCCATGTTACCGTACCCTCACCTGTGCCCTAAGAATTGCCGTTCCCTAACCCTAACCCTAGCCCGGAACGGAAACCCACCACCAGCCCTAAAACTTACCCACAAGCCGTAGCCTACTCCTGGCCCGTACGCTGGCACTGACCCGTGTGTCAGCACGTAGCCTGACCCTCCCACGTTTCTGTACCATCACCTGTGCCCTAAGCCTTGCCGTTCCCTCACCCTCACCATAGCCAGGAATAGAAACCCACCAGCAGCCCTACACCTTACCCTACGCCGTAGCCTACTCCTAGCACGTACGCTGGCACTGACCCGTGCGTCAGCACGTAGCCTGACCCTCCCACTTTTCCGTACCATCACCTGTGCCCTAAGCCTTGCCGTTCCCTAACCCTAACGCTAGCCCGGAACGGAAACCCACCACCAGCACTAAACCTTACCCTACGCCGTAGCCTACCCCTGGCCCGTATGCTGGCACTGACCCGTGCGTCAGCACGTAGCCTGACCCTCTCACGTTTCCGTACCCTCGCATGTGCCCTAAGCCTTGCCGTTCCCTAACCCTAACCCTAGCCCGGAACGAAAACCCACCACAAGCCCTACACTCTATCCTACGCCGTAGCCTATCCCTGGCCCGTACGCTGGCACTGATCCGTGCGTCAGCACGTAGCCTGACCCTCCAACGTTTCCGTACCCTCACCTGTGCCCTAAGCATTGACGTTGGCTAACCCTAACCCTAGCCCGGAACAAAAACCCACCACCAGCCCTACACCTTACCACCACGCCGTAGCCTACTCCTGGCCCATATGCTGGCACTGACCCATGCGTCAGCACGTAGCCTGACCCTCCCACGTTTCTGTAACCTCACCTGTGCCCTAAGCCTTGCCGTTCCCTAACCCTAACCCTAGCCCGGAACGAAAACCCACCACCAGCCTTACACCTTACCCTACGCCGTAGCCTACTCCTGGTCCATACGCTGGCAGTGACCCGTACGTCAGCACGTAGCCTGACCGGCCCACATTTCCGTACCCTCACCTGTGCCCTAAGCCTTGCCGTTCCCTAACCCTAAACGTAGCCCGGAATGAAAAACCACCACCAGCCCTACACCTTATCCGCAAGCCTAGCCTACTCCTGGCCTATATGCTAGCACTGACCCGTGTGTCAGCACGTAGCCTGACCCTCCCACGTTTCCGTAAACTCAGCTGTGCCTAAGCCTTGCCGTTCCCTAACCTTAACCCTAGCCCGGAACGGAAACCCACCACCAGCCCTATACCTTACCCTATGCCGTAGCCTACACCTGGCCCGTACACGGGCACTGACCTGTGCTAAGCACGTAGCCTGATCCTCCCATGTTACCGTACCCTCACCTGTGCCCTAAGAATTGCCGTTCCCTAACCCTAACCCTAGCCCGGAACGGAAACCCACCACCAGCCCTAAAACTTACCCACAAGCCGTAGCCTACTCCTGGCCCGTACGCTGGCACTGACCCGTGTGTCAGCACGTAGCATGACCCTCCCACGTTTCTGTACCATCACCTGTGCCCTAAGCCTTGCCGTTCCCTCACCCTCACCATAGCCAGGAATAGAAACCCACCAGCAGCCCTACACCTTACCCTATGCCGTAGCCTACTCCTGGCACGTACGCTGGCACTGACACATGCATCAGCATGTAGCCTGAACCTCCCACGTTTCCGTACCCTCACCTGTGCCCTAAGCCTTGCTGTTCCCTAACACTAACCCTAGCCTGGAATGGAAACCCACCACCAGCCTTACCCCTAACCACCAAACCGTAGCCTACTCCTGCCCGGTACGCTGGCACTGACACGTGCGTCATCACGTAGCCTGAACCTCCCACGTTTCCGTACCCTCACATGTGCCCTAAGCTTTGCCGTTCCCTAACCCTAACCCTAGCCTGGAACAGAAACCCACCACCAGCCCTACACCTTACCACCACGCCGTAGCCTACTCCTGGCCCATATGCTGGCACTGACCCGTGCGTCAGCACATAGCCTGACCCTCCCACGTTTCCGTAACCTCACCTGTGCCCTAAGCCTTGCCGTTCCCTAACCCTAACCCTAGCCCGGAACGGAAACCCACCACCAGCCCTACACCTTACCCTATGACGTAGCCTATACCTGGCCCGTACGCGGGTAATAGCCTGTGCTTCAGCACGTAGCCTGACACTACCATGTTACCGTACCCTCAGCTGTGCTCTAAGCCTTGCCGTTCCCTTACCCTAACCCTAGCCCGGAACGGAAACCCACCACCAGCCCTAAAACTTACCCACAAGCCGTAGCCTACTCCTGGCCCGTACGCTGGCACTGACCCGTGCGTCAGCACGTAGCCTGACCCTCCCACTTTTCCGTACCATCACCTGTGCCCTAAGCCTTGCCGTTCCCTAACCCTAACCCTAGCCCGGAACGGAAACCCACCACCAGCACTAAACCTTACCCTACGCCGTAGCCTACCCCTGGCCCGTATGCTGGCACTGACCCGTGCGTCAGCACGTAGCCTGACCCTCTCACGTTTTCGTACCCTCGCATGTGCCCTAAGCCTTGCCGTTCCCTAACCCTAACCCTAGCCCGGAACGAAAACCCACCACAAGCCCTACACTCTATCCTACGCCGTAGCCTATCCCTGGCCCGTACGCTGGCACTGATCCGTGCGTCAGCACGTAGCCTGACCCTCCAACGTTTCCGTACCCTCACCTGTGCCCTAAGCATTGACGTTGGCTAACCCTAACCCTAGCCCGGAACAAAAACCCACCACCAGCCCTACACCTTACCACCACGCCGTAGCCTACTCCTGGCCCATATGCTGGCACTGACCCATGCGTCAGCACGTAGCCTGACCCTCCCACGTTTCTGTAACCTCACCTGTGCCCTAAGCCTTGCCGTTCCCTAACCCTAACCCTAGCCCGGAACGAAAACCCACCACCAGCCTTACACCTTACCCTACGCCGTAGCCTACTCCTGGTCCATACGCTGGCAGTGACCCGTACGTCAGCACGTAGCCTGACCGGCCCACATTTCCGTACCCTCACCTGTGCCCTAAGCCTTGCCGTTCCCTAACCCTAACCCTAGCCCGGAACGGAAACCCACCACCAGCCCTAAAACTTACCCACAAGCCGTAGCCTATTCCTGGCCCGTACGCTGGCACTGACCCATGTGTCAGCACGTAGCCTGACCCTCCCAAGTTTCCGTACCCTCACCTGTGCCCTAAGCCTTGACGTTCGCTAACCCTAACCCTAGCCTGGAACAGAAACCCACCACCAGCCCTACACCTTACCACCACGCCGTAGCCTACTCCTGGCCCATATGCTGGCACTGTCCCATGTGTCAGCACATAGCCTGACCCTCCCACGTTTCCGTAACCTCACCTGTGCCCTAAGCCTTGCCGTTCCCTAACCCTAACCCTAGCCCGGAACGGAAACCCACCACCAGCCCTACACCTTACCCTATGACGTAGCCTACACCTGGCCCGTACGCGGGTAATGACCCGTGCTTCAGCACGTAGCCTAACCCTCCCATGTTACTGTACACTCACCTGTACCCTAAGCCTTGCCGTTCCCTAACCCTAACCCTAGTCCGGAACGGAAACACACCACCAGCCCGAAAACTTACCCACAAGCTGTAGCCTAATCCTGGCCCGTACGCTGGCACTGACCAGTGCGTCAGCACGTAGCCTGACCCTCCCACGTTTCCGTACCCTCACCTGTGCCCTAAGCCTTGCCGTTCCCTAACCCTAACCATAGCCCGGAACGAAAACCCAGCACCAGCCTTACACCTTACCCTATGCCGTAGCCTACTCCTGGTCCATACGCTGGCAGTGACGCGTACGTCAGCACGTAGCCTGACCCGCCCACGTTTCCGTACCCTCACCTGTGCCCTAAGCCTTGCCGTTCCCTAACCCTAACCCTAGCCCGGAACGGCAAACCAACACAAGCCCTAAACCTTTCCCTACTCCGTAGCCTACTCCTCGCCCGTACACTCGCACTAACCCGTGCGTCAGCATTTAGTTTGACACTCCCACGTTTCCGTACCCTCACCTGGGCCCTAAGCCTTGCCGTTCCCTAACACTAACCGTAGCCCGGAACGGAAACCCACCACCAGCCCTACACCTTACCCTACGCCGTAGCCTACTCCTGGCCCGAACGCTGGCACTGACACGTGCGTCAGCACGTAGCCTGATCTTCCAACATTTCCGTACACTCACCTGCGCCCTAAGCCTTGCCGTTCCCTAACCCTAACCCTAGCCTTAAATGGAAACCCACCACCAGCCCTACACCTTATCGTATGCCGTAGCCTAGTCCTGTCCCGTACGCTGGCACAGACCCGTGCGTCAGCATGTAGCCTGATCCTCCCACGTTTCCGTACCCTCACCTGGGCCCTAAGCCTTGCCGTTCTCTAACCCTAACCCTAGCCCGGAATGGAAACCCACCACAAGCCGTACACCTTACCATACGCCGTAGCGTTCTCCTGGCCCGTATGCTGGCACTGACCCGTGAGTCTACACGTAGCCTCACCCTCCCACGATTCCATAACCTCAACTGTGCCCTAAGCCTTGCCGTTCCCTCACCCTAACCCTAGCCAGGAACGGAAACCCACCACCAGCCCTACACCTAACGCCCAAACCATAGCCTACTCCTGGCCCGTACGCTGGCACTGACCCATGCGTCAGCACGTAGCCTGACCCTCCCACGTTTCCATAACCTCAACTGTGCCCTAAGCCTTGCCGTTCCCTAACCCCAACCCTAGGCCGGAACAGAAAACCACCACCAGCCATACACCTTTCTCTACGACGTAGCGTACTCCTGGCCCGTACGCTGGCACTGAACCGTGCATCAGCACGTAGCCTGAACCTCCAACTTTTCTGTACCCTCACCTGTGCCCTAAGCCTTGACGTTCCCTAACACTAACCCTAGCTCGTAACGGAAACCCACTACCAGCCCTACACCTTACCCTACGCCGTAGCCTACTCCTTGCCCATACACTGGCACTGACCCGTGCGTCAGCACGTAGCCTGACCCTCCCACGTTTCCGTACCCTCAGCTGTGCCCTAAGCCTTGCCCTTCCCTAACCCTAAACGTAGCCCGGAATGAAAACCCACCACCAGCCCTACACCTTATCCGCAAGCCTAGCCTACTCCTGGCCTATATGCTAGCACTGACCCGTGTGTCAGCACGTAGCCTGACCCTCCCACGTTTCCGTAAACTCAGCTGTGCCTAAGCCTTGCCGTTCCCTAACCTTAACCCTAGCCCGGAACGGAAACCCACCACCAGCCCTATACCTTACCCTATGCCGTAGCCTACACCTGGCCCGTACACGGGCACTGACCTGTGCTAAGCACGTAGCCTGATCCTCCCATGTTACCGTACCCTCACCTGTGCCCTAAGAATTGCCGTTCCCTAACCCTAACCCTAGCCCGGAACGGAAACCCACCACCAGCCCTAAAACTTACCCACAAGCCGTAGCCTACTCCTGGCCCGTACGCTGGCACTGACCCGTGTGTCAGCACGTAGCATGACCCTCCCACGTTTCTGTACCATCACCTGTGCCCTAAGCCTTGCCGTTCCCTCACCCTCACCATAGCCAGGAATAGAAACCCACCAGCAGCCCTACACCTTACCCTACGCCGTAGCCTACTCCTGGCACGTACGCTGGCACTGACACATGCGTCAGCATGTAGCCTGAACCTCCCACGTTTCCGTACCCTCACCTGTGCCCTAAGCCTTGCTGTTCCCTAACACTAACCCTAGCCTGGAATGGAAACCCACCACCAGCCCTACCCCTAACCACCAAACCGTAGCCTACTCCTGGCCGGTACGCTGGCACTGACACGTGCGTCATCACGTAGCCTGAACCTCCCACGTTTCCGTACCCTCACATGTGCCCTAAGCTTTGCCGTTCCCTAACCCTAACTGTAGCCCGGAACGGAAACCCACCAACAGCCCTACACCTTACCCCCAAGCTGTAGCCTATACCTGGTCCATACGCTGGCACTGACCCGTGCGTCAGAACGTATCCTGAACCTGCCACGTTGCTGTACCCTCACCTGTGCCCTAAACCTTGCCATTCACTAACCCTAACCCTAGCCCGGAACGGAAACCCACCACCAGCCCTAAACCTTACCCTACGCTGTAGCCTACTCCTGGTCCATACGCTGGCACTGACATGTGCGTCAGCACGTAGCCTGAACTTCCCACATTACTGTACCCTCACCTGTGCCCTAAGCCTTGCCGTTCCCTAACCCTAACCCTAGTACGGAACAGAAACACACCACAAGCCCTACAACTAACCCCCAAGCCATAGCCCAATGCCGGCCCGTACGCTGGCACTGACCCGTGCGTCAGCACGTAGCCTGCCCCTCCCAAGTTTCCGTACCCTCACCTGTGCCCTAAGCCTTGCTGTTCCCTAACACTAACCCTAGCCTGGAACGGAAACCCACCACCAGCCCTACACCTAACCACAAAGCCGTAGCCTACTCCTGGCCCGTACGCTGGCACTGACTCGTGCGTCAGCACGTAGCCTGACCCTCCCAAGTTTCCGTATCCTCACCTGTGCCCTAAGCCTTGCCGTTCCCTAACCCTAACCCTAGCCCGGAACGGAAACCCACCGCGAGCCCTAGACCTTACCCTACGCCGTAGCCTATTGCTGGCCTGTACGCTGGCACTGACCCATGCGTCAGCAGGTAGCCTGACCCTCCCAAGTTTCCGTATCCTCCCCTGTGCCCTAAGCCTTGCTGTTCCCTAACACTAACCCTAGCCTGGAACGGAAACCCACCACCAGCCCTACACCTAACCACAAAGCCGTAGCCTACTCCTGGCCCGTATGCTGGCACTGACTCGTGCGTCAGCACGTAGCCTGACCCTCCCAAGTTTCCGTATCCTCACCTGTGCCCTAAGCCTTGCCGTTCCGTAACCCTAACCCTAGCCCGGAACGGAAACCCACCACCAGCCCTAATCCTAACCCACAAGCCGTGGCTTACTCCTGGCCCGTACGCTGGCACTTACCGTGCATCAGCACGTAGCCTGACACTCCCACGTTTCTGTACAATCACCTGTGCCCTAAGCCTTGCCGTTCCTTATCCCTAACCCTAGCCCGGCACAGAAACCCACAACCAGCCCTACACTTTACCCTACACCGTAGCCTACTCCTGGCCCGAACGCTGGCACTGACCCGTGCGTCAGCACGTATCCTGACCCTCCCACGTTTCCGTACCCTCACCTGTGCCCTAAGCATTTCTGTTCCCTAACCATAACCCTAGACCGGAACGGAAACCCACCACCAGCCCTAAACCTTACCCACAAGCCGTAACCTACACCTGGCCCGTACACTGGCACTGACCCATGCGTCAGCATGTAGCCTGACCCTCCCACTTTCCTGTACCCTTACCTGAGCCCTAAGACTTGCCGTTCCCTAACCCTAACCCTAGACCGGAACGGAATCCCACCACCAGCCCTACACCTTACCATATGCCGTAGCCTACTCCTGGCCGGTACGCTGCCACTGAGCCGTGCATCAGCACGTAGCCTGAACCTCCCACGTTTCTGTACCCTCAGCTGTGCCCTAAGCCTTGCCGTTCCCTAACCCTAACCCTAGCCCGGAAAGGAAACCCACCACCAGCCCTACACCTTACCCCCAAGCCGTAGCCTACTCCTGGCCCGTACGCTGGCACTGACCCGTGCGTCAGCACGTAGCCTGACCCTCCCACGTTTCCGTACCCTCACCTGTGCCCTAAGCCTTGCTGTTCCCTAACACTAACCCTAGCCTGGAATGGAAACCCACCACCAGCTCTACACCTAACCACCAAACCGTAGCCTACTCCTGGCCGGTACGCTGGCACTGACACGTGCGTCATCACGTAGCCTGAACCTCCCTCGTTTCCGTACCCTCACGTGTGCCCTAAGCTTTGCCGTTCCCTAACCCTAACTGTAGCCCGGAACGGAAACCCACCAACAGCCCTACACCTTACCCACAACTGTAGCCTAATCCTGGTCCATACGCTGGCACTGACCCGTGCGTCAGAACGTATCCTGACCCTGCCACGTTGCTGTACCCTCACCTGTGCCCTAAACCTTGCCATTCCCTAACCCTAACCCTAGCCCGGAACGGAAACCCACCACAAGCCCTACAACTTACCCCCAAGCCATAGCCTACTCGTGGTCCATACGCTGGCACTGACCTGTGCGTCAGCATGTAGCCTGACCTTCCCACGTTACCATAACGTCACCTGTGCCCTAAGCCTTGCCGTTCCCTAACCCTAACCCTAGTACGGGACAGAAAAACACCACAAGCCCTACACCTAACCCACAAGCCATAGCCTACTCCTGGCCCGTACGCTGGCACTGACCCATGCGTCAGCACGTAGCCTGACCCTCCCACGTTTCCGTACCCTCACCTATGCCCTAAGCCTTGCTCTTCCCTATCACTAACCCTAGCCCGGAAGGGAAACCCACCACCAGCCCTACACTAACCCCCAAGCCGTAGCCTATTCCTGGCCGGTATGATGGCACTGACCCGTGCGTCAGCACGTAGCCTGACCCTCCCACGTTTGCGGACCCTCACCTGTGCCCTAAGACTTGCCGTTCCCTAACACTAACCCTAGCCCGGAACGGAATCCCACCACCAGCCCTACACCTTTCCCTACACCGTAGCCTATTCCTGGCTCGTACGCAGGCACTGACACTTTCATCAGCACGTAGCCTGACACTCCCACGTTTCTGTACCCTCACCTGTGCCCTAAGCCTTGCCGTTCACTAACCCTAACCCTAGCCCGGAACGGAAACACACCACCAGCCCTACACCTTACCCCCAAGCCGTAGCCTACTCCTGGCCGGTACGCCGGCACTGACACGTGCGTCAGCACGTAGCCTGACCCTCACACTTTTCCGTACCCTCACCTGTGCCCTAAGCCTTGCCGTTTCCTAACCCTAACCCTAGCCCGGAACAGAAACCCACCACCAGCCCTACACACTACCCTACGCCATAGCCTATTCCTGGCCCGTACGCTGGCTCTGAGCCGTGCGTCATCACGTAGCCTGACCCTCCCACGTTTCCGTACCCTCACCTGTGCCCTAAGCCTTGACGTTCCCTAACCCTAACCCTAGCCCGGAACAGAAACCCACCACCAGCCCTACAACTTACCACCACGCCGTAGCCTAATCCTGGCCCATATGCTGGCACTGACCCGTGCTTCAGCACGTAGCCTGACCCTCCCACGTTTCCGTAACCTCAGCTGTGCCCTAAGCCTTGCCGTTCCCTAACCTTAACCCTAGCCCGGAACGGAAAACCACCACCAGCCCTACACCTTACCCTATGCCGTAGCCTACACCTGGCCCGTACACGGGCACTGACCTGTGCTTCAGCACGTAGCCTGACCCTCCCATGTTACCGTACCCTCACCTGTGCCCTAAGACTTGCCGTTCCCTAACCCTAACCCTAGCCCGGAACGGAAACCCACCACCAGCCCTAAAACTTACCCACAAGCCGTAGCCTACTCCTGTTCCGTACGCTGGCACTGACCCGTGTGTCAGCACGTAGCCTGACCCTCCCACGTTTCTGTACCATCACCTGTGCCCAAAGCCTTGCCGTTCCCTCACCCTCACCCTAGCCAGGAATAGAAACCCACCAGCAGCCCTACACCTTACCCTACGCCGTAGCCTACTCCTGGCACGTACGCTGGCACTGACACATGCGCCAGCATGTAGCCTGAACCTCCCAAGTTTCCGTACCCTCACCTGTGCCCTAAGCCTTGCGGTTCCCTAAGACTAAACCTAGCCTGGAATGGAAACCCACCACCAGCCCTACGCCTAACCACCAAACCGTAGCCTACTCCTGGCCGGTACGTTGGCACTGACACGTGCGTCATCACGTAGCCTGAACCTCCCACGTTTCCGTACCCTCATATGTGCCCTAAGCTTTGCCGTTCCCTAACCCTAACCCTAGTCCGGAACGGAAACCCACAACCAGCCCTACAGTTTACCACCAAGCCATGGCCTATTCCTGGCCCGTACGCTGGCACTGACCCGTGTGTCAGCATGTAGCCTGAACCTCCCACGTTTCCGTACCCTCACCTGTGCCCTAAGCCTTGCCGTTCCCTAACCCTAACCCTAGCCCCGAACGGAAAACCAACACCAGCCCTACACCTAACCCCCAAGCCGTAGCCTACTCCTGGCTGGTACGCTGGCACTGACCCGTGCATCGACACATAGCCTGACCCTCCCCCGTTTCCGTACCCTCACCTGTGCTCTAAGCCTTGCCGTTCCCTAACCCTAACCCTAGCCATGAACGGAAACCCACCACCAGCCCTACACCTTAACCCCAAGCCGTAGGCTACTACTGGACCTTACGCTGGCACTGACCCGTGCGTCAGCACGTAGCCTGACCCTCCCACGTTTGCGGACCCTCACCTGTGCCCTAGGCCTTGCCATTCCCTAACCCTAACCCTAGCCCGGAACGGAAACCCACCACCAGCCCTACACCTTTCTCTAAGCCGTAGCCTATTCCTGGCCCATACGCAGGCACTGACCCTTTCATCAGCACGTAGCCTGACCCTCCCACGTTTCCATACCCTCACCTGTGCCCTAAGCCTTGCCGTTCCCTAACCCTAACCCTAGCCCGGAACGGAAACCCAACACCAGCCCTAAACCTTACCCCCAAGCCGTAGCCTACTCCTGGTCCATACGCTGGCACTGACCTGTGCGTCAGCACGTAGCCTGAACTTCCCACATTACCATACCCTCACCTGTGCCCTAAGCCTTGCCGTTCCGTAACCCTAACCCTAGCCCGGAACGGAAACCCACCACCAGCCCTAATCCTAACCCACAAGCCGTGGCTTACTCCTGGCCCGTACGCTGGCACTGACCGTGCATCAGCACGTAGCCTGACCCTCCCACGTTTCCGTACCCTCACCTGTGCCCTAAGCCTTGCTGTTCCCTAACACTAACCCTAGCCTGGAACGGAAACCCACCACCAGCCCTACACCTAACCACAAAGCCGTAGCCTACTCCTGGCCCGTACGCTGGCACTGACCCGTGCGTCAGCACGTAGCCTGACCCTCCCACGTTTCCGTATCCTCACCTGTGCCCTAACCCTTGCCGTTCCCTAACCCTAACCCTAGCCCGGAACGGAAACCCACCGCGAGCCCTAGACCGTACCCTACGCCGTAGCTTATTGCTGGCCTGTACGCTGGCACTGACCCATGCGTCAGCAGGTAGCCTGACACTCCCACGTTTCTGTACCCTCACCTGTGCCCTAAGCCTTGCCGTTCCGTAACCCTAAACCTAGCCCGGAACGGAAACCCACCACCAGCCCTAATCCTAACCCACAAGCCGTGGCTTACTCCTGGCCCGTACGCTGGCACTGACCGTGCATCAGCACGTAGCCTGACCCTCCCACGTTTCCGTACCATCACCTGTGCCCTAAGCCTTGCCGTCCCCTATCCCTAACCCTAGCCCGGCACAGAAACCCACCACCAGCCCTACACTTTACCCTACGCCGTAGCCTACTCCTGGCCCGAACGCTGGCACTGACCCGTGCGTCAGCACGTAGCCTGACCCTCCCACGTTTCCGTACCCTCACCTGTGCCCTAAGCCTTGACGTTCCCTAACCATAACCCTAGACCGGAACGGAAACCCACCACCAGCCCTAAACCTTACCCACAAGCCGTAGCCTACACCTGGCCCGTACACTGGCACTGACCCGTGCGACAGCATGTAGCCTGACCCTCCCACTTTCCTGTACCCTTACCTGAGCCCTAAGACTTGCCGTTCCCTAACCCTAACCCTAGACCGGAACGGAATCCCACCACCAGCCCTACACCTTACCATATGCCGTAGCCTACTCCTGGCCGGTACGCTGCCACTGAGCCGTGCATCAGCACGTAGCCTGACCCTCCCAAGTTGCTGTACCCTCAGCTGTGCCCTAAGCCTTGCCGTTCCCTAACCCTAACCCTAGCCCGGAAAGGAAACCCACCACCAGCCCTAAACCTTACCCCCAAGCCGTAGCCTACTCCTGGCCCGTACGCTGGCACTGACCCGTGCGTCAGCACGTAGCCTGACCCTCCCACTTTTCCGTACCCTCACCTGTGCCCTAAGCCTTGCTGTTCCCTAACACTAACCCTAGCCTGGAATGGAAACCCACCACCAGCTCTACACCTAACCACCAAACCGTAGCCTACTCCTGGCCGGTACGCTGGCACTGACACGTGCGTCATCACGTAGCCTGAACCTCCCTCGTTTCCGTACCCTCACGTGTGCCCTAAGCTTTGCCATTCCCTAACCCTAACTGTAGCCCGGAACGGAAACCCACCAACAGCCCTACACCTTACCCACAACTGTAGCCTACTCCTGGTCCATACGCTGGCACTGACCCGTGCGTCAGAACGTATCCTGACCCTGCCACGTTGCTGTACCCTCACCTGTGCCCTAAACCTTGCCATTCCCTAACCCTAACCCTAGCCCGGAACGGAAACCCACCACAAGCCCTACAACTTACCCCCAAGCCATAGCCTACTCGTGGTCCATACGCTGGCACTGACCTGTGCGTCAGCATGTAGCCTGACCTTCCCACGTTACCATAACGTCACCTGTGCCCTAAGCCTTGCCGTTCCCTAACCCTAACCCTAGTACGGGACAGAAACACACCACAAGCCCTACACCTAACCCACAAGCCATAGCCTACTCCTGGCCCGTACGCTGGCAATGACCCATGCGTCAGCACGTAGCCTGACCCTCCCACGTTTCCGTACCCTCACCTATGCCCTAAGCCTTGCTCTTCCCTATCACTAACCCTAGCCCGGAAGGGAAACCCACCACCAGCCCTACACTAACCCCCAAGGCGTAGCCTACTCCTGGCCGGTATGATGGCACTGACCCGTGCGTCAGCACGTAGCCTGACCCTCCCACGTTTGCGGACACTCACCTGTGCCCTAAGACTTGCCTTTCCCTAACACTAACCCTAGCCCTGAACGGAATCCCACCACCATCCCTACACCTTTCCCTACGCCGTAGCCTATTCCTGGCTCGTACGCAGGCACTGACACTTTCATCAGCACGTAGCCTGACAATCCCACGTTTCTGTACCCTCACCTGTGCCCTAAGCCTTGCCGTTCACTAACCCTAACCCTAGCCCGGAACGGAAACCCACCACCAGCCCTACACCTTACCCCCATGCCGTAGCCTACTCCTGGCCCGTACACTGGCACTGACCCGTGCGTCAGCACGTAGCCTTACCCGCCCACGTTTCCGTACCCTCACCTGTGCCCTAAGCCTTGCCGTTCCCTAACCCTAACCCTAGCCCGGAATGGAAAACCACCACCAGCCCTAAACCTTTCCCTACTCCGTAGCCTACTCCTCGCCCGTACGCTCGCACTAACACGTGCGTCAGCATTTAGTTTGACACTCCCACGTTTCCGTACCCTCACCTGGGCCCTAAGCTTTGCCGTTCCCTAACACTAACCGTAGCCCGGAACGGAAACCCACCACCAGCCCTACACCTTACCCAACGCCGTAGCCTACTCCTGGCCCGAACGCTGGCACTGACATGTGCGTCAGCACGTAGCCTGACCCTCCCACTTTTAAGTACCCTCAACTGTGCCCTAAGCCTTGCCGTTCCCTAACCCTAACCCTAGCCCGGAACGGAAACCCACCACCAGCCCTACACCTTACTCTACGCCGTAGCCTACTCCTGGCCCGTACTCTGGCACTGACCCGTGCGTCATCACATAGCCTGATCTTCCCACATTTCCGTACCCTCACCTGCGCCCTAAGCCTTGCAGTTCCCTAACCCTAATCCTAGCCTTGAATGGAAACCCACCATCAGCCCTACACCTTATCGTATGCCGTAGCCTAGTCCTGGACCGTACGCTGGCACAGACCCGTGCGTCAGCATGTAGCCTGACCCACCCACGTTTCCGTACCCTCACCTGGGCCCTAAGCCTTGCCGTTCCCTAACCCTAACCCTAGCCCGGAACGGAAAACCACCACCAGCCCTAAACCTTACCCTATGCCGTAGCCTACACCTGGCCCGTACACGGGCACTGACCTGTGCTTCAGCACGTAGCCTGACCCTCCCATGTTACCGTACCCTCACCTGTGCCCTAAGACTTGCCGTTCCCTAACCCTAACCCTAGCCCGGAACGGAAACCCACCACCAGCCCTAAAACTTACCCACAAACCGTAGCCTACTCCTGTTCCGTACGCTGGCACTGACCCGTGTGTCAGCACGTAGCCTGACCCTCCCACGTTTCTGTACCATCACCTGTGCCCGAAGCCTTGCCGTTCCCTCACCCTCACCCTAGCCAGGAATAGAAACCCACCAGCAGCCCTACACCTTACCCTACGCCGTAGCCTACTCCTGGCACGTACGCTGGCACTGACACATGCGCCAGCATGTAGCCTGAACCTCCCAAGTTTCCGTACCCTCACCTGTGCCCTAAGCCTTGCTGTTCCCTAACACTAACCCTAGCCTGGAATGGAAACCCACCACCAGCCCTACGCCTAACCACCAAACCGTAGCCTACTCCTGGCCGGTACGTTGGCACTGACACGTGCGTCATCACGTAGCCTGAACCTCCCACGTTTCCGTACCCTCATATGTGCCCTAAGCTTTGCCGTTCCCTAACCCTAACCCTAGTCCGGAACGGAAACCCACAACCAGCCCTACAGTTTACCACCAAGCCATGGCCTATTCCTGGCCCGTACGCTGGCACTGACCCGTGTGTCAGCATGTAGCCTGAACCTCCCACGTTTCCGTACCCTCACCTGTGCCCTAAGCCTTGCCGTTCCCTAACCCTAACCCTAGCCCCGAACGGAAAACCAACACCAGCCCTACACCTAACCCCCAAGCCGTAGCCTACTCCTGGCTGGTACGCTGGCACTGACCCGTGCATCGACACATAGCCTGACCCTCCCCCGTTTCCGTACCCTCACCTGTGCTCTAAGCCTTGCCGTTCCCTAACCCTAACCCTAGCCATGAACGGAAACCCACCACCAGCCCTACACCTTAACCCCAAGCCGTAGGCTACTCCTGGACCTTACGCTGGCACTGACCCGTGCGTCTGCACGTAGCCTGACCCTCCCACGTTTGCGGACCCTCACCTGTGCCCTAGGCCTTGCCATTCCCTAACCCTAACCCTAGCCCGGAACGGAAACCCACCACCAGCCCTACACCTTTCTCTAAGCCGTAGCCTATTCCTGGCCCATACGCAGGCACTGACCCTTTCATCAGCACGTAGCCTGACCCTCCCACGTTTCCATACCCTCACCTGTGCCCTAAGCCTTGCCGTTCCCTAACCCTAACCCTAGCCCGGAACGGAAACCCAACACCAGCCCTAAACCTTACCCCCAAGCCGTAGCCTACTCCTGGTCCATACGCTGGCACTGACCTGTGCGTCAGCACGTAGCCTGAACTTCCCACATTACCATACCCTCACCTGTGCCCTAAGCCTTGCCGTTCCGTAACCCTAACCCTAGCCCGGAACGGAAACCCACCACCAGCCCTAATCCTAACCCACAAGCCGTGGCTTACTCCTGGCCCGTACGCTGGCACTGACCGTGCATCAGCACGTAGCCTGAGCCTCCCACGTTTCCGTACCCTCACCTGTGCCCTAAGCCTTGCTGTTCCCTAACACTAACCCTAGCCTGGAACGGAAACCCACCACCAGCCCTACACCTAACCACAAAGCCGTAGCCTACTCCTGGCCCGTACGCTGGCACTGACCCGTGCGTCAGCACGTAGCCTGACCCTCCCACGTTTCCGTATCCTCACCTGTGCCCTAACCCTTGCCGTTCCCTAACCCTAACCCTAGCCCGGAACGGAAACCCACCGCGAGCCCTAGACCGTACCCTACGCCGTAGCTTATTGCTGGCCTGTACGCTGGCACTGACCCATGCGTCAGCAGGTAGCCTGACACTCCCACGTTTCTGTACCCTCACCTGTGCCCTAAGCCTTGCCGTTCCGTAACCCTAAACCTAGCCCGGAACGGAAACCCACCACCAGCCCTAATCCTAACCCACAAGCCGTGGCTTACTCCTGGCCCGTACGCTGGCACTGACCGTGCATCAGCACGTAGCCTGACCCTCCCACGTTTCCGTACCATCACCTGTGCCCTAAGCCTTGCCGTCCCCTATCCCTAACCCTAGCCCGGCACAGAAACCCACCACCAGCCCTACACTTTACCCTACGCCGTAGCCTACTCCTGGCCCGAACGCTGGCACTGACCCGTGCGTCAGCACGTAGCCTGACCCTCCCACGTTTCCGTACCCTCACCTGTGCCCTAAGCCTTTCTGTTCCCTAACCATAACCCTAGACCGGAACGGAAACCCACCACCAGCCCTAAACCTTACCCACAAGCCGTAGCCTACACCTGGCCCGTACACTGGCACTGACCCGTGCGACAGCATGTAGCCTGACCCTCCCACTTTCCTGTACCCTTACCTGAGCCCTAAGACTTGCCGTTCCCTAACCCTAACCCTAGACCGGAACGGAATCCCACCACCAGCCGTACACCTTACCATATGCCGTAGCCTACTCCTGGCCGGTACGCTGCCACTGAGCCGTGCATCAGCACGTAGCCTGACCCTCCCAAGTTGCTGTACCCTCAGCTGTGCCCTAAGCCTTGCCGTTCCCTAACCCTAACCCTAGCCCGGAAAGGAAACCCACCACCAGCCCTACACCTTACCCCCAAGCCGTAGCCTACTCCTGGCCCGTACGCTGGCACTGACCCGTGCGTCAGCACGTAGCCTGACCCTCCCACTTTTCCGTACCCTCACCTGTGCCCTAAGCCTTGCTGTTCCCTAACACTAACCCTAGCCTGGAATGGAAACCCACCACCAGCTCTACACCTAACCACCAAACCGTAGCCTACTCCTGGCCGGTACGCTGGCACTGACACGTGCGTCATCACGTAGCCTGAACCTCCCTCGTTTCCGTACCCTCACGTGTGCCCTAAGCTTTGCCGTTCCCTAACCCTAACTGTAGCCCGGAACGGAAACCCACCAACAGCCCTACACCTTACCCACAACTGTAGCCTACTCCTGGTCCATACGCTGGCACTGACCCATGCGTCAGAACGTATCCTGACCCTGCCACGTTGCTGTACCCTCACCTGTGCCCTAAACCTTGCCATTCCCTAACCCTAACCCTAGCCCGGAACGGAAACCCACCACAAGCCCTACAACTTACCCCCAAGCCATAGCCTACTCGTGGTCCATACGCTGGCACTGACCTGTGCGTCAGCATGTAGCCTGACCTTCCCACGTTACCATAACGTCACCTGTGCCCTAAGCCTTGCCGTTCCCTAACCCTAACCCTAGTACGGGACAGAAACACACCACAAGCCCTACACCTAACCCACAAGCCATAGCCTACTCCTGGCCCGTACGCTGGCAATGACCCATGCGTCAGCACGAAGCCTGACCCTCCCACGTTTCCGTACCCTCACCTATGCCCTAAGCCTTGCTCTTCCCTATCACTAACCCTAGCCCGGAAGGGAAACCCACCACCAGCCCTACACTAACCCCCAAGGCGTAGCCTACTCCTGGCCGGTATGATGGCACTGACCCGTGCGTCAGCACGTAGCCTGACCCTCCCACGTTTGCGGACACTCACCTGTGCCCTAAGACTTGCCTTTCCCTAACACTAACCCTAGCCCTGAACGGAATCCCACCACCATCCCTACACCTTTCCCTACGCCGTAGCCTATTCCTGGCTCGTACGCAGGCACTGACACTTTCATCAGCACGTAGCCTGACAATCCCACGTTTCTGTACCCTCACCTGTGCCCTAAGCCTTGCCGTTCACTAACCCTAACCCTAGCCCGGAACGGAAACCCACCACCAGCCCTACACCTTACCCCCATGCCGTAGCCTACTCCTGGCCCGTACACTGGCACTGACCCGTGCGTCAGCACGTAGCCTTACCCGCCCACGTTTCCGTACCCTCACCTGTGCCCTAAGCCTTGCCGTTCCCTAACCCTAACCCTAGCCCGGAATGGAAAACCACCACCAGCCCTAAACCTTTCCCTACTCCGTAGCCTACTCCTCGCCCGTACGCTCGCACTAACACGTGCGTCAGCATTTAGTTTGACACTCCCACGTTTCCGTACCCTCACCTGGGCCCTAAGCTTTGCCGTTCCCTAACACTAACCGTAGCCCGGAACGGAAACCCACCACCAGCCCTACACCTTACCCAACGCCGTAGCCTACTCCTGGCCCGAACGCTGGCACTGACATGTGCGTCAGCACGTAGCCTGACCCTCCCACTTTTCCGTACCCTCACCTGCGCCCTAAGCCTTGCAGTTCCCTAACCCTAATCCTAGCCTTGAATGGAAACCCACCATCAGCCCTACACCTTATCGTATGCCGTAGCCTAGTCCTGGACCGTACGCTGGCACAGACCCGTGCGTCAGCATGTAGCCTGACCCACCCACGTTTCCGTACCCTCACCTGGGCCCTAAGCCTTGCCGTTCCCTAACCCTAACCCTAGCCCGGAACGGAAACCCACCACAAGCCCTACACCTTACCATACGCTGTAGCGTTCTCCTGGCCCTTACGCTGGCACTGACCCGTGAGTCTGCACGTAGCCTCACCCTCCCACGTTTCCATAACCTCAACTGTGCCCTAAGCCTTGCCGTTCCCTCACCCTAACCCTAGCCAGGAACGGAAAACCACCAGCAGCCCTACACCTAACCCTACACCGTAGCCTACTCCTGGCCCGTACACTGGCACTGACCCGTGCGTCAGCACGTAGCCTGACCCTCCCACGTTTCCGTACCCTCACCTGGGCCCTAAGCCTTGCCGTTCCCACACCCTAACCCTATCCTGGAACAGAAACCCACCACCAGCCCTAAACCTTTCCCTACTGGGTAGCCTACTCCTCGCCCGTACGCTCGCACTGACACATGCGTCAGTATATAGTTTGACCCTCTCACGTTTCCGTACCCTCACCTGTGCCCTAAGACTTGCCGTTCCCTAACCGTAACCCTAGCCCGGAACGGAAACCCACCACCAGCCCTAAAACTTACCCACAAGCCGTAGCCTACTCCTGGCCCGTACGCTGGCACTGACACGTGTGTCAGCACGTAGCGTGACCATCCCACTTTTCTGTACCATCACCTGTGCCCTAAGCATTGCCGTTCCCTCACCCTCACCATAGCCAGGAATAGAAACCCACCAGCAGCCCTACACCTTACCCTACGCCGTAACCTACTCCTGGCACGTACGCTGGCACTGACACATGCGTCAGCATGTAGCCTGAACCTCCCACGTTTCCGTACCCTCACCTGTGCCCTAAGCCTTGCTGTTCCCTAACACTAACCCTAGCCTGGAATGGAAACCCACCACCAGCCCTACACCTAACCACCAAACCGTAGCCTACTCCTGCCTGGTACGCTGGCACTGACACGTGCGTCATCACGTAGCCTGAAACTCCCACGTTTCCGTACCCTCACATGTGCCCTAAGCTTTGCCGTTCCCTAACCCTAACTGTAGCCCGGAACGGAAACCCACCAACAGCCCTACACCTTACCCCCAAGCTGTAGCCTACTCCTGGTCCATACGCTGGCACTGACCCGTGCGTTAGAACGTATCCTGAACCTGCCACGTTGCTGTACCCTCACCTGTGCCCTAAACCTTGCCATACCCTAACCCTAACCCTAGCCCGGAACGGAAACCCACCACCAGACCTAAACCTTACCCTACGCTGTAGCCTACTCCTGGCCCGTACGCTGGCACTGACCCGTGCGTCAGCACGTAGCCTGAACCTCCCACGTTTCCGTACCCTCACCTGGGCCCTAAGCATTGCCGTTCCCTAACACTAACCCTAGCCCGGAAAGGAAACCCACCACCAGCCCTACACCTTACCCTACGCCGTAGCCTACTCCTGGCCCGAACTCTGGCAGTGACCCGTGCGTCAGCACGTAGCCTGACCCTCCCATGTTTCTGTACCCTCAGCTGTGCCCTAAGCCTTGCCGTTCCCTAACCCTAACCCTAGACCGCAACGGAAACCCACCACCAGCCCTACACCTTACCCTACGCCCTCGCCTACTCCTGGCCCGTACACTGGCACTGACATGTGCGTCAGCACTTAGCCTGACCTTACCACATTTCCGTACCCTCACCTGTGACCTAAGGCTTGCCGTTCCCTAACCCTAACCCTAGTACGGAACGGAAACCCACCACCAGCCCTAAATCTAACGCCCAAACCATAGCCTACTCCTGCACCGTACGCTGGCACTGACCCGTGCGTCAGCACGTAGCCTGACCCTCCCACGTTTCCGTACCCTCACCTGGGCCCTAAGCCTTGCCGTTCCCACACCCTAACCCTATCCTGGAACAGAAACCCACCACCAGCCCTAAACCTTTCCCTACTGGGTAGCCTACTCCTCGCCCGTACGCTCGCACTGACACATGCGTCAGTATATAGTTTGACCCTCTCACGTTTCCGTACCCTCACCTGTGCCCTAAGACTTGCCGTTCCCTAACCGTAACCCTAGCCCGGAACGGAAACCCACCACCAGCCCTAAAACTTACCCACAAGCCGTAGCCTACTCCTGGCCCGTACGCTGGCACTGACACGTGTGTCAGCACGTAGCGTGACCATCCCACTTTTCTGTACCATCACCTGTGCCCTAAGCATTGCCGTTCCCTCACCCTCACCATAGCCAGGAATAGAAACCCACCAGCAGCCCTACACCTTACCCTACGCCGTAACCTACTCCTGGCACGTACGCTGGCACTGACACATGCGTCAGCATGTAGCCTGAACCTCCCACGTTTCCGTACCCTCACCTGTGCCCTAAGCCTTGCTGTTCCCTAACACTAACCCTAGCCTGGAATGGAAACCCACCACCAGCCCTACACCTAACCACCAAACCGTAGCCTACTCCTGCCTGGTACGCTGGCACTGACACGTGCGTCATCACGTAGCCTGAAACTCCCACGTTTCCGTACCCTCACATGTGCCCTAAGCTTTGCCGTTCCCTAACCCTAACTGTAGCCCGGAACGGAAACCCACCAACAGCCCTACACCTTACCCCCAAGCTGTAGCCTACTCCTGGTCCATACGCTGGCACTGACCCGTGCGTTAGAACGTATCCTGAACCTGCCACGTTGCTGTACCCTCACCTGTGCCCTAAACCTTGCCATACCCTAACCCTAACCCTAGCCCGGAACGGAAACCCACCACCAGACCTAAACCTTACCCTACGCTGTAGCCTACTCCTGGCCCGTACGCTGGCACTGACCCGTGCGTCAGCACGTAGCCTGAACCTCCCACGTTTCCGTACCCTCACCTGGGCCCTAAGCATTGCCGTTCCCTAACACTAACCCTAGCCCGGAAAGGAAACCCACCACCAGCCCTACACCTTACCCTACGCCGTAGCCTACTCCTGGCCCGAACTTTGGCAGTGACCCGTGCGTCAGCACGTAGCCTGACCCTCCCATGTTTCTGTACCCTCAGCTGTGCCCTAAGCCTTGCCGTTCCCTAACCCTAACCCTAGACCGCAACGGAAACCCACCACCAGCCCTACACCTTACCCTACGCCCTCGCCTACTCCTGGCCCGTACACTGGCACTGACATGTGCGTCAGCACGTAGCCTGACACTCCCACGTTTCCGTACCCTCACCTGTGACCTAAGGCTTGCCGTTCCCTAACCCTAACCCTAGTACGGAACGGAAACCCACCACCAGCCCTAAATCTAACGCCCAAACCATAGCCTACTCCTGCACCGTACGCTGGCACTGACCCGTGCGTCACCATGTAGCCTGACCCTCGCACGTTTCCGTACCCTCACCTGTGCCCTAAGCCTTGCCGTTCCCTAACCATAACCCTAGCCTTGAATGGAAACCCGCCACCAGCCCTACATCTAACCCCCAAGCCGTAGCCTACTCCTGGCCGGTACACTGGCACTGACACGTGCGTCAGCACGTAGCCTGACCCTCCCACTTTTCCGTACCCTCAACTGTGCCCTAAGCCTAGCCGTTCCCTAACCCTAACCCTAGCCCGGAACGGAAACCCACCACCAGCCCTACACCATACCCTACGCCGTAGCCTACTCCTGGCCCGTAACCTGGCACTGACCCGTGCGTCATCACATAGCCTGATCTTCCCACATTTCCGTACCCTCACCTGCGCCCTAAGCCTTGCAGTTCCCTAACCCTAACCCTAGCCTTGAATTGAAACCCACCATCAGCCCTACACCTTATCGTATGCCGTAGCCTAGTCCTGGACCGTACGCTGGCACAGACCCGTGCGTCAGCATGTAGCCTGACCCTCCCACGTTTCCGTACCCTCACCTGGGCCCTAAGCCTTGCCGTTCACTAACCCTAACCCTAGCCCGGAACGGAAACCCACCACAAGCCCTACACCTTACCATACGCCGTAGCGTTCTCCTGGCCCATACGCTGGCACTGACCCGTGAGTCTGCACGTAGCCTCACCCTCCCACGTTTCCATAACCTCAACTGTGCCCTAAGCCTTGCCGTTCCCTCACCCTAACCCTAGCCAGGAACGGAAACCCACCAGCAGCCCTACACCTAACCCTACGCCGTAGCCTACTCCTGGCCCGTACACTGGCACTGACCCGTGTGTCAGCACGTAGCCTGACCCTCCCACGTTTCCGTACCCTCACCTGGGCCCTAAGCCTTGCCGTTCCCTAACCATAACCCTAGCCTTGAATGGAAACCCGCCACCAGCCCTACATCTAACCCCCAAGCCGTAGCCTACTCCTGGCTGGTACGCTGGCACTGACACGTGCGTCAGCACGTACCCTGACCCTCCCACGTTTCCGTACCCTCACCTGTGCCCTAAGATTTGCCGTTCCCTAACCCTAACCCTAGCCTGGAACAGAATCCAACCACCAGCCCTACACTTTACCCTACGCCGTAGCATATTCCTGGCCCATACGCTGGCACTGATCCTTGCGTCAGCACGTAGCCTGACCCTCCCAAGTTTCCGTACCCTCACCTGTGCCCTAAGCCTTGACGTTCGCTAACCCTAACCCTAGCCTGGAACAGAAACCCACCACCAGCCCTACACCTTACCACCACGCCGTAGCCTACTCCTGGCCCATATGCTGGCACTGACCCGTGCGTCAGCACATAGCCTGACCCTCCCACGTTTCCGTAACCTCACCTGTGCCCTAAGCCTTGCCGTTCCCTAACCCTAACCCTAGCCCGGAATGGAAACCCACCACCAGCCCTGCACCTTACCCTATGACGTAGCCTATACCTGGCCCGTACGCGGGTAATAGCCTGTGCTTCAGCACGTAGCCTGACACTACCATGTTACCGTACCCTCAGCTATGCTCTAAGCCTTGCCGTTCCCTTACCCTAACCCTAGCCCGGAACGGAAACCCACCACCAGCCCGAAAACTTACCCACAAGCTGTAGCCTACTCCTGGCCCGTACGCTGGCACTGACCCGTGCGTCAGCACGTAGCCTGACCCTCCCACGTTTCCGTACCCTCACCTGTGCCCTAAGCCTTGCCTTTCCCTAACCCTAACCATAGCCCGGAACGAAAACCCAGCACCAGCCTTACACCTTACCCTACGCCGTAGCCTACTCCTGGTCCATACGCTGGCAGTGATGCGTACGTCAGCACATAGCCAGACCCGCCCACGTTTCCGTACCCTCACCTGTGCCCTAAGCCTTACCGTTCCCTAACCCTAACCCTAGCCCGGAACGGAAAACCAACACAAGCCCTAAACCTTTCCCTACTCCGTAGCCTACTCCTCGCCCGTACACTCGCACTAACCCGTGCGTCAGCATTTAGTTTGACACTCCCACGTTTCCGTACCCTCACCTGGGCCCTAAGCCTTGCCGTTCCCTAACACTAACCGTAGCCCGGAACGGAAACCCACCACCAGCCCTACACCTTACCCTACGGCGTAGCCTACTCCTGACCCGAACGCTGGCACTGACACGTGCGTCAGCACGTAGCCTGACCCTCCCACGTTTCCGTACCCTCACCTGTGCCCTAAGCCTTGCCCTTCCCTAACCCTAAACGTAGCCCGGAATGAAAAACCACCACCAGCCCTACACCTTATCCGCAAGCCTAGCCTACTCCTGGCCTATATGCTAGCACTGACCCGTGTGTCAGCACGTAGCCTGACCCTCCCACGTTTCCGTAAACTCAGCTGTGCCTAAGCCTTGCCGTTCCCTAACCTTAACCCTAGCCCGGAACGGAAACCCACCACCAGCCCTATACCTTACCCTATGCCGTAGCCTACACCTGGCCCGTACACGGGCACTGATCTGTGCTAAGCACGTAGCCTGATCCTCCCATGTTACCGTACCCTCACCTGTGCCCTAAGAATTGCCGTTCCCTAACCCTAACCCTAGCCCGGAACGGAAACCCACCACCAGCCCTAAAACTTACCCACAAGCCGTAGCCTACTCCTGGCCCGTACGCTGGCACTGACCCGTGTGTCAGCACGTAGCCTGACCCTCCCACGTTTCTGTACCATCACCTGTGCCCTAAGCCTTGCCGTTCCCTCACCCTCACCATAGCCAGGAATAGAAACCCACCAGCAGCCCTACACCTTACCCTACGCCGTAGCCTACTCCTAGCACGTACGCTGGCACTGACACATGCGTCAGCATGTAGCCTGAACCTCCCACGTTTCCGTACCCTCACCTGTGCCCTAAGCCTTGCTGTTCCCTAACACTAACCCTAGCCTGGAATGGAAACCCACCACCAGCCCTACCCCTAACCACCAAACCGTACCCTACTCCTGCCCGGTACGCTGGCACTGACACGTGCGTCATCACGTAGCCTGAACCTCCCACGTTTCCGTACCCTCACATGTGCCCTAAGCTTTGCCGTTCCCTAACCCTAACTGTAGCCCGGAACGGAAACCCACCAACAGCCCTACACCTTACCCCCAAGCTGTAGCCTACACCTGGTCCATACGCTGGCACTGACCCGTGCGTCAGAACGTATCCTGAACCAGCCACGTTGCTGTACCCTCACCTGTGCCCTAAACCTTGCCATTCCCTAACCCTAACCCTAGCCCGGAACGGAAACCCACCACCAGCCCTAAACCTTACCCTACGCTGTAGCCTACTCCTGGCCCGTACGCTGGCACTGACCCGCGCGTCTGCACGTAGCTTGAACCTCCCACGTTTCCGTCCCCTCACCTGGGCCCTAAGCATTGCCGTTCCCTAACACTAACCCTAGCCCGGAAAGGAAACCCACCACCAGCCCTACACCTTACCCTACGCCGTAGCCTACTCCTGGCCCGAACTCTGGCACTGACCCGTGCGTCAGCACGTAGCCTGACCCTCCCACGTTTCTGTACCCTCACCTGTGCCCTAAGCCTTGCCGTTCCCTAACCCTAACCCTAGACCGCAACGGAAACCCACCACCAGCCCTACACCTTACCCTACGCCCTCGCCTACTCCTGGCCCTTACACTGGCACTGACATGTGCGTCAGCACTTAGCCTGACCTTACCACATTTCCGTACCCTCACCTGTGACCTAAGGCTTGCCGTTCCCTAACCCTAACCCTAGTACGGAACGGAAACCCACCACCAGCCCTAAATCTAACGCCCAAACCATAGCCTACTCCTGCACCGTACGCTGGCACTGACCCGTGCGTCACCATGTAGCCTGACCCTCGCACGTTTCCGTACCCTCACCTGTGCCCTAAGCCTTGCCGTTCCCCAAGCATAACCCTAGCCTTGAAAGGAAACCCGCCACCAGCCCTACATCTAAACCCCAAGCCGTAGCCTACTCCTGGCCGGTACGCTGGCACTGACACGTGCGTCAGCACGTACCCTGACCCTCCCACGTTTCCGTACCCTCACCTGTGCCCTAAGCTTTGCCGTTCCCTAACCCTAACCCTAGCCCGGAACAGAATCCAACCACCAGCCCTACACTTTACCCTACGCCGTAGCATATTCCTGGCCCATACGCTGGCACTGATCCTTGCGTCAGCACGTAGCCTGACCCTCCCAAGTTTCCGTACCCTCACCTGTGCCCTAAGCCTTGCCGTTCCCTAACCCTAACCATAGCCCGGAACGGAAACCCACCACCAGCCCTAAAACTTACCCACAAGCCGTAGCCTACTCCTGGCCCGTACGCTGGCACTGACCCGTGCGTCAGCACGTAGCCTGACCCTCCCACGTTTCCGTACCATCACCTGTGCCCTAAGCCTTGCCGTTCCCTAACCCTAACCCTAGCCCGGAACGGAAACCCACCACCAGCACTAAACCTTACCCTACGCCGTAGCCTACCCCTGGCCCGTATGCTGGCACTGACCCGTGCGTCAGCACGTAGCCTGACCCTCCCACGTTTCCGTACCCTCACATGTGCCCTAAGCCTTGCCGTTCCCTAACCCTAACCCTAACCCGGAACGAAAACCCACCTCCAGCCCTACACTCTATCCTACGCCGTAGCCTATCCCTGGCCCGTACGCTGGCACTGATCCGTGCGTCAGCACGTAGCCTGACCCTCCAACGTTTCCGTACCCTCACCTGTGCCCTAAGCATTGACGTTGGCTAACCCTAACCCTAGCCCGGAACAAAAACCCACCACCAGCCCTACACCTTACCACCACGCCGTAGCCTACTCCTGGCCCATATGCTGGCACTGACCCATGCGTCAGCACGTAGCCTGACCCTCCCACGTTTCTGTAACCTCACCTGTGCCCTAAGCCTTGCCGTTCCCTAACCCTAACCCTAGCCCGGAACGAAAACCCACCACCAGCCTTACACCTTACCCTACGCCGTAGCCTACTCCTGGTCCATACGCTGGCAGTGACCCGTACGTCAGCACGTAGCCTGACCGGCCCACATTTCCGTACCCTCACCTGTGCCCTAAGCCTTGCCGTTCCCTAACCCTAACCCTAGCCCGGAACGGAAACCCACCACCAGCCCTAAAACTTACCCACAAGCCGTAGCCTACTCCTGGCCCGTACGCTGGCACTGACCCATGTGTCAGCACGTAGCCTGACCCTCCCACTTTTCTGTACCATCACCTGTGCCCTAAGCCTTGCCGTTCCCTCACCCTCACCATAGCCAGGAATAGAAATCCACCAGCAGCCCTACACCTTACCCTACACCGTAGCCTAATCCTGGCACGTACGCTGGCACTGACACATGCGTCAGCATGTAGCCTGAACCTCCCACGTTTCCGTACCCTCACCTGTGCCCTAAGCCTTGCTGTTCCCTAACACTAACCCTAGCCTGGAACGGAAACCCACCACCAGCCCTACCCCTAACCACCAAACCGTAGCCTACTCCTGCCCGGTACGCTGGCACTGACACGTGCGTCATCACGTAGCCTGAAACTCCCACGTTTCCGTACCCTCACATGTGCCCTAAGCTTTGCCGTTCCCTAACCCTAACTGTAGCCCGGAACGGAAACCCACCAACAGCCCTACACCTTACCCCCAAGCTGTAGCCTACACCTGGTCCATACGCTGGCACTGACCCGTGCGTCAGAACGTATCCTGAACCTGCCACGTTGCTGTACCCTCACATGTGCCCTAAACCTTGCCATTCCCTAACCCTAACCCTAGCCCGGAACGGAAACCCACCACCAGCCCTAAACCTTACCCTACGCTGTAGCCTACTCCTGGCCCGTACGCTGGCACTGACCCGCGCGTCAGCACGTAGCCTGAACCTCCCACGTTTCCGTCCCCTCACCTGGGCCCTAAGCATTGCCGTTCCCTAACACTAACCCTAGCCCGGAAAGGAAACCCACCACCAGCCCTACACCTTACCCTACGCCGTAGCCTACTCCTGGCCCGAACTCTGGCACTGACCCGTGCGTCAGCACGTAGCCTGACCCTCCCTTGTTTCCGTACCCTCAGCTGTGCCCTAAGCCTTGCCGTTCCCTAACCCTAACCCTAGACCGCAACGGAAACCCACCACCAGCCCTACACCTTACCCTACGCCCTCGCCTACTCCTGGCCCGTACACTGGCACTGACATGTGCGTCAGCACTTAGCCTGACCTTACCACATTTCCGTACCCTCACCTGTGACCTAAGGCTTGCCGTTCCCTAACCCTAACCCTAGTACGGAACGGAAACCCACCACCAGCCCTAAATCTAACGCCCAAACCATAACCTACTCCTGCACCGTACGCTGGCACTGACCCGTGCGTCACCATGTAGCCTGACCCTCGCACGTTTCCGTACCCTCACCTGTGCCCTAAGCCTTGCCGTTCCCCAACCATAACCCTAGCCTTGAATGGAAACCCGCCACCAGCCCTACATCTAAACCCCAAGCCGTAGCCTACTCCTGGCCGGTACGCTGGCACTGACACGTGCGTCAGCACGTACCCTGACCCTCCCACGTTTCCGTACCCTCACCTGTGCCCTAAGCTTTGCCGTTCCCTAACCCTAACCCTAGCCTGGAACAGAATCCAACCACCAGCCCTACACTTCACCCTACGCCGTAGCATATTCCTGGCCCATACGCTGGCACTGATCCTTGCGTCAGCACGTAGCCTGACCCTCCCAAGTTTCCGTACCCTCACCTGTGCCCTAAGCCTTGACGTTCGCTAACCCTAACCCTAGCCTGGAACAGAAACCCACCACCAGCCCTACACCTTACCCTATGACGTAGCCTATACCTGGCCCGTACGCGGGTAATAGCCTGTGCTTCAGCACGTAGCCTGACACTACCATGTTACCGTACCCTCAGCTGTGCTCTAAGCCTTGCCGTTCCCTTACCCTAACCCTAGCCCGGAACGGAAACCCACCACCAGCCCTACAACTAACGCCCAAACCATCGCCTACTCCTGGACCGTACGCTGTCACTAACCCGAGCATCAGCAAGTAGCATGAACCTCCCACGTTTTTGTACCCTCACCCGTGCCCTAAGCCTTGCCATTCTGTAACCCTAACCCTAGCCCGGAACGGATACCCACCACCAGCCCTACAATTTACCCCCAAGCCGTAGCCTACTCCTGGCCCATATGCTGGCACTGACCCGTGCGTCAGCACGTAGCGTGACCCTCCCACGTTTCCATACCCTCACCTGTGCCCTAAGCCTTGCCGTTCCCTAACCCTAACCCTAGCCCGGAACGTAAACCCACCACCAGCCCTACACCTTACCCTATTCTGTAGCCTATACCTGGCCCGTACGCTGGCACTGATCCGTGCGTCAGCACGTAGCCTGACCCTCCAACGTTTCCATACCCTCACCTGTGCCCTAAGCATTGACGTTTGCTAACCCTAACCCTAGCCCGGAACGAAAACCCACCACCAGCCCTACACCTTACCCTATGCCGTAGCCTACACCTGGCCCGTACGCGGGTAATGACCCGTGCTTCAGCACGTAGCCTAACCCTCCCATGTTACTGTACACTCACCTGTACCCTAAGCCTTGCCGTTCCCTAACCCTAACCCTAGCCCGGAACGGAAACACACCACCAGCCCGAAAACTTACCCAAAAGCTGTAGCCTACTCCTGGCCCGTACGCTGGCACTGACCCGTGCGTCAGCACGTAGCCTGACCCTCCCACGTTTCCGTACCCTCACCTGTGCCCTAAGCCTTGCCGTTCCCTAACCCTAAACATAGCCCGGAACGAAAACCCAGCACCAGCCTTACACCTTACCGTACGCCGTAGCCTACTCCTGGTCCATACGCTGGCAGTTACGCGTACGTCAGCACGTAGCCTGACCCGCCCACGTTTCCGTACCCTCACCTGTGCCCTAAGCCTTGCCGTTCCCTAACCCTAACCCTAACCCGGAACGGAAAACCAACACAAGCCCTAAACCTTTCCCTACTCCGTAGCCTACTCCTCGCCCGTACGCTCGCACTAACCCGTGCGTCAGCATTTAGTTTGACACTCCCACGTATCCGTACCCTCATCTGGGCCCTAAGCCTTGCCGTTCCCTAACACTAACCGTAGCCCGGTACGGAAACCCACCACCAGCCCTACACCTTACCCTACGCCGTAGCCTACTCCTGGCCCGAACGCTGGCACTGACACGTGCGTCAGCACGTAGCCTGACCCTCCCACTTTTCCATACCCTTAACTTTGCCCTAAGCCTTGCCGTTCCCTAACCCTAACCCTAGCCCGGAACGTAAACCCACCACCAGCCCTACACCTTACCCTAAGCTGTAGCCTACACCTAGCCCGTATGCGGGCACTGACGCGTGCGTCAGCACGTAGCCTGACCCTCCCACGTTTCCGTACCCTCACCTGTGCCCTAAGCCTTGCCGTTCTCTAACCCTAACCCTAGCCCGATACGGAAAGCCACCACCAGCCCTAAAACTTAGCCACAAGCCTTAGCCTACTCCTGGCCTGTACGCTGGAACTGACCCGTGCGTCAGCACGTAGCCTGACCCTCCCACGTTTCCGTACCCTCACCTGTGCCCTAAGCCTTGCCGTTCCCTAACACTAACCCTAGCCCGGAACGGAAATCCACCACCAGCCCTACACCTTAGCCTATGCCGTAGCCTACTCCTTGCCTGTACCCTGGCACTGACCCGTGCGTCAGCACGTAGCCTGACCCTCCCACGTTTCTGTACCCTCACCTGTGCCCTAAGGCTTGCCGTTCCCTAACCCTAAACTTAACCCGGAACGGAAACCCACCACCATCCCTAAACCTTTCCCTACTGGGTAGCCTACTCCTCGCCCGTACGCTCACACTGACCCGTGCGTCAGCATGGAGTTTGACCATCCCACGTTTCCGTACCCTCACCTGGGCCCTAAGCCTTGCCATTCCCTAACACTAACCCTAGCCCTGAACGGAAACCCACCACCAGCCCTACACCTTACCCTATGCCGTAGCCTACACCTGGCCCATACGCGGGCACTGACCTGTGCTTCAGCACGTAGCCTGACCCTCCCACGTTTGCGGACCCTCACCTGTGCCCTAAGCCTTGCCTTTCCCTAACCCTAACCCTAGCCCGGAACGGAAACCGACCACCAGCCCTACACCTTACCCAACGCCGTAGCCTATTCCTGGCTCGTACGCCGGCACTCACCGTTTCATCAGCACATAGCGTGACCCTCCCACGTTTCCGTAACCTCACCTGCGCCCTAAGCCTTGCCATTCCCTAACCCTAACCCTAGTACTGAACAGAAACACACCATAAGCCCTACACCTAACCCCCAAGCCGTAGCCTACTCCTGGCCCATACACTGGCACTGACCCGTGCGTCAGCACATAGCCTGACACTCCCACGTTTCCGTACACTCACATGTGCCCTAAGACTTGCTGTTCCCTAACACTAGCCCTAGCCTGGAAAGGAAACACACCATCAGACCTACACCTAACCACCAAGCCGTAGCCTACTCCTGGCTGGTACGCTGGCACTGACCCATGTGTCAGCACGTAGCCTGACCCTCCCACGTGTTCGTACCCTCACCTGTGCCCTAAGCCTTGCCGTTCCCTAACCCTAACCCTAGCACGGAACGGAAACCCACCACTAGCCCTAAACCTTTCCCTACGCCGTAGCCTACACCTGGCCCGTACGCTGGCACTGAACCATGCGTCAGCACGTAGTCTGACCCTCCCACGTTTCCGTACCCTCACCTGGGCCCTAAGCCTTGCCGTTTCCTAACCCTAACCCTAGCCCATGAACGGAAACCCACCACCAGCCCTACACCTTAATCCCAATCCGTAGCCTACACGTGGTCCATACGCTGGCACTGACCTGTGAGTCAGCACATAGCCTGACCTTCCCACGTTACCGTAACGTCACCTGTGCCGTAAGCCTTGCCCTTCCCTTACCCTAACCCTAGTACGGGACGGAAACACACCACAAGCCCTACACCTAACCCACAAAACATAGCATACTCCTGGCCCGTACGCTGGCACTGAACCGTGCGTCAGCACGTAGCCTGACCCTCCCAGGTTTCCATACCCTCACCTATGCCCTAAGCCTTCCTGTTCCATAACACTAACCCTAGCCCGGAACGGAAACCCACCACCAGCCCTAAACCGAACCCCCAAGCAGTAGCCTACTCCTGGCCGGTTCGCTGGCACTGACACGTTCGTCAGCACGTAGCCTGACCCTCCCACGTTTCCATGCCCTCACCTGGGCCCTAAGCCTTGCCTTTCCCTAACCCTAACCCAAGCCCAGAACGGAAACGCTCTACCAGCCCTACACCTTGCCCTACGCCGTAGCCTACTCCTGGCACGTATGCTGGCACAGACCCGTGCGTCAGCACGAAGACTGACCCTCCCACGTTTCCGTACCCTCACCTCTGCCCTAAGCCTTGCCGTACTGTAACCCTAACCCTAGCCCGGAATGGAAACCCACCACCAGCCCTACATCTTACCCCCAAGCCGTAGCGTACTCC
The DNA here is from genome assembly GCF_964341445.2 of Mesoplodon mirus. Classification (NCBI taxonomy): domain Eukaryota; kingdom Metazoa; phylum Chordata; class Mammalia; order Artiodactyla; family Ziphiidae; genus Mesoplodon; species Mesoplodon mirus. Next base: position 940,326 of record NW_028295749.1, on the reverse strand, counting down.
TGGCCCATATGCTGGCACTGACCCGTGCGTCAGCACGTAGCGTGACCCTCCCACGTTTCCGTACCCTCACCTGTGCCCTAAGCCTTGCCGTTCCCTAACCCTAACCCTAGCCCGGAACGGATACCCACCACTAGCCCTACACCTTACCCTCTGCTGTAGCCTACATATGGCCCGTATGCGGGCACTGACCCGTGCGTCATCACGTAGCCTGACCCTCCCACGTTTCCGTACCCTCACCTGTGCCCTAAGCCTTCCCGTTCCCTAACCCTAACCCTAGCCCGGAACGGAAAGCCACCACCAGCCCTAAAACTTACCCACAAGCCGTAGCCTACTCCTGGCCCGTACGCTGGCACTGACCCGTGCGTCAGCACGTAGCCTGACCCTCCCACTTTTCCGTACCATCACCTGTGCCCTAAGCCTTGCCGTTCCCTAACCCTAACCCTAGCCCGGAACGGAAACCCACCACCTGCCCTACACCATACGCTACACCGTAGCCTACTCCTGGCTCGTACGCTGGCACTGACCCATGCGTCAGCATGTAGCCTGACCCTCTCACGTTTCCATACCCTCACATGTGCCCTAAGCCTTGACGTTCCCTATCCCTAACCCTAGCCCGGAACGCAAACCCACCACCAGCCCTACACCTTTCCCTACGCCGTAGCCTACTCCTGGCCCGTACGCTGGCACTGACCCGTGCGTCATCACGTAGCCTGACCCTCCAACTTTTCCGTACCCTCACCTGTGCCCTAAGCCTTGCCGTTCCCTTACCCTAACCCTAGCCCGGAACGGAAACGCACCACCCGCCCTACACCTTACCCTAAGCCGTAGCCTACTCCTTGCCCGTACCCTGGCACTGACCCGTGCTTCAGCACGTAGCCATACCCTCCGACGTTTCCATACCCTCACATGTGCCCTAAGCCTTGCCATTCCCTAACCGTAACCGTAGCCCGGAACGAAAACCCACCACCAGCCCTAAACCTTACACTACGCCGTAGCCTACTCCTGGCCCGTACGCTGGCACTGACCCGTGCGTCAGCACGTAGCCTGACCCTCCCACGTTTCCGTACCCTCACCTGTGCCCTAAGCCTTGCCGTTCCCTAACCCTAACCCTAACCCGGAACGGAAACCCACCACCATCCCTAAACCTTTCCCTACTGGGTAGCCTACTCCTCGCCCGTACGCTGGCACTGACCCGTGCGTCAGCATGTAGTTTGACCCTCCCACGTTTCCGTACCCTCACGTGGGCCCTAAGCCTTGCCATTCCCTAACACTAACCTTAGCCCGGAAGGGAAACCCACCACCAGCCCTACACCTTACCCTATGCCGTAGCCTACACCAGGCCCATACGCGGGCACTGACCTGTGCTTCTGCACGTAGCCTGGCCCTCCCACGTTTGCGGACCCTCACCTGTGCCCTAAGACTTGCCGTTCCCTAACCCTAAACCTAGCCCGGAACGGACACCCACCACCAGCCGTACACATTTCCCTACGCCGTAGCCTATTCCTGGCTCGTACGCAGGCACTGACACTTTCATCAGCACTTAGCCTGACCCTCCCACGTTTCTGTACCCTCACCTGTGCCCTAAGCCTCGCCGTTCACTAACCCTAACCCTAGACCAGAACGGAAAAGCACCACCAGCCCTACAACTTACCCCCAAGCCGTAGCCTACTCCTGGCCGGTACGCTGGCACTGACACGTGCGTCAGCATGTAGCCTGACCCTCACACGTTTCCGTAACCTCAACTGTGCCCTAAGCCTTGCCGTTTCCTAACCCTAACCCTAGCCGGGAACGGAAACCCACCATCAGCCCTACACTTTACCCTACACCGTAGCCTACTCCTGGCCCGTACGCTGGCACTGACCCGTGTGTCAGCACGTAGCGTGACCCTCCCACGTTTCCGTAACCTCTCCTTAACACTAAGCCTTGCCGTTCCGTAACCCTAACCCTAGCCCGGAACGGAAACCCACCACCAGCCCTACACCTTACCCCCAAGCCGTAGCCTACTCCTGGTCCATACGCTGGCACTGACCTGTGCGTCAGCACGTAGCCTGAACTTCCCACATTACCGTAACCTCACCTGTGCCCTAAGCCTTGCCGTTCCCTAACTCTAACCCTAGTATGGAACGGAAACACACCACCAGCCCTGCAACTAACCCCCAAGCCATAGCCTACTCGTGGCCCGTACGCTGGTACTGAACTGTGCGTCAGCACGTAGCCTGACCCTCCCACATTTCCGTACCCTCACCTGTGCCCTAAGCCTTGCTGTTCCCTAACACTAACCTTAGCCTGGAACGGAAACACACCACCAACCCTACACCTAACCACCAAGCCGTAGCCTACTCCTGGCCGGTACGCTGGCACTGACACGTGCATCAGCATGTAGCCTGAACCTCCCACGTTTCCGTAACCTCACCTGTGCCCTACGCTTTGCCATTCCCTAACCCTAACTGTAGCCCGAAAGGGAAACAGCCCTACACATTACCCTACGCCGTAGCCTATTCCTGGCCGGTACGCTGGCACTGACACGTGCATCAGCATGAAGCCTGACCCTCCCACGTTTCCGTACCCTCACCTGTGCCCTAAGCCTTGCCGTTCACTAACCATAACCCAAGCCGGAACGGAATCCCACCACCAGCCCTACACATTACCGTATGCCGTAGCCTATTCCTGGCCCGTACGCTGGCACTGACAAATGCGTCAGCATGTAGCCTGACCCTCACACGTTTCCGTACCCTCACCTGTGCCCTAAGCCTTGCCGTTCCCTAACCCTAACACTAGCCCGGAATGAAAACCCACCACAAGCCCTACACATTACCATACGCCATAGCCTACTCCTGGCCCGTACGCTGGCACTGACCCGTGAGTCAGCACGTAGCCTGACCCTCCCACGTTTCCGTACCCTCACCTGTGCCCTAAGCCTTGCCGTTCCCTCACCCTAACCCTAGCCAGGAACGGAAACCCACCAGCAGCCCTAAACCTTACCCTACGCCGGAGCCTACTCCTGGCCCGTATGATGGCACTGACCCATGCGTCAGCACGTAGCCTGACCCTCACACGTTTCCGTACCCTCACCTGTGCCCTAAGCATTGCCGTTCCCTAACCCTAACCCTAGTCCGGAACGGAAACCCACCACCAGCCCTACACCTTTCCCTACGCCGTAGCCTATTCCTGACCCATACGCAGGCACTGACCCTTTCATCAGCACGTAGCCTGACCCTCCCACGTTTCCGTACCCTCACCTGTGCCCTAAGCCTTGCCGTTCCCTAACCCTAACCCTAGCCCGGAACGGAAACCCAACACCAGCCCTAAACCTTACCCCCAAGCCGTAGCCTACTCCTGGTCCATACGCTGGCACTGACATGTGCGTCAGCACGTAGCCTGAACTTCCCACATTACTGTACCCTCACCTGTGCCCTAAGCCTTGCCGTTCCCTAACCCTAACCCTAGTACGGAACAGAAACACACCACAAGCCCTACAACTAACCCCCAAGCCATAGCCCAATGCCGGCCCGTACGCTGGCACTGACCCGTGCGTCAGCACGTAGCCTGCCCCTCCCAAGTGTCCGTACCCTCACCTGTGCCCTAAGCCTTGCCGTTCCCTATCCCTAACCCTAGCCCGGCACAGAAACCCACCACCAGCCCTACACTTTACCCTACGCCGTAGCCTACTCCTGGCCCGAACGCTGGCACTGACCCGTGCGTCAGAACGTAGCCTGACCCTCCCACGTTTCCGTACCCTCACCTGTGCCCTAAGACTTTCTGTTCCCTAACCATAACCCTAGACCGGAACGGAAACCCACCACCAGCCCTAAACCTTACCCACAAGCCGTAGCCTACACCTGGCCCGTACACTGGCACTGACCCGTGCGACAGCATGTAGCCTGACCCTCCCACTTTCCTGTACCCTTACCTGAGCCCTAAGACTTGCCGTTCCCTAACCCTAACCCTAGACCGGAACGGAATCCCACCACCAGCCCTACACCTTACCATATGCCGTAGCCTACTCCTGGCCGGTACGCTGCCACTGAGCCGTGCATCAGCACGTAGCCTGACCCTCCCAAGTTGCTGTACCCTCAGCTGTGCCCTAAGCCTTGCCGTTCCCTAACCCTAACCCTAGCCCGGAAAGGAAACCCACCACCAGCCCTACAACTTACCCCCAAGCCGTAGCCTACTCCTGGCCCGTACGCTGGCACTGACCCGTGCGTCAGCACGTAGCCTGACCCTCCCACTTTTCCGTACCCTCACCTGTGCCCTAAGCCTTGCTGTTCCCTAACACTAACCCTAGCCTGGAATGGAAACCCACCACCAGCTCTACACCTAACCACCAAACCGTAGCCTACTCCTGGCCGGTACGCTGGCACTGACACGTGCGTCATCACGTAGCCTGAACCTCCCTCGTTTCCGTACCCTCACGTGTGCCCTAAGCTTTGCCGTTCCCTAACCCTAACTGTAGCCCGGAACGGAAACCCACCAACAGCCCTACACCTTACCCACAACTGTAGCCTACTCCTGGTCCATACGCTGGCACTGACCCGTGCGTCAGAACGTATCCTGACCCTGCCACGTTGCTGTACCCTCACCTGTGCCCTAAACCTTGCCATTCCCTAACCCTAACCCTAGCCCGGAACGGAAACCCACCACAAGCCCTACAACTTACCCCCAAGCCATAGCCTACTCGTGGTCCATACGCTGGCACTGACCTGTGCGTCAGCATGTAGCCTGACCTTCCCACGTTACCATAACGTCACCTGTGCCCTAAGCCTTGCCGTTCCCTAACCCTAACCCTAGTATGGGACAGAAACACACCACAAGCCCTACACCTAACCCACAAGCCATAGCCTACTACTGGCCCGTACGCTGGCAATGACCCATGCGTCAGCACGTAGCCTGACCCTCCCACGTTTCCGTACCCTCACCTATGCCCTAAGCCTTGCTCTTCCCTATCACTAACCCTAGCCCGGAAGGGAAACCCACCACCAGCCCTACACTAACCCCCAAGGCGTAGCCTACTCCTGGCCGGTATGATGGCACTGACCCGTGCGTCAGCACGTAGCCTGACCCTCCCACGTTTGCGGACACTCACCTGTGCCCTAAGACTTGCCTTTCCCTAACACTAACCCTAGCCCTGAACGGAATCCCACCACCATCCCTACACCTTTCCCTACGCCGTAGCCTATTCCTGGCTCGTACGCAGGCACTGACACTTTCATCAGCATGTAGCCTGACAATCCCACGTTTCTGTACCCTCACCTGTGCCCTAAGCCTTGCCGTTCACTAACCCTAACCCTAGCCCGGAACGGAAACCCACCACCAGCCCTACACCTTACCCCCATGCCGTAGCCTACTCCTCGCCCGTACGCTCGCACTAACACGTGCGTCAGCATTTAGTTTGGCACTCCCACGTTTCCGTACCCTCACCTGGGCCCTAAGCTTTGCCGTTCCCTAACACTAACCGTAGCCCGGAACGGAAACCCACCACCAGCCCTACACCTTACCCAACGCCGTAGCCTACTCCTGGCCCGAACGCTGGCACTGACATGTGCGTCAGCACGTAGCCTGACCCTCCCACTTTTCCGTACCCTCAACTGTGCCCTAAGCCTTGCCGTTCCCTAACCCTAACCCTAGCCCGGAACGGAAACCCACCACCAGCCCTACACCTTACTCTACGCCCTAGCCTACTCCTGGCCCGTACTCTGGCACTGACCCGTGCGTCATCACATAGCCTGATCTTCCCACATTTCCGTACCCTCACCTGCGCCCTAAGCCTTGCAGTTCCCTAACCCTAATCCTAGCCTTGAATGGAAACCCACCATCAGCCCTACACCTTATCGTATGCCGTAGCCTAGTCCTGGACCGTACGCTGGCACAGACCCGTGCGTCAGCATGTAGCCTGACCCACCCACGTTTCCGTACCCTCACCTGGGCCCTAAGCCTTGCCGTTCCCTAACCCTAACCCTAGCCCGGAACGGAAACCCACCACAAGCCCTACAGCTTACCATACGCCGTAGCGTTCTCCTGGCCCTTACGCTGGCACTGACCCGTGAGTCTGCACGTAGCCTCACCCTCCCACGTTTCCATAACCTCAACTGTGCCCTAAGCCTTGCCGTTCCCTCACCCTAACCCTAGCCAGGAACGGAAAACCACCAGCAGCCCTACACCTAACCCTACACCGTAGCCTACTCCTGGCCCGTACACTGGCACTGACCCGTGCGTCAGCACGTAGCCTGACCCTCCCACGTTTCCGTACCCTCACCTGGGCCCTAAGCCTTGCCGTTCCCACACCCTAACCCTAGCCTGGAACAGAAACCCACCACCAGCCCTAAACCTTTCCCTACTGGGTAGCCTACTCCTCGCCCGTACGCTCGCACTGACCCATGCGTCAGTATATAGTTTGACCCTCTCACGTTTCCGTACCCTCACCTGTGCCCTAAGACTTGCCGTTCCCTAACCGTAACCCTAGCCCGGAACGGAAACCCACCACCAGCCCTAAAACTTACCCACAAGCCGTAGCCTACTCCTGGCCCGTACGCTGGCACTGACCCGTGTGTCAGCACGTAGCGTGACCATCCCACTTTTCTGTACCATCACCTGTGCCCTAAGCATTGCCGTTCCCTCACCCTCACCATAGCCAGGAATAGAAACCCACCAGCAGCCCTACACCTTACCCTACGCCGTAGCCTACTCCTGGCACGTACGCTGGCACTGACACATGCGTCAGCATGTAGCCTGAACCTCCCACGTTTCCGTACCCTCACCTGTGCCCTAAGCCTTGCTGTTCCCTAACACTAACCCTAGCCTGGAATGGAAACCCACCACCAGCCCTACACCTAACCACCAAACCGTAGCCTACTCCTGCCCGGTACGCTGGCACTGACACGTGCGTCATCACGTAGCCTGAACCTCCCACGTTTCCGTACCCTCACATGTGCCCTAAGCTTTGCCGTTCCGTAACCCTAACTGTAGCCCGGAACGGAAACCCACCAACAGCCCTACAACTTACCCCCAAGCTGTAGCCTACTCCTGGTCCATACGCTGGCACTGACCCGTGCGTTAGAACGTATCCTGAACCTGCCACGTTGCTGTACCCTCACCTGTGCCCTAAACCTTGCCATACCCTAACCCTAACCCTAGCCCGGAACGGAAACCCACCACCAGCCCTAAACCTTACCCTACGCTGTAGCCTACTCCTGGCCCGTACCCTGGCACTGACCCGTGCGTCATCACATAGCCTGATCTTCCCACATTTCCGTACCCTCACCTGCGCCCTAAGCCTTGCAGTTCCCTAACCCTAACCCTAGCCTTGAATGGAAACCCACCATCAGCCCTACACCTTATCGTATGCCGTAGCCTAGTCCTGGACCGTACGCTGGCACAGACCCGTGCGTCAGCATGTAGCCTGACCCTCCCACGTTTCCGTACCCTCACCTGGGCCCTAAGCCTTGCCGTTCACTAACCCTAACCCTAGCCCGGAACGGAAACCCACCACAAGCCCTACACCTTACCATACGCCGAAGCGTTCTCCTGGCCCATACGCTGGCACTGACCCGTGAGTCTGCACGTAGCCTCACCCTCCCACGTTTCCATAACCTCAACTGTGCCCTAAGCCTTGCCGTTCCCTCACCCTAACCCTAGCCAGGAACGGAAACCCACCAGCAGCCCTACACCTAACCCTACGCCGTAGCCTACTCCTGGCCCGTACACTGGCACTGACCCGTGCGTCAGCACGTAGCCTGACCCTCCCACGTTTCCGTACCCTCACCTGGGCCCTAAGCCTTGCCGTTCCCTCACCCTAAACCTAGCCTGGAACAGAAACCCAACACCAGCCCTAAATCTAATGCCCAAACCATAGCTTACTCCTGCACCGTACGCTGGCACTGACCCGTGCGTCACCATGTAGCCTGACCCTCGCACGTTTCCGTACCCTCACCTGTGCCCTAAGCCTTGCCGTTCCCTAACCATAACCCTAGCCTTGAATGGAAACCCGCCACCAGCCCTACATCTAACCCCCAAGCCGTAGCCTACTCCTGGCTGGTACGCTGGCACTGACACGTGCGTCAGCACGTACCCTGACCCTCCCACGTTTCCGTACCCTCACCTGTGCCCTAAGATTTGCCGTTCCCTAACCCTAACCCTAGCCTGGAACAGAATCCAACCACCAGCCCTACACTTTACCCTACGCCGTAGCATATTCCTGGCCCATACGCTGGCACTGATCCTTGCGTCAGCACGTAGCCTGACCCTCCCACGTTTCCGTACCCTCACCTGTGCCCTAAGCCTTGACGTTCGCTAACCCTAACCCTAGCCTGGAACAGAAACCCACCACCAGCCCTACACCTTACCACCACGCCGTAGCCTACTCCTGGCCCATATGCTGGCACTGACCCGTGCGTCAGCACATAGCCTGACCCTCCCACGTTTCCGTAACCTCACCTGTGCCCTAAGCCTTGCCGTTCCCTAACCCTAACCCTAGCCCGAAACGGAAACCCACCACCAGCCCTGCACCTTACCCTATGACGTAGCCTATACCTGGCCCGTACGCGGGTAATAGCCTGTGCTTCAGCACGTAGCCTGACACTACCATGTTACCGTACCCTCAGCTGTGCTCTAAGCCTTGCCGTTCCCTTACCCTAACCCTAGCCCGGAACGGAAACCCACCACCAGCCCTAAAACTTACCCACAAGCCGTAGCCTACTCCTGGCCCGTACGCTGGCACTGACCCGTGCGTCAGCACGTAGCCTGACCCGCCCACGTTTCCGTACCCTCACCTGTGCCCTAAGCCTTACCGTTCCCTAACCCTAACCCTAGCCCGGAACGGAAAACCAACACAAGCCCTAAACCTTTCCCTACTCCGTAGCCTACTCCTCGCCCGTACACTCGCACTAACCCGTGCGTCAGCATTTAGCTTGACACTCCCACGTTTCCGTACCCTCACCTGGGCCCTAAGCCTTGCCGTTCCCTAACACTAACCGTAGCCCGGAACGGAAACCCACCACCAGCCCTACACCTTACCCTACGGCGTAGCCTACTCCTGACCCGAACGCTGGCACTGACACGTGCGTCAGCACGTAGCCTGACCCTCCCACTTTTCCGTACCCTCAAATGTGCCCTAAGCCTTGCCGTTCCCTAACCCTAACCCTAGCCCGGAACGGAATCCCACCACCAGCCCTACACCATACCCTACGCCGTAGCCTACTCCTGGCCCGTACTCTGGCACTGACCCGTGCGTCAGCACATAGCCTGATCTTCCAACATTTCCGTACCCTCACCTGCGCCCTAAGCCTTGCCGTTCCCTCACCCTAACCCTAGCCTTGAATGGAAACCCACCACCAGCCCTACAACTTATCGTATGCCGTAGCCTAGTCCTGTCCCGTACGCTGGCACAGACCCGTGCGTCAGCATGTAGCCTGATCCTCCCACGTTTCCGTACCCTCACCTGGGCCCTAAGCCTTGCCGTTCCCTAACCCTAACCCTAGACCGGAATGGAAACCCACCACAAACCCTACACCTTACCATACGCCGTAGCGTTCTCCTGGCCCGTACGCTGGCACTGACCCGTGAGTCTGCACGTAGCCTCACCCTCCCACGATTCCATAACCTCAACTGTGCCCTAAGCCTTGCCGTTCCCTCACCCTAACCCTAGCCAGGAACGGAAACCCACCAGCAGCCCTACACCTAACCCTACGCCGTAGCCTACTCCTGGCCCGTACACTGGCACTGACCCGTGCTTCAGCACGTAGCCTGACCCTCCCACGTTTCCGTACCCTCACCTGGGCCCTAAGCCTTGCCGTTCCCTCACCCTAACCCTAGCCCGGAACAGAAACCCACCACCAGCCCTAATCCTTTCCCTACTGGGTAGCCTACTCCTCGCCCGTACGCTCGCACTGACCCATGCGTCAGTATGTAGTTTGACCCTCTCACGTTTCCGTACCCTCACCTGGGCCCTAAGCCTTGCCGTTCCCTAACACTAACCCTAGCCCGGAACGGAAACCCACCACCAGCCCTACACCTTACCGTACGCCGTAGCCTAATCCTTGCCCGAACGCTGGCATTGACCCATGCGTCAGCACGTAGCCTGACCCTCCCACGTTTCCGTACCCTCACCTATGCCCTAAGCCTTGCAGTTCCCTAACACTAACCCTAGCCCGGAACGGAAACCCACCACCAGCCCTACACCATACCTTATGCCGTCACCTACTCCTGGCGCGTACACTGGCACTGACACGTGCGTCAGCACGTAGCCTCACCTTCCCACATTTCCGTACCCTCACCTGTGCCCTATGGCTTGCCGTTCCCTAACCCTAACCCTAGTACGGAAAGGAAACCCACCACCAGCCCTACACCTAACGCCCAAACCATAGCCTACTCCTGGCCCGTACGCTGGCACTGACCCATGCGTCAGCACGTAGCCTGACCCTCCCACGTTTCCGTAACCTCAACTGTGCCCTAAGCCTTGCCGTTCCCTAACCCTAACCCTAGCCCGGAACAGAAAACCACCACCAGCCATACACCTTTCTCTACGACGTAGCCTACTCCTGGCCCGTACGCTGGCACTGACCCGTGCATCAGCACGTAGCCTGAACCTCCAACTTTTCTGTACCCTCACCTGTGCCCTAAGCCTTGATGTTCCCTAACACTAACCCTAGCTCGTAACGGAAACCCACTACCAGCCCTACACCTTACCCTACGCCGTAGCCTACTCCTTGCCCATACACTGGCACTGACCCGTGCGTCAGCACGTAGCCTGACCCTCCCACGTTTCCGTACCCTCACCTGTGCCCTAAGCCTTGCCCTTCCCTAACCCTAAACGTAGCCCGGAATGAAAAACCACCACCAGCCCTACACCTTATCCGCAAGCCTAGCCTACTCCTGGCCTATATGCTAGCACTGACCCGTGTGTCAGCACGTAGCCTGACCCTCCCACGTTTCCGTAAACTCAGCTGTGCCTAAGCCTTGCCGTTCCCTAACCTTAACCCTAGCCCGGAACGGAAACCCACCACCAGCCCTATACCTTACCCTATGCCGTAGCCTACACCTGGCCCGTACACGGGCACTGACCTGTGCTAAGCACGTAGCCTGATCCTCCCATGTTACCGTACCCTCACCTGTGCCCTAAGAATTGCCGTTCCCTAACCCTAACCCTAGCCCGGAACGGAAACCCGCCACCAGCCCTAAAACTTACCCACAAGCCGTAGCCTACTCCTGGCCCGGACGCTGGCACTGACCCGTGTGTCAGCACGTAGCCTGACCCTCCCACGTTTCTGTACCATCACCTGTGCCCTAAGCCTTGCCGTTCCCTCACCCTCACCATAGCCAGGAATAGAAACCCACCAGCAGCCCTACACCTTACCCTACGCCGTAGCCTACTCCTGGCACGTACGCTGGCACTGACACATGCGTCAGCATGTAGCCTGAACCTCCCACGTTTCCGTACCCTCACCTGTGCCCTAAGCCTTGCTGTTCACTAACACTAACCCTAGCCTGGAATGGAAACCCACCACCAGCCCTACCCCTAACCACCAAACCGTAGCCTACTCCTGGCCGGTACGCTGGCACTGACACGTGCGTCATCACGTAGCCTGAACCTCCCACGTTTCCGTACCCTCACATGTGCCCTAAGCTTTGCCGTTCCCTAACCCTAACTGTAGCCCGGAACGGAAACCCACCAACAGCCCTACACCTTACCCCCAAGCTGTAGCCTACACCTGGTCCATACGCTGGCACTGACCGGTGCGTCAGAACGTATCCTGAACCTGCCACTTTGCTGTACCCTCACCTGTGCCCTAAACCTTGCCATTCAATAACCCTAACCGTAGCCTGGAACGGAAACCCACCACCAGCCCTAAACCTTACCCTACGCTGTAGCCTACTCCTGGCCCGTACGCTGGCACTGACCCGCGCATCAGCACGTAGCCTGAACCTCCCACGTTTCCGTACCCTCACCTGGGCCCTAAGCATTGCCGTTCCCTAACACTAACCCTAGCCCGGAAAGGAAACCCACCACCAGCCCTAAACCTTACCCTACGCCGTAGCCTACTCCTGGCCCGAACTCTGGCACTGACCCGTGCGTCAGCACGTAGCCTGACCCTCCCACGTTTCCGTACCCTCACCTGTGCCCTAAGCCTTGCCGTTCCCTAACCCTAACCCTAGACCGCAACGGAAACCCACCACCAGCCCTACACCTTACCCTACGCCCTCGCCTACTCCTGGCCCGTACACTGGCACTGACATGTGCGTCAGCACTTAGCCTGACCTTACCACATTTCCGTACCCTCACCTGTGACCTAAGGCTTGTTGTTCCCTAACCCTAACCCTATTACGGATAGGAAACACACCACCAGCCCTAAATCTAACGCCCAAACCATAGCCTACTCCTGCACCGTACGCTGGCACTGACCCGTGCGTCACCATGTAGCCTGACCCTCGCACGTTTCCGTACCCTCACCTGTGCCCTAAGCCTTGCCGTTCCCCAACCATAACCCTAGCCTTGAATGGAAACCCGCCACCAGCCCTACATCTAAACCCCAAGCCGTAGCCTAATCCTGGCCGGTATGCTGGCACTGACACGTGCGTCAGCACGTACCGTGACCCTCCCACGTTTCCGTACCCTCACCTGTGCCCTAAGCTTTGCCGTTCCCTAACCCTAACCCTAGCCCGGAACAGAATCCAACCACCAGCCCTACACTTTACCCTACGCCGTAGCATATTCCTGGCCCATACGCTGGCACTGATCCTTGCGTCAGCACGTAGCCTGACCCTCCCAAGTTTCCGTACCCTCACCTGTGCCCTAAGCCTTGACGTTCGCTAACCCTAACCCTAGCCTGGAACAGAAACCCACCACCAGCCCTACACCTTACCACCATGCCGTAGCCTACTCCTGGCCCATATGCTGGCACTGACCCGTGCGTCAGCACATAGCCTGACCCTCCCACGTTTCCGTAACCTCACCTGTGCCCTAAGCCTTGCCGTTCCCTAACCCTAACCCTAGCCCGGAACGGAAACCCACAACCAGCCCTACACCTTACCCTATGACGTAGCCTATACCTGGCCCGTACGCGGGTAATAGCCTGTGCTTCAGCACGTAGCCTGACACTACCATGTTACCGTACCCTCAGCTGTGCTCTAAGCCTTGCCGTTCCCTTACCCTAACCCTAGCCCGGAACGGAAACCCACCACCAGCCCTAAAACTTACCCACAAGCCGTAGCCTACTCCTGGCCCGTACGCTGGCACTGACCCGTGCGTCAGCACGTAGCCTGACCCTCCCACGTTTCCGTACCATCACCTGTGCCCTAAGCCTTGCCGTTCCCTAACCCTAACCCTAGCCCGGAACGGAAACCCACCACCAGCACTAAACCTTACCCTACGCCGTAGCCTACCCCTGGCCCGTATGCTGGCACTGAACCGTGTGTCAGCACGTAGCCTGACCCTCCCACGTTTCCGTAACCTCACATGTGCCCTAAGCCTTGCCGTTCCCTAACCCTAACCCTAGCCCGGAACGAAAACCCACCACCAGCCCTACACTCTATCCTACGCCGTAGCCTATCCCTGGCCCGTACGCTGGCACTGATCCGTGCGTCAGCACGTAGCCTGACCCTCCAACGTTTCCGTACCCTCACCTGTGCCCTAAGCATTGACATTGGCTAACCCTAACCCTAGCCCTGAACAAAAACCCACCACCAGCCCTACACCTTACCACCACGCCGTAGCCTACTCCTGGCCCATATGCTGGCACTGACCCATGCGTCAGCACATAGCCTGACCCTCCCACGTTTCTATAACCTCACCTGTGCCCTAAGCCTTGCCGTTCCCTCACCCTCACCATAGCCAGGAATAGAAACCCACCAGCAGCCCTACACCTTACCCTACGCCGTAGCCTACTCCTGGCACGTACGCTGGCACTGACACATGCGTCAGCATGTAGCCTGAACCTCCCACGTTTCCGTACCCTCACCTGTGCCCTAAGCCTTGCTGTTCCCTAACACTAACCCTAGCCTGGAATGGAAACCCACCACCAGCCCTTCCCCTAACCACCAAACCGTAGCCTACTCCTGCCCGGTACGCTGGCACTGACACGTGCGTCATCACGTAGCCTGAACCTCCCACGTTTCCGTACCCTCACATGTGCCCTAAGCTTTGCCGTTCCGTAACCCTAACTGTAGCCCGGAACGGAAACCCACCAACAGCCCTACACCTTACCCCCAAGCTGTAGCCTACACCTGGTCCATACGCTGGCACTGACCCGTGCGTCAGAACGTATCCTGAACCTGCCACGTTGCTGTACCCTCACATGTGCCCTAAACCTTGCCATTCCCTAACCCTAACCCTAGCCCGGAAAGGAAACCCACCACCAGCCCTACACCTTACCCTACGCCATAGCCTACTCCTGGCCCGAACTCTGGCACTGACCCGTGCGTCAGCACGTAGCCTGACCGGCCCACATTTCCGTACCCTCACCTGTGCCCTAAGCCTTGCCGTTCCCTAACCCTAACCCTAGCCCGGAACGGAAACCCACCACCAGCCCTAAACCTTACCCTACGCTGTAGCCTACTCCTGGCCCGTACGCTGGCACTGACCCGTGCGTCAGCACGTAGCCTGAACCTCCCACGTTTCCGTACCCTCACCTGGGCCCTAAGCATTGCCGTTCCCTAACACTAACCCTAGCCCGGAAAGGAAACCCACCACCAGCCCTACACCTTACCCTACGCCGTAGCCTACTCCTGGCCCGAACTCTGGCACTGACCCGTGCGTCAGCACGTAGCCTGACCCTCCCATGTTTCCGTACCCTCAGCTGTGCCCTAAGCCTTGCCGTTCCCTAACCCTAACCCTAGACCGCAACGGAAACCCACCACCAGCCCTACACCTTACCCTACGCCCTCGCCTACTCCTGGCCCGTACACTGGCACTGACATGTGTGTCAGCACTTAGCCTGACCTTACCACATTTCCGTACCTTCACCTGTGACCTAAGGCTTGCCGTTCCCTAACCCTAACCCTAGTACGGAACGGAAACCCACCACCAGCCCTAAATCTAACGCCCAAACCATAGCCTACTCCTGCACCGTACGCTGGCACTGACCCGTGCGTCACCATGTAGCCTGAACCTCGCACGTTTCTGTACCCTCACCTGTGCCCTAAGCCTTGCCGTTCCCCAACCATAACCCTAGCCTTGAATGGAAACCCGCCACCAGCCCTACATCTAAACCCCAAGCCGTAGCCTACTCCTGGCCGGTACGCTGGCACTGACACGTGCGTCAGCACGTACCCTGACCCTCCCACGTTTCCGTACCCTCACCTGTGCCCTAAGCTTTGCCGTTCCCTAACCCTAACCCTAGCCCGGAACAGAATCCAACCACCAGCCCTACACTTTACCCTACGCCGTAGCATATTCCTGGCCCATACGCTGGCACTGATCCTTGCGTCAGCACGTAGCCTGACCCTCCCAAGTTTCTGTACCCTCACCTGTGCCCTAAGCCTTGACGTTCGCTAACCCTAACCCTAGCCTGGAACAGAAACCCACCACCAGCCCTACACCTTACCACCACGCCGTAGCCTACTCCTGGCCCATATGCTGGCACTGACCCGTGTGTCAGCACATACCCTGACCCTCCCACGTTTCCGTAACCTCACCTGTGTCCTAAGCCTTGCCGTTCCCTAACCCTAACCCTAGCCCGGAACGGAAACCCACCACCAGCCCTACACCATACCCTATGACGTAGCCTATACCTGGCCCGTACGCGGGTAATAGCCTGTGCTTCAGCACGTAGCCTGACACTACCATGTTACCGTACCCTCAGCTGTGCTCTAAGCCTTGCCGTTCCCTTACCCTAACCCTAGCCCGGAACGGAAACCCACCACCAGCCCTAAAACTTACCCACAAGCCGTAGCCTACTCCTGGCCCGTACGCTGGCACTGACCCGTGCGTCAGCACGTAGCCTGACCCTCCCACTTTTCCGTACCATCACCTGTGCCCTAAGCCTTGCCGTTCCCTAACCCTAACCCTAGCCCGGAACGGAAACCCACCACCAGCACTAAACCTTACCCTACGCCGTAGCCTACTCCTGGCCCGTACGCTGGCACTGACACGTGCGTCAGCACGTAGCCTGACCCTCCCACGTTTCCGTACCCTCACATGTGCCCTAAGCCTTGCCGTTCCCTAACCCTAACCCTAGCCTGGAACGGAAACCCACCACCAGCGCTACACTCTATCCTACGCCGTAGCCTATACCTGGCCCGTACGCTGGCACTGATCCGTGCGTCAGCACGTAGCCTGACCCTCCAACGTTTCCGTACCCTCACCTGTGCCCTAAGCATTGACGTTTGCTAACCCTAACCCTAGCCCGGAACAAAAACCCACCACCAGCCCTACACCTTACCACCACGCCGTAGCCTACTCCTGGCCCATATGCTGGCACTGACCCATGCGTCAGCACGTAGCCTGACCCTCCCACGTTTCCGTAACCTCAACTGTGCCCTATGCCTTGCCGTTCCCTAACCCTAACCCTAGCCCGGAACGAAAACCCACCACCAGCCCTACACCTTACCCTATGCCGTAGCCTACACCTGGCCCGTACGCGGGTAATGACCCGTGCTTCAGCCCGTAGCCTAACCCTCCCATGTTACTGTACACTCACCTGTACCCTAAGCCTTGCCGTTCCCTAACCCTAACCCTAGCCCGGAACGGAAACAAACCACCAGTCCGAAAACTTACCCACAAGCTGTATCCTACTCCTGGCCCGTACGCTGGCACTGACCCGTGCGTCAGCACGTAGCCTGACCCTCCCACGTTTCCGTACCCTCACCTGTGCCCTAAGCCTTGCCGTTCCCTAACCCTAACCATAGCCCTGAACGAAAACCCAGCACCAGCCTTACACCTTACCCTACGCCGTAGCCTATTCCTGGTCCATACGCTGGCAGTGACGCGTACGTCAGCACGTAGCCTGACCCGCCCACGTTTCCGTACCCTCACCTGTGCCCTAAGCCTTGACGTTCCCTAACACTAACCCTAGCTCGTAACGGAAACCCACTACCAGCCCTACACCTTACCCTACGCCATAGCCTACTCCTTGCCCATACACTGGCACTGACCCGTGCGTCAGCACGTAGCCTGACCCTCCCACGTTTCCGTACCCTCACCTGTGCCCTAAGCCTTGCCCTTCCCTAACCCTAACCGTAGCCCGGAATGAAAACCCACCACCAGCCCTACACCTTATCCGCAAGCCGTAGCCTACTCCTGGCCTATATGCTAGCACTGACCCGTGTGTCAGCACGTAGCCTGACCCTCCCACGTTTCCGTAAACTCAGCTGTGCCCTAAGCCTTGCCATTCCCTAACCTTAACCCTAGCCCGGAACGGAAACCCACCACCAGCCCTAAACCTTACCCTATGCCGTAGCCTACACCTGGCCCGTACACGGGCACTGACCTGTGCTAAGCACGTAGCCTGACCCTCCCATGTTACCTTACCCTCACCTGTGCCCTAAGAATTGCCGTTCCCTAACCCTAACCCTAGCCCGGAACGGAAACCCACCACCAGCCCTAAAAGTTACCCACAAGCCGTAGCCTACTCCTGGCCCGTACGCTGGCACTGACCCGTGTGTCAGCACGTAGCCTGACCCTCCCACGTTTCTGTACAATCACCTGTGCCCTAAGCCTTGCCGTTCCCTCACCCGCACCATAGCCAGGAATAGAAACCCACCAGCAGCCCTACACCTTACCCTACGCCGTAGCCTACTCCTGGCACGTACGCTGGCACTGACACATGCGTCAGGATGTAGCCTGAACCTCCCACGTTTCCGTACCCTCACCTGTGCCCTAAGCCTTGCTGTTCCCTAACACTAACCCTAGCCTGGAATGGAAACCCACCACCAGCCCTACCCCTAACCACCAAACCGTAGCCTACTCCTGGCCGGTACGCTGGCACTGACACGTGCGTCATCACGTAGCCTGAACCTCCCACGTTTCCGTACCCTCACATGTGCCCTAAGCTTTGCCGTTCCCTAACCCTAACTGTAGCCCGGAACGGAAACCCACCAACAGCCCTACACCTTACCCCCAAGCTGTAGCCTACACCTGGTCCATACGCTGGCACTGACCCGTGCGTCAGAACGTATCCTGAACCTGCCACTTTGCTGTACCCTCACCTGTGCCCTAAACCTTGCCATTCACTAACCCTAACCCTAGCCCGGAACGGATACCCACCACCAGCCCTAAACCTTACCCTACGCTGTAGCCTACTCCTGGCCCGTACGCTGGCACTGACCCGCTCGTCAGCACGTAGCCTGAACCTCCCACGTTTCCGTACCCTCACCTGGGCCCTAAGCATTGCCGTTCCCTAACACTAACCCTAGCCCGGAAAGGAAACCCACCACCAGCCCTACACCTTACCCTACGCCGTAGCCTATTCCTGGCCCGAAATCTGGCACTGACCCGTGCGTCAGCACGTGGCCTGACCCTCCCACGTTTCCGTACCCTCACCTGTGCCCTAAGCCTTTCCGTTCCCTAACCCTAACCCTAGACCGCAACGGAAACCCACCACCAGCCCTACACCTTACCCTACGCCCTCGCCTACTCCTGGCCCGTACACTGGCACTGACATGTGCGTCAGCACTTAGCCAGACCTTACCACATTTCCGTACCCTCACCTGTGACCTAAGGCTTGTTGTTCCCTAACCCTAACCCTATTACGGATAGGAAACACACCACCAGCCCTAAATCTAACGCCCAAACCATAGCCTACTCCTGCACCGTACGCTGGCACTGACCCGTGCGTCACCATGTAGCCTGACCCTCGCACGTTTCTGTACCCTCACCTGTGCCCTAAGCCTTGCCGTTCCCCAACCATAACCCTAGCCTTGAATGGAAACCCGCCACCAGCCCTACATCTAAACCCCAAGCCGTAGCCTACTCCTGGAGGGTACGCTGGCACTGACACGTGCGTCAGCACGTAGCCTGACCCTCCCACGTTTCCGTACCCTCACCTGTGCCCTAAGCTTTGCCGTTCCCTAACCCTAACCCTAGCCCGGAACAGAATCCAACCACCAGCCCTACACTCTACCCTACGCCGTAGCATATTCCTGGCCCATACGCTGACACTGATCCTTGCGTCAGCACGTAGCCTGACCCTCCCAAGTTTCCGTACCCTCACCTGTGCCCTAAGCCTTGACGTTCGCTAACCCTAACCCTAGCCTGGAACAGAAACCCACCACCAGCCCTACACCTTACCACCACGCCGTAGCCTACTCCTGGCCCATATCCTGGCACTGACCCGTGCGTCAGCACATAGCCTGACCCTCCCACGTTTCCGTAACCTCACCTGTGCCCTAAGCCTTGCGGTTCCCTAACCCTAACCCTAGCCCGGAACGGAAACCCACCACCAGCCCTACACCTTACCCTATAACGTAGCCTATACCTGGCCCGTACGCGGGTAATAGCCTGTGCTTCAGCACGTAGCCTGAAACTACAATGTTACCGTACCCTCAACTGTGCTCTAAGCCTTGCCGTTCCCTTACCCTAACCCTAGCCCGGAACGGAAACCCATCACCAGCCCTAAAACTTACCCACAAGCCGTAGCCTACTCCTGGCCCGTACGCTGGCACTGACCCGTGCGTCAGCACGTAGCCTGACCCTCCCACGTTTCCGTACCCTCACCTGTGCCCTAAGCCTTGCCGTTCCCTAACCCTAACCCTAGCCCGGAACGGAAACCCACCACCAGCCCTACACTCTATCCTACGCCGTAGCCTATACCTGGCCCGTACGCTGGCACTGACCCGTGCGTCAGCACGTAGCCTGACCCTCCAACGTTTCCGTACCCTCACCTGTGCCCTAAGCATTGACGTTCGCTAACCCTTACCCTAGCCCGGAACAAAAACCCACCACAAGCCCTACACCTTTCCACCACGCCGTAGCCTAATCCTGGCCCATATGCTGGCACTGACCCGTGCGTCAGCACGTAGCCTGACCCTCCCACGTTTCCGAAACCTCACCTGTGCCCTAAGCCTTGCCGTTCCCTAACCCTAACCCTAGCCCGGAATGAAAACCCACCACCAGCCCTACACCTTACCCTATGCCGTAGCCTACACCTGGCCCGTACGCGGGTAATGACCCGTGTTTCAGCACGTAGCCTAACCCTCCAATGTTACCGTACACTCACCTGTACCCTAAGCCTTGCCGTTCCCTAACCCTAACCCTAGCCCAAAACGGAAACACTCCACCAGCCCTAAAACTTACCCACAAGCCGTAGCCTACTCCTGGCCTGTACGCTGGCACTGACCCGTGCGTTAGCACGTAGCCTGTCCCTCCCACGTTTCCGTACCCTCACCTGTGCCCTAAGCCTTGCCGTTCCCTAACACTAACCCTAGCCCGGAACGGAAACCCACCACCAGCCCTACACCATACCCTACACCGTAGCCTACTCCTGGCCCGTATGCTGGCACTGAACCGTGCATCAGCATGTAGCCTGACCCTCTCACGTTTCTGTACCCTCACCTGTGCCCTAAGCCTTGACGTTCCCTAACCCTAACCCTAGCCCGGAACGCAATCCCACCACCAGCCCTACACCTTTCCCTATGGCGTAGCCTACTCCTGGCCCATACGCTGGCACTGACCCATGCGTCATCACGTAGCCTGACCCTCCCACTTTTCCGTACCCTCACCTGTCCCCTAAGCCTTGCCTTTCCCTTACCCTAGCCCTAGCCTGGAACAGAAACCCACCACCAGGCCTACTCCTTAGCCTATGCCGTAGCCTACTCCTTGCCCGTACCCTGGCACTGACACGTGCGTCAGCACGTAGCCTGACCCTCCCACTTTTCCGTACCCTCACCTGTGCCCTAAGCCTTGCCGTTCCCTAACCCTAACCCTAACCCGGAAGAGAAACCCACCACCATCCCTAAACCTTTCCCTACTGGGTAACCTTCTCCTCGCCCGTACGCTCGCACTGACCCGTGCGTCAGCATGATGTTTGACCCTCCCACGTTTCCGTACCCTCACCTGGGCCCTAAGCCTTGCCATTCCCTAACACTAACCCTAGCCCGGAACGGAAACCCACCACCAGCCCTACACCTTACCCTATGCCGTAGCCTACACCTGGCCCTTACGCGGGCACTGACCGGTGCTTCAGCACGTAGCCTGACCCTCCCACGTTTGCGGACCCTCACCTGTGCCCTAAGCCTTGCCGTTCCCTAACCCTAACCCTAGCCAGGAACGGAAACCCACCACCAGCCCTACACCTTTCCCAACGCCGTAGCCTATTCCCGGCTCGTACGCCGGCACTCACCGTTTCATCAGCACGTAGCCTGACCATCCCACGTTTCCATACCCTCAACTGTGCCCTAAGCCTTGCCGTTCACTAACCCTAACCCTAGCCCAGAACGGAAACCCACCACCAGCCCTACACCTTACCCCCAAGCCGTAGCCTACTCCTGGCTGGTACGCTGGCACTGACACGTGCGTCAGCACTTAGCCTGACCCTCACACGTTTCCGTACCCTCACCTGTGCCCTAAGCCTTGCCGTTTCCTAACCCTAACCCTAGCCTGGAACAGAAACCCACCACCAGCCCTACACTCTACCCTACGCCACAGCCTATTCCTGGCCCGTACGCTGGCACTGAGCCGTGCGTCAGCACGTAGCCTGACCCTCCCACGGTTCCGTACCATCACCTGTGCCCTAAGCCTTGACGTTCCCTAACCCTAACCCTAGCCCGTCACAGAGTCCCACCACCAACCCTACACCTTATTGTATGCCGTAGCCTAGTCCTGGCCCGTACGCTGGCACTGACCCGTGCGTCAGCATGTAGCCTGACCCTCCCACGTTTCCGTACCATCACCTGTGCCCTAAGCCTTGCCGTTCCGTAACCCTAACCCTAGCCCGGAATGGAAAACCACCACCAGCCCTACAACTTACTCCCAAGCTGTAGCCTACTCCTGGCCCGTTCGGTGGCACTAAACCTAGCATCAGCAAGTAGCCTGACCCTCCCACGTTTCTGTAGCCACACGCGTGCCCTAAGCCTTGTCGTTCCGTAACCCTAACCCTAGCCCGGAACGGAAACCCACCACCAGCCCTACACCGTACCCCCAAGCCATAGCCTACTCCTGGCCTATGTGCTGGCACTGACCCTTGTGTCCGCACGTAGCGTGACCCTCCCACGTTTCCGTACCCTCACCTGTGCCCTAAGCCTTGCCGTACCCTAACCCTAACCCTAGCCCGGCACGGAAACCCACCACCAGCCCTACACTTTACCCTACGCCGTAGCCTAATCCTGGCCCGAACACTGGCACTGACCCGTGCGTCAGCACGTAGCCTGACCCTCCCACGTTTCCGTACCCTCACCTGTGCCCTAAGCCTTGCGGTTCCCTAACCCTAACCCTAGCCCGTAACTGAAACCCACCACCAGCCCTAAACCTTACCCACAAGCCGTAGCCTACTCCTGGCCCGTACACTGGCACTGACCCGTGCGTCAGCACGTAGCCTGACCCTCCCACTTTTCTGTACCCTTACCTGAGCCCTAAGACTTGCCATTCCCTAACCCTAACCCTAGCTCGGAACAGAATACCACCACCAGCCCTACACCTTACCATATGCCGTAGCCTACTCCTGGCCGGTACGCTGCCACTTAGCCGTGCATCAGCACGTAGCCTGACCCTCCCACTTTTCCGTACCCTCAGCTGTGCCCTAAGCCTTGCCGTGCCCTAACCCTAACCCTAGCCCGGAACGAAACCCACCAACTGCCCTACAACTTACCCCCAAGCCGTAGCCTACTCCTGGCCCGTACGCTGGCACTGACCCGTGCGTCAGCACGTAGCCTGACCCTCCCACGTTTCCGTACCCTCACCTGTGCCCTAAGCCTTGCTGTTCCCTAACACTAACCCTAGCCTGGAATGGAAACCCACCAACAGCCCCACACCTAACCACCAAACCGTAGCCTACTCCTGGCCGGTACGCTGGCACTGAACCGTGCGCCATCACGTAGCCTGACCCTCCCACTTTTCCGTACCCACACCTGTGCCCTAAGCCTTGCCGTTCCCTTACCCTAACCCTAGCCCGGAACGGAAACCCACCACCCGCCCTACACCTTACCCTATGCCGTAGCCTACTCCTTGCCCGTACCCTGGCACTGACCCGTGCTTCAGCACGTAGCCATACCCTCCCACGTTTCCGTACCCTCACATGTGCCCTAAGCCTTGCCGTTCCCTAAACGTAACCGTAGCCCGGAACAAAAACCCACCACCAGCCCTACACCTTATACTACGCCGTAGCCTACTCCTGGCCCGTACGCTGGCATTGACACGTGCGTCAGCACGTAGCCTGACCCTCTCACGTTTCCGTACCCTCACCTGTGCCCTAAGCCTTGCCGTTCCCTAACCCTAACCCTAGTCCGGAACGGAAACCCACCACCAACCCTACAGCTTACCCCCAAGCCATAGCCTATTCCTGTCCCATACGCTGGCACTGACCCGTGCGTCAGCATGTAGCCTGACTCTCCCACGTTTCCGTACCCTCACCTGTGCCCTAAGCCTTGCCGTTCCCTAACCGTATCCGTAGCCCGGAACGGAAACACACCACCAGCCCTACAACTAACCCCCAAGCCGTAGCCTACTCCTGGCCAGTACGCTGGCACTGACTCGTGCATCATCACGTACCCTGACCCTCCCACGTTTCCGTACCCTCACCTGTGCCCTAAGCCTTGCCGTTCCCTAACCCTAACCCTAGCCCGGAACGGAAACCCACCACCAGCCCTACACCTTAACCCCAAGACGTAGCCTACTCGTGGCCCGTACGTTGGCACTGACCCGTGCATCAGCACGTAGCCTGACCCTCCCACGTTTGCGGACCCTCACCTGTGCCCTAAGCCTTGCCGTTCCCTAACCCTAACCCTAGCCCGGAACGGAAAACCACCACAAGCCCTAAACCTTTCCCTACGCCGTAGCCTATTCCTGGCTCGTACGCAGTCACTGACCCTTTCATTAGCACGTAGCCTGACCCTCTCACGTTTCCGTACCCTCACCTGTGCCCTAAGCCTTGCCGTTCACTAACGCTAAGCCTAGCCCGGAACGGAAACCCACCACCACCCCTACACCTTACCCCCAAGCCATAGCCTACTCCTGGCCGGTACGCTGTCACTGACACGTGCGTCAGCACGTAGCCTGACCCTCACACGTTTCCGTACCCTCACCTGTGCCCTAAGCCTTGCCGTTCCCTAACCCTAACCTTAGCCCGGAACAGAAACACACCACCAGCCCTACACTCTACCCTACGCCGTAGCCTATTCCTGGCCCGTACGCTGGCACTGACCCGTGCGTCAGCATGTAGACTGACCCTCCCACGTTTCCGTACCCTCACCTGTGCCCTAAGCCTTGACGTTCCCTAACCCTAACCCTAGCCCGGAACAGAAACCCACCAACAGCCCTACACCTTAACACCACGCCGTAGCCTACTCCTGGCCCATATGCTGCCACTGACCCGTGCGTCAGCACGTAGCCTGACCCTGCCACGTTTCCGTAAAGTCACATATGCCCTAAGCCTTGCCATTCCCTAACCCTAAACCTAGCCCGGAACGGAAACCCACCACCAGCCCTAAACCTTACTCTATGCCGTAGACTACACCTGGCCCGTACGCGGGCACTGACCTGTGCTTCAGCACGTAGCCTGACCCTCCCATGTTACTGTACCCTCACCTGAGCCCTAAGCCTTGCCGTTCCCTAACCCTAACCCGAGCCCGGCACGGAATCCCACCACCAGCCCTACACCTTATCGTATGTCGTAGCCTAGTCCTGGCCCATACGCTGGCAATGACCCGTGCGTCAGCATGTAGCCTGACCCTCCCACGTTTCCGTACCCTCACCTGTGCCCTAAGCCTTGCCGTTCCCTCACCCTAACCCTAGCCAAGAACGGAAACCCACCAGCTGCCCTAAACCTTACCCTACACCGTAGCCTACTCCTGGCCCGTATGCTGGCACTGACACGTGCGTCAGCACGTAGCCTAACCCTCCCACGTTTCCGTACCCTCACCTGTGCCCTAAGACTTGCTGTTCCCTAACACTAACCCTAGCCTGGAACGGAAACACACCATCAGCCCTACACCTAACCACCAAGCCGTAGCCTACACCTGGCCCGTAAGCTGGCACTAACCCATGCGGCAGCACGTAGCCTTACCCTCCCACGTTTCCGTACCCTCAGCTGCGCCCTAAGCCTTACCGTTCCCTAACCCTAACCCTAGCCCGGAATGGAAACCCACCATCAGCCCTACACCTAACCCCGAAGCCTTAGCCTACACCTGGCTGGTATGCAGGCACTGACACGTGAGTCAGCACGTAGCCTGACCCTCACACTTTTCCGTACCCTCACCTGTGCCCTAAGCCTTGCCGTTCCCTAACTCTAAACCTAGCCCGGAACGGAAACCCAACACCAGCCCTAATCCTAACCCACAAGCCGTAGCTTACTCCTGGACCATACCCTGGCACTGACCGTGCGTCAGCATGTAGCCTGACCCTCCCACGTTTCCGTACCCTCACCTGTGCCCTAAGCCTTGCCGTTCCCTAAACCAAACCCTAGCCCGGCACGGAAACCCACCACCAGCCCTACACTTTACCCGACGCCGTAGCCTAATCCTGGCCCGAACGCTGGCACTGACTCGTGCGTCAGCACGTTGCCTGACCCTCCCACGTTTCCGTACCCTCACCTGTGCCCTAAGCCTTGCCGTTCCCTAACCCTAACCCTAGCCCGGAACTGAAACCCACCACCAGCCCTAAAACTTACCCACAAGCCGTAGCCTACTCCTGGCCCGTACACTGGCACTGACCCGTGCGTCAGCACGTAGCCTGACCCTCCCACTTTTCTGTATCCTTACCTGAGCCCTAAGACTTGCCGTTCCCTAACCCTAACCCTAGCCCTGAACAGAAACCCACCACCAGCCCTACACCTTACCACCACGCCGTAGCCTACTCCTGGCCCATATGCTGGCACTGACCCGTACGTCACCACGTAGCCTGACCCTCCCACGTTTCCGTACCATCACCTGTGTCCTAAGCCTTGTCGTTCCCAAACCCTCACCCTAGCCAGGAACAGAAACCCACCAGCAGCCCTACACCTTACCCTACGCTGTAGCCTACTCCTGGCACGTATGCTGGCACTGACACATGCGTCAGCACGTAGCCTGACCCTCACACGTTTCCGTACCCTCACCTGTGCACTAAGCCTTGCCGTTCCCTAACCCTAACCCTAGTCCGGAACGGAAACACACCACCAGCCCTACAGCTTACCCCCAAGTCATAGCCTATTCCTGGCCCGTACGCTGGCACTGACCCGTGCGTCAGCATGTAGCCTGACCCTCCCACGTTTCCGTACCCTCACCTGTGCCCTAAGCCTTGCCGTTCCCTAACCCGAACCATAGCCCGGAACGGAAACCCACCACCAGCCCTACAATTTACCCCCAAGCCGTAGCCTACTCCTGGCCCGTACGCTGGCACAGACCCGTGCGTCAGCACGAAGCCTGACCCTCCCACATTTGCGGACCCTCACCTGTGCCCTAAGCCTTGCCGTTCCCTAACCCTAACCCTAGCCCTGAACGGAAACCCACGACAAACCCTACACATTTCCCTACGGCGTAGCCTATTCCTGGCTCATACGCAGGAACTGACCCTTTCATCAGCAAGTAGCCTGACCCTCCCACGTTTCCGTACCCTCACCTGTGCCCTAAGCCTTGCCGTTCCCTAACCCTAACCCTAACCCGGAACAGAAACCCACCACCATCCCTAAACCTTTCCCTACTGGGTAGCCTACTCCTCGCCCGTGCGCTCGCACTGACCCGTGCGTCAGCATGGAGTTTGACCCTCCCACGTTTCCGTACCCTCACCTGGGCCCTAAGCCTTGCCATTCCCTAACACTAACCCTAGCCCGGAACGGAAACCCACCACCAGCCCTACACCTTACCCTATGCCGTAGCCTACACCTGGCCCATACGCGGGCACTGACCTGTGCTTCAGCACGTAGCCTGACCCTCCCACGTTTTCGGACCCTCACCTGTGCCCTAAGCCTTGCCGTTCCCTAACCCTAACCCTAGCCGGGAACGGAAACCCACCACCAGCCCTAAACCTTTCCCAATGCCGTAGCCTATTCCTGGCTCGTACGCCGGCACTCACAGTTTCATCAGCACGTAGCCTGACCCTCACACGTTTCCGTACCCACACCTGTGCCCTAAGCCTTGCCTTTCCCTAACCCTAACTCTAGTCCGGAACGGAAACACACCACCAGCCCTACAGCTTACCCCCAAGCCATAGCCTATTCCTGGCCCGTACGCTGGCACTGACCCGTGTGTCAGCATGTAGCCTGACCCTCCCACGTTTCCGTACCCTCACCTGTGCCCTAAGCCTTGCCATTCCCTAACCCTAACCCTAGCCCGGAACGGAAACCCACCACCAGCCCTACACCTAACCCCCAAGCCGTAGCTTACTCCTCCTGGCCAGTACGCTGGCACTGACCCCTGCATCATCACTTAGCCTGACCCTCCCACGTTTCCGTACCCTCACCTGTGCCCTAAGCCTTGCCGTTCCCTAACACTAACCCTAGCCCGGAACGGAAACCCACCTCCAGCCCTACACATTTCCCTACGCCGTAGCCTACTCCTTGCCCGTACCCTGGCACTGACCCGTGCTTCAGCACGTAGCCATACCCTCCCAAGTTTCTGTACCCTCACATGTGCCCTAAGCCTTGCCGTTCCCTAAACCTAACCGTAACCCGGAACGAAAACCCACCACCAGCCCTACACCTTACACTACGCAGTTGTCTACTCCTGGCCCGTACGCTGGCACTGACCCGTGCGTCAGCACGTAGCCTGACCCTCCCACGTTTGCGGACCCTCACCTGTGCCCTAAGCCTTGCCGTTCCCTAACCCTAGCCCTAGCCCGGAACGGAAACCCACCACAAGCCCTAAACCTTTCCCTATGCCGTAGCCTAGTCCTGGCTCGTACGCAGGCACTGACCCTTTCATTAGCACGTAGCCTGACCCTCCCACGTTTCCGTACCATCACCTGTGTCCTAAGCCTTGTCGTTCCCAAACCCTCAACCTAGCCAGGAACAGAAACCCACCAGCAGCCCTACACCTTACCCTACGCCGTAGCCTACTCCTGGCACGTATGCTGGCACTGACACATGCGTCAGCACGTAGCCTGACCCTCACACGTTTCCGTACCCTCACCTGTGCACTAAGCCTTGCCGTTCCCTAACCCTAACCCTAGTCCGGAACGGAAACACACCACCAGCCCTATAGCTTACCCCCAAGTCATAGCCTATTCCTGGCCCGTACGCTGGCACTGACCCGTGCGTCAGCATGTAGCCTGACCCTCCCACGTTTCCGTACCCTCACCTGTGCCCTAAGCCTTGCCGTTCCCTAACCCGAACCCTAGCCCGGAACGGAAACCCACCACCAGCCCTACAATTTACCCCCAAGCCGTAGCCTACTCCTAGCCCGTACGCTGGCACAGACCCGTGCGTCAGCACGAAGCCTGACCCTCCCACATTTGCGGACCCTCACCTGTGCCCTAAGCCTTGCCGTTCCCTAACCCTAACCCTAGCCCGGAACGGAAACCCACGACGAACCCTACACATTTCCCTACGGCGTAGCCTATTCCTGGCTCATACGCAGGAACTGACCCTTTCATCAGCAAGTAGCCTGACCCTCCCACGTTTCCGTACCCTCACCTGTGCCCTAAGCCTTGCCGTTCCCTAACCCTAACCCTAACCCGGAACAGAAACCCACCACCATCCCTAAACCATTCCCTACTGGGTAGCCTACTCCTCGCCCGTGCGCTCGCACTGACCCGTGCGTCAGCATGGAGTTTGACCCTCCCACGTTTCCGTACCCTCACCTGGGCCCTAAGCCTTGCCATTCCCTAACACTAACCCTAGCCCGGAACGGAAACCCACCACCAGCCCTACACCTTACCCTATGCCGTAGCCTACACCTGGCCCATACGCGGGCGCTGACCTGTGCTTCAGCACGTAGCCTGACCCTCCCACGTTTTCGGACCCTCACCTGTGCCCTAAGCCTTGCCGTTCCCTAACCCTAACCCTAGCCGGGAACGGAAACCCACCACCAGCCCTAAACCTTTCCCAATGCCGTAGCCTATTCCTGGCTCGTACGCCGGCACTCACAGTTTCATCAGCACGTAGCCTGACCCTCACACGTTTCCGTACCCACACCTGTGCCCTAAGCCTTGCCTTTCCCTAACCCTAACTCTAGTCCGGAACGGAAACACACCACCAGCCCTACAGCTTACCCCCAAGCCATAGCCTATTCCTGGCCCGTACGCTGGCACTGACACGTGTGTCAGCATGTAGCCTGACCCTCCCACGTTTCCGTACCCTCACCTGTGCCCTAAGCCTTGCCATTCCCTAACCCTAACCCTAGCCCGGAACGGAAACCCACCACCAGCCCTACACCTAACCCCCAAGCCGTAGCTTACTCCTCCTGGCCAGTACGCTGGCACTGACCCAGGCATCATCACTTAGCCTGACCCTCCCACGTTTCCGTACCCTCACCTGTGCCCTAAGCCTTGCCGTTCCCTAACACTAACCCTAGCCCGGAACGGAAACCCACCACCAGCCCTACACATTTCCCTACGCCGTAGCCTACTCCTTGCCCGTACCCTGGCACTGACCCGTGCTTCAGCACGTAGCCATACCCTCCCAAGTTTCTGTACCCTCACATGTGCCCTAAGCCTTGCCGTTCCCTAAACCTAACCGTAACCCGGAACGAAAACCCACCACCAGCCCTACACCTTACACTACGCAGTAGTCTACTCCTGGCCCGTACTCTGGCACTGACCCGTGCGTCAGCACGTAGCCTGACCCTCCCACGTTTGCAGACCCTCACCTGTGCCCTAAGCCTTGCCGTTCCCTAACCCTAACCCTAGCCCGGAACGGAAACCCACCACAAGCCCTAAACCTTTCCCTACGCCGTAGCCTATTCCTGGCTCGTACGCAGGCACTGACCCTTTCATTAGCACGTAGCCTGACCCTCCCACGTTTCCGTACCCTCACCTGTGCCCTAAGCCTTGCCGTTCACTAACGCTAAGCCCAGCCCGGAAGGGAAACCCACCACTAGCCCTAATCCTTTCCCTACGCTGTAGCCTACACCTGGCCCTTACGCTGGCACTGACCCATGTGTCAGCACGTAGTCTGACCCTCCCGTTCCCGTACCCTCACCTGGGCCCTAAGCCTTGCCGTTTCCTAACCCTAACCCTAGCCCATGAACAGAAACCCACCACCAGCCCTACAACTTACCCCCAAGCCGTAGCCTACTCCTGGTCCATACGCTGGCACTGACCCGTGCGTCAGAATGTATCCTGACCCTGCCAAGTTGCCGTACCCTCACATGTGCCCTAAACCTTGCCGTTCCCTAACCGTAACCCTAGCCCGGAACGGAAACCCACCACAAGCCCTACAACTTACCCCCAAGCCGTAGCCTACTCGTGGTCCATACGCTGGCACTGACTTCTGCGTCAGCACGTAGCCTGACCTTCCCACATTACCGTAATGTCACCTGTGCCCTAAGCCTTGCCGTTCCCTAACCCTAACCCTAGTACGGGATGGAAACACACCACAAGCCCTACACGTAACCCCCAAACCATAGCATACTCCTGGACCGTACGCTGGCACTGAACCGTGCGTCAGCACGTAGCCTGACCCTCCCAGGTTTCCGTACCCTCACCTATGCCCTAAGCCTTGCTGTGCCCTAACACTAACCCTAGCCCGGAACGGAAACCCACCACCAGCCCTAAACATAACCCCCAAGCCGTAGCCTACTCCTGGCCGGTTCGCTGGCACTGACCCGTGCGTCTGCATGTAGCCTGACCCTCCCTCGTTTCCGTACCCTCACCTGGGCCCCAAGCCTTGCCTTTCCCTAACCCTAACCCTAGCCCGGAACGGAAACCCACTACCAGCCCTAGACCTTACCCTACACCGTAGCCTATTCCTGGCCTGTACGCTGGCACTGACCCGTGCGTCAGCACGTAGCCTGACGCTCCCACTTTTCCGTACCCTCACCTGTGCCCTAAGCCTTGCCGTTCCATAACCCTAACCCTAGCTCGGAACGGAATCCCACCACCAGCCCTAAACCTTACCCTACGCCGTAGCCTACTCCTGGACCATACGCTGACACTGACCCATGCGTCAGCAGGTAGCCTGACCCTCCCACGTTTCCGTACCCTCACCTGTGCCCTAAGCCTTGCCGTTCCCTAAACCTAACCCTAGCCCGGAACGGAAACCCACCACCAGCCCTACACCTTACCCCCAAAATGTAGCCTACTCCTGGTCCATACGCTGGCACTGACCCGTGCGTCAGAACGTATCCTGACCCTGCCACGTTGCCGTACCCTCACCTGTGCCCTAAACCTTGCCGTTCCCTAACCCTAACCCTAGCCCTGAACGGAAACCCACCAGCAGCCCTGCAGCTAACCCCCAAGCCGTAGCCTACTCCTGGCCGGTACGCTTGCGCTGCCACGTGCGTCAGCACGTAGCCTGACCCTCCCATGTTTCTGTACCCTCACCTGTGCCTTAAGCCTTGCCGTTTCCTAACAATAACCCTAGCCCGGAACGGAAAACCACCATCAGCCCTACACTTTACCCTACGCCGTAGCCTACTCCTGGCCCGTACGCTGGCACTGACCCGTGCGTCAGCACGTTGCCTGACCTTCCCACGTTTCCGTACACTCACCTGTGCCCTAAGCCTTGGGGTTCCCTCACCCTAACCCTAACCCGGAACGGAAACCCACCACCAGCCCTACACCTTACCCTATGCCGTAGCCTACTCCTGGCCCGTACGCTGGCACTGACCCGTGCGTCAACACGTACCCTGACCCTCACACGTTTCCGTACCCTCACCTCTGCAGTAAGCCTTGCCGTTCCCTAACCCTAACCCTAGCCCGGTATGGAAATCCACCACCAGCCCTACACCTTACCATACGCCATAGCCTACTCCTGGCCCGTACGCTGGCACTGACCCGTGCGTCAGCACGTAGCCTGACCCTCCAACGTTTCTGTACCCTCACCTGTGCCCTAAGCCTTGCCGTTCCCTAACCCTAACCCTAGCCCGAAATGGAAAACCACCACCATCCCTAAACCTTACCCTACGCCGTACCCTACGCCTGGTCCATACGGTGACACTGACCCTTGCGTCAGCACGAAGCCTGACCCTCCCACGTTTCGTAACCTCACCTGTGCCCTAAGCCTTGCTGTTCCCTAACCCTAACCCTAGCCCAAAACGGAAACCCACCACCAGCCCTACACCTTACCGTATGCCATAGCCTACTCCTTCCCCGTACGCTGGCACTGACACGTGCGTCAGCATGTAGCCTGACCCTCCCACGTTTCTGTACACTCACCTGTGCCCTAAGCCGTGCTGTTCCCTATCCCTAACCCTAGCCCGAAACGGAAATCCACCACCAGCCCTACACCTTACCCTACGCCGAAGCCTACTCCTGGACCGAATGCTGGCACTGACCTGTGCGTCAGCACGAAGCCTGACCTTCCCACATTTCCGCACCCTCATCTGTGCCCTAAGCCTTGACATTCCCTAACACTAACCCTAACCCAGAACGGAAACCCAGCACCAGCCCTACAACTTACCCCCAAGCCGTAGCCTATTCCTGGCCCGTACAGTGGCACTGACCCGTGCGTCAGCACGTAGCCTGACCCTCCCACGTTTCCGTACCCTCACCTGTGCCCTAAGCCTTGCGGTTCCCTAACCCTAACCCTAGCCCGGAACGGAAACCCACCACCAGCCCTACACCTTACCCTACACCGTAGCCTACTCCGGACCCGTACGCTGGCACTGACCCATGCGTCAGCACGTAGCCTGACTCTCCCACGTTTCCAGAGCCTCACCTGTGCCCTAAGACTTGACGTTCCCTAACTCTAACCATAGCCCGGAACGGAAACACACCACCAGCCCTACACGTTACCCCCAAGCCATAGCCTACTCCTGGCCCATATGCTGGCACTGATGCGTGCGTCAGCACGTAGCAATGAAACTCCCACGTTTCCGTACCCTCAACTGTGCCCTAAGACTTGTGGTTCCGTAACTCTAACACTAGCCCAGAAGGGAAACCCACCACCAACCCTAAACCTTACCCTACACCGTAGCCTACTCCTGGCCCGTACGCGGGCACTGACCCGTGCATTCAGCAGGTAGCCTGACCCTCCCACGTTTCCGTACCCTCACCTGTGCCCTAAGACTTGCCGTTCCCTAACCCTAACCGTAGCCCAGATCAAAAACCCATCACCAGCCCTACAACTTACCCACAACCTATAGCCTACTCCTGGCCCGTACGCTGGCACTGACCCGTGCGTCAGCACGGAGCCTGAGCTTCCCACGTTTCCGTACCCTCACGTGGGCCCTAAGCTTTGCCGTTCCCTAACCCTAACCCTAGCCCGGAACGGAAACCAACCACCAGCCCTACAACTTACCCCCAAGCCGTAGCCTACTCCTGGCCCGTACGCGGGCACTGACCCGTGCATTCAGCAGGTAGCCTGACCCTCCCACGTTTCCGTACCCTCACCTGTGCCCTAAGACTTGCCGTTCCCTAACCCTAACCGTAGCCCAGATCAAAAACCCATCACCAGCCCTACAACTTACCCACAACCTATAGCCTACTCCTGGCCCGTACGCTGGCACTGACCCGTGCATCAGCACGGAGCCTGAGCTTCCCACGTTTCCGTACCCTCACGTGGGCCCTAAGCTTTGCCTTTCCCTAACCCTAACCCTAGCCCAGAACGGAAACCAACCACCAGCCCTACAACTTACCCCCAAGCCGTAGCCTACTCCTGGTCCGTACGCTGGCACTGACCCGTGCGTCAGCACGGAGCCTGAGATTCCCACGTTTCCGTACCATCACCTGTGCCCTAAGACTTGCCGTTCCCTAACCCTAACCCTAGCCCGGAATGGAAACACACCACCAGCCCTATACCTAACCCCCAAGCCGTAGCCTACTCCTGGCCCGTACGCGGGCACTGACCTGTGCTTCAGCACATAGCCTGACCCTCCCATGTTACTCTACCCTCACCTGTGCCCTAAGCCTTGCCGTTCCCTAATCCTAACCCTAGCCCCGAACGGAAACCCACCACCAGCCCTACACTCTATCCTACGCTGTAGCCTACTCCTGGCCCGTACGCTGGCACTAAGCCGTGCGTCAGCACGTAACCTGACCCTCCAATGTTTCCGTACCATCACCTGTGCCCTAAGCCTTGCTGTTCCCTAACCCTAACCCTAGCCCATCACGGAAACCCACCACCAGGCCTACACCTTACCCTACGCCGTAGCCTACTCCTGGCCCGTACGCTGGCACTGACCCGTGCGTCAGCACGTATCCGGACCCTCACACGTTTCCGTACCCTCACCTGTGCCCTAAGCCTTGCCGTTCCCTAACCCTAACCCTAGTCCGGAACGGAAACCCACCACCAGCCCTAGCTTACCCCCAAGTCATAGCCTACTCGTGGCCCATACACTGGCACTGACCGGTGTGTCAACATATAGCCTGACGAGGCACACCAGGGGAGGGCGGGCCGGAAGGGTAAGGCTACCCAGGTCAGCTAATCCACAACCCTCAGGGAATCACATTGGTGAAAATGGACCTCACTAAGGCAAAAGAGAAGCCAAGGGAAAAAAGGACACGGTGCCATTTGCAGCACCGTAGATGAGTCTAGAAGTAATCACGTGACTTGTAGTAAGTCAGAAAGTGAAAGACACATATCATATCATATCACTTATAGGTGTTACCTAAAAATGGATACCAGGGCAGATATTTCCATGGAGAAGGGAAATCACAGATTCATTAAACAAACTTATGGTTCACCAATGGAAAGGTGTGAGGATTGGTTTCATTACGATATCGAGGTTAACACACATATACAAACACAGGTGACATATATAATCACCAAAGTCCTACAGAATACCAAGAGAGGATTACTCAACATTCTGTCATAACGTACATGGGAAAAGGATCCCAGGAAGAACAGACATCTGTATATGTGTAAAAGAACCACATCTTCCACACCTACAACAAGCCAAACATTGTAATCAAACTTGCTGTAATAAAAAATAAAAAATTAAATTAAAAACACAAACAAGAAGTAGTGAGACAAACTTGAGCGGCTTTCTCCTGGCACATTCCATTCTAAATTCCAATCTAGAACACCACTTCCACTGAGGCTCTCTTGCCCTAGTAACCAGATTTGGTAAGGGAGAACTGCTGCCACCTTGTGGCCGTTTCACACAACAGCAGCTTTAATCCCAGCACTAATGGTCAGTTGATATTCAAAATCATTGCAGGCCTGTAAATGACACCTGCCCTGAAAACAAATCCTGGGGTCACATATCGACCAAAAAATTCAAAGCACGTCCATATTTCAAAAAGACCGTTTCAAAAGGCATATTTTACGCACATTATTGTTCTGCTTCTTTTCCGTTCTTTCCTTTTTTGTTAAAAAACACGGGAATGGAAAAAGGCATCCCTCAGAATGGGCGAAAATCGTTGCAAACGAATCAATGGACAGAGGTTTAATCTCCAATATATATAAACAGCTCATGCAGCTTAATATTAAACAAACAAACAACCCCCAAAAAATGGGCAGAAGATCTAAAGAGACGTTTCTTCAAAGGAGACACAGAGATGGCCAAGACGCACATGAAAAGCTGCTCAACAGCACTAATTATTAGAGAAATGCAAATCAAAACTACAATGAGGTATCACCTCACACCTGTTAGAATCGGCATCATCAGAAAATCTACAAACAACAAATTCTGGGTAGAGTGTGGACAAAAGGAGCCCTCTTCCACTATTGGTGGGAATGTAAATTGATACAGTCACTATGGAGAACAGTATGGAGTTTCATTAAAAAAACTAGAAATAGAATTACCATCTGATCCAGCAATCCCACTTCTGGGCATATACCCAGAGAAAACCATAAAACAAAAAGGCACATTCACCACAATGTTCATTGCAGCACTATTTACAATAGCCAGGTAATGGAAGCAATCTAAATGCCCACAGACAGATGAATGGATAAAGATGTGGTACATATATAAAATGGAATATTACTCGGCCATAAAAAGGAATGAAACTGGGTCATTTGTAGAGACATCGATGGATCAAGAGACTGTCATACAGAATGAAGTAAGTCAGAAAGAGGAAAACAAATATTGTATATAAATGCATATATGTGGAGCCTAAAAAATGGTACAGATGAACTGGTTTGCAGGGAAGAAATAGAGACACAGAGGTAGAGAACAAACGTATGGACACCAAGTGTGGGAAGCCATGGGGTGGTGGTGGTGGGATGAGTTGGGAGATTGGGATTGACCTGAATACATATATATGCATAAAATACATAACTAATAATAACGTGCTGTATAAAAAAATAAATAAAATTAAATTTCAAAATTTTAAAAAATAAAATTTAAAAATAAAAGAGAAAAAATTCTTCCCATCACACAGATGTATTTATAGGAATGAATTATTTCCATGCTTATATCTATAAATACATAAAAGAGGAATAAAATCTAACTTGAACCATAAAAGAAAAAAAAACCTGAACCCAAGAGTTATACAGAGGAAAAACCTATCAGGGCACAATTGCTCCAGCGGTAAACAATTCTGAAATTGGTCAGAGGTGCGGAACCATCTCCCATACAGCCAGCAACTCACCCCCCACACAAGGAGCGTCCTCATTGCAAAGCTGGGGGACCGTGCCGAGCGATCTGTGAGTAAACGTGAGCTGAGCCCCAGGCCAGCTGCTGCTGAACTGTTCCCACCATTCCAAGGTAAAACACCTGAATATGTACAAGGGCTTGAAAGCCTAGAGGAAGGAACGTGGAGCCACACCAGCAACAGCACGCAGGCCAACTTGGTGCCTGCAGGCCAGCCAGGGTGGTCCTGGCCCCGGGCGCTCTTCCAGAAACTTTCCATTGCCCTGCCTGAGATACCCCTCCTATCCCGGCCCCCACTGCTTTTTTCCTTCCTAATCTCTGTCCGGAGAGAAATTCCAGCGGAAGGTAAGGGTGACACATCCTCTTCTTTACAGGCGTCAGCCTGGCAAATCCTGCAGAAAGGCCAGCAGAACCCCACTCACACCGGGCCACCCACAAAGCTGTGGCACCTCTCTCCCTCCCACCAGCACAGCCCCGAGACTGCTGATGGGGCAGAGAATATGGAGTCAGGCACAGCTTCAGGGGCTATTGCTGGCTGGAGCTCTGTTTATATTGACCTCAACGAGGCACACCTGGGGAGGGCGGGCCGGCAGGGTACGGCTGCCCAGGCCAGCTAATCCACAACCCTCAGGGAATCACATTGTTGAAAATGGACCTCGCTAAGGCAGAAGAGAAGCCAAGGGAAAAAAGGACACAATGCCATTTGCAGCCCCGTAGATGAATCTAGAAGTAATCACGTGAATTGTAGTAAGTCAGAAAGTGAAAGACACATATCATATCATATCACTTATAGGTGTTACCTAAAAATGGATACCAGGGCAGATATTTCCACGGAGAAGGGCAATCACAGATTCATTAAACAAACTTATGGTTCACCAATGGAAAGGTGTGAGGATTGGTTTCATTACGATATCTGCGTTAACACACATATACAAACACAGGTGACATATATAATCACCAAAGACCAACAGAATACCAAGAGAGGACTACTCAACATTCTGTCATAACGTACATGGGAAAAGGATCCCAGGAAGAACAGACATCTGTATATGTGTAAAAGAACCACATCTTCCACACCATTGTAATCAAACTTGCTGTAATAAAAAATATAAAAAACTAAATTAAAAACACGAACAAGAAATAGTGAGACAAACTTGAGGGACTTTCTCCTGGCACATTCCATTCTAAATTCCAATCTAGAACACCACTTCCACTGAGGCTCTCTTGCCCTTGTAACCAGATTTGGTAAGGGAGAACTGCTGCCACCTTGTGGCCGTTTCACACAACAGCAGCTTTAATCCCAGTGGTAATGGTCAGTTGATATTCAAAATCATTGCAGGCGTGTAAATGACACCTGCCCTGAAAACAAATCCTGGGGTCACATATCGACCAAAAAATTCAAAGGACGTCCATATTTCAAAACGACCGTTTCAAAAGGCATATTTTACGCACATTAGTGTTCTGCTTCTTTACCTTTCTTTCCTTTTTTGTTAAAAAACACGGGAATGGAAAAAGGCATCCCTCAGAATGGGCGAAAATCGTTGCAAACGAATCAATGGACAGAGGTTTAATCTCCAATATATATAAACAGCTCATGCAGCTTAATATTAAAAAACAAACAACCCAATACAAAAATGGGCAGAAGATCTAAAGAGACGTTTCTTCAAAGAAGACACAGAGATGGCCAAGACGCACATGAAAAGCTGCTCAACAGCACTAATTATTAGAGAAATGCAAATCAAAACTACAATGAGGTATCACCTCACACCTGTTAGAATCGGCATCATCAGAAAATCTACAAACAACCAATTCTGGGGAGGGTGTGGACAAAAGGAGCCCTCTTCCACTATTGGTGGGAATGTAACTTGATACAGTCACTATGGAGAACAGTATGGAGTTTCCTTAAAAAAACTAGAAATAGAATTACCATCTGATCCAGCAATCCCACTTCTGGGCATATACCCAGAGAAAAACGTAAATCAAAAAGGCACATTCACCACAATGTTCATTGCAGCACAATTTACAATAGCCAGGTAATGGAAGCAACCTAAATGCCCAGAGACAGATGAATGGATAAAGATGTGGTACATATATAAAATGGAATATTACTCGGCCATAAAAAGGAATGAAACTGGGTCATTTGTAGAGACATCGATGGATCGAGAGACTGTCATACAGAATGAAGTAAGTCAGAAAGCGGAAAACAAATATTGTATATTAATGCATATATGTGAAACCTAAAAAAATGGTACAGATGAACTGGTTTGCAGGGAAGAAATAGAGACACAGAGGTAGAGAACAAACGTATGGACCCCAAGTGTGGGAGACCATGGGGTGGTGGTGGTGGGATGAGTTGGGAGATTGGGATTGACCTGTATACATGTATATGCATAAAATGCATAACTAATAAAAAATTGCTGTATAAAAACATAAATAAAATTATCTTTCAAATTGTAAAAAAATAGAGAATTTAACAATAAAACAGAAAAATTTTCTTCTGTCACACAGATGTATTTATAGGAATGAATTATTTCCATGCTTATATCTATAAATACATAAAAGAGGAATAAAATCTAACTTGAACCATTAAAGAAAAAAAAAGTGAACCCACGAGTTATACAGAGGAAAAACCTATCAGGGCACTTGCTCCAGCGGTAAACAATTCTGAAATTGGTCAGAGGTGGGGAACCATCTCCCATACAGCCAGCAAACCACCCCCCACGCAAGGAGCGGCCTCATTGCAAAGCTGGGGGACCGTGCCGAGGCATCTGTGAGTAAACGTGAGCTGAGCCACAGGCCAGCTGCTGCTGAACTATTCCCAACCTTTCCAGGTAAAACACCTGAATATGTACAAGGGCTTGAAAGCCTTGAGGAAGGACCGTGGAGCCACACCAGTGACAGCACGCAGGCCAACTTGGTGGCTGCAGGCCAGCCAGGGTGGTCCAGGACCCGGGCGCTCTTCCAGAAGCTTTCCATTGCCCTGCCTGAGATACCCCTCCTCTCCCGTCACCCACTGCTTTTTTCCTTCCTCACCTCTGTCCGGAGAGAAATTCCAGCAGAAGGTATGGGTGACACATCCTCTTCTTTAGATGCGGCAGCCTGGCAACTCCTGCAGAAAGGCCAGCAGAGCCCCACTCACACCGGGCCACCCACAAAGCTGTGGCCCCTCACTCCCTCCCACCAGCACAGCCCCGAGACTGCTGACGGGGCAGAGAATATGGAGTCAGGCACAGCTTCAGGGGCTATTGCTGCCTGGAGCTCTGTTTATATTGACCTCAACGAGGCACACCTGGGGAGGGCGGGCCGGCAGGGTAAGGCTGCCCAGGTCAGCTAATCCACAACCCTCAGGGAATCACATTGTTGAAAATGGACCTCGCTAAGGCAGAATAGAAGCTAACGGAGAAAAGGACACAATGCCATTTGCAGCACCGTAGATGAGTCTAGAAGTAATCACGTGACTTGTAGTATGTCAGAAAGTGAAAGACACATATCATATCATATCACTTATAGGTGTTACCTAAAAATGGTTACCAGGGCAGATATTTCCACGGAGAAGGGCAATCACAGATTCATTAAACAAACTTATGGTTCACCAATGGAAAGGTGTGAGGATTGGTTTCATTACGATATCGGGGTTAACACACATATACAAACACAGGTGACATATATAATCACCAAAGACCTACAGAATACCAAGAGTGGACTACTCAACATTCTGTCATAACGTACATGGGAAAAGGATCCCAGGAAGAACAGACATCTGTATATGTGTAAAAGAACCACATCTTCCACACCTACAACAAGCCAAACATTGTAATCAAACTTGCTGTAATAAAAAATAAAAAAATAAATTAAAAACACGAACAAGAAGTAGTGAGACAAACTTGAGGGGCTTTCTCCTGGCATATTCCATTCTAAATTCCAATCTAGAACACCACTTCCACTGAGGCTCTCTTGCCCTAGTAACCAGATTTGGTAAGGGAGAACTGCTGCCACCTTGTGGCCGTTTCACACAACAGCAGCTTTAATCCCAGCAC
This sequence comes from Mesoplodon mirus, assembly GCF_964341445.2. Classification (NCBI taxonomy): domain Eukaryota; kingdom Metazoa; phylum Chordata; class Mammalia; order Artiodactyla; family Ziphiidae; genus Mesoplodon; species Mesoplodon mirus. The sequence goes on along the minus strand of NW_028295749.1, from coordinate 899,599 downwards.
TAATGGTCAGTTGATATTCAAAATCATTGCAGGCCTGTAAATGACACCTGACCTGAATACAAATCCTGGGTTCACATATCGACCAAAAAATTCAAAGGACGTCCATATTTCAAAACGACCGTTTCAAAAGGCATATTTTACGAACATTAGTGTTCTGCTTCTTTTCCTTTCTTTCCTTTTTTGTTAAAAAAAACGGGAATGGAAAAAGGCATCCCTCAGAATGGGCGAAAATCGTTGCAAACGAAACAATGGACAGAGGTTTAATCTCCAATATATATAAACAGCTCATGCAGCTTAATATTAAAAAACAAACAACCCAATACAAAAATGGGCAGAAGATCTAAAGAGACGTTTCTTCAGAGAGACAAAGATGGCCAAGACGCACATGAAAAGCTGCTCAACAGCACTAATTATTAGAGAAATGCAAATCAAAACTACAATGAGGTATCACCTCCCACCCGTTAGAATCGGCATCATCAGAAAATCTACAAACAACAAATTCTGGGGAGGGTGTGGACAAAAGGAGCCCTCTTCCACTATTGGTGGGAATGTAAATTGATACAGTCACTATGGAGAACAGTATGGAGTTTCCTTAAGAAAACTAGAAATAGAATTACCATCTGATCCAGCAATCCCACTTCTGGGTATATACCCAGAGAAAACCGTAAATCTAAAAGGCATATTCACCACAATGTTCATTGCAGCACTATTTACAATAGCCAGGTTATGGAAGCAACTTAAATGCCCACAGACAGATGAATGGATAAAGATGTGGTACATATATAAAATGGAATATTACTCGGCCATAAAAAGGAATGAAACTGGGTCATTTGTAGAGACATCGATGGATCGAGAGACTGTCATACAGAATGAAGTAAGTCAGAAAGAGGAAAACAAATATTGTATATTAATGCATATATGTGGAGCCTAAAAAATGGTACAGATGAACTGGTTTGCAGGGAAGAAATAGAGACACAGAGGTAGAGAACAAACGTATGGACACCAAGTGTGGGAAGCCATGGGGTGGTGGTGGTGGGATGAGTTGGGAGTTTGGGATTGACCTGAATACATATATATGCATAAAGTACATAACTAATAATAACGTACTGTATAAAAAACATAAATAAAATTAAATTTCAAATTTTAAAAAATAAAATTTAAAAATAAAACAGAAAAAAGTTCTTCCCGTCACACAGATGTATTTATAGGAATGAATTATTTCCATGCTTATATCTATAAATACATAAAAGAGGAATAAAATCTAACTTGAACCATAAAAGAAAAAAAAACTGAACCCACGAGTTATACAGAAGAAAACCCTATCAGCGCACTTGCTCCAGCGGTAAACAACTCTGAAATTGGTCAGAGGTGGGGAACCATCTCCCATACCGCCAGCAACCCACCCCCCACGCAAGGAGCATCCTCATTGCAAAGCTGGGGGACCGTGCCGAGGCATCTGTGAGTAAACGTGAGCTGAGCCCCAGGCCAGCTGCTGCTGAACTGTTCCCAACCTTTCCAGGTAAAACACATGAATATGTACAAGGGCTTGAAAACCTAGAGGAAGGACTGTGGAGCCACACCAGTGACAGCACGCAGGCCATCTTGGTGCCTGCAGGCCAGCCAGTGTGGTCCTGGACGCTGGCGCTCTTCCAGAAGCTTTCCATTGCCCTGCCTGAGATACCCCTCCTGTCCCGGCCCCCACTGCTTTTTTCCTTCCTCACCTCTGTCCGGAGAGAAATTCCAGCGGAAGGTATGGGTGACACAACCTCTTCTTTACAGGCGGCAGCCTGGCAACTCCTGCAGAAAGGCCAGCAGAACCCCACTCACACCGGGCCACCAACAAAGCTGTGGCCCCTCACTCCCTCCCACCAGCACAGCCCCGAGACTGCTGACGGGGCAGAGAATATGGAGTCAGCACAGCTTCAGGTGCTATTGCTGCCTGGAGCTCTGTTTATATTGACCACAACGAGGCACACCTTGGGACGGCGGGCCGGAAGGGTAAGGCTTCCCAGGTCAGCTAATCCACAACCCTCAGGGAATCACATTGTTGAAAATGGACCTCGCTAAGGCAGAATAGAAGCGAAGGGAAAAAAGGACACAATGCCATTTGCAGCACCGTAGATGAGTCTAGAAGTAATCACGTGACATGTAGTAAGTCAGAAAGTGAAAGACACATATCATATCATATCACTTATAGGTGTTACCTAAAAATGGATACCAGGGCAGATATTTCCACGGAGAAGGGCAATCACAGATTCATTAAACAAACTTATGGTTCACCAATGGAAAGGTGTGAGGATTGGTTTCATTACGATATTGGGGTTAACAGACATATACAAACAGAGGTGACATATATAATCACCAAAGACCTACAGAATACCAAGAGTGGACTACTCAACTTTCTGTCATAATGTACATGGGAAAAGGATCCCAGGAAGAACAGACATCTGTATATGTGTAAAAGAACGACATCTTCCACACCTACAATAAGCCAAACATTGTAATCAAATTTGCTGTAATAAAAAATAAAAAATTAAATTAAAAACACGAACAAGAAGTAGTGAGACAAACTTGAGGCGCTTTCTCCTGGCACATTCCATTCAAAATTCTAATCCAGAACATCACTTCCACTGAGGCTCTCTTGCCCTAGTAACCAGATTTGGTAAGGGAGAACTGCTGCCTCATTGTGGCCGTTTCACACAACAGCAGCTTTAATCCCAGTGCTAATGGTCAGTTGATATTCAAAATCATTGCAGGCCTGTAAATGACACCTGCCCTGAAAACAAATCCTGGGGTCACATATCGACCAAAAAATTCAAAGGACGTCCATATTTCAAAACGACCGTTTCAAAAGGCATATTTTACGCACATTAGTGTTCTGCTTCTTTTCCTTTCTTTCTTTTTAGTTAAAAAAAACGGGAATGGAAAAAGGCATCCCTCAGAATGCGCGAAAATCGTTGCAAACGAATCAATGGACAGAGGTTTAATCTCCAATATATATAAACAGTTCATGGAGCTTAATATTAAAAAACAAACAACCCAATACAAAAATGGGCAGAAGATCTAAAGAGACGTTTCTTCAAAGAAGACACAGAGATGGCCAAGACGCACATGAAAAGCTGCTCAACAGCACTAATTATTGGAGAAATGCAAATCAAAACTACAATGAGGTATCACCTCACACCTGTTAGAATCGGCATCATCAGAAAATCTACAAACAACAAATTCTGGGGAGGGTGTGGACAAAAGGAGCCCTCTTCCACTATTGGTGGGAATGTAAATTGATACAGTCACTATTCAGAACAGTATGGAGTTTCCTAAAAAAACTAGAAATAGAATTACCATCTGATCCAGCAATCCTACTTCTGGGCATATACCCAGAAAAAACCGTAAATCAAAAAGGCACATTCACCACAATGATCGTTGCAGCACTATTTACATTAGCCAGGTAATGGAAGCTACCTAAATGCCCACAGACAGATGAATGGATAAAGATGTGGTACATATATGAAATGGAATATTACTCGGCCATAAAAAGGAATGAAACTGAGTCATTTGTAGAGACATCGATGGATGGAGAGACTGTTTTACAGAATGAAGTAAGTCAGAAAGAGGAAAACAAATATTGTATATTAATGCATATAAGTGGAGCCTATAAAATGGTACAGATGAACTGGTGTGCAGGGAAGAAATAGAGACACAGAGGTAGAGAACAAACGTATGGACACCAAGTGTGGGAAGCCATGGGGTGGTGGTGGTGGGAGGAATTGGGAGATTGGGATTAACCTATATACATGTATATGCATAAAATACATAACTAATAATAACGTGCTGTATAAAAAAATAAATAAAATTAAATTTCAAAATTTTAAAAAATAAAATTTAAAAATAAAACAGAAAAAAGTTCTTCCCGTCACACAGATGTATTTATAGGAATGAATTATTTCCATGCTTATATCTATAAATACATAAAAGAGGAATAAAATCTAACTTGAACGATAAAAGAAGAAAAAAGTGAACCCACGAGTTATACAGAGGAAAACCCTATCACGGCACTTGCTCCAGCGGTAAACAATTCTGAAATTGGTCAGAGGTGGGGAACCATCTCCCATACAGCCAGCAACCCACACCCCACGCAAGGAGCGTCCTCATTGCAAAGCTGGGGGACCGTGCCGTGGCATCTGTGAGTAAACGTGAGCAGAGCCCCAGGCCAGCTGCTGCTGAGCTGTCCCCACCCTTCCCAGGTAAAACACCTGAATATGTATAAGGGCTTGAAAGCCTAGAGGAAGGACCGTGGAGCCACACCAGCGACAGCACGCAGGCCAACTTGGTGCCTGCAGGCTAGCCAGGGTGGTCCTGGAACCTGGCGCTCTTCCAGAAGCTTTCCATTGCCCTGCCTGAGATACCCCTCCTGTCCCGGCCCCCACTTCTTTTTTCCTTCCTCACCTCTGTCCGGAGAGAAATTCCAGTGGAAGGTATGTGTGACACATCCTCTTTTTACAGGCGGCAGCCTGGCAACACCTGCAGAAAGGCCAGCAGAACCCCACTCACACCGGGCCACCCACAAAGCTGTGGCTCCTCACTCCCTCCCACCAGCACAGCCCCGAGACTGCTGACGGGGCAGAGAATATGGAGTCAGGCACAGCTTCAGGGGCTATTGCTGCCTGGAGCTCTGTTTATATTGACCTCAACGAGGCACACCTGGGGAGAGCGGGCCGGCAGGGTAATGCTGCCCAGGTCAGCTAATCCACAACCCTCAGGGAATCACATTGTTGAAAATGGACCCCACTAAGGCAGAAGAGAAGCCAAGGAATAAAAGGACACAATGCCATTTGCAGCACCGTAGATGTGTCTAGAAGTATTCACGTAACTTGTAGTAAGTCAGAAAGTGAAAGACACATATCATATCATATCACTTATAGGTGTTACCTAAAAATGGATACCAGGGCAGATATTTCCACGGTGATGGACAATCACAGATTCATTAAACAGACTTATAGTTCACCAATGGAATGGTGTGAGGATTGGTTTCATTACGATATCGGGGTTAACAGACATATACAAACACAGGTGACATATATAATCACCAAAGACCTACAGAATACCAAGAGAGGACTACTCAATATTCTGTCATAACATACATGGGAAAAGGATCCCAGGAAGAACAGACATCTGTATATGTGTAAAAGAACCACATCTTCCACACCTACAACAAGCCAAACATTGTAATCAAACTTGCTGTAATAAAAAATAAAAAATTAAATTAAAAACACGAACAAGAAGTAGTGAGACAAACGTGAGGGGCTTTCTCCTGGCACATTCCATTCTAAACTCCAATCTAGAACACCACTTCCACTGAGGCTCTCTTGCCCTAGTAACCAGATTTGGTAAGGGTGAACTGCTGCCACCTTGTGGCCGTTTCACACAACAGCAGCTTTAATCCCAACGCTAATGGTCAGTTGATATTCAAAATCATTGCAGGCCTGTAAATGACACCTGCCCTGAAAACAAATCCTGGGGTCACATATCGACCAAAAAATTCAAAGGACGTCCATATGTCAAAACGACCGTTTCAAAAGGCATATTTTACGCACATTAGTGTTCTGCTTCTTTTCCTTTCTTTCCTTGTTTTGTTAAAAAACACGGGAATGGAAAAAGGCATCCCTCAGAATGCGCGAAAATCGTTGCAGACGAATCAATGGACAGAGGTTTAATCTCCAATATATATAAACAGCTCATGCAGCTTAATATTAAAAAAACAAACAACCCCAAAAAAATGGGCAGAAGATCTAAAGAGACGTTTCTTAAAAGGAGACACAGAGATGGCCAAGACGCACATGAAAAGCTGCTCAACAGCACTAATTATCAGAGAAATGCAAATCAAAAGTACAATGAGAATTCACCTCACACCTGTTAGAATCGGCATCATCAGAAAATCTACAAACAACCAATTCTGGGGAGGGTGTGGACAAAAGGAGCCCTCTTCCACTATTGGTGGGAATGTAAATTGATACAGTCACTATGGAGAACAGTATGGAGTTTCCTTAAAAAAACTAGAAATAGAATTACCATCTGATCCAGCAATCCCACTTCTGGGCATATACCCAGAGAAAACCGTATTTCAAAAAGGCACATTCACCACAATGTTCGTTGCAGGACTATTTACAATAGCCAGGTAATGGAAGCAACCTAAATGCCCACAGACAGATGAATGGATAAAGATGTGGTACATATATAAAATGGAATATTACTCGGCCATAAAAAGGAATTAAACTGTGTCATTGGTAGAGACATCGATGGATCGAGAGACTGTCATACAGAATGAAGTAAGTCAGAAAGAGGAAAACAAATATTGTATATTAATGCATATATGTGGAGCCTAAAAATGGTACAGATGAACTCGTTTGCAGGGAAGAAATAGAGACACAGAGGTAGAGAACAAACGTATGGACACCAAGTGTGGGAAGCCATGGGGTGGTGGTGGTGGGATGAGTTGGGAGTTTGGGATTGACCTGTGTACATGTATATGCATAAAATACATAACTAATAATAATGTGCTGTATAAAAAAAAATAAATTAAATTAAATTTCAAAATTTTAAAAAATAAAATTTAAAAATAAAACAGAAAAAAGTTCTTCCCGTCACACAGATGTATTTATAGGAATGAATTATTTCCATGCTTATATCTATAAATACATAAAAGAGGAATAAAATCTAACTTGAACCATAAAAGAAAAAAAAACCTGAACCCACGAGTTATACAGAGGAAAACCCTATCAGGGCACTTGCTCCAGTGGTAAACAATTATGAAATTGGTCAGAGGTGGGGAAGCATCTCCCATACAGCCATCAACCCACCCCCCTCGCAAGGAGCGACCTCATTGCAAAGCTTGGGGACCGTGCCGAGGCATCTGTGAGTATACGTGAGCTGAGCCCCAGGCCAGCTGCTGCTGAACTGTTCCCACCCTTTCCAGGTAAAACACCTGAATATGTACAAGGGCTTGAAAGCCTAGTGGAAGGACCGTGGAGCCACACCAGAGACAGCACGCAGGCCAACTTGGTGCCTGCAGGCCAGCCAGGGTGGTCCTGGACCCGGGCGCTCTTCCAGAAGCTTTCCATTGCCCAGCCTGAGATACCCCTCCTGTCCCGGCCCCCACTGCATTTTTCCTTCCTCACCTCTGTCCGGAGAGAAATTCCAGCGGAAGGTATGGGTGACACAACCTCTTCTTTACAGGCGGCAGCCTGGCAACTCCTGCAGAAAGGCCAGCAGAACCCCACTCACACCGGGCCACCAACAAAGCTGTGGCCCCTCACTCCCTCCCACCAGCACAGCCCCGAGACTGCTGACGGGGCAGAGAATATGGAGTCAGGCACAGCTTCAGGGGCTATTGCTGCCTGGAGCGCTGTTTATATTGACCTCAACGAGGCACACCTGGGCAGGGCGGGCCGGAAGGGTAAGGCTGCCCAGTTCACCTAATCCACAACCCTCAGGGAATCACATTGTTGAAAATGGACCCCGCTAAGGCAGAAGAGAAGCCAAGGGAAAAAAGGACACAATGCCATTTGCAGCACCGTAGATGAGTCTAGAAGTAATCACGTGACTTGTAGTAAGTCAGAAAGTGGAAGACACATATAATATCATATCACTTATAGGTGTTATCTAAAAATGGATACCAGGGCAGATATTTCCACGGAGATGGACAATCACAGATTCATTAAACAGACTTATAGTTCACCAATGGCAAGGTGTGAGGATTAGTTTCATTAAGATATCAGGGTTAACAGACATATACAAACACAGGTGACATATATAATCACCAAAGACCTACAGAATACCAAGAGAGGACTACTCAATATTCTGTCATAACATACATGGGAAAAGGATCCCAAGAAGAACAGACATCTGTATATGTGTAAAAGAACCACATCTTCCACACCTACAACATGCCAAACATTGTAATCAAACTTGCTGTAATAAAAAATAAAAAATTAATTTAAAAACACGAACAAGAAGTAGTGAGACAAACGTGAGGGGCTTTCTCCTGGCACATTCCATTCTAAACTCCAATCTAGAACACCACTTCCACTGAGGCTCTCTTGCCCTAGTAACCAGATTTGGTAAGGGTGAACTGCTGCCACCTTGTGGCCGTTTCACACAACAGCAGCTTTAATCCCAACGCTAATGGTCAGTTGATATTCAAAATCATTGCAGGCCTGTAAATGACACCTGCCCTGAAAACAAATCCTGGGGTCACATATCGACCAAAAAATTCAAAGGATGTCCATATGTCAAAACGACCGTTTCAAAAGGCATATTTTACGCACATTAGTGTTCTGCTTCTTTTCCGTTCTTTCCTTTTTTGTTAAAAAACACGGGAATGGAAAAAGGCATCCCTCAGAATGGGCGAAAATCGTTGCAGACGAATCAATGGACAGAGGTTTAATCTCCAATATATATAAACAGCTCATTCAGCTTAATATTAAAAAAAACAAACAACCCCCCAAAAATGGGCAGAAGATCTAAAGAGACGTTTCTTCAAAGGAGACACAGAGATGGCCAAGACGCACATGAAAAGCTGCTCAACAGCACTAATTATCAGAGAAATGCAAATCAAAACTACAATGAGATTTCACCTCACACCTGTTAGAATCGGCATCATCAGAAAATCTACAAACAACCAATTTTTGGGAGGGTGTGGACAAAAGGAGCCCTCTTCCACTATTGGTGGGAATGTAAATTGATACAGTCACTATGGAGAACAGTATGGAGTTTCCTTAAAAAAACTAGAAATAGAATTACCATCTGATCCAGCAATCCCACTTATGGGCATATACCCAGAGAAAACCGTATTTCAAAAAGGCACATTCACCACAATGTTCGTTGCAGCACTATTTACAATAGCCAGGTAATGGAAGCAACCTAAATGCCCACAGACAGATGAATGGATAAAGATGTGGTACATATATAAAATGGAATATTACTCGGCCATAAAAAGGAATGAAACTGGGTCATTTGTAGAGACATTGATGGATCGAGAGACTGTCATACAGAATGAAGTAAGTCAGAAAGAGGAAAACAAATATTGTATATTAACGCATATATGTGGAGCCTAAAAATGGTACAGATGAACTGGTTTGCAGGGAAGAAATAGAGACACAGAGGTAGAGAACAAACGTATGGACACCAAGTGTGGGAAGCCATGGGGTGGTGGTGGTGGGATGAGTTGGGAGTTTGGGATTGACCTGTATACATGTATATGCATAAAATACATAACTAATAATAACGTGCTGTATAAAAAAATAAATAAAATTAAATTTCAAAATTTTAAATAATAAAATTTAAAAATACAACAGAAAAAAGTTCTTCCCATCACACAGATGTATCTATAGGAATGAATTATTTCCATGCTTATATCTATAAATACATAAAAGAGGAATAAAATCTAATTTGAACCATAAAAGAAAAAAAAACCTGAACCCACGAGTTATACAGAGGAAAACCCTATCAGGGCACTTGCTCCAGTGGTAAACAATTATGAAATTGGTCAGAGGTGGGGAAGCATCTCCCATACAGCCAGCAACCCACCCCCCTCGCAAGGAGCGACCTCATTGCAAAGCTTGGGGACCGTGCCGAGGCATCTGTGAGTAAACGTGAGCTGAGCCCCAGGCCAGCTGCTGCTGAACTGTTCCCACCCTTTCCAGGTAAAACACCTGAATATGTACAAGGGCTTGAAAGCCTAGTGGAAGGACCGTGGAGCCACACCAGCGACAGCACGCAGGCCAACTTGGTGCCTGCAGGCCACCCAGGGTGGTCCTGGACCCGGGCGCTCTTCCAGAAGCTTTCCATTGCCCAGCCTGAGATACCCCTCCTGTCCCGGCCCCCACTGCTTTTTTCCTTCCTCACCTCTGTCCGGAGAGAAATTCCAGCGGAAGGTATGGGTGACACAACCTCTTCTTTACAGGCGGCAGCCTGGCAAATCCTGCAGAAAGGCCAGCAGAACCCCACTCACACCGGGCCACCAAAAAAGCTGTGGCCCCTCACACCCTCCCACCAGCACAGCCCCGAGACTGCTGACGGGGCAGAGAATATGGAGTCAGGCACAGATTCAGGGGCTATTGCTGCCTGGAGCGCTGTTTATATTGACCTCAACGAGGCACACCTGGGGAGGGCGGGCCGGCAGGGTAAGGCTGCCCAGGTCAGCTAATCCACAACCCTCAGGGAATCACATTGTTGAAAATGGACCCCGCTAAGGCAGAAGAGAAGCCAAGGGAAAAAAGGACACAGTGCCATTTGCAGCACCGTAAATGAGTCTAGAAGTAATCACGTGACTTGTAGTAAGTCAGAAAGTGGAAGACACATATCATATCATATCACTTATAGGTGTTATCAAAAATGGATACCAGGGCAGATATTTCCACGGAGATGGACAATCACAGATTCATTAAACAGACTTATAGTTCACCAATGGAAAGGTGTGAGGATTGGTTTCATTACGATATCGGGGTTAACAGACATGTACAAACACAGGTGACATATATAATCACCAAAGACCTACAGAATACCAAGAGAGGACTATTCAATATTCTGTCATAACATACATGGGAAAAGGATCCCAAGAAGAACAGACATCTGTATATGTGTAAAAGAACCACATCTTCCACACCTACAACAAGCCAAACATTGTAATCAAACTTGCTGTAATAAAAAATAAAAAATTAATTTAAAAACACGAACAAGAAGTAGTGAGACAAACGTGAGGGGCTTTCTCCTGGCACATTCCATTCTAAACTCCAATCTAGAACACCACTTCCACTGAGGCTCTCTTGCCCTAGTAACCAGATTTGGTAAGGGTGAACTGCTGCCACCTTGTGGCCGTTTCACACAACAGCAGCTTTAATCCCAACGCTAATGGTCAGTTGATATTCAAAATCATTGCAGGCCTGTAAATGACACCTGCCCTGAAAACAAATCCTGGGGTCACATATCGACCAAAAAATTCAAAGGATGTCCATATGTCAAAACGACCGTTTCAAAAGGCATATTTTACGCACATTAGTGTTCTGCTTCTTTTCCGTTCTTTCCTTTTTTGTTAAAAAACACGGGAATGGAAAAAGGCATCCCTCAGAATGGGCGAAAATCGTTGCAGACGAATCAATGGACAGAGGTTTAATCTCCAATATATATAAACAGCTCATTCAGCTTAATATTAAAAAAAACAAACAACCCCCCAAAAATGGGCAGAAGATCTAAAGAGACGTTTCTTCAAAGGAGACACAGAGATGGCCAAGACGCACATGAAAAGCTGCTCAACAGCACTAATTATCAGAGAAATGCAAATCAAAACTACAATGAGATTTCACCTCACACCTGTTAGAATCGGCATCATCAGAAAATCTACAAACAACCAATTTTTGGGAGGGTGTGGACAAAAGGAGCCCTCTTCCACTATTGGTGGGAATGTAAATTGATACAGTCACTATGGAGAACAGTATGGAGTTTCCTTAAAAAAACTAGAAATAGAATTACCATCTGATCCAGCAATCCCACTTATGGGCATATACCCAGAGAAAACCGTATTTCAAAAAGGCACATTCACCACAATGTTCGTTGCAGCACTATTTACAATAGCCAGGTAATGGAAGCAACCTAAATGCCCACAGACAGATGAATGGATAAAGATGTGGTACATATATAAAATGGAATATTACTCGGCCATAAAAAGGAATGAAACTGGGTCATTTGTAGAGACATTGATGGATCGAGAGACTGTCATACAGAATGAAGTAAGTCAGAAAGAGGAAAACAAATATTGTATATTAACGCATATATGTGGAGCCTAAAAATGGTACAGATGAACTGGTTTGCAGGGAAGAAATAGAGACACAGAGGTAGAGAACAAACGTATGGACACCAAGTGTGGGAAGCCATGGGGTGGTGGTGGTGGGATGAGTTGGGAGTTTGGGATTGACCTGTATACATGTATATGCATAAAATACATAACTAATAATAACGTGCTGTATAAAAAAATAAATAAAATTAAATTTCAAAATTTTAAATAATAAAATTTAAAAATACAACAGAAAAAAGTTCTTCCCATCACACAGATGTATCTATAGGAATGAATTATTTCCATGCTTATATCTATAAATACATAAAAGAGGAATAAAATCTAATTTGAACCATAAAAGAAAAAAAAACCTGAACCCACGAGTTATACAGAGGAAAACCCTATCAGGGCACTTGCTCCAGTGGTAAACAATTATGAAATTGGTCAGAGGTGGGGAAGCATCTCCCATACAGCCAGCAACCCACCCCCCTCGCAAGGAGCGACCTCATTGCAAAGCTTGGGGACCGTGCCGAGGCATCTGTGAGTAAACGTGAGCTGAGCCCCAGGCCAGCTGCTGCTGAACTGTTCCCACCCTTTCCAGGTAAAACACCTGAATATGTACAAGGGCTTGAAAGCCTAGTGGAAGGACCGTGGAGCCACACCAGCGACAGCACGCAGGCCAACTTGGTGCCTGCAGGCCACCCAGGGTGGTCCTGGACCCGGGCGCTCTTCCAGAAGCTTTCCATTGCCCAGCCTGAGATACCCCTCCTGTCCCGGCCCCCACTGCTTTTTTCCTTCCTCACCTCTGTCCGGAGAGAAATTCCAGCGGAAGGTATGGGTGACACAACCTCTTCTTTACAGGCGGCAGCCTGGCAAATCCTGCAGAAAGGCCAGCAGAACCCCACTCACACCGGGCCACCAAAAAAGCTGTGGCCCCTCACACCCTCCCACCAGCACAGCCCCGAGACTGCTGACGGGGCAGAGAATATGGAGTCAGGCACAGATTCAGGGGCTATTGCTGCCTGGAGCGCTGTTTATATTGACCTCAACGAGGCACACCTGGGGAGGGCGGGCCGGCAGGGTAAGGCTGCCCAGGTCAGCTAATCCACAACCCTCAGGGAATCACATTGTTGAAAATGGACCCCGCTAAGGCAGAAGAGAAGCCAAGGGAAAAAAGGACACAGTGCCATTTGCAGCACCGTAAATGAGTCTAGAAGTAATCACGTGACTTGTAGTAAGTCAGAAAGTGGAAGACACATATCATATCATATCACTTATAGGTGTTATCAAAAATGGATACCAGGGCAGATATTTCCACGGAGATGGACAATCACAGATTCATTAAACAGACTTATAGTTCACCAATGGAAAGGTGTGAGGATTGGTTTCATTACGATATCGGGGTTAACAGACATGTACAAACACAGGTGACATATATAATCACCAAAGACCTACAGAATACCAAGAGAGGACTATTCAATATTCTGTCATAACATACATGGGAAAAGGATCCCAAGAAGAACAGACATCTGTATATGTGTAAAAGAACCACATCTTCCACACCTACAACAAGCCAAACATTGTAATCAAACTTGCTGTAATAAAAAATAAAAAATTAATTTAAAAACACGAACAAGAAGTAGTGAGACAAACGTGAGGGGCTTTCTCCTGGCACATTCCATTCTAAACTCCAATCTAGAACACCACTTCCACTGAGGCTCTCTTGCCCTAGTAACCAGATTTGGTAAGGGTGAACTGCTGCCACCTTGTGGCCGTTTCACACAACAGCAGCTTTAATCCCAACGCTAATGGTCAGTTGATATTCAAAATCATTGCAGGCCTGTAAATGACACCTGCCCTGAAAACAAATCCTGGGGTCACATATCGACCAAAAAATTCAAAGGACGTCCATATGTCAAAACGACCGTTTCAAAAGGCATATTTTACGCACATTAGTGTTCTGCTTCTTTTCCGTTCTTTCCTTTTTTGTTAAAAAACACGGGAATGGAAAAAGGCATCCCTCAGAATGGGCGAAAATCGTTGCAGACGAATCAATGGACAGAGGTTTAATCTCCAATATATATAAACAGCTCATTCAGCTTAATATTAAAAAAACAAACAACCCCAAAAAAATGGGCAGAAGATCTAAAGAGACGTTTCTTCAAAGGAGACACAGAGATGGCCAAGACGCACATGAAAAGCTGCTCAACAGCACTAATTATCAGAGAAATGCAAATCAAAACTACAATGAGATTTCACCTCACACATGTTAGAATCGGCATCATCAGAAAATTTACAAACAACCAATTTTTGGGAGGGTGTGGACAAAAGGAGCCCTCTTCCACTATTGGTGGGAATGTAAATTGATACAGTCACTATGGAGAACAGTATAGAGTTTCCTTAAAAGAACTAGAAATAGAATTACCTTCTGATCCAGCAATCCCACTTCTGGGCATATACCCAGAGAAAACCGTATTTCAAAAAGGCACATTCACCACAATGTTCATTGCAGCACTATTTACAATAGCCAGGTAATGGAAGCAACCTAAATGCCCACAGACAGATGAATGGATAAAGATGTGGTACATATATAAAATGGAATATTACTCGGCCATAAAAAGGAATGAAACTGTGTCATTTGTAGAGACATCGATGGATCGAGAGACTGTCATATAGAATGAAGTAAGTCAGAAAGAGGAAAACAAATATTGTATATTAACGCATATATGTGGAGCCTAAAAATGGTACAGATGAACTGGTTTGCAGGGAAGAAATAGAGACACAGAGGTAGAGAACAAACGTACGGACACCAAGTGTGGGAAGCCATGGGGTGGTGGTGGTGGGATGAGTTGGGAGTTTGGGATTGACCTGTATACATGTATATGCATAAAATACATAACTAATAATAACGTGCTGTATAAAAAAATAAATAAAATTAAATTTCAAAATTTTAAAAAATAAAATTTAAAAATAAAACCGAAAAAAGTTCTTCCCATCACACAGATGTATTTATAGGAATGAATTTTTTCCATGCTTATATCTATAAATACATAAAAGAGGAATAAAATCTAACTTGAACCATAAAAGAAAAAAAAAGTGAACCCACGAGTTATACAGAGGAAAACCCTATCACGGCACTTGCTCCAGCGGTAAACAATTCTGAAATTGGTCAGAGGTGGGGAACCATCTCCCATACAGCCAGCAACACACCCCCCACGCAAGAAGCGTCCTCATTGCAAACTGGGGGACCGTGCCGAGGAATCTGTGAGTAAACGTGAGCTGAGCCCCAGGCCAGCTGCTGCTGAACTGTTCCCACCCTTTCCAGGTAAAACACCTGAATATGTACAAGGGCTTGAAAGCCTAGAGGAAGGACCGTGGAGCCACACCAGCGACAGCACGCAGGCCAACTTGGTGCCTGCAGGCCAGCCAGGGTGGTCCTCGCCTGTAAAGCACAGTAAGAGGGGCACAACTTCGACAATGATGCACTTGGCCAAAAAGGGCGTATGCGTTTTCTCCTGAATATATTCAGGAGAAAACGCATACGCCCTTTTTGGCCAAGCAAGCAAGCGGGCAATGCAAATCTGCACTACAAAGAAGTATCACTTCCCACCGGTCAAAAGGGACATCCACAAAATGTGTAAAAACCAGAAAGGCAAGACAGGCCCTGGAGAACAGGGAGCCTTGTTATGCTGATGGGCGGGATGTAAGTTGCCAACTGCCTCACTGGAGGAGTGCATTGTGTTCCCTAAAACAAGTAAACAACAGAGCTACAGAGCCAAGGGCACTTCCAGTCTTGGGAATATACCTTGGGAAAACTGAAAATCCATAAGACAGAGCCACCCCCAAATTGAGGGCTGCACTGCTTACAGGAACCTCAACCTGGGTACACCTGAAATATCCCAGGAAATATAAAAATGGATCCAGACATCGTGGAACTTACGCAAGATGGAATATCCCTCAGCCATGAAATCATTGTCATAAGACCAGTAGCAGCAAAATGAGTGGATTCAGGTACGATGATTCTAAGTGAAAGAAGTCACACAGGAAAAGAAACTTATCATAAGATATCACTTAGGAAGATCCTGTAAACATGGCTACACATGAACTGAGTTAGGCAAGAGAACAGAGTCTCACATTTAGAAAACACTCTTATGCCTGCTTAAGGGGGAAGGAGAGGTGGGGTGATGCATCAAACCAGAGTTTGGTATAAGCACAGGTACCGTTCCAAAAACCAACTATGGAATAGACAAGACCTACAGCTTCCTCAGTGAAAGGGACTCAAAACCCCATATTTCCCGCAGAGGAATAGATCTGACTAGTAAGAATCTTAAAACCTATGTATTGATATGTCTCCGTAAGGGAATCAATTGTGTCTAGACTGGCATAAACATGGCAGCGAGAATCAGCTCAAACCCACTCTAAAAAGGAATTTCAAAAACAGAACAAAGAAACAGGGAAATTCTTTACAATTCCTTCAGGGTCTCTGATGCAACCTGGAATGACCCTATCTACAATGACAGCTGGATGTGGCATAAGGCTGGACACTTGGGACTGAGAGGATTGGTGAGATTGGGTGAGCAAATGCAGACCCTTTAAAGCAATAATGCATGGCACCCATTCCATGGGTCCCAGCTCTCCAGGTTGAAGGGAATATTACTACAGCTATAACATGTACAGGAAACCTAGAGAATGGACACACTGTGAATACGAAAGGTTTCTAAAACTCAACGAAGAGCCCCTCTCCTGGTGCTCCGGTTTGACTTTCCAACTGCTTTCCTATCAATCTCCCAACTTGGAGAGACAGCCCCTTTAAGCTCCTGGTTCGCACAGGTTGCCAATTTGGCAGAGGATGAAAGGGAAGAGGGAGAACCAATGAGAGAGTAGCTGTTAGGCATTTGGATGGGCACATGTCACTCTAATTTCCCGGCAGGAAGAAGAATTAACCAAAGTCTCAGCCACCCACCGGGAACCAGTATAGGTCCTGAACCAAAAGTTTGGACTTGCGTTCAGCTCACAAAAAACAAGTTGAAAAATGGAGCTCAGGGGCACAGCAATTCACAAACTGGCAGAGTAATCAAGGCCAACTATCGTCCAAAAATCTGTTGAGGGAAGGCAACGAGGCGGACTTGAAAGCGAGGCAGAATAGCAGGAAACAGATTTCAAGAGGTACGTTGGAATCGCCTGTAAAGCACAGGAAGAGGGGCACAACTTCGACAATGATGCACTTGGCCAAAAAGGGCGTAGGCGTTTTCTCCTGAATATATGCAGGAGAAAACGCATACGCCCTTTTTGGCCAAGCAAGCAAGCGGGCAATGCAAATCTGCACTATAAAGAAGTATCACTTCCCACCGGTCAAAAGGGACATCCACAAAATGTGTAAAAACCAGAAAGGCAAGACAGGCCCTGGAGAACAGGGAGCCTTGTTATGCTGATGGGCGGGATGTAAGTTGCCAACTGCCTCACTGGAGGAGTGCATTGTGTTCCCTAAAACAAGTAAACAACAGAGCTACAGAGCCAAGGGCACGTGCAGTCTAGGGAATATACCTTGGGAAAACTGAAAATCCATAAGACAGAGCCACCCCCAAATTGAGGGCTGCACTGCTTACAGGAACCTCAACCTGGGTACACCTGAAATATCCCAGGAAATATAAAAATGGATCCAGACATCGTGGAACATACGCAAGATGGAATATCCCTCAGCCACGAAATCAATGTCATAAGACCAGTAGCAGCAAAATGAGTGGATTCAAGTACGATGATTCTAAGTGAAAGAAGTCACACAGGAAAAGAAACTTATCATAAGATATCACTTAGGAAGATCCTGTAAACATGGCTACACATGAACTGAGTTAGGCAAGAGAACAGAGTCTCACATTTAGAAAACACTCTTATGCCTGCTTAAGGGGGAAGGAGAGGTGGGGTGATGCATCAAACCAGAGTTTGATATAAGCACAGGTACCGTTCCAAAAACCAACTATGGAATAGACAAGACCTACACCTTCCTCAGTGAAAGGGACTCAAAACCCCATATTTCCCGCAGAGGAATAGATCTGACTAGTAAGAATCTTAAAACCTATGTATTGATATGTCTCCGTAATGGAATCAAGTGTGTCTAGACTGGCATAAACATGGCAGCGAGAATCAGCTCAAACCCACTCTAAAAAGGAATTTCAAAAACAGAACAAAGAAACGGGGAAATTCTTTACAATTCCTTCAGGGTCTCTGATGCAACCTGGAATGACCCTATCTACAATGACAGCTGGATGTGGCATAAGGCTGGACACTTGGGACTGAGAGGATTGGTGAGATTGGGTGAGCAAATGCAGACCCTTTAAAGCAATAATGCATGGCACCCATTCCATGGGTCCCAGCTCTCCAGGTTGAAGGGAATATTACTACAGCTATAACATGTACGGGAAACCTAGAGAATGGACACACTGTGAATACGAAAGGTTTCTAAAACTCAACGAAGAGCCCCTCTCCTGGTGCTCCGGTTTGACTTTCCAACTGCTTTCCTATCAATCTCCCAACTTGGAGAGACAGCCCCTTTAAGCTCCTGGTTCGCACAGGTTGCCAATTTGGCAGAGGATGAAAGGGAAGAGGGAGAACCAATGAGAGAGTAGCTGTTAGGCCTTTGGATGGGCACATGTCACTCTAATTTCCCGGCAGGAAGAAGAATTAACCAAAGTCTCAGCCACCCACCGGGAACCAGTATAGGTCCTGAACCAAAAGTTTGGACTTGCGTTCAGCTCACAAGAAACGAGTTGAAAAATGGAGCTCAGGGGCACAGCAATTCACAAACTGGCAGAGTAATCAAGGCCAACTATCGTCCAAAAATCTGTTGAGGGAAGGCAACGAGGCGGACTTGAAAGCGAGGCAGAATAGCAGGAAACAGATTTCAAGAGGTACGTTGGAATCGCCTGTAAAGCACAGGAAGAGGGGCACAACTTCGACAATGATGCACTTGGCCAAAAAGGGCGTAGGCGTTTTCTCCTGAATATATTCAGGAGAAAACGCATACGCCCTTTTTGGCCAAGCAAGCAAGCGGGCAATGCAAATCTGCACTACAAAGAAGTATCACTTCCCACCGGTCAAAAGGGACATCCACAAAATGTGTAAAAACCAGAAAGGCAAGACAGGCCCTGGAGAACAGGGAGCCTTGTTATGCTGATGGGCGGGATGTAAGTTGCCAACTGCCTCACTGGAGGAGTGCATTGTGTTCCCTAAAACAAGTAAACAACTGAGCTACAGAGCCAAGGGCACGTGCAGTCTATGGAATATACCTTGGGAAAACTGAAAATCCATAAGACAGAGCCACCCCCAAATTGAGGGCTGCACTGCTTACAGGAACCTCAACCTGGGTACACCTGAAATATCCCAGGAAATATAAAAATGGTTCCAAACATCGTGGAACTTACGCACGATGGAATATCCCTCAGCCACGAAATCAATGTCATAAGACCAGTAGCAGCAAAATGAGTGGATTCAGGTACGATGATTCTAAGTGAAAGAAGTCACACAGGAAAAGAAACTTATCATAAGATATCACTTAGGAAGATCCTGTAAACATGGCTACACATGAACTGAGTTAGGCAAGAGAACAGAGTCTCACATTTAGAAAACACTCTTATGCCTGCTTAAGGGGGAAGGAGAGGTGGGGTGATGCATCAAACCAGAGTTTGATATAAGCACAGGTACCGTTCCAAAAACCAACTATGGAATAGACAAGACCTACACCTTCCTCAGTGAAAGGGACTCAAAACCCCATATTTCCCGCAGAGGAATAGATCTTTCTAGTAAGAATCTTAAAACCTATGTATTGATATGTCTCCGTAAGGGAATCAAGTGTGTCTAGACTGGCATAAACATGGCAGCGAGAATCAGCTCAAACCCACTCTAAAAAGGAACTTCAAAAACAGAACAAAGAAACAGGGAAATTCTTTACAATTCCTTCAGGGTCTCTGATGCAACCTGGAATGACCCTATCTACAATGACAGCTGGATGTGGCATAAGGCTGGACACTTGGGACTGAGAGGATTGGTGAGATTGGGTGAGCAAATGCAGACCCTTTAAAGCAATAATGCATGGCACCCATTCCATGGGTCCCAGCTCTCCAGGTTGAAGGGAATATTACTACAGCTATAACATGTACGGGAAACCTAGAGAATGGACACACTGTGAATACGAAAGGTTTCTAAAACTCAACGAAGAGCCCCTCTCCTGGTGCTCCGGTTTGACTTTCCAACTGCTTTCCTATCAATCTCCCAACTTGGAGAGACAGCCCCTTTAAGCTCCTGGTTCGCACAGGTTGCCAATTTGGCAGAGGATGAAAGGGAAGAGGGAGAACCAATGAGAGAGTAGCTGTTAGGCCTTTGGATGGGCACATGTCACTCTAATTTCCAGGCAGGAAGAAGAATTAACCAAAGTCTCAGCCACCCACCGGGAACCAGTATAGGTCCTGAACCAAAAGTTTGGACTTGCGTTCAGCTCACAAGAAACGAGTTGAAAAACGGAGCTCAGGGGCACAGCAATTCACAAACTGGCAGAGTAATCAAGGCCAACTATCGTCCAAAAATCTGTTGAGGGAAGGCAACGAGGCGGACTTGAAAGCGAGGCAGAATAGCAGGAAACAGATTTCAAGAGGTACGTTGGAATCGCCTGTAAAGCACAGGAAGAGGGGCACAACTTCGACAATGATGCACTTGGCCAAAAAGGGCGTATGCGTTTTCTCCTGAATATATTCAGGAGAAAACGCATACGCCCTTTTTGGCCAAGCAAGCAAGCAGGCAATGCAAATCTGCACTACAAAGAAGTATCACTTCCCACCGGTCAAAAGGGACATCCACAAAATGTGTAAAAACCAGAAAGGCAAGACAGGCCCTGGAGAACAGGGAGCCTTGTTATGCTGATGGGCGGGATGTAAGTTGCCAACTGCCTCACTGGAGGAGTGCATTGTGTTCCCTAAAACAAGTAAACAACAGAGCTACAGAGCCAAGGGCACGTCCAGTCTATGGAATATACCTTGGGAAAACTGAAAATCCATAAGACAGAGCCACCCCCAAATTGAGGGCTGCACTGCTTACAGGAACCTCAACCTGGGTACACCTGAAATATCCCAGGAAATATAAAAATGGTTCCAAACATCGTGGAACTTACGCACGATGGAATATCCCTCAGCCACGAAATCCATGTCATAAGACCAGTAGCAGCAAAATGAGTGGATTTAGGTACGATGATTCTAAGTGAAAGAAGTCACACAGGAAAAGAAACTTATCATAAGATATCACTTAGGAAGATCCTGTAAACATGGCTACACATGAACTGAGTTAGGCAAGAGAACAGAGTCTCACATTTAGAAAACACTCTTATGCCTGCTTAAGGGGGAAGGAGAGGTGGGGTGATGCATCAAACCAGAGTTTGATATAAGCACAGGTACCGTTCCAAAAACCAACTATGGAATAGACAAGACCTACAGCTTCCTCAGTGAAAGGGACTCAAAACCCCATATTTCCCACAGAGGAATAGATCTGACTAGTAAGAATCTTAAAACCTATGTATTGATATGTCTCCGTAATGGAATCAAGTGTGTCTAGACTGGCATAAACATGGCAGCGAGAATCAGCTCAAACCCACTCTAAAAAGGAATTTCAAAAACAGAACAAAGAAACGGGGAAATTCTTTACAATTCCTTCAGGGTCTCTGATGCAACCTGGAATGACCCTATCTACAATGACAGCTGGATGTGGCATAAGGCTGGACACTTGGGACTGAGAGGATTGGTGAGATTGGGTGAGCAAATGCAGACCCTTTAAAGCAATAATGCATGGCACCCATTCCATGGGTCCCAGCTCTCCAGGTTGAAGGGAATATTACTACAGCTATAACATGTACGGGAAACCTAGAGAATGGACACACTGTGAATACGAAAGGTTTCTAAAACTCAACGAAGAGCCCCTCTCCTGGTGCTCCGGTTTGACTTTCCAACTGCTTTCCTATCAATCTCCCAACTTGGAGAGACAGCCCCTTTAAGCTCCTGGTTCGCACAGGTTGCCAATTTGGCAGAGGATGAAAGGGAAGAGGGAGAACCAATGAGAGAGTAGCTGTTAGGCCTTTGGATGGGCACATGTCACTCTAATTTCCCGGCAGGAAGAAGAATTAACCAAAGTCTCAGCCACCCACCGGGAACCAGTATAGGTCCTGAACCAAAAGTTTGGACTTGCGTTCAGCTCACAAGAAACGAGTTGAAAAATGGAGCTCAGGGGCACAGCAATTCACAAACTGGCAGAGTAATCAAGGCCAACTATCGTCCAAAAATCTGTTGAGGGAAGGCAACGAGGCGGACTTGAAAGCGAGGCAGAATAGCAGGAAACAGATTTCAAGAGGTACGTTGGAATCGCCTGTAAAGCACAGGAAGAGGGGCACAACTTCGACAATGATGCACTTGGCCAAAAAGGGCGTATGCGTTTTCTCCTGAATATATTCAGGAGAAAACGCATACGCCCTTTTTGGCCAAGCAAGCAAGCGGGCAATGCAAATCTGCACTACAAAGAAGTATCACTTCCCACCGGTCAAAAGGGACATCCACAAAATGTGTAAAAACCAGAAAGGCAAGACAGGCCCTGGAGAACAGGGAGCCTTGTTATGCTGATGGGCGGGATGTAAGTTGCCAACTGCCTCACTGGAGGAGTGCATTGTGTTCCCTAAAACAAGTAAACAACTGAGCTACAGAGCCAAGGGCACGTGCAGTCTAGGGAATATATATTGGGAAAACTGAAAATCCATAAGACAGAGCCACCCCCAAATTGAGGGCTGCACTGCTTACAGGAACCTCAACCTGGGTACACCTGAAATATCCCAGGAAATATAAAAATGGTTCCAAACATCGTGGAACTTACGCACGATGGAATATCCCTCAGCCACGAAATCAATGTCATAAGACCAGTAGCAGCAAAATGAGTGGATTCAGGTACGATGATTCTAAGTGAAAGAAGTCACACAGGAAAAGAAACTTATCATAAGATATCACTTAGGAAGATCCTGTAAACATGGCTACACATGAACTGAGTTAGGCAAGAGAACAGAGTCTCACATTTAGAAAACACTCTTATGCCTGCTTAAGGGGGAAGGAGAGGTGGGGTGATGCATCAAACCAGAGTTTGATATAAGCACAGGTACCGTTCCAAAAACCAACTATGGAATAGACAAGACCTACACCTTCCTCAGTGAAAGGGACTCAAAACCCCATATTTCCCGCAGAGGAATAGATCTTTCTAGTAAGAATCTTAAAACCTATGTATTGATATGTCTCCGTAAGGGAATCAAGTGTGTCTAGACTGGCATAAACATGGCAGCGAGAATCAGCTCAAACCCACTCTAAAAAGGAATTTCAAAAACAGAACAAAGAAACGGGGAAATTCTTTACAATTCCTTCAGGGTCTCTGATGCAACCTGGAATGACCCTATCTACAATGACAGCTGGATGTGGCATAAGGCTGGACACTTGGGACTGAGAGGATTGGTGAGATTGGGTGAGCAAATGCAGACCCTTTAAAGCAATAATGCATGGCACCCATTCCATGGGTCCCAGCTCTCCAGGTTGAAGGGAATATTACTACAGCTATAATGTGGACGGGAAACCTAGAGAATGGACACACTGTGAATACGAAAGGTTTCTAAAACTCAACGAAGAGCCCCTCTCCTGGTGCTCCGGTTTGACTTTCCAACTGCTTTCCTATCAATCTCCCAACTTGGAGAGACAGCCCCTTTAAGCTCCTGGTTCGCACAGGTTGCCAATTTGGCAGAGGATGAAAGGGAAGAGGGAGAACCAATGAGAGAGTAGCTGTTAGGCATTTGGATGGGCATATGTCACTCTAATTTCCCGGCAGGAAGAAGAATTAACCAAAGTCTCAGCCACCCACCGGGAACCAGTATAGGTCCTGAACCAAAAGTTTGGACTTGCGTACAGCTCACAAAAAACGAGTTGAAAAATGGAGCTCAGGGGCACAGCAATTCACAAACTGGCAGAGTAATCAAGGCCAACTATCGTCCAAAAATCTGTTGAGGGAAGGCAACGAGGCGGACTTGAAAGCGAGGCAGAATAGCAGGAAACAGATTTCAAGAGGTACGTTGGAATCGCCTCTAAAGCACAGGAAGAGGGGCACTACTTTGACAATGATGCACTTGGCCAAAAAGGGCGTATGTGTTTTCTCCTGAATATATTCAGGAGAAAACGCATACGCCCTTTTTGGCCAAGCAAGCAAGCGGGCAATGCAAATCTGCACTACAAAGAAGTATCACTTCCCACCGGTCAAATGGGACATCCACAAAATGTGTAAAAACCAGAAAGGCAAGACAGGCCCTGGAGAACAGGGAGCCTTGTTATGCTGATGGGCGGCATGTAAGTTGCCAACTGCCTCACTGGAGGAGTGCATTGTGTTCCCTAAAACAAGTAAACAACAGAGCTACAGAGCCAAGGGCACGTCCAGTCTAGGGAATATACCTTGGGAAAACTGAAAATCCATAAGACAGAGCCACCCCCAAATTGAGGGCTGCACTGCTTACAGGAACCTCAACCTGGGTACACCTGAAATATCCCAGGAAATATAAAAATGGTTCCAAACATCGTGGAACTTACGCACGATGGAATATCCCTCAGCCACGAAATCCATGTCATAAGACCAGTAGCAGCAAAATGAGTGGATTCAGGTACGATGATTCTAAGTGAAAGAAGTCACACAGGAAAAGAAACTTATCATAAGATATCACTTAGGAAGATCCTGTAAACATGGCTACACATGAACTGAGTTAGGCAAGAGAACAGAGTCTCACATTTAGAAAACACTCTGATGCCTGCTTAAGGGGGAAGGAGAGGTGGGGTGATGCATCAAACCAGAGTTTGATATAAGCACAGGTACCGTTCCAAAAACCAACTATGGAATAGACAAGACCTACAGCTTCCTCAGTGAAAGGGACTCAAAACCCCATATTTCCCGCAGAGGAATAGATCTGACTAGTTAGAATCTTAAAACCTATGTATTGATATGTCTCCGTAATGGAATCAAGTGTGTCTAGACTGGCATAAACATGGCAGCGAGAATCAGCTCAAACCCACTCTAAAAAGGAACTTCAAAAACAGAACAAAGAAACGGGGAAATTCTTTACAATTCCTTCAGGGTCTCTGATGCAACCTGGAATGACCCTATCTACAATGACAGCTGGATGTGGCATAAGGCTGGACACTTGGGACTGAGAGGATTGGTGAGATTGGGTGAGCAAATGCAGACCCTTTAAAGCAATAATGCATGGCACCCATTCCATGGGTCCCAGCTCTCCAGGTTGAAGGGAATATTACTACAGCTATAACATGTACGGGAAACCTAGAGAATGGACACACTGTGAATACGAAAGGTTTCTAAAACTCAACGAAGAGCCCCTCTCCTGGTGCTCCGGTTTGACTTTCCAACTGCTTTCCTATCAATCTCCCAACTTGGAGAGACAGCCCCTTTAAGCTCCTGGTTCGCACAGGTTGCCAATTTCGCAGAGGATGAAAGGGAAGAGGGAGAACCAATGAGAGAGTAGCTGTTAGGCCTTTGGATGGGCACATGTCACTCTAATTTCCCGGCAGGAAGAAGAATTAACCAAAGTCTCAGCCACCCACCGGGAACCAGTATAGGTCCTGAACCAAAAGTTTGGACTTGCGTTCAGCTCACAAGAAACGAGTTGAAAAATGGAGCTCAGGGGCACAGCAATTCACAAACTGGCAGAGTAATCAAGGCCAACTATCGTCCAAAAATCTGTTGAGGGAAGGCAACGAGGCGGACTTGAAAGCGAGGCAGAATAGCAGGAAACAGATTTCAAGAGGTACGTTGGAATCGCCTGTAAAGCACAGGAAGAGGGGCACAACTTCGACAATGATGCACTTGGCCAAAAAGGGCGTATGCGTTTTCTCCTGAATATATTCAGGAGAAAATGCATACGCCCTTTTTGGCCAAGCAAGCAAGCAGGCAATGCAAATCTGCACTACAAAGAAGTATCACTTCCCACCGGTCAAATGGGACATCCACAAAATGTGTAAAAACCAGAAAGGCAAGACAGGCCCTGGAGAACAGGGAGCCTTGTTATGCTGATGGGCGGGATGTAAGTTGCCAACTGCCTCACTGGAGGAGTGCATTGTGTTCCCTAAAACAAGTAAACAACAGAGCTACAGAGCCAAGGGCACGTCCAGTCTAGGGAATATACCTTGGGAAAACTGAAAATCCATAAGACAGAGCCACCCCCAAATTGAGGGCTGCACTGCTTACAGGAACCTCAACCTGGGTACACCTGAAATATCCCAGGAAATATAAAAATGGTTCCAAACATCTTGAAATTTACGCACGATGGAATATCCCTCAGCCACGAAATCAATGTCATAAGACCAGTAGCAGCAAAATGAGTGGATTCAGGTACGATGATTCTAAGCGAAAGAAGTCACACAGGAAAAGAAACTTATCATAAGATATCACTTAGGAAGATCCTGTAAACATGGCTACACATGAACTGAGTTAGGCAAGAGAACAGAGTCTCACATTTAGAAAACACTCTTATGCCTGCTTAAGGGGGAAGGAGAGGTGGGGTGATGCATCAAACCAGAGTTTGATATAAGCACAGGTACCGTTCCAAAAACCAACTATGGAATAGACAAGACCTACAGCTTCCTCAGTGAAAGGGACTCAAAACCCCATATTTCCCGCAGAGGAATAGATCTGACTAGTAAGAATCTTAAAACCTATGTATTGATATGTCTCCGTAAGGGAATCAAGTGTGTCTAGACTGGCATAAACATGGCAGCGAGAATCAGCTCAAACCCACTCTAAAAAGGAATTTCAAAAACAGAACAAAGAAACAGGGAAATTCTTTACAATTCCCTCAGGGTCTCTGATGCAACCTGGAATGACCCTATCTACAATGACAGCTGGATGTGGCATAAGGCTGGACACTTGGGACTGAGAGGATTGGTGAGATTGGGTGAGCAAATGCAGACCCTTTAAAGCAATAATGCATGGCACCCATTCCATGGGTCCCAGCTCTCCAGGTTGAAGGGAATATTACTACAGTTATAACATGTACGGGAAACCTAGAGAATGGACACACTGTGAATACGAAAGGTTTCTAAAACTCAACGAAGAGCCCCTCTCCTGGTGCTCCGGTTTGACTTTCCAACTGCTTTCCTATCAATCTCCCAACTTGGAGAGACAGCCCCTTTAAGCTCCTGGTTCGCACAGGTTGCCAATTTGGCAGAGGATGAAAGGGAAGAGGGAGAACCAATGAGAGACTAGCTGTTAGGCATTTGGATGGGCACATGTCACTCTAATTTCCCGGCAGGAAGAAGAATTAACCAAAGTCTCAGCCACCCACCGGGAACCAGTATAGGTCCTGAACCAAAAGTTTGGACTTGCGTTCAGCTCAAAAAAAACGAGTTGAAAAATGGAGCTCAGGGGCACAGCAATTCACAAACTGGCAGAGTAATCAAGGCCAACTATCGTCCAAAAATCTGTTGAGGGAAGGCAACGAGGCGGACTTGAAAGCGAGGCAGAATAGCAGGAAACAGATTTCAAGAGGTACGTTGGAATTGCCTGTAAAGCACAGGAAGAGGGGCACAACTTCGACAATGATGCACTTGGCCAAAAAGGGCGTAGGCGTTTTCTCCTGAATATATGCAGGAGAAAACGCATACGCCCTTTTTGGCCAAGCAAGCAAGCGGGCAATGCAAATCTGCACTACAAAGAAGTATCACTTCCCACCGGTCAAAAGGGACATCCACAAAATGTGTAAAAACCAGAAAGGCAAGACAGGCCCTGGAGAACAGGGAGCCTTGTTATGCTGATGGGCGGGATGTAAGTTGCCAACTGCCTCACTGGAGGAGTGCATTGTGTTCCCTAAAACAAGTAAACAACAGAGCTACAGAGCCAAGGGCACTTCCAGTCTAGGGAATATACCTTGGGAAAACTGAAAATCCATAAGACAGAGCCACCCCCAAATTGAGGGCTGCACTGCTTACAGGAACCTCAACCTGGGTACACCTGAAATATCCCAGGAAATATAAAAATGGTTCCAAACATTTTGGAACTTACGTACGATGGAATATCCCTCAGCCACGAAATCAATGTCATAAGACCAGTAGCAGCAAAATGAGTGGATTCAGGTACGATGATTCTAAGTGAAAGAAGTCACACAGGAAAAGAAACTTATCATAAGATATCACTTAGGAAGATCCTGTAAACATGGCTACACATGAACTGAGTTAGGCAAGAGAACAGAGTCTCACATTTAGAAAACACTCTGATGCCTGCTTAAGGGGGAAGGAGAGGTGGGGTGATGCATCAAACCAGAGTTTGATATAAGCACAGGTACCGTTCCAAAAACCAACTATGGAATAGACAAGACCTACAGCTTCCTCAGTGAAAGGGACTCAAAACCCCATATTTCCCGCAGAGGAATAGATCTGACTAGTAAGAATCTTAAAACCTATGTATTGATATGTCTCCTTAAGGGAATCAAGTGTGTCTAGACTGGCATAAACATGGCAGCGAGAATCAGCTCAAACCCACTCTAAAAAGGAATTTCAAAAACAGAACAAAGAAACAGGGAAATTCTTTACAATTCCTTCAGGGTCTCTGATGCAACCTGGAATGACCCTATCTACAATGACAGCTGGATGTGGCATAAGGCTGGACACTTGGGACTGAGAGGATTGGTGAGATTGGGTGAGCAAATGCAGACACTTTAAAGCAATAATGCATGGCACCCATTCCACGGGTCCCAGCTCTCCAGGTTGAAGGGAATATTACTACAGCTATAACATGTACTGGAAACCTAGAGAATGGACACACTGTGAATACGAAAGGTTTCTAAAACTCAACGAAGAGCCCCTCTCCTGGTGCTCCGGTTTGACTTTCCAACTGCTTTCCTATCAATCTCCCAACATGGAGAGACAGCCCCTTTAAGCTCCAGGTTCGCACAGGTTGCCAATTTGGCAGAGGATGAAAGGGAAGAGGGAGAACCAATGAAAGAGTAGCTGTTAGGCATTTGGATGGGCACATGTCACTCTAATTTCCCGGCAGGAAGAAGAATTAACCAAAGTCTCAGCCACCCACCGGGAACCAGTATAGGTCCTGAACCAAAAGTTTGGACTTGCGTTCAGCTCAGAAGAAACGAGTTGAAAAATGGAGCTCAGGGGCACAGCAATTCACCAACTGGCAGAGTAATCAAGGCCAACTATCGTCCAAAAATCTGTTGAGGGAAAGCAACGAGGCGGACTTGAATGCGAGGCAGAATAGCAGGAAACAGATTTCAAGAGGTACGTTGGAATAGCCTGTAAAGCACAGGAAGAGGGACACAACTTCGACAATGACGCAAGCGGGCAATGCAAATCTGCACTACAAAGAAGTATCACTTCCCACCGGTCAAAAGGGACATCCACAAAATGTGTAAAAACCAGAAAGGCAAGACAGGCCCTGGAGAACAGGGAGCCTTGTTATGCTGATGGGCGGGATGTAAGTTGCCAACTGCCTCACTGGAGGAGTGCACTGTGTTCCCTAAAACAAGTAAACAACAGAGCTACAGAGCCAAGGGCACTTCCAGTCTAGGGAATATACCTTGGGAAAACTGAAAATCCATAAGACAGAGCCACCCCCAAATTGAGGGCTGCACTGCTTACAGGAACCTCAACCTGGGTACACCTGAAATATCCCAGGAAATATAAAAATGGTTCCAAACATTGTGGAACTTACATACGATGGAATATCCCTCAGCCATTAAATCAATGTCATAAGACCAGTAGCAGCAAAATGAGTGGATTCAGGTACGATGATTCTAAGTGAAAGAAGTCACACAGGAAAAGAAACTTATCATAAGATATCAATTAGGAAGATCCTGTAAACATGGCTACACATGAACTGAGTTAGGCAAGAGAACAGAGTCTCACATTTAGAAAACACTCTTATGCCTGCTTAAGGGGGAAGGAGAGGTGGGGTGATGCATCAAACCAGAGTTTGATATAAGCACATGTACCGTTCCAAAAACCAACTATGGAATAGACAAGACCTACAGCTTCCTCAGTGAAAGGGACTCAAAACCCCATATTTCCCGCAGAGGAATAGATCTGACTAGTAAGAATCTTAAAACCTATGTATTGATATGTCTCCATAATGGAATCAAGTGTGTCTAGACTGGCATAAACATGGCAGCGAGAATCAGCTCAAACCCACTCTAAAAAGGAATTTCAAAAACAGAACAAAGAAACAGGGAAATTCTTCACTATTCCTTCAGGGTCTCTGATGCAACCTTGAATGACCCTATCTACAATGACAGCTGGATGTGGCATAAGGCTGTTCACTTGGGACTGAGAGGATTGGTGAGATTGGGTGAGCAAATGCAGACCCTTTAAAGCAATAATGCATGGCACCCATTCCATGGGTCCCAGCTCTCCAGGTTGAAGGGAATATTACTACAGCTATAACGTGTACGGGAAACCTAGAGAATGGACACACTGTGAATACGAAAGGTTTCTAAAACTCAACGAAGAGCCCCTCTCCTGGTGCTCCGGTTTGACTTTCCAAATGCTTTCCTATCAATCTCCCAACTTGGAGAGACAGCCCCTTTAAGCTCCTGGTTCGCACAGGTTGCCAATTTGGCAGAGGATGAAAGGGAAGAGGGAGAACCAATGAGAGAGTAGCTGTTAGGCATTTGGATGGGCACATGTCACTCTAATTTCCCGGCAGGAAGAAGAATTAACCAAAGTCTCAGCCACCCACCGGGAACAAGTATAGGTCCTGAACCAAAAGTTTGGACTTGCGTTCAGCTCACAAGAAACGAGTTGAAAAATGGAGCTCAGGGGCACAGCAATTCACAAACTGGCAGAGTAATCAAGGACAACTATCGTCCAAAAATCTGTTGAGGGAAGGCAACGAGGCAGACTTGAATGCGAGGCAGAATAGCAGGAAACAGATTTCAAGAGGTACGTTGGAATCGCCTGTAAAGCACAGGAAGAGGGGCACAACTTTGACAATGATGCACTTGGCCAAAAAGGGCGCATGTGTTTTCTCCTGAATATATTCAGGAGAAAACGCATACGCCCTTTTTGGCCAAGCAAGCAAGCGGGCAATGCAAATCTGCACTACAAAGAAGTATCACTTCCCACCGGTCAAAAGGGACATCCACAAAATGTGTAAAAACCAGAAAGGCAAGACAGGCCCTGGAGAACAGGGAGCCTTGTTATGCTGATGGGCGGGATGTAAGTTGCCAACTGCCTCACTGGAGGAGTGCATTGTGTTCCCTAAAACAAGTAAACAACAGAGCTACAGAGCCAAGGGCACTTCCAGTCTAGGGAATATACCTTGGGAAAACTGAAAATCCATAAGACAGAGCCACCCCCAAATTGAGGGCTGCACTGCTTACAGGAACCTCAACCTGGGTACACCTGAAATATCCCAGGAAATATAAAAATGGTTCCAAACATTTTGGAACTTACGTACGATGGAATATCCCTCAGCCATGAAATCAATGTCATAAGACCAGTAGCAGCAAAATGAGTGGATTCAGGTACGATGATTCTAAGTGAAAGAAGTCACACAGGAAAAGAAACTTATCATAAGATATCACTTAGGAAGATCCTGTAAACATGGCTACACATGAACTGAGTTAGGCAAGAGAACAGAGTCTCACATTTAGAAAACACTCTGATGCCTGCTTAAGGGGGAAGGAGAGGTGGGGTGATGCATCAAACCAGAGTTTGATATAAGCACAGGTACCATTCCAAAAACCAACTATGGAATAGAAAAGACCTACAGCTTCCTCAGTGAAAGGGACTCAAAACCCCATATTTCCCGCAGAGGAATAGATCTGACTAGTAAGAATCTTAAAACCTATGTATTGATATGTCTCCTTAAGGGAATCAAGTGTGTCTAGACTGGCATAAACATGGCAGCGAGAATCAGCTCAAACCCACTCTAAAAAGGAATTTCAAAAACAGAACAAAGAAACAGGGAAATTCTTTACAATTCCTTCAGGGTCTCTGATGCAACCTGGAATGACCCTATCTACAATGACAGCTGGATGTGGCATAAGGCTGGACACTTGGGACTGAGAGGATTGGTGAGATTGGGTGAGCAAATGCAGACACTTTAAAGCAATAATGCATGGCACCCATTCCACGGGTCCCAGCTCTCCAGGTTGAAGGGAATATTACTACAGGTATAACATGTACGGGAAACCTAGAGAATGGACACACTGTGAATACGAAAGGTTTCTAAAACTCAACGAAGAGCCCCTCTCCTGGTGCTCCGGTTTGACTTTCCAACTGCTTTCCTATCAATCTCCCAACTTGGAGAGACAGCCCCTTTAAGCTCCAGGTTCGCACAGGTTGCCAATTTGGCAGAGGATGAAAGGGAAGAGGGAGAACCAATGAGAGAGTAGCTGTTAGGCATTTGGATGGGCACATGTCACTCTAATTTCCCGGCAGGAAGAAGAATTAACCAAAGTCTCAGCCACCCACCGGGAACCAGTATAGGTCCTGAACCAAAAGTTTGGACTTGCGTTCAGCTCAGAAGAAACGAGTTGAAAAATGGAGCTCAGGGGCACAGCAATTCACCAACTGGCAGAGTAATCAAGGCCAACTATCGTCCAAAAATCTGTTGAGGGAAAGCAACGAGGCGGACTTGAAAGCGAGGCAGAATAGCAGGAAACAGATTTCAAGAGGTACGTTGGAATCGCCTGTAAAGCACAGGAAGAGGCGCACAACTTCGACAATGATGCAAGCGGGCAATGCAAATCTGCACTACAAAGAAGTATCACTTCCCACCGGTCAAAAGGGACATCCACAAAATGTGTAAAAACCAGAAAGGCAAGACAGGCCCTGGAGAACAGGGAGCCTTGTTATGCTGATGGGCGGGATGTAAGTTGCCAACTGCCTCACTGGAGGAGTGCACTGTGTTCCCTAAAACAAGTAAACAACAGAGCTACAGAGCCAAGGGCACTTCCAGTCTAGGGAATATACCTTGGGAAAACTGAAAATCCATAAGACAGAGCCATCCCCAAATTGAGGGCTGCACTGCTTACGGGAACCTCAACCTGGGTACACCTGAAATATCCCAGGAAATATAAAAATGGTTCCAAACATCATGGAAATTACGCATGATGGAATTTCCCTCAGCCATGAAATCCATGTCATAAGACCAGTAGCAGCAAAATGAGTGGATTCAGGTACGATGATTCTAAGTGAAAGAAGTCACACAGGAAAAGAAACTTATCATAAGATATCACTTAGGAAGATCCTGGCAACATGGCTACACATGAACTGAGTTAGGCAAGAGAACAGAGTCTCACATTTAGAAAACACTCTTATGCCTGCTTAAGGGGGAGGGAGAGGTGGTGTGATGCATCAAACCAGAGTTTGATATAAGCACAGGTACCGTTCCAAAAACCAACTATGGAATAGACAAGACCTACACCTTCCTCAGTGAAAGGGACTCAAAACCCCATATTTCCCGCAGAGGAATAGATCTGACTAGTAAGAATCTTAAAACCTATGTAATGATATGTCTCCGTAAGGGAATCAAGTGTGTCTAGACTGGCATAAACATGGCAGCCAGAATCAGCTCAAACCCACTCTAAAAAGGAATTTCAAAAACAGAACAAAGAAACAGGGAAATTCTTTACAATTCCTTCAGGGTCTCTGATGCAACCTGGAATGACCCTATCTACAATGACAGCTGGATGTGACATAAGGCTGGACACTTGGGACTGAGAGGATTGGTGAGATTGGGTGAGCAAATGCAGACCCTTTAAAGCAATAATGCATGGCACCCATTCCACGGGTCCCAGCTCTCCAGGTTGAAGGGAATATTACTACAGCTATAACGTGTACGGGAAACCTAGAGAATGGACACACTGTTAATACGAAAGGTTTCTAAAACTCAACGAAGAGCCCCTCTCCTGGCGCTCCGGTTTGACTTTCCAACTGCTTTCCTATCAATCTCCCAACTTGGAGAGACAGCCCCTTTAAGCTCCTGGTTCGCACAGGTTGCCAATTTGGCAGAGTTTGAAAGGGAAGAGGGAGAACCAATGAGAGAGTAGCTGTTAGGCATTTGGATGGGCACATGTCACTCTAATTTCCCGGCAGGAAGAAGAATTAACCAAAGTCTCAGCCACCCACCGGGAACCAGTATAGGTCCTGAACCAAAAGTTTGGACTTGCGTTCAGCTCACAAGAAACGAGTTGAAAAATGGAGCTCAGGGGCACAGCAATTCACAAACTGGCAGAGTAATCAAGGCCAACTATCGTCCAAAAATCTGTTGAGGGAAGGCAACGAGGCGGACTTGAAAGCGAGGCAGAATAGCAGGAAACAGATTTCAAGAGGTACGTTGGAATCGCCTCTAAAGCACAGGAAGAGGGGCACAACTTCGACAATGATGCACTTGGCCAAAAAGGGCGTATGCGTTTTCTCCTGAATATATTCAGGAGAAAACGCATACGCCCTTTTTGGCCAAGCAAGCAAGTGGGCAATGCAAATCTGCACTACAAAGAAGTATCACTTCCCACCGGTCAAAAGGGACATCCACAAAATGTGTAAAAACCAGAAAGGCAAGACAGGCCCTGGAGAACAGGGAGCCTGGTTATGCTGATGGGCGGGATGTAAGTTGCCAACTGCCTCACTGGAGGTGTGCACTGTGTTCCCTAAAACAAGTAAACAACAGAGCTACAGAGCCAAGGGCACTTCCAGTCTAGGGAATATACCTTGGGAAAACTGAAAATCCATAAGACAGAGCCACCCCCAAATTGAGGGCTGCACTGCTTACAGGAACCTCAACCTGGGTACACCTGAAATATCCCAGGAAATATAAAAATGGTTCCAAACATCGTGGAACTTACGCACGATGGAATATCCCTCAGCCATGAAATCCATGTCATAAGACCAGTAGCAGCAAAATGAGTGGATTCAGATACGATGATTCTAAGTGAAAGAAGTCACACAGGAAAAGAAACTTATCATAAGATATCACTTAGGAAGATCCTGTAAACATGGCTACACATGAACTGAGTTAGGCAAGAGAACAGAGTCTCACATTTAGAAAACACTCTTATGCCTGCTTAATGGGGAAGGAGAGGTGGGGTGATGCATCAAACCAGAGTTTGATATAAGCACAGGTACCGTTCCAAAAACCAACTATGGAATAGACAAGACCTACACCTTCCTCAGTGAAAGGGACTCAAAACCCCATATTTCCCGCAGAGGAATAGATCTGACTAGTAAGAATCTTAAAACCTATATATTTGTATGTCTCCGTAAGGGAATCAAGTGTGTCTAGACTGGCATAAACATGGCAGCGAGAATCAGCTCAAACCCACTCTAAAAAGGAATTTCAAAAACAGAACAAAGAAACAGGGAAATTCTTTACAATTCCCTCAGGGTCTGTGATGCAACCTGGAATGACCCTATCTACAATGACAGCTGGATGTGGCATAAGGCTGGACACTTGGGACTGAGAGGATTGGTGAGATTGGGTGAGCAAATGCAGACCCTTTAAAGCAATAATGCATGGCACCCATTCCACGGGTCCCAGCTCTCCAGGTTGAAGGGAATATTACTACAGCTATAACGTGTACGGGAAACCTAGAGAATGGACACACTGTGAATACGAAAGGTTTCTAAAACTCAACGAAGAGCCCCTCTCCTGGTGCTCCGGTTTGACTTTCCAACTGCTTTCCTATCAATCTCCCAACTTGGAGAGACAGCCCCTTTAAGCTCCTGGTTCGCACAGGTTGCCAATTTGGCAGAGGATGAAAGGGAAGAGGGAGAACCAATGAGAGAGTAGCTGTTAGGCATTTGGATGGGCACATGTCACTCTAATTTCCCGGCAGGAAGAAGAATTAACCAAAGTCTCAGCCACCCACCGGGAACCAGTATAGGTCCTGAACCAAAAGTTTGGACTTGCGTTCAGCTCACAAGAAACGAGTTGAAAAATGGAGCTCAGGGGCACAGCAATTCACAAACTGGCAGAGTAATCATGGCCAACTATCGTCCAAAAATCTGTTGAGGGAAGGCAACGAGGAGGACTTGAAAGCGAGGCAGAATAGCAGGAAACAGATTTCAAGAGGTACGTTGGAATCGCCTGTAAAGCACAGGAAGAGGGGCACAACTTCGACAATGATGCACTTGGCCAAAAAGGGCGTATGCGTTTTCTCCTGAATATATTCAGGAGAAAACGCATACGCCCTTTTTGGCCAAGCAAGCAAGCGGGCAATGCAAATCTGCACTACAAAGAAGTATCACTTCCCACCGGTCAAAAGGGACATCCACAAAATGTGTAAAAACCAGAAAGGCAAGACAGGCCCTGGAGAACAGGGAGCCTTGTTATGCTGATGGGCGGGATGTAAGTTGCCAACTGCCTCACTGGAGGAGTGCACTCTGTTCCCTAAAACAAGTAAATAACAGAGCTACAGAGCCAAGGGCACTTCCAGTCTAGGGAATATACCTTGGGAAAACTGAAAATCCATAAGACAGAGCCACCCCCAAATTGAGGGCTGCACTGCTTACAAGAACCTCAACCTGGGTACACCTGAAATATCCCAGGAAATATAAAAATGGTTCCAAACATTGTGGAACTTGCGTACGATGGAATATCCCTCAGCCACGAAATCAATGTCATAAGACCAGTAGCAGCAAAATGAGTGGATTCAGGTATGATGATTCTAAGTGAAAGAAGTCACACAGGAAAAGAAACTTATCATAAGATATCACTTAGGAAGATCCTGTAAACATGGCTACACATGAACTGAGTTAAGCTAGAGAACAGAGTCTCACATTTAGAAAACACTCTTATGCCTGCTTAAGGGGGAAGGAGAGGTGGGGTGATGCATCAAACCAGAGTTTGATATAAGCACAGGTACCGTTCCAAAAACCAACTATGGAATAGACAAGACCTACACCTTCCTCAGTGAAAGGGACTCAAAACCCCATATTTCCCGCAGAGGAATAGATCTGACTAGTAAGAATCTTAAAACCTATGTATTGATATGTCTCCGTAAGGGAATCAAGTGTGTCTAGACTGGCATAAACATGGCAGCGAGAATCAGCTCAAACCCACTCTAAAAAGGAATTTCAAAAACAGAACAAAGAAACAGGGAAATTCTTTACAATTCCTTCAAGGTCTCTCATGCAATCTGGAATGACCCTATCTACAATGACAGCTGGATGTGGCATAATGCTGGACACTTGGGACTGAGAGGATTGGTGAGATTGGGTGAGCAAATGCAGACCCTTTAAAGCAATAATGCATGGCACCCATTCCACGGGTCCCAGCTCTCCAGGTTGAAGGGAATATTACTACAGCTATAACGTGTACGGGAAACCTAGAGAATGGACACACTGTGAATACGAAAGGTTTCTAAAACTCAACGAAGAGCCCCTCTCCTGGTGCTCCGGTTTGACTTTCCAACTGCTTTCCTATCAATCTCCCAACTTGGAGAGACAGCCCCTTTAAGCTCCTGGTTCGCACAGGTTGCCAATTTGGCAGAGGATGAAAGGGAAGAGGGAGAACCAATGAGAGAGTAGCTGTTAGGCATTTGGATGGGCACATGTCACTCTAATTTCCCGGCAGGAAGAAGAATTAACCAAAGTCTCAGCCACCCACCGGGAACCAGTATAGGTCCTGAACCAAAAGTTTGGACTTGCGTTCAGCTCACAAGAAACGAGTTGAAAAATGGAGCTCAGGGGCACAGCAATTCACAAACTGGCAGAGTAATCAAGGCCAACTATCGTCCAAAAATCTGTTGAGGGAAGGCAACGAGGCGGACTTGAAAGCGAGGCAGAATAGCAGGAAACAGATTTCAAGAGGTACGTTGGAATCGCCTGTAAAGCACAGGAAGAGGGGCACAACTTCGACAATGATGCACTTGGCCAAAAAGGGCGTATGCGTTTTCTCCTGAATATATTCAGGAGAAAATGCATACGCCCTTTTTGGCCAAGCAAGCAAGCGGGCAATGCAAATCTGCACTACAAAGAAGTATCACTTCCCACCGGTCAAAAGGGACATCCACAAAATGTGTAAAAACCAGAAAGGCAAGACAGGCCCTGGAGAACAGGGAGCCTTGTTATGCTGATGGGCGGGATGTAAGTTGCCAACTGCCTCACTGGAGGAGTGCATTGTGTTCCCTAAAACAAGTAAACAACAGAGCTACAGAGCCAAGGGCACGTGCAGTCTAGGGAATATACCTTGGGAAAACTGAAAATCCATAAGACAGAGCCACCCCCAAATTGAGGGCTGCACTGCTTACAGGAACCTCAACCTGGGTACACCTGAAATATCCCAGGAAATATAAAAATGGTTCCAAACATCGTGGAACATACGCACGATGGAATATCCCTCAGCCATGAAATCAATGTCATAAGACCAGTAGCAGCAAAATGAGTGGATTCAGGTACGATGATTCTACGTGAAAGAAGTCACACAGGAAAAGAAACTTATCATAAGATATCACTTAGGAAGATCCTGTAAACATGGCTACACATGAACTGAGTTAGGCAAGAGAACAGAGTCTCACATTTAGAAAACCCTCTTATGCCTGCTTAAGGGGGAAGGAGAAGTGGGGTGATGCATCAAACCAGAGTTTGATATAAGCACAGGTACCATTCCAAAAACCAACTATGGAATAGACAAGACCTACACCTTCCTCATTGAAAGGGACTCAAAACCACATATTTCCCGCAGAGGAATAGATCTGACTAGTAAGAATCTTAAAACCTATGTATTGATATGTCTCCGTAAGGGAATCAAGTGTGTCTAGACTGGCATAAACATGGCAGCGAGAATCAGCTCAAACCCACTCTAAAAAGGAATTTCAAAAACAGAACAAAGAAACAGGGAAATTCTTTACAATTCCTTCAGGGTCTCTGATGCAACCTGGAATGACCCTATCTACAATGACAGCTGGATGTGGCATAAGGCTGGACACTTGGGACTGAGAGGATTGGTGAGATTGGGTGAGCAAATGCAGACCCTTTAAAGCAATAATGCATGGCACCCATTCCATGGGTCCCAGCTCTCCAGGTTGAAGGGAATATTACTACAGCTATAACGTGGACGGGAAACCTAGAGAATGGACACACTGTGAATACGAAAGGTTTCTAAAACTCAACGAAGAGCCCCTCTCCTGGTGCTCCGGTTTGACTTTCCAACTGCTTTCCTATCAATCTCCCAACTTGGAGAGACAGCCCCTTTAAGCTCCTGGTTCGCACAGGTTGCCAATTTGGCAGAGGATGAAAGGGAAGAGGGAGAACCAATGAGAGAGTAGCTGTTAGGCATTTGGATGGGCACATGTCAGTCTAATTTCCCGGCAGGAAGAAGAATTAACCAAAGTCTCAGCCACCCACCGGGAACCAGTATAGGTCCTGAACCAAAAGTTTGGACTTGCGTTCAGCTCACAAGAAACGAGTTGAAAAATGGAGCTCAGGGGCACAGCAATTCACAAACTGGCAGAGTAATCAAGGCCAACTATCGTCCAAAAATCTGTTGAGGGAAGGCAACGAGGCGGACTTGAAAGCGAGGCAGAATAGCAGGAAACAGATTTCAAGAGGTACGTTGGAATCGCCTGTAAAGCACAGGAAGAGGGGCACAACTTCGACAATGATGCACGTGGCCAAAAAGGGCGTATGCGTTTTCTCCTGAATATATTCAGGAGAAAACGCATACGCCCTTTTTGGCCAAGCAAGCAAGCGGGCAATGCAAATCTGCACTACAAAGAAGTATCACTTCCCACCGGTCAAAAGGGACATCCACAAAATGTGTAAAAACCAGAAAGGCAAGACAGGCCCTGGAGAACAGGGAGCCTTGTTATGCTGATGGGCGGGATGTAAGTTGCCAACTGCCTCACTGGAGGAGTGCATTGTGTTCCCTAAAACAAGTAAACAACAGAGCTACAGAGCCAAGGGCACGTGCAGTCTAGGGAATATACCTTGGGAAAACTGAAAATCCATAAGACAGAGCCACCCCCAAATTGAGGGCTGCACTGCTTACAGGAACCTCAACCTGGGTACACCTGAAATATCCCAGGAAATATAAAAATGGTTCCAAACATTGTGGAACTTACGTACGATGGAATATCCCTCAGCCACGAAATCAATGTCATAAGACCACTAGCAGCAAAATGAGTGGATTCAGGTACGATGATTCTACGTGAAAGAAGTCACACAGGAAAAGAAACTTATCATAAGATATCACTTAGGAAGATCCTGTAAACATGGCTACACATGAACTGAGTTAGGCAAGAGAACAGAGTCTCACATTTAGAAAACACTCTTATGCCTGCTTAAGGGGGAAGGAGAGGTGGGGTGATGCATCAAACCAGAGTTTGATATAAGCAGAGGTACCATTCCAAAAACCAACTATGGAATAGACAAGACCTACACCTTCCTCAGTGAAAGGGACTCAAAACCCCATATTTCCCGCAGAGGAATAGATCTGACTAGTAAGAATCTTAAAACCTATGTATTGATATGGCTCCGTAAGGGAATCAAGTGTGTCTAGACTGGCATAAACATGGCAGCGAGAATCAGCTCAAACCCACTCTAAAAAGGAATTTCAAAAACAGAACAAAGAAACAGGGAAATTCTTTACAATTCCTTCAGGGTCTCTGATGCAACCTGGAATGACCCTATCTACAATGACAGCTGGATGTGGCATAAGGCTGGACACTTGGGACTGAGAGGATTGGTGAGATTGGGTGAGCAAATGCAGACCCTTTAAAGCAATAATGCATGGCACCCATTCCATTGGTCCCAGCTCTCCAGGTTGAAGGGAATATTACTACAGCTATAACGTGGACGGGAAACCTAGAGAATGGACACACTGTGAATACGAAAGGTTTCTAAAACTCAACGAAGAGCCCCTCTCCTGGTGCTCCGGTTTGACTTTCCAACTGCTTTCCTATCAATCTCCCAACTTGGAGAGACAGCCCCTTTAAGCTCCTGGTTCGCACAGGTTGCCAATTTGGCAGAGGATGAAAGGGAAGAGGGAGAACCAATGAGAGAGTAGCTGTTAGGCATTTGGATGGGCACATGTCACTCTAATTTCCCGGCAGGAAGAAGAATTAACCAAAGTCTCAGCCACCCACCGGGAACCAGTATAGGTCCTGAACCAAAAGTTTGGACTTGCGTTCAGCTCACAAGAAACGAATTGAAAAATGGAGCTCAGGGGCACAGCAATTCACAAACTGGCAGAGTATACAAGGCCAACTATCGTCCAAAAATCTGTTGAGGGAAGGCCACGAGGCGGACTTGAAAGCGAGGCAGAATAGCAGGAAACAGATTTCAAGAGGTACGTTGGAATCGCCTGTAAAGCACAGGAAGAGGGGCACAACTTCGACAATGATGCACTTGGCCAAAAAGGGCGTATGCGTTTTCTCCTGAATATATTCAGGAGAAAACGCATACGCCCTTTTTGGCCAAGCAAGCAAGCGGGCAATGCAAATCTGCACTACAAAGAAGTATCACTTCCCACCGGTCAAAAGGGACATCCACAAAATGTGTAAAAACCAGAAAGGCAAGACAGGCCCTGGAGAACAGGGAGCCTTGTTATGCTGATGGGCGGGATGTAAGTTGCCAACTGCCTCACTGGAGGAGTGCATTGTGTTCCCTAAAACAAGTAAACAACAGAGCTACAGAGCCAACGGCACTTCCAGTCTAGGGAAAATACCTTGGGAAAACTGAAAATCCATAAGACAGAGCCACCCCCAAATTGAGGGCTGCACTGCTTACAGGAACCTCAACCAGGGTACACCTGAAATATCCCAGGAAATATAAAAATGGTTCCAAACATTGTGGAACTTACGTACGATGGAATATCCCTCAGCCACGAAATCAATGTCATAAGACCACTAGCAGCAAAATGAGTGGATTCAGGTATGATGATTCTAAGTGAAAGAAGTCACACAGGAAAAGAAACTTATCATAAGATATCACTTAGGAAGATCCTGTAAACATGGCTACACATGAACTGAGTTAGGCTAGAGAACAGAGTCTCACATTTAGAAAACACTCTTATGCCTGCTTAAGGGGGAAGGAGAGGTGGGGTGATGCATCAAACCAGAGTTTGATATAAGCAGAGGTACCATTCCAAAAACCAACTATGGAATAGACAAGACCTACACCTTCCTCAGTGAAAGGGACTCAAAACCCCATATTTCCCGCAGAGGAATAGATCTGACTAGTAAGAATCTTAAAACCTATGTATTGATATGGCTCCGTAAGGGAATCAAGTGTGTCTAGACTGGCATAAACATGGCAGCGAGAATCAGCTCAAACCCACTCTAAAAAGGAATTTCAAAAACAGAACAAAGAAACAGGGAAATTCTTTACAATTCCTTCAGGGTCTCTGATGCAACCTGGAATGACCCTATCTACAATGACAGCTGGATGTGGCATAAGGCTGGACACTTGGGACTGAGAGGATTGGTGAGATTGGGTGAGCAAATGCAGACCCTTTAAAGCAATAATGCATGGCACCCATTCCACGGGTCCCAGCTCTCCAGGTTGAACGGAATATTACTACAGCTATAACGTGGACGGGAAACCTAGAGAATGGACACACTGTGAATACGAAAGGTTTCTAAAACTCAACGAAGAGCCCCTCTCCTGGTGCTCCGGTTTGACTTTCCAACTGCTTTCCTATCAATCTCCCAACTTGGAGAGACCTCCCCTTTAAGCTCCAGGTTCACACAGGTTGCCAATTTGGCAGAGGATGAAAGGGAAGAGGGAGAACCAATGAGAGAGTAGCTGTTAGGCATTTGGATGGGCACATGTCACTCTAATTTCCCGGCAGGAAGAAGAATTAACCAAAGTCTCAGCCACCCACCGGGAACCAGTATAGGTCCTGAACCAAAAGTTTGGACTTGCGTTCAGCTCACAAGAAACGAGTTGAAAAATGGAGCTCAGGGGCACAGCAATTCACAAACTGGCAGAGTAATCAAGGCCAACTATCGTCCAAAAATCTGTTGAGGGAAGGCAACGAGGCGGACTTGAAAGCGAGGCCGAATAGCAGGAAACAGATTTCAAGAGGTACGTTGGAATCGCCTGTAAAGCACAGGAAGAGGGGCACAACTTCGACAATGATGCACGTGGCCAAAAAGTGCGTATGCGTTTTCTCCTGAATATATTCAGGAGAAAACGCATACGCCCTTTTTGGCCAAGCAAGCAAGCGGGCAATGCAAATCTGCACTACAAAGAAGTATCACTTCCCACGGGTCAAAAGGGACATCCACAAAATGTGTAAAAACCAGAAAGGCAAGACAGGCCCTGGAGAACAGGGAGCCTTGTTATGCTGATGGGCGAGATGTAAGTTGCCAACTGCCTCACTGGAGGAGTGCATTGTGTTCCCTAAAACAAGTAAACAACAGAGCTACAGAGCCAAGGGCACGTCCAGTCTAGGGAATATACCTTGGGAAAACTGAAAATCCATAAGACAGAGCCACCCCCAAATTGAGGGCTGCACTGCTTACAGGAACCTCAACCTGGGTACACCTGAAATATCCCAGGAAATATAAAAATGGTTCCAAACATCGTGGAACATACGCACGATGCAATATCCCTCAGCCATGAAATCCATGTCATAAGACCAGTAGCAGCAAAATGAGTGGATTCAGGTACGATGATTCTACGTGAAAGAAGTCACACAGGAAAAGAAACTTATCATAAGATATCACTTAGGAAGATCCTGTAAACATGGCTACACATGAACTGAGTTAGGCAAGAGAACAGAGTCTCACATTTAGAAAACCCTGTTATGCCTGCTTAAGGGGGAAGGAGAAGTGGGGTGATGCATCAAACCAGAGTTTGATATAAGCACAGGTACCATTCCAAAAACCAACTATGGAATAGACAAGACCTACACCTTCCTCAGTGAAAGGGACTCAAAACCCCATATTTCCCGCAGAGGAATAGATCTGACTAGTAAGAATCTTAAAACCTATGTATTGATATGTCTCCGTAAGGGAATCAAGTGTGTCTACACTGGCATAAACATGGCAGCGAGAATCAGCTCAAACCCACTCTAAAAAGGAATTTCAAAAACAGAACAAAGAAACAGGGAAATTCTTTACAATTCCTTCAGGGTCTCTGATGCAACCTGGAATGACCCTATCTACAATGACAGCTGGATGTGGCATAAGGCTGGACACTTGGGACTGAGAGGATTGGTGAGATTGGGTGAGCAAATGCAGACCCTTTAAAGCAATAATGCGTGGCACCCATTCCATGGGTCCCAGCTCTCCAGGTTGAAGGGAATATTACTACAGCTATAACGTGGACGGGAAACCTAGAGAATGGACACACTGTGAATACGAAAGGTTTCTAAAACTCAACGAAGAGCCCCTCTCCTGGTGCTCCGGTTTGACTTTCCAACTGCTTTCCTATCAATCTCCCAACTTGGAGAGACAGCCCCTTTAAGCTCCTGGTTCGAACAGGTTGCCAATTTGGCAGAGGATGAAAGGGAAGAGGGAGAACCAATGAGAGAGTAGCTGTTAGGCATTTGGATGGGCACATGTCACTCTAATTTCCCGGCAGGAAGAAGAATTAACCAAAGTCTCAGCCACCCACCGGGAACCAGTATAGGTCCTGAACCAAAAGTTTGGACTTGCGTTCAGCTCACAAGAAACGAG
Source organism: Mesoplodon mirus (assembly GCF_964341445.2). Taxonomy (NCBI): domain Eukaryota; kingdom Metazoa; phylum Chordata; class Mammalia; order Artiodactyla; family Ziphiidae; genus Mesoplodon; species Mesoplodon mirus. The sequence continues at coordinate 855,083 of NW_028295749.1, read as the reverse complement.
TTGAAAAATGGAGCTCAGGGGCACAGCAATTCACAAACTGGCAGAGTATACAAGGCCAACTATCGTCCAAAAATCTGTTGAGGGAAGGCCACGAGGCGGACTTGAAAGCGAGGCCGAATAGCAGGAAACAGATTTCAAGAGGTACGTTGGAATCGCCTGTAAAGCACAGGAAGAGGGGCACAACTTCGACAATGATGCACTTGGCCAAAAACGGCGTATGCGTTTTCTCCTGAATATATTCAGGAGAAAACGCATACGCCCTTTTTGGCCAAGCAAGCAAGCGGGCAATGCAAATCTGCACTACAAAGAAGTATCACTTCCCACCAGTCAAAAGGGACATCCACAAAATGTGTAAAAACCAGAAAGGCAAGACAGGCCCTGGAGAACAGGGAGCCTTGTTATGCTGATGGGCGGGATGTAAGTTGCCAATGCCTCATTGGAGGAGTGCATTGTGTTCCCTAAAACAAGTAAACAACAGAGCTACAGAGCCAAGGGCACGTGCAGTCCAGGGAATATACCTTGGGAAAACTGAAAATCCATAAGACAGAGCCACCCCCAAATTGAGGGCTGCACTGCTTACAGGAACCTCAACCTGGGTACACCTGAAATATCCCAGGAAATATAAAAATGGTTCCAAACATCGTGGAACTTACGCACGATGGAATATCCCTCAGCCATGAAATCCATGTCATAAGACCAGTAGCAGCAAAATGAGTGGATTCAGATACGATGATTCTAAGTGAAAGAAGTCACACAGGAAAAGAAACTTATCATAAGATATCACTTAGGAAGATCCTGTAAACATGGCAACACATGAACTGAGATAGGCAAGAGAACAGAGACTCACATTTAGAAAACACTCTTATGCCTGCTTAAGGGGGAAGGAGAGGTGGGGTGATGCATCAAACCAGAGTTTGATATAAGCACAGGTACCGTTCCAAAAACCAACTATGGAATAGACAAGACCTACACCTTCCTCAGTGAAAGGGACTCAAAACCCCATATTTCCCGCAGAGGAATAGATCTGACTAGTAAGAATCTTAAAACCTATATATTGATATGTCTCCGTAAGGGAATCAAGTGTGTCTAGACTGGCATAAACATGGCAGCGAGAATCAGCTCAAACCCACTCTAAAAAGGAATTTCAAAAACAGAACAACGAAACAGGGAAATTCTTTACAATTCCCTCAGGGTCTCTGATGCAAACTGGAATGACCCTATCTACAATGACAGCTGGATATGGCATAAGGCTGGACACTTGGGACTGAGAGGATTGGTGAGATTGGGTGAGCAAATGCAGACCCTTTAAAGCAATAATGCATGGCACCCATTCCATGGGTCCCAGCTCTCCAGGTTGAAGGGAATATTACTACAGCTATAACGTGTACGGGAAACCTAGAGAATGGACACACTGTGAATACGAAAGGTTTCTAAAACTCAACGAAGTGCCCCTCTCCTGGTGCTCTGGTTTGACTTTGCAACTGCTTTCCTATCAATCTCCCAACTTGGAGAGACAGCCCCTTTAAGCTCCTGGTTCGCACAGGTTGCCAATTTGGCAGAGGATGAAAGGGAAGAGGGAGAACCAATGAGAGAGTAGCTGTTAGGCCTTTGGATGTGCACATGTCACTCTAATTTCCCGGCAGGAAGAAGAATTAACCAAAGTCTCAGCCACCCACCGGGAACCAGTATAGGTCCTGAACCAAAAGTTTGGACTTGCGTTCAGCTCACAAGAAACGAGTTGAAAAATGGAGCTCAGGGGCACAGCAATTCACAAACTGGCAGAGTAATCAAGGCCAACTATCGTCCAAAAATCTGTTGAGGGAAGGCAACGAGGAGGACTTGAAAGCGAGGCAGAATAGCAGGAAACAGATTTCAAGAGGTACGTTGGAATCGCCTGTAAAGCACAGGAAGAGGGGCACAACTTCGACAATGATGCACTTGGCCAAAAAGGGCGTATGCGTTTTCTCCTGAATATATTCAGGAGAAAACGCATACGCCCTTTTTGGCCAAGCAAGCAAGCGGGCAATGCAAATCTGCACTACAAAGAAGTATCACTTCCCACCGGTCAAAAGGGACATCCACAAAATGTGTAAAAACCAGAAAGGCAAGACAGGCCCTGGAGAACAGGGAGCCTTGTTATGCTGATGGGCGGGATGTAAGTTTCCAACTGCCTCATTGGAGGAGTGCATTGTGTTCCCTAAAACAAGTAAACAACAGAGCTACAGAGCCAAGGGCACGTGCAGTCCAGGGAATATACCTTGGGAAAACTGAAAATCCATAAGACAGAGCCACCCCCAAATTGAGGGCTGCACTACTTACAGGAACCTCAACCTGGGTACACCTGAAATATCCCAGGAAATATAAAAATGGTTCCAAACATCGTGGAACTTACGCACGATGGAATATCCCTCAGCCATGAAATCCATGTCATAAGACCAGTAGCAGCAAAATGAGTGGATTCAGATACGATGATTCTAAGTGAAAGAAGTCACACAGGAAAAGAAACTTATCATAAGATATCACTTAGGAAGATCCTGTAAACATGGCTACACATGAACTGAGTTAAGCTAGAGAACAGAGTCTCACATTTAGAAAACACTCTTATGCCTGCTTAAGGGGGAAGGAGAGGTGGGGTGATGCATCAAACCAGAGTTTGATATAAGCACAGGTACCGTTCCAAAAACCAACTATGGAATAGACAAGACCTACACCTTCCTCAGTGAAAGGGACTCAAAACCCCATATATCCCGCAGAGGAATAGATCTGACTAGTAAGAATCTTAAAACCTATGTATTGATATGTCTCCGTAAGGGAATCAAGTGTGTCTAGACTGGCATAAACATGGCAGCGAGAATCAGCTCAAACCCACTCTAAAAAGGAATTTCAAAAACAGAACAAAGAAACAGGGAAATTCTTTACAATTCCCTCAAGGTCTCTGATGCAACCTGGAATGACCCTATCTACAATGACAGCTGGATGTGGCATAAGGCTGGACACTTGGGACTGAGAGGATTGGTGAGATTGGGTGAGCAAATGCAGACCCTTTAAAGCAATAATGCATGGCACCCATTCCACGGGTCCCAGCTCTCCAGGTTGAAGGGAATATTACTACAGCTATAACGTGTACGGGAAACCTAGAGAATGGACACACTGTGAATACGAAAGGTTTCTAAAACTCAACGAAGAGCCCCTCTCCTGGTGCTCCGGTTTGACTTTCCAACTGCTTTCCTATCAATCTCCCAACTTGGAGAGACAGCCCCTTTAAGCTCCTGGTTCGCACAGGTTGCCAATTTGGCAGAGGATGAAAGGGAAGAGGGAGAACCAATGAGAGAGTAGCTGTTAGGCATTTGGATGGGCACATGTCACTCTAATTTCCCGGCAGGAAGAAGAATTAACCAAAGTCTCAGCCACCCACCGGGAACCAGTATAGGTCCTGAACCAAAAGTTTGGACTTGCGTTCAGCTCACAAGAAACGAGTTGAAAAATGGAGCTCAGGGGCACAGCAATTCACAAACTGGCAGAGTAATCAAGGCCAACTATCGTCCAAAAATCTGTTGAGGGAAAGCAACGAGGCGGACTTGAATGCGAGGCAGAATAGCAGGAAACAGATTTCAAGAGGTACGTTGGAATCGCCTGTAAAGCACAGGAAGAGGGGCACAACTTCGACAATGATGCAAGCGGGCAATGCAAATCTGCACTACAAAGAAGTATCACTTCCCACCGGTCAAAAGGGACATCCACAAATTGTGTAAAAACCAGAAAGGCAAGACAGGCCCTGGAGAACAGGGAGCCTTGTTATGCTGATGGGCGGGATGTAAGTTGCCAACTGCCTCACTGGAGGAGTGCACTGTGTTCCCTAAAACAAGTAAACAACGGAGCTACAGAGCCAAGGGCACTTCCAGTCTAGGGAATATACCTTGGGAAAACTGAAAATCCATAAGACAGAGCCATCCCCAAATTGAGGGCTGCACTGCTTACGGGAACCTCAACCTGGGTACACCTGAAATATCCCAGGAAATATAAAAATGGTTCCAAACATCGTGGAAATTACGCATGATGGAATTTCCCTCAGCCATGAAATCCATGTCATAAGACCAGTAGCAGCAAAAAGAGTGGATTCAGGTACGATGATTCTAAGTGAAAGAAGTCACACAGGAAAAGAAACTTATCATAAGATATCACTTAGGAAGATCCTGGCAACATGGCTACACATGAACTGAGTTAGGCAAGAGAACAGAGTCTCACATTTAGAAAACACTCTTATGCCTGCTTAAGGGGGAGGGAGAGGTGGTGTGATGCATCAAACCAGAGTTTGATATAAGCACAGGTACCGTTCCAAAAACCAACTATGGAATAGACAAGACCTACACCTTCCTCAGTGAAAGGGACTCAAAACCCCATATTTCCCACAGAGGAATAGATCTGACTAGTAAGAATCTTAAAACCTATGTAATGATATGTCTCCGTAAGGGAATCAAGTGTGTCTAGACTGGCATAAACATGGCAGCGAGAATCAGCTCAAACCCACTCTAAAAAGGAATTTCAAAAACAGAACAAAGAAACAGGGAAATTCTTTACAATTCCTTCAGGGTCTCTGATGCAACCTGGAATGACCCTATCTACAATGACAGCTGGATGTGACATAAGGCTGGACACTTGGGACTGAGAGGATTGGTGAGATTGGGTGAGCAAATGCAGACCCTTTAAAGCAATAATGCATGGCACCCATTTCATGGGTCCCAGCTCTCCAGGTTGAAGGGAATATTACTACAGCTATAACGTGTACGGGAAACCTAGAGAATGGACACACTGTGAATACGAAAGGTTTCTAAAACTCAACGAAGAGCCCCTCTCCTGGCGCTCCGGTTTGACTTTCCAACTGCTTTCCTATCAATCTCCCAACTTGGAGAGACAGCCCCTTTAAGCTCCTGGTTCACACAGGTTGCCAATTTGGCAGAGGATGAAAGGGAAGAGGGAGAACCAATGAGAGAGTAGCTGTTAGGCATTTGGATGGGCACATGTCACTCTAATTTCCCGGCAGGAAGAAGAATTAACCAAAGTCTCAGCCACCCACCGGGAACCAGTATAGGTCCTGAACCAAAAGTTTGGACTTGCGTTCAGCTCACAAGAAACGAGTTGAAAAATGGAGCTCAGGGGCACAGCAATTCACAAACTGGCAGAGTAATCAAGGCCAACTATCGTCCAAAAATCTGTTGAGGGAAGGCAACGAGGCGGACTTGAAAGCGAGGCAGAATAGCAGGAAACAGATTTCAAGAGGTACGTTGGAATCGCCTCTAAAGCACAGGAAGAGGGGCACAACTTCGACAATGATGCACTTGGCCAAAAAGGGCGTATGCGTTTTCTCCTGAATATATTCAGGAGAAAACGCATACGCCCTTTTTGGCCAAGCAAGCAAGTGGGCAATGCAAATCTGCACTACAAAGAAGTATCACTTCCCACCAGTCAAAAGGGACATCCACAAAATGTGTAAAAACCAGAAAGGCAAGACAGGCCCTGGAGAACAGGGAGCCTGGTTATGCTGATGGGCGGGATGTAAGTTGCCAACTGCCTCACTGGAGGTGTGCACTGTGTTCCCTAAAACAAGTAAACAACAGAGCTACAGAGCCAAGGGCACTTCCAGTCTAGGGAATATACCTTGGGAAAACTGAAAATCCATAAGACAGAGCCACCCCCAAATTGAGGGCGGCACTGCTTACAGGAACCTCAACCTGGGTACACCTGAAATATCCCAGGAAATATAAAAATGGTTCCAAACATCGTGGAACTTACGCACGATGGAATATCCCTCAGCCATGAAATCCATGTCATAAGACCAGTAGCAGCAAAATGAGTGGATTCAGATACGATGATTCTAAGTGAAAGAAGTCACACAGGAAAAGAAACTCATCATAAGATATCACTTAGGAAGATCCTGTAAACATGGCTACACATGAACTGAGTTAGGCAAGAGAACAGAGTCTCACATTTAGAAAACACTCTTATGCCTGCTTAAGGGGGAAGGAGAGGTGGGGTGATGCATCAAACCAGAGTTTGATATAAGCACAGGTACCGTTCCAAAAACCAACTATGGAATAGACAAGACCTACACCTTCCTCAGTGAAAGGGACTCAAAACCCCATATTTCCCGCAGAGGAATAGATCTGACTAGTAAGAATCTTAAAACCTATATATTTGTATGTCTCCGTAAGGGAAACAAGTGTGTCTAGACTGGCATAAACATGGCAGCGAGAATCAGCTCAAACCCACTCTAAAAAGGAATTTCAAAAACAGAACAAAGAAACAGGGAAATTCTTTAAAATTCCCTCAGGGTCTGTGATGCAACCTGGAATGACCCTATCTACAATGACAGCTGGATGTGGCATAAGGCTGGACACTTGGGACTGAGAGGATTGGTGAGATTGGGTGAGCAAATGCAGACCCTTTAAAGCAATAATGCATGGCACCCATTCCACGGGTCCCAGCTCTCCAGGTTGAAGGGAATATTACTACAGCTATAACGTGTACGGGAAACCTAGAGAATGGACACACTGTGAATACGAAAGGTTTCTAAAACTCAACGAAGAGCCCCTCTCCTGGTGCTCCGGTTTGACTTTCCAACTGCTTTCCTATCAATCTCCCAACTTGGAGAGACAGCCCCTTTAAGCTCCTGGTTCGCACAGGTTGCCAATTTGGCAGAGGATGAAAGGGAAGAGGGAGAACCAATGAGAGAGTAGCTGTTAGGCATTTGGATGGGCACATGTCACTCTAATTTCCCGGCAGGAAGAAGAATTAACCAAAGTCTCAGCCACCCACCGGGAACCAGTATAGGTCCTGAACCAAAAGTTTGGACTTGCGTTCAGCTCACAAGAAACGAGTTGAAAAATGGAGCTCAGGGGCACAGCAATTCACAAACTGGCAGAGTAATCAAGGCCAACTATCGTCCAAAAATCTGTTGAGGGAAGGCAACGAGGAGGACTTGAAAGCGAGGCAGAATAGCAGGAAACAGATTTCAAGAGGTACGTTGGAATCGCCTGTAAAGCACAGGAAGAGGGGCACAACTTCGACAATGATGCACTTGGCCAAAAAGGGCGTATGCGTTTTCTCCTGAATATATTCAGGAGAAAACGCATACGCCCTTTTTGGCCAAGCAAGCAAGCGGGCAATGCAAATCTGCACTACAAAGAAGTATCACTTCCCACCGGTCAAAAGGGACATCCACAAAATGTGTAAAAACCAGAAAGGCAAGACAGGCCCTGGAGAACAGGGAGCCTTGTTATGCTGATGGGCGGGATGTAAGTTGCCAATGCCTCATTGGAGGAGTGCATTGTGTTCCCTAAAACAAGTAAACAACAGAGCTACAGAGCCAAGGGCACGTGCAGTCCAGGGAATATACCTTGGGAAAACTGAAAATCCATAAGACAGAGCCACCCCCAAATTGAGGGCTGCACTGCTTACAGGAACCTCAACCTGGGTACACCTGAAATATCCCAGGAAATATAAAAATGGTTCCAAACATCGTGGAACTTACGCACGATGGAATATCCCTCAGCCATGAAATCCATGTCATAAGACCAGTAGCAGCAAAATGAGTGGATTCAGATACGATGATTCTAAGTGAAAGAAGTCACACAGGAAAAGAAACTTATCATAAGATATCACTTAGGAAGATCCTGTAAACATGGCAACACATGAACTGAGATAGGCAAGAGAACAGAGACTCACATTTAGAAAACACTCTTATGCCTGCTTAAGGGGGAAGGAGAGGTGGGGTGATGCATCAAACCAGAGTTTGATATAAGCACAGGTACCGTTCCAAAAACCAACTATGGAATAGACAAGACCTACACCTTCCTCAGTGAAAGGGACTCAAAACCCCATATTTCCCGCAGAGGAATAGATCTGACTAGTAAGAATCTTAAAACCTATATATTGATATGTCTCCGTAAGGGAATCAAGTGTGTCTAGACTGGCATAAACATGGCAGCGAGAATCAGCTCAAACCCACTCTAAAAAGGAATTTCAAAAACAGAACAACGAAACAGGGAAATTCTTTACAATTCCCTCAGGGTCTCTGATGCAAACTGGAATGACCCTATCTACAATGACAGCTGGATATGGCATAAGGCTGGACACTTGGGACTGAGAGGATTGGTGAGATTGGGTGAGCAAATGCAGACCCTTTAAAGCAATAATGCATGGCACCCATTCCATGGGTCCCAGCTCTCCAGGTTGAAGGGAATATTACTACAGCTATAACGTGTACGGGAAACCTAGAGAATGGACACACTGTGAATACGAAAGGTTTCTAAAACTCAACGAAGTGCCCCTCTCCTGGTGCTCTGGTTTGACTTTGCAACTGCTTTCCTATCAATCTCCCAACTTGGAGAGACAGCCCCTTTAAGCTCCTGGTTCGCACAGGTTGCCAATTTGGCAGAGGATGAAAGGGAAGAGGGAGAACCAATGAGAGAGTAGCTGTTAGGCCTTTGGATGTGCACATGTCACTCTAATTTCCCGGCAGGAAGAAGAATTAACCAAAGTCTCAGCCACCCACCGGGAACCAGTATAGGTCCTGAACCAAAAGTTTGGACTTGCGTTCAGCTCACAAGAAACGAGTTGAAAAATGGAGCTCAGGGGCACAGCAATTCACAAACTGGCAGAGTAATCAAGGCCAACTATCGTCCAAAAATCTGTTGAGGGAAGGCAACGAGGAGGACTTGAAAGCGAGGCAGAATAGCAGGAAACAGATTTCAAGAGGTACGTTGGAATCGCCTGTAAAGCACAGGAAGAGGGGCACAACTTCGACAATGATGCACTTGGCCAAAAAGGGCGTATGCGTTTTCTCCTGAATATATTCAGGAGAAAACGCATACGCCCTTTTTGGCCAAGCAAGCAAGCGGGCAATGCAAATCTGCACTACAAAGAAGTATCACTTCCCACCGGTCAAAAGGGACATCCACAAAATGTGTAAAAACCAGAAAGGCAAGACAGGCCCTGGAGAACAGGGAGCCTTGTTATGCTGATGGGCGGGATGTAAGTTTCCAACTGCCTCATTGGAGGAGTGCATTGTGTTCCCTAAAACAAGTAAACAACAGAGCTACAGAGCCAAGGGCACGTGCAGTCCAGGGAATATACCTTGGGAAAACTGAAAATCCATAAGACAGAGCCACCCCCAAATTGAGGGCTGCACTACTTACAGGAACCTCAACCTGGGTACACCTGAAATATCCCAGGAAATATAAAAATGGTTCCAAACATCGTGGAACTTACGCACGATGGAATATCCCTCAGCCATGAAATCCATGTCATAAGACCAGTAGCAGCAAAATGAGTGGATTCAGATACGATGATTCTAAGTGAAAGAAGTCACACAGGAAAAGAAACTTATCATAAGATATCACTTAGGAAGATCCTGTAAACATGGCTACACATGAACTGAGTTAAGCTAGAGAACAGAGTCTCACATTTAGAAAACACTCTTATGCCTGCTTAAGGGGGAAGGAGAGGTGGGGTGATGCATCAAACCAGAGTTTGATATAAGCACAGGTACCGTTCCAAAAACCAACTATGGAATAGACAAGACCTACACCTTCCTCAGTGAAAGGGACTCAAAACCCCATATATCCCGCAGAGGAATAGATCTGACTAGTAAGAATCTTAAAACCTATGTATTGATATGTCTCCGTAAGGGAATCAAGTGTGTCTAGACTGGCATAAACATGGCAGCGAGAATCAGCTCAAACCCACTCTAAAAAGGAATTTCAAAAACAGAACAAAGAAACAGGGAAATTCTTTACAATTCCCTCAAGGTCTCTGATGCAACCTGGAATGACCCTATCTACAATGACAGCTGGATGTGGCATAAGGCTGGACACTTGGGACTGAGAGGATTGGTGAGATTGGGTGAGCAAATGCAGACCCTTTAAAGCAATAATGCATGGCACCCATTCCACGGGTCCCAGCTCTCCAGGTTGAAGGGAATATTACTACAGCTATAACGTGTACGGGAAACCTAGAGAATGGACACACTGTGAATACGAAAGGTTTCTAAAACTCAACGAAGAGCCCCTCTCCTGGTGCTCCGGTTTGACTTTCCAACTGCTTTCCTATCAATCTCCCAACTTGGAGAGACAGCCCCTTTAAGCTCCTGGTTCGCACAGGTTGCCAATTTGGCAGAGGATGAAAGGGAAGAGGGAGAACCAATGAGAGAGTAGCTGTTAGGCATTTGGATGGGCACATGTCACTCTAATTTCCCGGCAGGAAGAAGAATTAACCAAAGTCTCAGCCACCCACCGGGAACCAGTATAGGTCCTGAACCAAAAGTTTGGACTTGCGTTCAGCTCACAAGAAACGAGTTGAAAAATGGAGCTCAGGGGCACAGCAATTCACAAACTGGCAGAGTAATCAAGGCCAACTATCGTCCAAAAATCTGTTGAGGGAAAGCAACGAGGCGGACTTGAATGCGAGGCAGAATAGCAGGAAACAGATTTCAAGAGGTACGTTGGAATCGCCTGTAAAGCACAGGAAGAGGGGCACAACTTCGACAATGATGCAAGCGGGCAATGCAAATCTGCACTACAAAGAAGTATCACTTCCCACCGGTCAAAAGGGACATCCACAAAATGTGTAAAAACCAGAAAGGCAAGACAGGCCCTGGAGAACAGGGAGCCTTGTTATGCTGATGGGCGGGATGTAAGTTGCCAACTACCTCACTGGAGGAGTGCACTGTGTTCCCTAAAACAAGTAAACAACGGAGCTACAGAGCCAAGGGCACTTCCAGTCTAGGGAATATACCTTGGGAAAACTGAAAATCCATAAGACAGAGCCATCCCCAAATTGAGGGCTGCACTGCTTACGGGAACCTCAACCTGGGTACACCTGAAATATCCCAGGAAATATAAAAATGGTTCCAAACATCGTGGAAATTACGCATGATGGAATTTCCCTCAGCCATGAAATCCATGTCATAAGACCAGTAGCAGCAAAAAGAGTGGATTCAGGTACGATGATTCTAAGTGAAAGAAGTCACACAGGAAAAGAAACTTATCATAAGATATCACTTAGGAAGATCCTGGCAACATGGCTACACATGAACTGAGTTAGGCAAGAGAACAGAGTCTCACATTTAGAAAACACTCTTATGCCTGCTTAAGGGGGAGGGAGAGGTGGTGTGATGCATCAAACCAGAGTTTGATATAAGCACAGGTACCGTTCCAAAAACCAACTATGGAATAGACAAGACCTACACCTTCCTCAGTGAAAGGGACTCAAAACCCCATATTTCCCACAGAGGAATAGATCTGACTAGTAAGAATCTTAAAACCTATGTAATGATATGTCTCCGTAAGGGAATCAAGTGTGTCTAGACTGGCATAAACATGGCAGCGAGAATCAGCTCAAACCCACTCTAAAAAGGAATTTCAAAAACAGAACAAAGAAACAGGGATATTCTTTACAATTCCTTCAGGGTCTCTGATGCAACCTGGAATGACCCTATCTACAATGACAGCTGGATGTGACATAAGGCTGGACACTTGGGACTGAGAGGATTGGTGAGATTGGGTGAGCAAATGCAGACCCTTTAAAGCAATAATGCATGGCACCCATTTCATGGGTCCCAGCTCTCCAGGTTGAAGGGAATATTACTACAGCTATAACGTGTACGGGAAACCTAGAGAATGGACACACTGTGAATACGAAAGGTTTCTAAAACTCAACGAAGAGCCCCTCTCCTGGCGCTCCGGTTTGACTTTCCAACTGCTTTCCTATCAATCTCCCAACTTGGAGAGACAGCCCCTTTAAGCTCCTGGTTCGCACAGGTTGCCAATTTGGCAGAGGATGAAAGGGAAGAGGGAGAACCAATGAGAGAGTAGCTGTTAGGCATTTGGATGGGCACATGTCACTCTAATTTCCCGGCAGGAAGAAGAATTAACCAAAGTCTCAGCCACCCACCGGGAACCAGTATAGGTCCTGAACCAAAAGTTTGGACTTGCGTTCAGCTCACAAGAAACGAGTTGAAAAATGGAGCTCAGGGGCACAGCAATTCACAAACTGGCAGAGTAATCAAGGCCAACTATCGTCCAAAAATCTGTTGAGGGAAGGCAACGAGGCGGACTTGAAAGCGAGGCAGAATAGCAGGAAACAGATTTCAAGAGGTACGTTGGAATCGCCTCTAAAGCACAGGAAGAGGGGCACAACTTCGACAATGATGCACTTGGCCAAAAAGGGCGTATGCGTTTTCTCCTGAATATATTCAGGAGAAAACGCATACGCCCTTTTTGGCCAAGCAAGCAAGTGGGCAATGCAAATCTGCACTACAAAGAAGTATCACTTCCCACCAGTCAAAAGGGACATCCACAAAATGTGTAAAAACCAGAAAGGCAAGACAGGCCCTGGAGAACAGGGAGCCTGGTTATGCTGATGGGCGGGATGTAAGTTGCCAACTGCCTCACTGGAGGTGTGCACTGTGTTCCCTAAAACAAGTAAACAACAGAGCTACAGAGCCAAGGGCACTTCCAGTCTAGGGAATATACCTTGGGAAAACTGAAAATCCATAAGACAGAGCCACCCCCAAATTGAGGGCGGCACTGCTTACAGGAACCTCAACCTGGGTACACCTGAAATATCCCAGGAAATATAAAAATGGTTCCAAACATCGTGGAACTTACGCACGATGGAATATCCCTCAGCCATGAAATCCATGTCATAAGACCAGTAGCAGCAAAATGAGTGGATTCAGATACGATGATTCTAAGTGAAAGAAGTCACACAGGAAAAGAAACTCATCATAAGATATCACTTAGGAAGATCCTGTAAACATGGCTACACATGAACTGAGTTAGGCAAGAGAACAGAGTCTCACATTTAGAAAACACTCTTATGCCTGCTTAAGGGGGAAGGAGAGGTGGGGTGATGCATCAAACCAGAGTTTGATATAAGCACAGGTACCGTTCCAAAAACCAACTATGGAATAGACAAGACCTACACCTTCCTCAGTGAAAGGGACTCAAAACCCCATATTTCCCGCAGAGGAATAGATCTGACTAGTAAGAATCTTAAAACCTATATATTTGTATGTCTCCGTAAGGGAAACAAGTGTGTCTAGACTGGCATAAACATGGCAGCGAGAATCAGCTCAAACCCACTCTAAAAAGGAATTTCAAAAACAGAACAAAGAAACAGGGAAATTCTTTACAATTCCCTCAGGGTCTGTGATGCAACCTGGAATGACCCTATCTACAATGACAGCTGGATGTGGCATAAGGCTGGACACTTGGGACTGAGAGGATTGGTGAGATTGGGTGAGCAAATGCAGACCCTTTAAAGCAATAATGCATGGCACCCATTCCACGGGTCCCAGCTCTCCAGGTTGAAGGGAATATTACTACAGCTATAACGTGTACGGGTAACCTAGAGAATGGACACACTGTGAATACGAAAGGTTTCTAAAACTCAACGAAGAGCCCCTCTCCTGGTGCTCCGGTTTGACTTTCCAACTGCTTTCCTATCAATCTCCCAACTTGGAGAGACAGCCCCTTTAAGCTCCTGGTTCGCACAGGTTGCCAATTTGGCAGAGGATGAAAGGGAAGAGGGAGAACCAATGAGAGAGTAGCTGTTAGGCATTTGGATGGGCACATGTCACTCTAATTTCCCGGCAGGAAGAAGAATTAACCAAAGTCTCAGCCACCCACCGGGAACCAGTATAGGTCCTGAACCAAAAGTTTGGACTTGCGTTCAGCTCACAAGAAACGAGTTGAAAAATGGAGCTCAGGGGCACAGCAATTCACAAACTGGCAGAGTAATCAAGGCCAACTATCGTCCAAAAATCTGTTGAGGGAAGGCAACGAGGCGGACTTGAAAGCGAGGCAGAATAGCAGGAAACAGATTTCAAGAGGTACGTTGGAATCGCCTGTAAAGCACAGGAAGAGGGGCACAACTTCGACAATGATGCACTTGGCCAAAAAGGGCGTATGCGTTTTCTCCTGAATATATTCAGGAGAAAACGCATACGCCCTTTTTGGCCAAGCAAGCAAGCGGGCAATGCAAATCTGCACTACAAAGAAGTATCACTTCCCACCGGTCAAAAGGGACATCCACAAAATGTGTAAAAACCAGAAAGGCAAGACAGGCCCTGGAGAACAGGGAGCCTTGTTATGCTGATGGGCGGGATGTAAGTTGCCAATGCCTCATTGGAGGAGTGAATTGTGTTCCCTAAAACAAGTAAACAACAGAGCTACAGAGCCAAGGGCACGTGCAGTCCAGGGAATATACCTTGGGAAAACTGAAAATCCATAAGACAGAGCCACCCCCAAATTGAGGGCTGCACTGCTTACAGGAACCTCAACCTGGGTACACCTGAAATATCCCAGGAAATATAAAAATGGTTCCAAACATCGTGGAACTTACGCACGATGGAATATCCCTCAGCCATGAAATCCATGTCATAAGACCAGTAGCAGCAAAATGAGTGGATTCAGATACGATGATTCTAAGTGAAAGAAGTCACACAGGAAAAGAAACTTATCATAAGATATCACTTAGGAAGATCCTGTAAACATGGCAACACATGAACTGAGATAGGCAAGAGAACAGAGACTCACATTTAGAAAACACTCTTATGCCTGCTTAAGGGGGAAGGAGAGGTGGGGTGATGCATCAAACCAGAGTTTGATATAAGCACAGGTACCGTTCCAAAAACCAACTATGGAATAGACAAGACCTACACCTTCCTCAGTGAAAGGGACTCAAAACCCCATATTTCCCGCAGAGGAATAGATCTGACTAGTAAGAATCTTAAAACCTATATATTGATATGTCTCCGTAAGGGAATCAAGTGTGTCTAGACTGGCATAAACATGGCAGCGAGAATCAGCTCAAACCCACTCTAAAAAGGAATTTCAAAAACAGAACAACGAAACAGGGAAATTCTTTACAATTCCCTCAGGGTCTCTGATGCAAACTGGAATGACCCTATCTACAATGACAGCTGGATATGGCATAAGGCTGGACACTTGGGACTGAGAGGATTGGTGAGATTGGGTGAGCAAATGCAGACCCTTTAAAGCAATAATGCATGGCACCCATTCCATGGGTCCCAGCTCTCCAGGTTGAAGGGAATATTACTACAGCTATAACGTGTACGGGAAACCTAGAGAATGGACACACTGTGAATACGAAAGGTTTCTAAAACTCAACGAAGTGCCCCTCTCCTGGTGCTCTGGTTTGACTTTGCAACTGCTTTCCTATCAATCTCCCAACTTGGAGAGACAGCCCCTTTAAGCTCCTGGTTCGCACAGGTTGCCAATTTGGCAGAGGATGAAAGGGAAGAGGGAGAACCAATGAGAGAGTAGCTGTTAGGCCTTTGGATGTGCACATGTCACTCTAATTTCCCGGCAGGAAGAAGAATTAACCAAAGTCTCAGCCACCCACCGGGAACCAGTATAGGTCCTGAACCAAAGGTTTGGACTTGCGTTCAGCTCACAAGAAACGAGTTGAAAAATGGAGCTCAGGGGCACAGCAATTCACAAACTGGCAGAGTAATCAAGGCCAACTATCGTCCAAAAATCTGTTGAGGGAAGGCAACGAGGAGGACTTGAAAGCGAGGCAGAATAGCAGGAAACAGATTTCAAGAGGTACGTTGGAATCGCCTGTAAAGCACAGGAAGAGGGGCACAACTTCGACAATGATGCACTTGGCCAAAAAGGGCGTATGCGTTTTCTCCTGAATATATTCAGGAGAAAACGCATACGCCCTTTTTGGCCAAGCAAGCAAGCGGGCAATGCAAATCTGCACTACAAAGAAGTATCACTTCCCACCGGTCAAAAGGGACATCCACAAAATGTGTAAAAACCAGAAAGGCAAGACAGGCCCTGGAGAACAGGGAGCCTTGTTATGCTGATGGGCGGGATGTAAGTTTCCAACTGCCTCATTGGAGGAGTGCATTGTGTTCCCTAAAACAAGTAAACAACAGAGCTACAGAGCCAAGGGCACGTGCAGTCCAGGGAATATACCTTGGGAAAACTGAAAATCCATAAGACAGAGCCACCCCCAAATTGAGGGCTGCACTACTTACAGGAACCTCAACCTGGGTACACCTGAAATATCCCAGGAAATATAAAAATGGTTCCAAACATCGTGGAACTTACGCACGATGGAATATCCCTCAGCCATGAAATCCATGTCATAAGACCAGTAGCAGCAAAATGAGTGGATTCAGATACGATGATTCTAAGTGAAAGAAGTCACACAGGAAAAGAAACTTATCATAAGATATCACTTAGGAAGATCCTGTAAACATGGCTACACATGAACTGAGTTAAGCTAGAGAACAGAGTCTCACATTTAGAAAACACTCTTATGCCTGCTTAAGGGGGAAGGAGAGGTGGGGTGATGCATCAAACCAGAGTTTGATATAAGCACAGGTACCGTTCCAAAAACCAACTATGGAATAGACAAGACCTACACCTTCCTCAGTGAAAGGGACTCAAAACCCCATATATCCCGCAGAGGAATAGATCTGACTAGTAAGAATCTTAAAACCTATGTATTGATATGTCTCCGTAAGGGAATCAAGTGTGTCTAGACTGGCATAAACATGGCAGCGAGAATCAGCTCAAACCCACTCTAAAAAGGAATTTCAAAACAGAACAAAGAAACAGGGAAATTCTTTACAATTCCCTCAAGGTCTCTGATGCAACCTGGAATGACCCTATCTACAATGACAGCTGGATGTGGCATAAGGCTGGACACTTGGGACTGAGAGGATTGGTGAGATTGGGTGAGCAAATGCAGACCCTTTAAAGCAATAATGCATGGCACCCATTCCACGGGTCCCAGCTCTCCAGGTTGAAGGGAATATTACTACAGCTATAACGTGTACGGGAAACCTAGAGAATGGACACACTGTGAATACGAAAGGTTTCTAAAACTCAATGAAGAGCCCCTCTCCTGGTGCTCCGGTTTGACTTTCCAACTGCTTTCCTATCAATCTCCCAACTTGGAGAGACAGCCCCTTTAAGCTCCTGGTTCGCACAGGTTGCCAATTTGGCAGAGGATGAAAGGGAAGAGGGAGAACCAATGAGAGAGTAGCTGTTAGGCATTTGGATGGGCACATGTCACTCTAATTTCCCGGCAGGAAGAAGAATTAACCAAAGTCTCAGCCACCCACCGGGAACCAGTATAGGTCCTGAACCAAAAGTTTGGACTTGCGTTCAGCTCACAAGAAACGAGTTGAAAAATGGAGCTCAGGGGCACAGCAATTCACAAACTGGCAGAGTAATCAAGGCCAACTATCGTCCAAAAATCTGTTGAGGGAAGGCAACGAGGCGGACTTGAAAGCGAGGCAGAATAGCAGGAAACAGATTTCAAGAGGTACGTTGGAATCGCCTGTAAAGCACAGGAAGAGGGGCACAACTTCGACAATGATGCACTTGGCCAAAAAGGGCGTATGCGTTTTCTCCTGAATATATTCAGGAGAAAACGCATACGCCCTTTTTGGCGAAGCAAGCAAGCGGGCAATGCAAATCTGCACTACAAAGAAGTATCACTTCCCACCGGTCAAAAGGGACATCCACAAAATGTGTAAAAACCAGAAAGGCAAGACAGGCCCTGGAGAACTGGGAGCCTTGTTATGCTGATGGGCGGGATGTAAGTTGCCAACTGCCTCACTGGAGGAGTGCACTGTGTTCCCTAAAACAAGTAAACAACAGAGCTACAGAGCCAAGGGCACTTCCAGTCTAGGGAATATACCTTGGGAAAACTGAAAATCCATAAGACAGAGCCACCCCCAAATTGAGGGCTGCACTGCTTACAGGAACCTCAACCTGGGTACACCTGAAATATCCCAGGAAATATAAAAATGGTTCCAAACATTGTGGAACTTACGTACGATGGAATATCCCTCAGCCACAAAATCAATGTCATAAGACCAGTAGCAGCAAAATGAGTGGATTCAGGTATGATGATTCTAAGTGAAAGAAGTCACACAGGAAAAGAAACTTATCATAAGATATCACTTAGGAAGATCCTGTAAACATGGCTACACATGAACTGAGTTAAGCTAGAGAACAGAGTCTCACATTTAGAAAACACTCTTATGCCTGCTTAAGGGGGAAGGAGAGGTGGGGTGATGCATCAAACCAGAGTTTGATATAAGCACAGGTACCGTTCCAAAAACCAACTATGGAATAGACAAGACCTACACCTTCCTCAGTGAAAGGGACTCAAAACCCCATATTTCCCGCAGAGGAATAGATCTGACTAGTAAGAATCTTAAAACCTATGTATTGATATGTCTCCGTAAGGGAATCAAGTGTGTCTAGACTGGCATAAACATGGCAGCGAGAATCAGCTCAAACCCACTCTAAAAAGGAATTTCAAAAACAGAACAAAGAAACAGGGAAATTCTTTACAATTCCCTCAAGGTCTCTGATGCAACCTGGAATGACCCTATCTACAATGACAGCTGGATGTGGCATAAGGCTGGACACTTGGGACTGAGAGGATTGGTGAGATTGGGTGAGCAAATGCAGACCCTTTAAAGCAATAATGCATGGCACCCATTCCACGGGTCCCAGCTCTCCAGGTTGAAGGGAATATTACTACAGCTAAAACGTGTACGGGAAACCTAGAGAATGGACACACTGTGAATACAAATGGTTTCTAAAACTCAATGAAGAGCCCCTCTCCTGGTGCTCCGGTTTGACTTTCCAACTGCTTTCCTATCAATCTCCCAACTTGGAGAGACAGCCCCTTTAAGCTCCTGGTTCGCACAGGTTGCCAATTTGGCAGAGGATGAAAGGGAAGAGGGAGAACCAATGAGAGAGTAGCTGTTAGGCATTTGGATGGGCACATGTCACTCTAATTTCCCGGCAGGAAGAAGAATTAACCAAAGTCTCAGCCACCCACTGGGAACCAGTATAGGTCCTGAACCAAAAGTTTGGACTTGCGTTCAGCTCACAAGAAACGAGTTGAAAAATGGAGCTCAGGGGCACAGCAATTCACAAACTGGCAGAGTAATCAAGGCCAACTATCGTCCAAAAATCTGTTGAGGGAAGGCAACGAGGCGGACTTGAAAGCGAGGCAGAATAGCAGGAAACAGATTTCAAGAGGTACGTTGGAATCGCCTGTAAAGCACAGGAAGAGGGGCACAACTTCGACAATGATGCACTTGGCCAAAAAGGGCGTATGCGTTTTCTCCTTAATATATTCAGGAGAAAACGCATACGCCCTTTTTGGCCAAGCAAGCAAGCGGGCAATGCAAATCTGCACTACAAAGAAGTATCACTTCCCACCGGTCAAAAGGGACATCCACAAAATGTGTAAAAACCAGAAAGGCAAGACAGGCCCTGGAGAACAGGGAGCCTTGTTATGCTGATGGGCGGGATGTAAGTTGCCAACTGCCTCACTGGAGGAGTGCACTGTGTTCCCTAAAACAAGTAAACAACAGAGCTACAGAGCCAAGGGCACTTCCAGTCTAGGGAATATACCTTGGGAAAACTGAAAATCCATAAGACAGAGCCACCCCCAAATTGAGGGCTGCACTGCTTACAAGAACCTCAACCTGGGTACACCTGAAATATCCCAGGAAATATAAAAATGGTTCCAAACATTGTGGAACTTGCGTACGATGGAATATCCCTCAGCCACGAAATCAATGTCATAAGACCAGTAGCAGCAAAATGAGTGGATTCAGGTATGATGATTCTAAGTGAAAGAAGTCACACAGGAAAAGAAACTTATCATAAGATATCACTTAGGAAGATCCTGTAAACATGGCTACACATGAACTGAGTTAAGCTAGAGAACAGAGTCTCACATTTAGAAAACACTCTTATGCCTGCTTAAGGGGGAAGGAGAGGTGGGGTGATGCATCAAACCAGAGTTTGATATAAGCACAGGTACCGTTCCAAAAACCAACTATGGAATAGACAAGACCTACACCTTCCTCAGTGAAAGGGACTCAAAACCCCATATTTCCCGAAGAGGAATAGATCTGACTAGTAAGAATCTTAAAACCTATGTATTGATATGTCTCCGTAAGGGAATCAAGTGTGTCTAGACTGGCATAAACATGGCAGCGAGAATCAGCTCAAACCCACTCTAAAAAGGAATTTCAAAAACAGAACAAAGAAACAGGGAAATTCTTTACAATTCCCTCAAGGTCTCTGATGCAACCTGGAATGACCCTATCTACAATGACAGCTGGATGTGGCATAAGGCTGGACACTTGGGACTGAGAGGATTGGTGAGATTGGGTGAGCAAATGCAGACCCTTTAAAGCAATAATGCATGGCACCCATTCCACGGGTCCCAGCTCTCCAGGTTGAAGGGAATATTACTACAGCTATAACGTGTACGGGAAACCTAGAGAATGGACACACTGTGAATACGAAAGGTTTCTAAAACTCAACGAAGAGCCCCTCTCCTGGTGCTCCGGTTTGACTTTCCAACTGCTTTCCTATCAATCTCCCAACTTGGAGAGACAGCCCCTTTAAGCTCCTGGTTCGCACAGGTTGCCAATTTGGCAGAGGATGAAAGGGAAGAGGGAGAACCAATGAGAGAGTAGCTGTTAGGCATTTGGATGGGCACATGTCAGTCTAATTTCCCGGCAGGAAGAAGAATTAACCAAAGTCTCAGCCACCCACCGGGAACCAGTATAGGTCCTGAACCAAAAGTTTGGACTTGCGTTCAGCTCACAAGAAACGAGTTGAAAAATGGAGCTCAGGGGCACAGCAATTCACAAACTGGCAGAGTAATCAAGGCCAACTATCGTCCAAAAATCTGTTGAGGGAAGGCAACGAGGCGGACTTGAAAGCGAGGCAGAATAGCAGGAAACAGATTTCAAGAGGTACGTTGGAATCGCCTGTAAAGCACAGGAAGAGGGGCACAACTTCGACAATGATGCACGTGGCCAAAAAGGGTGTATGCGTTTTCTCCTGAATATATTCAGGAGAAAACGCATACGCCCTTTTTGGCCAAGCAAGCAAGCGGGCAATGCAAATCTGCACTACAAAGAAGTATCACTTCCCACCGGTCAAAAGGGACATCCACAAAATGTGTAAAAACCAGAAAGGCAAGACAGGCCCTGGAGAACAGGGAGCCTTGTTATGCTGATGGGCGGGATGTAAGTTGCCAACTGCCTCACTGGAGGAGTGCATTGTGTTCCCTAAAACAAGTAAACAACAGAGCTACAGAGCCAAGGGCACGTGCAGTCTAGGGAATATACCTTGGGAAAACTGAAAATCCATAAGACAGAGCCACCCCCAAATTGAGGGCTGCACTGCTTACAGGAACCTCAACCTGGGTACACCTGAAATATCCCAGGAAATATAAAAATGGTTCCAAACATCGTGGAACATACGCACGATGGAATATCCCTCAGCCATGAAATCCATGTCATAAGACCAGTAGCAGCAAAATGAGTGGATTCAGGTACGATGATTCTACGTGAAAGAAGTCACACAGGAAAAGAAACTTATCATAAGATATCACTTAGGAAGATCCTGTAAACATGGCTACACATGAACTGAGTTAGGCAAGAGAACAGAGTCTCACATTTAGAAAACCCTCTTATGCCTGCTTAAGGGGGAAGGAGAAGTGGGGTGATGCATCAAACCAGAGTTTGATATAAGCACAGGTACCATTCCAAAAACCAACTATGGAATAGACAAGACCTACACCTTCCTCATTGAAAGGGACTCAAAACCACATATTTCCCGCAGAGGAATAGATCTGACTAGTAAGAATCTTAAAACCTATGTATTGATATGTCTCCGTAAGGGAATCAAGTGTGTCTAGACTGGCATAAACATGGCAGCGAGAATCAGCTCAAACCCACTCTAAAAAGGAATTTCAAAAACAGAACAAAGAAACAGGGAAATTCTTTACAATTCCTTCAGGGTCTCTGATGCAACCTGGAATGACCCTATCTACAATGACAGCTGGATGTGGCATAAGGCTGGACACTTGGGACTGAGAGGATTGGTGAGATTGGGTGAGCAAATGCAGACCCTTTAAAGCAATAATGCATGGCACCCATTCCATGGGTCCCAGCTCTCCAGGTTGAAGGGAATATTACTACAGCTATAACGTGGACGGGAAACCTAGAGAATGGACACACTGTGAATACGAAAGGTTTCTAAAACTCAACGAAGAGCCCCTCTCCTGGTGCTCCGGTTTGACTTTCCAACTGCTTTCCTATCAATCTCCCAACTTGGAGAGACAGCCCCTTTAAGCTCCTGGTTCGCACAGGTTGCCAATTTGGCAGAGGATGAAAGGGAAGAGGGAGAACCAATGAGAGAGTAGCTGTTAGGCATTTGGATGGGCACATGTCAGTCTAATTTCCCGGTAGGGAGAAGAATTAACCAAAGTCTCAGCCACCCACCGGGAACCAGTATAGGTCCTGAACCAAAAGTTTGGACTTGCGTTCAGCTCACAAGAAACGAGTTGAAAAATGGAGCTCAGGGGCACAGCAATTCACAAACTGGCAGAGTAATCAAGGCCAACTATCGTCCAAAAATCTGTTGAGGGAAGGCAACGAGGCGGACTTGAAAGCGAGGCCGAATAGCAGGAAACAGATTTCAAGAGGTACGTTGGAATCGCCTGTAAAGCACAGGAAGAGGGGCACAACTTCGACAATGATGCACGTGGCCAAAAAGGGCGTATGCGTTTTCTCCTGAATATATTCAGGAGAAAACGCATACGCCCTTTTTGGCCAAGCAAGCAAGCGGGCAATGCAAATCAGCACTACAAAGAAGTATCACTTCCCACCGGTCAAAAGGGACATCCACAAAATGTGTAAAAACCAGAAAGGCAAGACAGGCCCTGGAGAACAGGGAGCCTTGTTATGCTGATGGGCGGGATGTAAGTTGCCAACTGCCTCACTGGAGGAGTGCATTGTGTTCCCTAAAACAAGTAAACAACAGAGCTACAGAGCCAAGGGCACGTGCAGTCTAGGGAATATACCTTGGGAAAACTGAAAATCCATAAGGCAGAGCCACCCCCAAATTGAGGGCTGCACTGCTTACAGGAACCTCAACCTGGGTACACCTGAAATATCCCAGGAAATATAAAAATGGTTCCAAACATTGTGGAACTTACGTACGATGGAATATCCCTCAGCCACGAAATCAATGTCATAAGACCAGTAGCAGCAAAATGAGTGGATTCAGGTATGATGATTCTAAGTGAAAGAAGTCACACAGGAAAAGAAACTTATCATAAGATATCACTTAGGAAGATCCTGTAAACATGGCTACACATGAACTGAGTTAGGCAAGAGAACAGAGTCTCACATTTAGAAAACACTCTTATGCCTGCTTAAGGGGGAAGGAGAGGTGGGGTGATGCATCAAACCAGAGTTTGATATAAGCAGACGTACCATTCCAAAAACCAACTATGGAATAGACAAGACCTACACCTTCCTCAGTGAAAGGGACTCAAAACCCCATATTTCCCGCAGAGGAATAGATCTGACTAGTAAGAATCTTAAAACCTATGTATTGATATGTCTCCGTAAGGGAATCAAGTGTGTCTAGACTGGCATAAACATGGCAGCGAGAATCAGCTCAAACCCACTCTAAAAAGGAATTTCAAAAACAGAACAAAGAAACAGGGAAATTCTTTACAATTCCTTCAAGGTCTCTCATGCAACCTGGAATGACCCTATCTACAATGACAGCTGGATGTGGCATAAGGCTGGACACTTGGGACTGAGAGGATTGGTGAGATTGGGTGAGCAAATGCAGACCCTTTAAAGCAATAATGCATGGCACCCATTCCACGGGTCCCAGCTCTCCAGGTTGAAGGGAATATTACTACAGCTATAACGTGTACGGGAAACCTAGAGAATGGACACACTGTGAATACGAAATGTTTCTAAAACTCAACGAAGAGCCCCTCTCCTGGTGCTCCGGTTTGACTTTCCAACTGCTTTCCTATCAATCTCCCAACTTGGAGAGACAGCCCCTTTAAGCTCCTGGTTCGCACAGGTTGCCAATTTGGCAGAGGATGAAAGGGAAGAGGGAGAACCAATGAGAGAGTAGCTGTTAGGCATTTGGATGGGCACATGTCAGTCTAATTTCCCGGCAGGAAGAAGAATTAACCAAAGTCTCAGCCACCCACCGGGAACCAGTATAGGTCCTGAACCAAAAGTTTGGACTTGCGTTCAGCTCACAAGAAACGAGTTGAAAAATGGAGCTCAGGGGCACAGCAATTCACAAACTGGCAGAGTAATCAAGGCCAACTATCGTCCAAAAATCTGTTGAGGGAAGGCAACGAGGCGGACTTGAAAGCGAGGCAGAATAGCAGGAAACAGATTTCAAGAGGTACGTTGGAATCGCCTGTAAAGCACAGGAAGAGGGGCACAACTTCGACAATGATGCACGTGGCCAAAAAGGGCGTATGCGTTTTCTCCTGAATATATTCAGGAGAAAACGCATACGCCCTTTTTGGCCAAGCAAGCAAGCGGGCAATGCAAATCTGCACTACAAAGAAGTATCACTTCCCACCGGTCAAAAGGGACATCCACAAAATGTGTAAAAACCAGAAAGGCAAGACAGGCCCTGGAGAACAGGGAGCCTTGTTATGCTGATGGGCGGGATGTAAGTTGCCAACTGCCTCACTGGAGGAGTGCATTGTGTTCCCTAAAACAAGTAAACAACAGAGCTACAGAGCCAAGGGCACGTGCAGTCTAGGGAATATACCTTGGGAAAACTGAAAATCCATAAGACAGAGCCACCCCCAAATTGAGGGCTGCACTGCTTACAGGAACCTCAACCTGGGTACACCTGAAATATCCCAGGAAATATAAAAATGGTTCCAAACATCGTGGAACATACGCACGATGGAATATCCCTCAGCCATGAAATCCATGTCATAAGACCAGTAGCAGCAAAATGAGTGGATTCAGGTACGATGATTCTACGTGAAAGAAGTCACACAGGAAAAGAAACTTATCATAAGATATCACTTAGGAAGATCCTGTAAACATGGCTACACATGAACTGAGTTAGGCAAGAGAACAGAGTCTCACATTTAGAAAACCCTCTTATGCCTGCTTAAGGGGGAAGGAGAAGTGGGGTGATGCATCAAACCAGAGTTTGATATAAGCACAGGTACCATTCCAAAAACCAACTATGGAATAGACAAGACCTACACCTTCCTCATTGAAAGGGACTCAAAACCACATATTTCCCGCAGAGGAATAGATCTGACTAGTAAGAATCTTAAAACCTATGTATTGATATGTCTCCGTAAGGGAATCAAGTGTGTCTAGACTGGCATAAACATGGCAGCGAGAATCAGCTCAAACCCACTCTAAAAAGGAATTTCAAAAACAGAACAAAGAAACAGGGAAATTCTTTACAATTCCTTCAGGGTCTCTGATGCAACCTGGAATGACCCTATCTACAATGACAGCTGGATGTGGCATAAGGCTGGACACTTGGGACTGAGAGGATTGGTGAGATTGGGTGAGCAAATGCAGACCCTTTAAAGCAATAATGCATGGCACCCATTCCATGGGTCCCAGCTCTCCAGGTTGAAGGGAATATTACTACAGCTATAACGTGGACGGGAAACCTAGAGAATGGACACACTGTGAATACGAAAGGTTTCTAAAACTCAACGAAGAGCCCCTCTCCTGGTGCTCCGGTTTGACTTTCCAACTGCTTTCCTATCAATCTCCCAACTTGGAGAGACAGCCCCTTTAAGCTCCTGGTTCGCACAGGTTGCCAATTTGGCAGAGGATGAAAGGGAAGAGGGAGAACCAATGAGAGAGTAGCTGTTAGGCATTTGGATGGGCACATGTCAGTCTAATTTCCCGGCAGGAAGAAGAATTAACCAAAGTCTCAGCCACCCACCGGGAACCAGTATAGGTCCTGAACCAAAAGTTTGGACTTGCGTTCAGCTCACAAGAAACGAGTTGAAAAATGGAGCTCAGGGGCACAGCAATTCACAAACTGGCAGAGTAATCAAGGCCAACTATCGTCCAAAAATCTGTTGAGGGAAGGCAACGAGGCGGACTTGAAAGCGAGGCCGAATAGCAGGAAACAGATTTCAAGAGGTACGTTGGAATCGCCTGTAAAGCACAGGAAGAGGGGCACAACTTCGACAATGATGCACGTGGCCAAAAAGGGCGTATGCGTTTTCTCCTGAATATATTCAGGAGAAAACGCATACGCCCTTTTTGGCCAAGCAAGCAAGCGGGCAATGCAAATCTGCACTACAAAGAAGTATCACTTCCCACCAGTCAAAAGGGACATCCACAAAATGTGTAAAAACCAGAAAGGCAAGACAGGCCCTGGAGAACAGGGAGCCTTGTTATGCTGATGGGCGGGATGTAAGTTGCCAACTGCCTCACTGGAGGAGTGCATTGTGTTCCCTAAAACAAGTAAACAACAGAGCTACAGAGCCAAGGGCACATGCAGTCTAGGGAATATACCTTGGGAAAACTGAAAATCCATAAGACAGAGCCACCCCCAAATTGAGGGCTGCACTGCTTACAGGAACCTCAACCTGGGTACACCTGAAATATCCCAGGAAATATAAAAATGGTTCCAAACATTGTGGAACTTACGTACGATGGAATATCCCTCAGCCACGAAATCAATGTCATAAGACCAGTAGCAGCAAAATGAGTGGATTCAGGTATGATGATTCTAAGTGAAAGAAGTCACACAGGAAAAGAAACTTATCATAAGATATCACTTAGGAAGATCCTGTAAACATGGCTACACATGAACTGAGTTAGGCAAGAGAACAGAGTCTCACATTTAGAAAACACTCTTATGCCTGCTTAAGGGGGAAGGAGAGGTGGGGTGATGCATCAAACCAGAGTTTGATATAAGCAGAGGTACCATTCCAAAAACCAACTATGGAATAGACAAGACCTACACCTTCCTCAGTGAAAGGGACTCAAAACCCCATATTTCCCGCAGAGGAATAGATCTGACTAGTAAGAATCTTAAAACCTATGTATTGATATGGCTCCGTAAGGGAATCAAGTGTGTCTAGACTGGCATAAACATGGCAGCGAGAATCAGCTCAAACCCACTCTAAAAAGGAATTTCAAAAACAGAACAAAGAAACAGGGAAATTCTTTACAATTCCTTCAGGGTCTCTGATGCAACCTGGAATGACCCTATCTACAATGACAGCTGGATGTGGCATAAGGCTGGACACTTGGGACTGAGAGGATTGGTGAGATTGGGTGAGCAAATGCAGACCCTTTAAATCAATAATGCATGGCACCCATTCCATTGGTCCCAGCTCTCCAGGTTGAAGGGAATATTACTACAGCTATAACGTGGACGGGAAACCTAGAGAATGGACACACTGTGAATACGAAAGGTTTCTAAAACTCAACGAAGAGCCCCTCTCCTGGTGCTCCGGTTTGACTTTCCAACTGCTTTCCTATCAATCTCCCAACTTGGAGAGACAGCCCCTTTAAGCTCCTGGTTCGCACAGGTTGCCAATTTGGCAGAGGATGAAAGGGAAGAGGGAGAACCAATGAGAGAGTAGCTGTTAGGCATTTGGATGGGCACATGTCACTCTAATTTCCCGGCAGGAAGAAGAATTAACCAAAGTCTCAGCCACCCACCGGGAACCAGTATAGGTCCTGAACCAAAAGTTTGGACTTGCGTTCAGCTCACAAGAAACGAGTTGAAAAATGGAGCTCAGGGGCACAGCAATTCACAAACTGGCAGAGTATACAAGGCCAACTATCGTCCAAAAATCTGTTGAGGGAAGGCCACGAGGCGGACTTGAAAGCGAGGCCGAATAGCAGGAAACAGATTTCAAGAGGTACGTTGGAATCGCCTGTAAAGCACAGGAAGAGGGGCACAACTTCGACAATGATGCACTTGGCCAAAAAGGGCGTATGCGTTTTCTCCTGAATATATTCAGGAGAAAACGCATACGCCCTTTTTGGCCAAGCAAGCAAGCGGGCAATGCAAATCTGCACTACAAAGAAGTATCACTTCCCACCGGTCAAAAGGGACATCCACAAAATGTGTAAAAACCAGAAAGGCAAGACAGGCCCTGGAGAACAGGGAGCCTTGTTATGCTGATGGGCGGGATGTAAGTTGCCAACTGCCTCACTGGAGGAGTGCATTGTGTTCCCTAAAACAAGTAAACAACAGAGCTACAGAGCCAAGGGCACGTCCAGTCCAAGGAATATACCTTGGGAAAATTTAAAATCCATAAGACAGAGCCACCCCCAAATTGAGGGCTGCACTGCTTACAGGAACCTCAACCTGGGTACACCTGAAATATCCCAGGAAATATAAAAATGGTTCCAAACATCGTGGAACATACGCACGATGGAATATCCCTCAGCCATGAAATCCATGTCATAAGACCAGTAGCAGCAAAATGAGTGGATTCAGGTACGATGATTCTACGTGAAAGAAGTCACACAGGAAAAGAAACTTATCATAAGATATCACTTAGGAAGATCCTGTAAACATGGCTACACATGAACTGAGTTAGGCAAGAGAACAGAGTCTCACATTTAGAAAACCCTCTTATGCCTGCTTAAGGGGGAAGGAGAAGTGGGGTGATGCATCAAACCAGAGTTTGATATAAGCACAGGTACCATTCCAAAAACCAACTATGGAATAGACAAGACCTACACCTTCCTCAGTGAAAGGGACTCAAAACCCCATATTTCCCGCAGAGGAATAGATCTGACTAGTAAGAATCTTAAAACCTATGTATTGATATGTCTCCGTAAGGGAATCAAGTGTGTCTAGACTGGCATAAACATGGCAGCGAGAATCAGCTCAAACCCACTCTAAAAAGGAATTTCAAAAACAGAACAAAGAAACAGGGAAATTCTTTACAATTCCTTCAGGGTCTCTGATGCAACCTGGAATGACCCTATCTACAATGACAGCTGGATGTGGCATAAGGCTGGACACTTGGGACTGAGAGGATTGGTGAGATTGGGTGAGCAAATGCAGACCCTTTAAAGCAATAATGCGTGGCACCCATTCCATGGGTCCCAGCTCTCCAGGTTGAAGGGAATATTACTACAGCTATAACGTGGACGGGAAACCTAGAGAATGGACACACTGTGAATACGAAAGGTTTCTAAAACTCAACGAAGAGCCCCTCTCCTGGTGCTCCGGTTTGACTTTGCAACTGCTTTCCTATCAATCTCCCAACTTGGAGAGACAGCCCCTTTAAGCTCCTGGTTCGCACAGGTTGCCAATTTGGCAGAGGATGAAAGGGAAGAGGGAGAACCAATGAGAGAGTAGCTGTTAGGCATTTGGATGGGCACATGTCACTCTAATTTCCCGGCAGGAAGAAGAATTAACCAAAGTCTCAGCCACCCACCGGGAACCAGTATAGGTCCTGAACCAAAAGTTTGGACTTGCGTTCAGCTCACAAGAAACGAGTTGAAAAATGGAGCTCAGGGGCACAGCAATTCACAAACTGGCAGAGTAATCAAGGCCAACTATCGTCCAA
This sequence comes from Mesoplodon mirus, assembly GCF_964341445.2. Classification (NCBI taxonomy): domain Eukaryota; kingdom Metazoa; phylum Chordata; class Mammalia; order Artiodactyla; family Ziphiidae; genus Mesoplodon; species Mesoplodon mirus. Next base: position 825,614 of record NW_028295749.1, on the reverse strand, counting down.
AAATCTGTTGAGGGAAGGCCACGAGGCGGACTTGAAAGCGAGGCCGAATAGCAGGAAACAGATTTCAAGAGGTACATTGGAATCGCCTGTAAAGCACAGGAAGAGGGGCGCAACTTCGACAATGATGCACTTGGCCAAAAAGGGCGTATGCGTTTTCTCCTGAATATATTCAGGAGAAAACGCATACGCCCTTTTTGGCCAAGCAAGCAAGCGGGCAATGCAAATCTGCACTACAAAGAAGTATCACTTCCCACCGGTCAAAAGGGACATCCACAAAATGTGTAAAAACCAGAAAGGCAAGACAGGCCCTGGAGAACAGGGAGCCTTGTTATGCTGATGGGCGGTATGTAAGTTGCCAACTGCCTCACTGGAGGAGTGCATTGTGATCCCTAAAACAAGTAAACAACAGAGCTACAGAGCCAAGGGCACTTTCAGTCTAGGGAATATACCTTGGGAAAACTGAAAATCCATAAGACAGAGCCACCCCCAAATTGAGGGCTGCACTGCTTACAGGAACCTCAACCTGGGTACACCTGAAATATCCCAGGAAATATAAAAATGGTTCCAAACATTGTGGAACTTACGTACGATGGAATATCCCTCAGCCACAAAATCAATGTCATGAGACCCGTAGCAGCAAAATGAGTGGATTCAGGTATGATGATTCTAAGTGAAAGAAGTCACACAGGAAAAGAAACTTATCATAAGATATCACTTAGGAAGATCCTGTAAACATGGCTACACATGAACTGAGTTAAGCAAGAGAACAGAGTCTCACATTTAGAAAACACTCTTATGCCTGCTTAAGGGGGAAGGAGAGGTGGGGTGATGCATCAAACCAGAGTTTGATATAAGCACAGGTACCGTTCCAAAAACCAACTATGGAATAGACAAGACCTACACCTTCCTCAGTGAAAGGGACTCAAAACCCCATATTTCCCGCAGAGGAATAGATCTGACTAGTAAGAATCTTAAAACCTATGTATTGATATGTCTCCATAAGGGAATCAAGTGTGTCTAGACTGGCATAAACATGGCAGCGAGAATCAGCTCAAACCCACTCTAAAAAGGAATTTCAAAAACAGAACAAAGAAACAGGGAAATTCTTTACAATTCCCTCAGGGTCTCTGATGCAACCTGGAATGACCCTATCTACAATGACAGCTGGATGTGGCATAAGGCTGGACACTTGGGACTGAGAGGATTGGTGAGATTGGGTGAGCAAATGCAGACCCTTTAAAGCAATAATGCATGGCACCCATTCCATGGGTCCCAGCTCTCCAGGTTGAAGGGAATATTACTACAGCTATAACATGTACGGGAAACCTAGAGAATGGACACACTGTGAATACGAAAGGTTTCTAAAACTCAACGAAGAGCCCCTCTCCTGGTGCTCCGGTTTGACTTTCCAACTGCTTTCCTATCAATCTCCCAACTTGGAGAGACAGCCCCTTTAAGCTCCTGGTTCGCACAGGTTGCCAATTTGGCAGAGGATGAAAGGGAAGAGGGAGAACCAATGAGAGAGTAGCTGTTAGGCATTTGGATGGGCACATGTCACTCTAATTTCCCGGCAGGAAGAAGAATTAACCAAAGTCTCAGCCACCCACCGGGAACCAGTATAGGTCCTGAACCAAAAGTTTGGACTTGCGTTCAGCTCACAAAAAACGAGTTGAAAAATGGAGCTCAGGGGCACAGCAATTCACAAACTGGAAGAGTAATCAAGGCAAACTATCGTCCAAAAATCTGTTGAGGGAAGGCAACGAGGCGGACTTGAAAGCGAGGCAGAATAGCAGGAAACAGATTTCAAGAGGTACGTTGGAATCGCCTGTAAAGCACAGGAAGAGGGGCACAACTTCGACAATGATGCACTTGGCCAAAAAGGGTGTATGCGTTTTCTCCTGAATATATTCAGGAGAAAACGCATACGCCCTTTTTGGCCAAGCAAGCAAGCGGGCAATGCAAATCTGCACTACAAAGAAGTATCACTTCCCACCGGTCAAAAGGGACATCCACAAAATGTGTAAAAACCAGAAAGGCAAGACAGGCCCTGGAGAACATGGAGCCTTGTTATGCTGATGGGCGGGATGTAAGTTGCCAACTGCCTCACTGGAGGAGTGCATTGTGTTCCCTAAAACAAGTAAACAACAGAGCTACAGAGCCAAGGGCACGTCCAGTCCAGGGAATATACCTTGGGAAAACTGAAAATCCATAAGACAGAGCCACCCCCAAATTGAGGGCTGCACTGCTTACAGGAACCTCAACCTGGGTACACCTGAAATATCCCAGGAAATATAAAAATGGTTCCAAACATCGTGGAACTTACGCACGATGGAATATCCCTCAGCCATGAAATCCATGTCATAAGACGAGTAGCAGCAAAATGAGTGGATTCAGTTACGATGATTCTAAGTGAAAGAAGTCACACAGGAAAAGAAACTTATCATAAGATATCACTTAGGAAGATCCTGTAAACATTGCTACACATGAACTGAGTTAGGCAAGAGAACAGAGTCTCACATTTAGAAAACACTCTTATGCCTGCTTAAGGGGGAAGGAGAGGTGGGGTGATGCATCAAACCAGAGTTTGATATAAGCACAGGTACCGTTCCAAAAACCAACTATGGAATAGACAAGACCTACACCTTCCTCAGTGAAAGGGACTCAAAACCACATATTTCCCGCAGAGGAATAGATCTGACTAGTAAGAATCTTAAAACCTATGTATTGATATGTCTCCGTAAGGGAATCAAGTGTGTCTAGACTGGCATAAACATGGCAGCGAGAATCAGCTCAAAACCCACTCTAAAAAGGATTTTCAAAAACAGAACAAAGAAACAGGGAAATTCTTTACAATTCCTTCAGGGTCTCTGATGCAACCTGGAATGACCCTATCTACAATGACAGCTGGATGTGGCATAAGGCTGGACACTTGGGACTGAGAGGATTGGTGAGATTGGGTGAGCAAATGCAGACCCTTTAAAGCAATAATGCATGGCACCCATTCCATGGGTCCCAGCTCTCCAGGTTGAAGGGAATATTACTACAGCTATAACATGTACGGGAATCCTAGAGAATGGACACACTGTGAATACGAAAGGTTTCTAAAACTCAACGAAGAGCCCCTCTCCTGGTGCTCCGGTTTGACTTTCCAACTGCTTTCCTATCAATCTCCCAACTTGGAGAGACAGCCCCTTTAAGCTCCTGGTTCGCACAGGTTGCCAATTTGGCAGAGGATGAAAGGGAAGAGGGAGAACCAATGAGAGAGTAGCTGTTAGGCATTTGGATGGGCACATGTCACTCTAATTTCCCGGCAGGAAGAAGAATTAACCAAAGTCTCAGCCACCCACCGGGAACCAGTATAGGTCCTGAACCAAAAGTTTGGACTTGCGTTCAGCTCACAAAAAAACGAGTTGAAAAATGGAGCTCAGGGGCACAGCAATTCACAAACTGCCAGAGTAATCAAGGCCAACTATCGTCCAAAAATCTGTTGAGGGAAGGCAACGAGGCGGACTTGAAAGCGAGGCAGAATAGCAGGAAACAGATTTCAAGAGGTACGTTGGAATCGCCTGTAAAGCACAGGAAGAGGGGCACAACTTCGACAATGATGCACTTGGCCAAAAAGGGCGTATGCGTTTTCTCCTGAATATATTCAGGAGAAAACGCATACGCCCTTTTTGGCCAAGCAAGCAAGCGGGCAATGCAAATCTGCACTACAAAGAAGTATCACTTCCCACCGGTCAAAAGGGACATCCACAAAATGTGTAAAAACCAGAAAGGCAAGACAGGCCCTGGAGAACAGGGAGCCTTGTTATGCTGATGGGCGGGATGTAAGTTGCCAACTGCCTCACTGGAGGAGTGCATTGTGTTCCCTAAAACAAGTAAACAACAGAGCTACAGAGCCAAGGGCACGTGCAGTCTAGGGAATATACCTTGGGAAAACTGAAAATCCATAAGACAGAGCCACCCCCAAATTGAGGGCTGCACTGCTTACAGGAACCTCAACCTGGGTACACCTGAAATATCCCAGGAAATATAAAAATGGTTCCAGACATCGTGGAACTTACGCAAGATGGAATATCCCTCAGCCATGAACTCAATGTCATAAGACCAGTAGCAGCAAAATGAGTGGATTCAGGTACGATGATTCTAAGTGAAAGAAGTCACACAGGAAAAGAAACTTATCATAAGATATCACTTAGGAAGATCCTGTAAACATGGCTACACATGAACTGAGTTAGGCAAGAGAACAGAGTCTCACATTTAGAAAACACTCTTATGCCTGCTTAAGGGGGAAGGAGAGGTGGGGTGATGCATCAAACCAGAGTTTGATATAAGCACAGGTACCGTTCCAAAAACCAACTATGGAATAGACAAGACCTACACCTTCCTCAGTGAAAGGGACTCAAAACCCCATATTTCCCGCAGAGGAATAGATCTGACTAGTAAGAATCTTAAAACCTATGTATTGATATGTCTCCGTAAGGGAATCAAGTGTGTCTAGACTGGCATAAACATGGCAGCGAGAATCAGCTCAAAACCCACTCTAAAAAGGAATTTCAAAAACAGAACAAAGAAACAGGGAAATTCTTTACAATTCCTTCAGGGTCTCTGATGCAACCTGGAATGACCCTATCTACAATGACAGCTGGATGTGGCATAAGGCTGGACACTTGGGACTGAGAGGATTGGTGAGATTGGGTGAGCAAATGCAGACCCTTTAAAGCAATAATGCATGGCACCCATTCCATGGGTCCCAGCTCTCCAGGTTGAAGGGAATATTACTACAGCTATAACATGTACGGGAAACCTAGAGAATGGACACACTGTGAATACGAAAGGTTTCTAAAACTCAACGAAGAGCCCCTCTCCTGGTGCTCCGGTTTGACTTTCCAACTGCTTTCCTATCAATCTCCCAACTTGGAGAGACAGCCCCTTTAAGCTCCTGGTTCGCACAGGTTGCCAATTTGGCAGAGGATGAAAGGGAAGAGGGAGAACCAATGAGAGAGTAGCTGTTAGGCATTTGGATGGGCACATGTCAGTCTAATTTCCCGGCAGGAAGAAGAATTAACCAAAGTCTCAGCCACCCACTGGGAACCAGTATAGGTCCTGAACCAAAAGTTTGGACTTGCGTTCAGCTCACAAAAAAACGAGTTGAAAAATGGAGCTCAGGGGCACAGCAATTCACAAACTGCCAGAGTAATCAAGGCCAACTATCGTCCAAAAATCTGTTGAGGGAAGGCAACGAGGCGGACTTGAAAGCGAGGCAGAATAGCAGGAAACAGATTTCAAGAGGTACGTTGGAATCGCCTGTAAAGCACAGGAAGAGGGGCACAACTTCGACAATGATGCACTTGGCCAAAAAGGGCGTATGCGTTTTCTCCTGAATATATTCAGGAGAAAACGCATACGCCCTTTTTGGCCAAGCAAGCAAGCGGGCAATGCAAATCTGCACTACAAAGAAGTATCACTTCCCACCGGTCAAAAGGGACATCCACAAAATGTGTAAAAACCAGAAAAGCAAGACAGGCCCTGGAGAACAGGGAGCCTTGTTATGCTGATGGGCGGGATGTAAGTTGCCAACTGCCTCACTGGAGGAGTGCATTGTGTTCCCTAAAACAAGTAAACAACAGAGCTACAGAGCCAAGGGCACGTGCAGTCTAGGGAATATACCTTGGGAAAACTGAAAATCCATAAGACAGAGCCACCCCCAAATTGAGGGCTGCACTGCTTACAGGAACCTCAACCTGGGTACACCTGAAATATCCCAGGAAATATAAAAATGGTTCCAGACATCGTGGAACTTACGCAAGATGGAATATCCCTCAGCCATGAACTCAATGTCATAAGACCAGTAGCAGCAAAATGAGTGGATTCAGGTACGATGATTCTAAGTGAAAGAAGTCACACAGGAAAAGAAACTTATCATAAGATATCACTTAGGAAGATCCTGTAAACATGGCTACACATGAACTGAGTTAGGCAAGAGAACAGAGTCTCACATTTAGAAAACACTCTTATGCCTGCTTAAGGGGGAAGGAGAGGTGGGGTGATGCATCAAACCAGAGTTTGATATAAGCACAGGTACCGTTCCAAAAACCAACTATGGAATAGACAAGACCTACACCTTCCTCAGTGAAAGGGACTCAAAACCCCATATTTCCCGCAGAGGAATAGATCTGACTAGTAAGAATCTTAAAACCTATGTATTGATATGTCTCCGTAAGGGAATCAAGTGTGTCTAGACTGGCATAAACATGGCAGCGAGAATCAGCTCAAAACCCACTCTAAAAAGGAATTTCAAAAACAGAACAAAGAAACAGGGAAATTCTTTACAATTCCTTCAGGGTCTCTGATGCAACCTGGAATGACCCTATCTACAATGACAGCTGGATGTGGCATAAGGCTGGACACTTGGGACTGAGAGGATTGGTGAGATTGGGTGAGCAAATGCAGACCCTTTAAAGCAATAATGCATGGCACCCATTCCATGGGTCCCAGCTCTCCAGGTTGAAGGGAATATTACTACAGCTATAACATGTACGGGAAACCTAGAGAATGGACACACTGTGAATACGAAAGGTTTCTAAAACTCAACGAAGAGCCCCTCTCCTGGTGCTCCGGTTTGACTTTCCAACTGCTTTCCTATCAATCTCCCAACTTGGAGAGACAGCCCCTTTAAGCTCCTGGTTCGCACAGGTTGCCAATTTGGCAGAGGATGAAAGGGAAGAGGGAGAACCAATGAGAGAGTAGCTGTTAGGCATTTGGATGGGCACATGTCACTCTAATTTCCCGGCAGGAAGAAGAATTAACCAAACTCTCAGCCACCCACCGGGAACCAGTATAGGTCCTGAACCAAAAGTTTGGACTTGCGTTCAGCTCACAAAAAACGAGTTGAAAAATGGAGCTCAGGGGCACAGCAATTCACAAACTGGCAGAGTAATCAAGGCCAACTATCGTCCAAAAATCTGTTGAGGGAAGGCAACGAGGCGGACTTGAAAGCGAGGCAGAATAGCAGGAAACAGATTTCAAGAGGTACGTTGGAATCGCCTCTAAAGCACAGGAAGAGGGGCACAACTTTGACAATGATGCACTTGGCCAAAAAGGGCGTAGGCGTTTTCTCCTGAATATATTCAGGAGAAAACGCATAGGCCCTTTTTGGCCAAGCAAGCAAGCGGGCAATGCAAATCTGCACTACAAAGAAGTATCACTTCCCACCGGTCAAAAGGGACATCCACAAAATGTGTAAAAACCAGAAAGGCAAGACAGGCCCTGGAGAACAGGGAGCCTTGTTATGCTGATGGGCGGGATGTAAGTTGCCAACTGCCTCATTGGAGGAGTGCATTGTGTTCCCTAAAACAAGTAAACAACAGAGCTACAGAGCCAAGGGCACGTGCAGTCTAGGGAATATACCTTGGGAAAACAGAAAATCCATAAGACACAGCCACCCCCAAATTGAGGGCTGCACTGCTTACAGGAACCTCAACCTGGGTACACCTGAAATATCCCAGGAAATATAAAAATGGTTCCAGACATTGTGGAACTTACGCAAGATGGAATATCCCTCAGCCATGAAATCAATGTCATAAGACCAGTAGCAGCAAAATGAGTGGATTCAGGTACGATGATTCTAAGTGAAAGAAGTCACACAGGAAAAGAAACTTATCATAAGATATCACTTAGGAAGATCCTGTAAACATGGCTACACAAGAAGTGAGTTAGGCAATAGAACAGAGTCTCACATTTAGAAAACACTCTTATGCCTGCTTAAGGGGGAAGGAGAGGTGGGGTGATGCATCAAACCAGAGTTTGATATAAGCACAGGTACCGTTCCAAAAACCAACTATGGAATAGACAAGACCTACAGCTTCCTCAGTGAAAGGGACTCAAAACCCCATATTTCCCGCAGAGGAATAGATCTGACTAGTAAGAATCTTAAAACCTATGTATTGATATGTCTCCGTAAGGGAATCAAGTGTGTCTAGACTGGCATAAACATGGCAGCGAGAATCAGCTCAAAACCCACTCTAAAAAGGAATTTCAAAAACAGAACAAAGAAACAGGGAAATTCTTTACAATTCCTTCAGGGTCTCTGATGCAACCTGGAATGACCCTATCTACAATGACAGCTGGATGTGTCATAAGGCTGGACACTTGGGACTGAGAGGATTGGTGAGATTGGGTGAGCAAATGCAGACCCTTTAAAGCAATAATGCATGGCACCCATTCCATGGGTCCCAGCTCTCCAGGTTGAAGGGAATATTACTACAGCTATAACATGTACGGGAAACCTAGAGAATGGACACACTGTGAATACGAAAGGTTTCTAAAACTCAACGAAGAGCCCCTCTCCTGGTGCTCCGGTTTGACTTTCCAACTGCTTTCCTATCAATCTCCCAACTTGGAGAGACAGCCCCTTTAAGCTCCTGGTTCGCACAGGTTGCCAATTTGGCAGAGGATGAAAGGGAAGAGGGAGAACCAATGAGAGAGTAGCTGTTAGGCATTTGGATGGGCACATGTCACTCTAATTTCCCGGCAGGAAGAAGAATTAACCAAAGTCTCAGCCACCCACCGGGAACCAGTATAGGTCCTGAACCAAAAGTTTGGACTTGCGTTCAGCTCACAAAAAACGAGTTGAAAAATGGAGCTCAGGGGCACAGCAATTCACAAACTGGCAGAGTAATCAAGGCCAACTATCGTCCAAAAATCTGTTGAGGGAAGGCAACGAGGCGGACTTGAAAGCGAGGCAGAATAGCAGGAAACAGATTTCAAGAGGTACGTTGGAATCGCCTCTAAAGCACAGGAAGAGGGGCACAACTTTGACAATGATGCACTTGGCCAAAAAGGGCGTAGGCGTTTTCTCCTGAATATATTCAGGAGAAAACGCATAGGCCCTTTTTGGCCAAGCAAGCAAGCGGGCAATGCAAATCTGCACTACAAAGAAGTATCACTTCCCACCGGTCAAAAGGGACATCCACAAAATGTGTAAAAACCAGAAAGGCAAGACAGGCCCTGGAGAACAGGGAGCCTTGTTATGCTGATGGGCGGGATGTAAGTTGCCAACTGCCTCACTGGAGGAGTGCATTGTGTTCCCTAAAACAAATAAACAACAGAGCTACAGAGCCAAGGGCACGTGCAGTCTAGGGAATATACCTTGGGAAAACTGAAAATCCATAAGACAGAGCCACCCCCAAATTGAGGGCTGCACTGCTTACAGGAACCTCAACCTGGGTACACCTGAAATATCCCAGGAAATATAAAAATGGTTCCAGACATCGTGGAACTTACGCAAGATGGAATATCCCTCAGCCATGAAATCAATGTCATAAGACCAGTAGCAGCAAAATGAGTGGATTCAGGTACGATGATTCTAAGTGAAAGAAGTCACACAGGAAAAGAAACTTATCATAAGATATCACTTAGGAAGATCCTGTAAACATGGCTACACAAGAAGTGAGTTAGGCAAGAGAACAGAGTCTCACATTTAGAAAACACTCTTATGCCTGCTTAAGGGGGAAGGAGAGGTGGGGTGATGCATCAAACCAGAGTTTGATATAAGCACAGGTACCGTTCCAAAAACCAACTATGGAATAGACAAGACCTACAGCTTCCTCAGTGAAAGGGACTCAAAACCCCATATTTCCCGCAGAGGAATAGATCTGACTAGTAAGAATCTTAAAACCTATGTATTGATATGTCTCCGTAAGGGAATCAAGTGTGTCTAGACTGGCATAAACATGGCAGCGGGAATCAGCTCAAAACCCACTCTAAAAAGGAATTTCAAAAACAGAACAAAGAAACAGGGAAATTCTTTACAATTCCTTCAGGGTCTCTGATGCAACCTGGAATGACCCTATCTACAATGACAGCTGGATGTGGCATAAGGCTGGACACTTGGGACTGAGAGGATTGGTGAGATTGGGTGAGCAAATGCAGACCCTTTAAAGCAATAATGCATTGCACCCATTCCATGGGTCCCAGCTCTCCAGGTTGAAGGGAATATTACTACAGCTATAACATGTACGGGAAACCTAGAGAATGGACACACTGTGAATACGAAAGGTTTCTAAAACTCAACGAAGAGCCCCTCTCCTGGTGCTCCGGTTTGACTTTCCAACTGCTTTCCTATCAATCTCCCAACTTGGAGAGACAGCCCCTTTAAGCTCCTGGTTCGCACAGGTTGCCAATTTGGCAGAGGATGAAAGGGAAGAGGGAGAACCAATGAGAGAGTAGCTGTTAGGCATTTGGATGGGCACATGTCACTCTAATTTCCCGGCAGGAAGAAGAATTAACCAAAGTCTCAGCCACCCACCGGGAACCAGTATAGGTCCTGAACCAAAAGTTTGGACTTGCGTTCAGCTCACAAAAAACGAGTTGAAAAATGGAGCTCAGGGGCACAGCAATTCACAAACTGGCAGAGTAATCAAGGCCAACTATCGTCCAAAAATCTGTTGAGGGAAGGCAACGAGGCGGACTTGAAAGCGAGGCAGAATAGCAGGAAACAGATTTCAAGAGGTACGTTGGAATCGCCTCTAAAGCACAGGAAGAGGGGCACAACTTTGACAATGATGCACTTGGCCAAAAAGGGCGTAGGCGTTTTCTCCTGAATATATTCAGGAGAAAACGCATAGGCCCTTTTTGGCCAAGCAAGCAAGCGGGCAATGCAAATCTGCACTACAAAGAAGTATCACTTCCCACCGGTCAAAAGGGACATCCACAAAATGTGTAAAAACCAGAAAGGCAAGACAGGCCCTGGAGAACAGGGAGCCTTGTTATGCTGATGGGCGGGATGTAAGTTGCCAACTGCCTCACTGGAGGAGTGCATTGTGTTCCCTAAAACAAGTAAACAACAGAGCTACAGAGCCAAGGGCACGTGCAGTCTAGGGAATATACCTTGGGAAAACTGAAAATCCATAAGACAGAGCCACCCCCAAATTGAGGGCTGCACTGCTTACAGGAACCTCAACCTGGGTACACCTGAAATATCCCAGGAAATATAAAAATGGTTCCAGACATCGTGGAACTTACGCAAGATGGAATATCCCTCAGCCATGAAATCAATGTCATAAGACCAGTAGCAGCAAAATGAGTGGATTCAGGTACGATGATTCTAAGTGAAAGAAGTCACACAGGAAAATAAACTTATCATAAGATATCACTTAGGAAGATCCTGTAAACATGGCTACACATGAACTGAGTTAGGCAAGAGAACAGAGTCTCACATTTAGAAAACACTCTTATGCCTGCTTAAGGGGGAAGGAGAGGTGGGGTGATGCATCAAACCAGAGTTTGATATAAGCACAGGTACCGTTCCAAAAACCAACTATGGAATAGACAAGACCTACAGCTTCCTCAGTGAAAGGGACTCAAAACCCCATATTTCCCGCAGAGGAATAGATCTGACTAGTAAGAATCTTAAAACCTATGTATTGATATGTCTCCGTAAGGGAATCAAGTGTGTCTAGACTGGCATAAACATGGCAGCGGGAATCAGCTCAAAACCCACTCTAAAAAGGAATTTCAAAAAAAGAACAAAGAAACAGGGAAATTCTATACAATTCCTTCAGGGTCTCTGATGCAACCTGGAATGACCCTATCTACAATTGCAGCTGGATGTGGCATAAGGCTGGACACTTGGGACTGAGAGGATTGGTGAGATTGGGTGAGCAAATGCAGACCCTTTAAAGCAATAATGCATGGCACCCATTCCATGGGTCCCAGCTCTCCAGGTTGAAGGGAATATTACTACAGCTATAACATGTACGGGAAACCTAGAGAATGGACACACTGTGAATACGAAAGGTTTCTAAAACTCAACGAAGAGCCCCTCTCCTGGTGCTCCGGTTTGACTTTCCAACTGCTTTCCTATCAATCTCCCAACTTGGAGAGACAGCCCCTTTAAGCTCCTGGTTCGCACAGGTTGCCAATTTGGCAGAGGATGAAAGGGAAGAGGGAGAACCAATGAGAGAGTAGCTGTTAGGCATTTGGATGGGCACATGTCACTCTAATTTCCCGGCAGGAAGAAGAATTAACCAAAGTCTCAGCCACCCACCGGGAACCAGTATAGGTCCTGAACCAAAAGTTTGGACTTGCGTTCAGCTCACAAGAAACGAGTTGAAAAATGGAGCTCAGGGGCACAGCAATTCACAAACTGGCAGAGTAATCAAGGCCAACTATCGTCCAAAAATCTGTTGAGGGAAGGCAACGAGGCGGACTTGAAAGCGAGGCAGAATAGCAGGAAACAGATTTCAAGAGGTACGTTGGAATCGCCGCTAAAGCACAGGAAGAGGGGCACAACTTTGACAATGATGCACTTGGCCAAAAAGGGCGTATGTGTTTTCTCCTGAATATATTCAGGAGAAAACGCATACGCCCTTTTTGGCCAAGCAAGCAAGCGGGCAATGCAAATCTGCACTACAAAGAAGTATCACTTCCCACCGGTCAAAAGGGACATCCACAAAATGTGTAAAAACCAGAAAGGCAAGACAGGCCCTGGAGAACAGGGAGCCTTGTTATGCTGATGGGCGGGATGTAAGTTGCCAACTGCCTCACTGGAGGAGTGCATTGTGTTCCCTAAAACAAGTAAACAACAGAGCTACAGAGCCAAGGGCACGTGCAGTCTAGGGAATATACCTTGGGAAAACTGAAAATCCATAAGACAGAGCCACCCCCAAATTGAGGGCTGCACTGCTTACAGGAACCTCAACCTGGGTACACCTGAAATATCCCAGGAAATATAAAAATGGTTCCAGACATCGTGGAACTTACGCAAGATGGAATATCCCTCAGCCATGAAATCAATGTCATAAGACCAGTAGCAGCAAAATGAGTGGATTCAGGTACGATGATTCTAAGTGAAAGAAGTCACACAGGAAAATAAACTTATCATAAGATATCACTTAGGAAGATCCTGTAAACATGGCTACACATGAACTGAGTTAGGCAAGAGAACAGAGTCTCACATTTAGAAAACACTCTTATGCCTGCTTAAGGGGGAAGGAGAGGTGGGGTGATGCATCAAACCAGAGTTTGATATAAGCACAGGTACCGTTCCAAAAACCAGCTATGGAATAGACAAGACCTACACCTTCCTCAGTGAAAGGGACTCAAAACCCCATATGTCCCGCAGAGGAATAGATCTGACTAGTAAGAATCTTAAAACCTATGTATTGATATGTCTCCGTAAGGGAATCAAGTGTGTCTAGACTGGCATAAACATGGCAGCGAGAATCAGCTCAAAACCCACTCTAAAAAGGAATTTCAAAAACAGAACAAAGAAACAGGGAAATTCTTTACAATTCCTTCAGGGTCTCTGATGCAACCTGGAATGACCCTATCTACAATGACAGCTGGATGTGGCATAAGGCTGGACACTTGGGACGGAGAGGATTGGTGAGATTGGGTGAGCAAATGCAGACCCTTTAAAGCAATAATGCATGGCACCCATTCCATGGGTCCCAGCTCTCCAGGTTGAAGGGAATATTACTACAGCTATAACATGTACGGGAAACCTAGAGAATGGACACACTGTGAATACGAAAGGTTTCTAAAACTCAACGAAGAGCCCCTCTCCTGGTGCTCCGGTTTGACTTTCCAACTGCTTTCCTATCAATCTCCCAACTTGGAGAGACAGCCCCTTTAAGCTCCTGGTTCGCACAGGTTGCCAATTTGGCAGAGGATGAAAGGGAAGAGGGAGAACCAATGAGAGAGTAGCTGTTAGGCATTTGGATGGGCACATGTCACTCTAATTTCCCGGCAGGAAGAAGAATTAACCAAAGTCTCAGCCACCCACCGGGAACCAGTATAGGTCCTGAACCAAAAGTTTGGACTTGCGTTCAGCTCACAAGAAACGAGTTGAAAAATGGAGCTCAGGGGCACAGCAATTCACAAACAGGCAGAGTAATCAAGGCCAACTATCGTCCAAAAATCTGTTGAGGGAAGGCAACGAGGCGGACTTGAAAGCGAGGCAGAATAGCAGGAAACAGATTTCAAGAGGTACGTTGGAATCGCCTCTAAAGCACAGGAAGAGGGGCACAACTTTGACAATGATGCACTTGGCCTAAAAGGGCGTAGGCGTTTTCTCCTGAATATATTCAGGAGAAAACGCATACGCCCCTTTTGGCCAAGCAAGCAAGCGGGCAATGCAAATCTGCACTACAAAGAAGTATCACTTCCCACCGGTCAAAAGGGACATCCACAAAATGTGTAAAAACCAGAAAGGCAAGACAGGCCCTGGAGAACAGGGAGCCTTGTTATGCTGATGGGCGGGATGTAAGTTGCCAACTGCCTCACTGGAGGAGTGCATTGTGTTCCCTAAAACAAGTAAACAACAGAGCTACAGAGCCAAGGGCACGTGCAGTCTAGGGAATATACCTTGGGAAAACTGAAAATCCATAAGACAGAGCCACCCCCAAATTGAGGGCTGCACTGCTTACAGGAACCTCAACCTGGGTACACCTGAAATATCCCAGGAAATATAAAAATGGTTCCAGACATCGTGGAACTTACGCAAGATGGAATATCCCTCAGCCATGAAATCAATGTCATAAGACCAGTAGCAGCAAAATGAGTGGATTCAGGTACGATGATTCTAAGTGAAAGAAGTCACACAGGAAAAGAAACTTATCATAAGATATCACTTAGGAAGATCCTGTAAACATGGCTACACATGAACTGAGTTAGGCAAGAGAACAGAGTCTCACATTTAGAAAACACTCTTATGCCTGCTTAAGGGGGAAGGAGAGGTGGGGTGATGCATCAAACCAGAGTTTGATATAAGCACAGGTACCGTTCCAAAAACCAACTATGGAATAGACAAGACCTACACCTTCCTCAGTGAAAGGGACTCAAAACCCCATATTTCCCGCAGAGGAATAGATCTGACTAGTAAGAATCTTAAAACCTATGTATTGATATGTCTCCGTAAGGGAATCAAGTGTGTCTAGACTGGTATAAACATGGCAGCGAGAATCAGCTCAAAACCCACTCTAAAAAGGAATTTCAAAAACAGAACAAAGAAACAGGGAAATTCTTTACAATTCCTTCAGGGTCTCTGATGCAACCTGGAATGACCCTATCTACAATGACAGCTGGATGTGGCATAAGGCTGGACACTTGGGACTGAGAGGATTGTTTAGATTGGTTGAGCAAATGCAGACCCTTTAAAGCAATATTGCATGGCACCCATTCCATGGGTCCCAGCTCTCCAGGTTGAAGGGAATATTACTACAGCTATAACATGTACGGGAAACCTAGAGAATGGACACACTGTGAATACGAAAGGTTTCTAAAACTCAACGAAGAGCCCCTCTCCTGGTGCTCCGGTTTGACTTTCCAACTGCTTTCCTATCAATCTCCCAACTTGGAGAGACAGCCCCTTTAAGCTCCTGGTTCGCACAGGTTGCCAATTTGGCAGAGGATGAAAGGGAAGAGGGAGAACCAATGAGAGAGTAGCTGTTAGGCCTTTGGATGGGCACATGTCACTCTAATTTCCCGGCAGGAAGAAGAATTAACCAAAGTCTCAGCCACCCACCGGGAACCAGTATAGGTCCTGAACCAAAAGTTTGGACTTGCGTTCAGCTCACAAAAAAACAAGTTGAAAAATGGAGCTCAGGGGCACAGCAATTCACAAACTGGCAGAGTAATCAAGGCCAACTATCGTCCAAAAATCTGTTGAGGGAAGGCAAGGAGGCGGACTTGAAAGCGAGGCAGAATAGCAGGAAACAGATTTCAAGAGGTACGTTGGAATCGCCTGTAAAGCACAGGAAGAGGGGCACAACTTCGACAATGATGCACTTGGCCAAACAGGGCGTATGCGTTTTCTCCTGAGTATATTCAGGAGAAAACGCATACGCCCTTTTTGGCCAAGCAAGCAAGCGGGCAATGCAAATCTGCACTACAAAGAAGTATCACTTCCCACCGGTCAAAAGGGACATCCACAAAATGTGTAAAAACCAGAAAGGCAAGACAGGCCCTGGAGAACAGGGAGCCTTGTTATGCTGATGGGCGGGATGTAAGTTGCCAACTGCCTCACTGGAGGAGTGCATTGTGTTCCCTAAAACAAGTAAACAACAGAGCTACAGAGCCAAGGGCACGTGCAGTCTAGGGAATATACCTTGGGAAAACTGAAAATCCATAAGACAGAGCCACCCCCAAATTGAGGGCTGCACTGCTTACAGGAACCTCAACCTGGGTACACCTGAAATATCCCAGGAAATATAAAAATGGTTCCAGACATCGTGGAACTTACGCAAGATGGAATATCCCTCAGCCATGAAATCAATGTCATAAGACCAGTAGCAGCAAAATGAGTGGATTCAGGTACGATGATTCTAAGTGAAAGAAGTCACACAGGAAAAGAAACTTATCATAAGATATCACTTAGGAAGATCCTGTAAACATGGCTACACAAGAAGTGAGTTAGGCAAGAGAACAGAGTCTCACATTTAGAAAACACTCTTATGCCTGCTTAAGGGGGAAGGAGAGGTGGGGTGATGCATCAAACCAGAGTTTGATATAAGCACAGGTACCGTTCCAAAAACCAACTATGGAATAGACAAGACCTACACCTTCCTCAGTGAAAGGGACTCGAAACCCCATATTTCCCGCAGAGGAATAGATCTGACTAGTAAGAATCTTAAAACCTATGTATTGATATGTCTCCGTAAGGGAATCAAGTGTGTCTAGACTGGCATAAACATGGCAGCGAGAATCAGCTCAAAACCCACTCTAAAAAGGAATTTCAAAAACAGAACAAAGAAACAGGGAAATTCTTTACAATTCCTTCAGGGTCTCTGATGCAACCTGGAATGACCCTATCTACAATGACAGCTGGATGTGGCATAAGGCTGGACACTTGGGACTGAGAGGATTGGTGAGATTGGGTGAGCAAATGCAGACCCTTTAAAGCAATAATGCATGGCACCCATTCCATGGGTCCCAGCTCTCCAGGTTGAAGGGAATATTACTACAGCTATAACATGTACGGGAAACCTAGAGAATGGACACACTGTGAATACGAAAGGTTTCTAAAACTCAACGAAGAGCCCCTCTCCTGGTGCTCCGGTTTGACTTTCCAACTGCTTTCCTATCAATCTCCCAACTTGGAGAGACAGCCCCTTTAAGCTCCTGGTTCGCACAGGTTGCCAATTTGGCAGAGGATGAAAGGGAAGAGGGAGAACCAATGAGAGAGTAGCTGTTAGGCATTTGGATGGGCACATGTCACTCTAATTTCCCGGCAGGAAGAAGAATGAACCAAAGTCTCAGCCACCCACCGGGAACCAGTATAGGTCCTGAACCAAAAGTTTGGACTTGCGTTCAGCTCACAAAAAACGAGTTGAAAAATGGAGCTCAGGGGCACAGCAATTCACAAACTGGCAGAGTAATCAAGGCCAACTATCGTCCAAAAATCTGTTGAGGGAAGGCAACGAGGCGGACTTGAAAGCGAGGCAGAATAGCAGGAAACAGATTTCAAGAGGTACGTTGGAATCGCCTCTAAAGCACAGGAAGAGGGGCACAACTTTGACAATGATGCACTTGGCCAAAAAGGGCATAGGCGTTTTCTCCTGAATATATTCAGGAGAAAACGCATAGGCCCTTTTTGGCCAAGCAAGCAAGCGGGCAATGCAAATCTGCACTACAAAGAAGTATCACTTCCCACCGGTCAAAAGGGACATCCACAAAATGTGTAAAAACCAGAAAGGCAAGACAGGCCCTGGAGAACAGGGAGCCTTGTTATGCTGATGGGCGGGATGTAAGTTGCCAACTGCCTCACTGGAGGAGTGCATTGTGTTCCCTAAAACAAGTAAACAACAGAGCTACAGAGCCAAGGGCACGTGCAGTCTAGGGAATATACCTTGGGAAAACTGAAAATCCATAAGACAGAGCCACCCCCAAATTGAGGGCTGCACTGCTTACAGGAACCTCAACCTGGGTACACCTGAAATATCCCAGGAAATATAAAAATGGTTCCAGACATCGTGGAACTTACGCAAGATGGAATATCCCTCAGCCATGAAATCAATGTCATAAGACCAGTAGCAGCAAAATGAGTGGATTCAGGTACGATGATTCTAAGTGAAAGAAGTCACACAGGAAAAGAAACTTATCATAAGATATCACTTAGGAAGATCCTGTAAACATGGCTACACAAGAAGTGAGTTAGGCAAGAGAACAGAGTCTCACATTTAGAAAACACTCTTATGCCTGCTTAAGGGGGAAGGAGAGGTGGGGTGATGCATCAAACCAGAGTTTGATATAAGCACAGGTACCGTTCCAAAAACCAACTATGGAATAGACAAGACCTACACCTTCCTCAGTGAAAGGGACTCGAAACCCCATATTTCCCGCAGAGGAATAGATCTGACTAGTAAGAATCTTAAAACCTATGTATTGATATGTCTCCGTAAGGGAATCAAGTGTGTCTAGACTGGCATAAACATGGCAGCGAGAATCAGCTCAAAACCCACTCTAAAAAGGAATTTCAAAAACAGAACAAAGAAACAGGGAAATTCTTTACAATTCCTTCAGGGTCTCTGATGCAACCTGGAATGACCCTATCTACAATGACAGCTGGATGTGGCATAAGGCTGGACACTTGGGACTGAGAGGATTGGTGAGATTGGGTGAGCAAATGCAGACCCTTTAAAGCAATAATGCATGGCACCCATTCCATGGGTCCCAGCTCTCCAGGTTGAAGGGAATATTACTACAGCTATAACATGTACGGGAAACCTAGAGAATGGACACACTGTGAATACGAAAGGTTTCTAAAACTCAACGAAGAGCCCCTCTCCTGGTGCTCCGGTTTGACTTTCCAACTGCTTTCCTATCAATCTCCCAACTTGGAGAGACAGCCCCTTTAAGCTCCTGGTTCGCACAGGTTGCCAATTTGGCAGAGGATGAAAGGGAAGAGGGAGAACCAATGAGAGAGTAGCTGTTAGGCATTTGGATGGGCACATGTCACTCTAATTTCCCGGCAGGAAGAAGAATGAACCAAAGTCTCAGCCACCCACCGGGAACCAGTATAGGTCCTGAACCAAAAGTTTGGACTTGCGTTCAGCTCACAAAAAACGAGTTGAAAAATGGAGCTCAGGGGCACAGCAATTCACAAACTGGCAGAGTAATCAAGGCCAACTATCGTCCAAAAATCTGTTGAGGGAAGGCAACGAGGCGGACTTGAAAGCGAGGCAGAATAGCAGGAAACAGATTTCAAGAGGTACGTTGGAATCGCCTCTAAAGCACAGGAAGAGGGGCACAACTTTGACAATGATGCACTTGGCCAAAAAGGGCATAGGCGTTTTCTCCTGAATATATTCAGGAGAAAACGCATAGGCCCTTTTTGGCCAAGCAAGCAAGCGGGCAATGCAAATCTGCACTACAAAGAAGTATCACTTCCCACCGGTCAAAAGGGACATCCACAAAATGTGTAAAAACCAGAAAGGCAAGACAGGCCCTGGAGAACAGGGAGCCTTGTTATGCTGATGGGCGGGATGTAAGTTGCCAACTGCCTCACTGGAGGAGTGCATTGTGTTCCCTAAAACAAGTAAACAACAGAGCTACAGAGCCAAGGGCACGTGCAGTCTAGGGAATATACCTTGGGAAAACTGAAAATCCATAAGACAGAGCCACCCCCAAATTGAGGGCTGCACTGCTTACAGGAACCTCAACCTGGGTACACCTGAAATATCCCAGGAAATATAAAAATGGTTCCAGACATCGTGGAACTTACGCAAGATGGAATATCCCTCAGCCATGAAATCAATGTCATAAGACCAGTAGCAGCAAAATGAGTGGATTCAGGTACGATGATTCTAAGTGAAAGAAGTCACACAGGAAAAGAAACTTATCATAAGATATCACTTAGGAAGATCCTGTAAACATGGCTACACAAGAAGTGAGTTAGGCAAGAGAACAGAGTCTCACATTTAGAAAACACTCTTATGCCTGCTTAAGGGGGAAGGAGAGGTGGGGTGATGCATCAAACCAGAGTTTGATATAAGCACAGGTACCGTTCCAAAAACCAACTATGGAATAGACAAGACCTACAGCTTCCTCAGTGAAAGGGACTCAAAACCCCATATTTCCCGCAGAGGAATAGATCTGACTAGTAAGAATCTTAAAACCTATGTATTGATATGTCTCCGTAAGGGAATCAAGTGTGTCTAGACTGGCATAAACATGGCAGCGGGAATCAGCTCAAAACCCACTCTAAAAAGGAATTTCAAAAACAGAACAAAGAAACAGGGAAATTCTATACAATTCCTTCAGGGTCTCTGATGCAACCTGGAATGACCCTATCTACAATGACAGCTGGATGTGGCATAAGGCTGGACACTTGGGACTGAGAGGATTGGTGAGATTGGGTGAGCAAATGCAGACCCTTTAAAGCAATAATGCATGGCACCCATTCCATGGGTACCAGCTCTCCAGGTTGAAGGGAATATTACTACAGCTATAACATGTACGGGAAACCTAGAGAATGGACACACTGTGAATACGAAAGGTTTCTAAAACTCAACGAAGAGCCCCTCTCCTGGTGCTCCGGTTTGACTTTCCAACTGCTTTCCTATCAATCTCCCAACTTGGAGAGACAGCCCCTTTAAGCTCCTGGTTCGCACAGGTTGCCAATTTGGCAGAGGATGAAAGGGAAGAGGGAGAACCAATGAGAGAGTAGCTGTTAGGCATTTGGATGGGCACATGTCACTCTAATTTCCCGGCAGGAAGAAGAATTAACCAAAGTCTCAGCCACCCACCGGGAACCAGTATAGGTCCTGAACCAAAAGTTTGGACTTGCGTTCAGCTCACAAGAAACGAGTTGAAAAATGGAGCTCAGGGGCACAGCAATTCACAAACTGGCAGAGTAATCAAGGCCAACTATCGTCCAAAAATCTGTTGAGGGAAGGCAACGAGGCGGACTTGAAAGCGAGGCAGAATAGCAGGAAACAGATTTCAAGAGGTACGTTGGAATCGCCGCTAAAGCACAGGAAGAGGGGCACAACTTTGACAATGATGCACTTGGCCAAAAAGGGCGTAGGCGTTTTCTCCTGAATATATTCAGGAGAAAACGCATACGCCCTTTTTGGCCAAGCAAGCAAGCGGGCAATGCAAATCTGCACTACAAAGAAGTATCACTTCCCACCGGTCAAAAGGGACATCCACAAAATGTGTAAAAACCAGAAAGGCAAGACAGGCCCTGGAGAACAGGGAGCCTTGTTATGCTGATGGGCGGGATGTAAGTTGCCAACTGCCTCACTGGAGGAGTGCATTGTGTTCCCTAAAACAAGTAAACAACAGAGCTACAGAGCCAAGGGCACGTCCAGTCTAGGGAATATACCTTGGGAAAACTGAAATTCCATAAGACAGAGCCACCCCCAAATTGAGGGCTGCACTGCTTACAGGAACCTCAACCTGGGTACACCTGAAATATCCCAGGAAATATAAAAATGGTTCCAGACATCGTGGAACTTACGCAAGATGGAATATCCCTCAGCCATGAAATCAATGTCATAAGACCAGTAGCAGCAAAATGAGTGGATTCAGGTACGATGATTCTAAGTGAAAGAAGTCACACAGGAAAAGAAACTTATCATAAGATATCACTTAGGAAGATCCTGTAAACATGGCTACACATGAACTGAGTTAGGCAAGAGAACAGAGTCTCACATTTAGAAAACACTCTTATGCCTGCTTAAGGGGGAAGGAGAGGTGGGGTGATGCATCAAACCAGAGTTTGATATAAGCACAGGTACCGTTCCAAAAACCAACTATGGAATAGACAAGACCTACACCTTCCTCAGTGAAAGGGACTCAAAACCCCATATTTCCCGCAGAGGAATAGATCTGACTAGTAAGAATCTTAAAACCTATGTATTGATATGTCTCCGTAAGGGAATCAAGTGTGTCTAGACTGGCATAAACATGGCAGCGAGAATCAGCTCAAAACCCACTCTAAAAAGGAATTTCAAAAACAGAACAAAGAAACAGGGAAATTCTTTACAATTCCTTCAGGGTCTCTGATGCAACCTGGAATGACCCTATCTACAATGACAGCTGGATGTGGCATAAGGCTGGACACTTGGGACTGAGAGGATTGGTGAGATTGGGTGAGCAAATGCAGACCCTTTAAAGCAATAATGCATGGCACCCATTCCATGGGTCCCAGCTCTCCAGGTTGAAGGGAATATTACTACAGCTATAACATGTACGGGAAACCTAGAGAATGGACACACTGTGAATACGAAAGGTTTCTAAAACTCAACGAAGAGCCCCTCTCCTGGTGCTCCGGTTTGACTTTCCAACTGCTTTCCTATCAATCTCCCAACTTGGAGAGACAGCCCCTTTAAGCTCCTGGTTCGCACAGGTTGCCAATTTGGCAGAGGATGAAAGGGAAGAGGGAGAACCAATGAGAGAGTAGCTGTTAGGCATTTGGATGGGCACATGTCACTCTAATTTCCCGGCAGGAAGAAGAATTAACCAAAGTCTCAGCCACCCACCGGGAACCAGTATAGGTCCTGAACCAAAAGTTTGGACTTGCGTTCAGCTCACAAGAAACGAGTTGAAAAATGGAGCTCAGGGGCACAGCAATTCACAAACTGGCAGAGTAATCAAGGCCAACTATCGTCCAAAAATCTGTTGAGGGAAGGCAACGAGGCGGACTTGAAAGCGAGGCAGAATAGCAGGAAACAGATTTCAAGAGGTACGTTGGAATCGCCGCTAAAGCACAGGAAGAGGGGCACAACTTTGACAATGATGCACTTGGCCAAAAAGGGCGTATGTGTTTTCTCCTGAATATATTCAGGAGAAAACGCATACGCCCTTTTTGGCCAAGCAAGCAAGCGGGCAATGCAAATCTGCACTACAAAGAAGTATCACTTCCCACCGGTCAAAAGGGACATCCACAAAATGTGTAAAAACCAGAAAGGCAAGACAGGCCCTGGAGAACAGGGAGCCTTGTTATGCTGATGGGCGGGATGTAAGTTGCCAACTGCCTCACTGGAGGAGTGCATTGTGTTCCCTAAAACAAGTAAACAACAGAGCTACAGAGCCAAGGGCACGTGCAGTCTAGGGAATATACCTTGGGAAAACTGAAAATCCATAAGACAGAGCCACCCCCAAATTGAGGGCTGCACTGCTTACAGGAACCTCAACCTGGGTACACCTGAAATATCCCAGGAAATATAAAAATGGTTCCAGACATCGTGGAACTTACGCAAGATGGAATATCCCTCAGCCATGAAATCAATGTCATAAGACCAGTAGCAGCAAAATGAGTGGATTCAGGTACGATGATTCTAAGTGAAAGAAGTCACACAGGAAAATAAACTTATCATAAGATATCACTTAGGAAGATCCTGTAAACATGGCTACACATGAACTGAGTTAGGCAAGAGAACAGAGTCTCACATTTAGAAAACACTCTTATGCCTGCTTAAGGGGGAAGGAGAGGTGGGGTGATGCATCAAACCAGAGTTTGATATAAGCACAGGTACCGTTCCAAAAACCAGCTATGGAATAGACAAGACCTACACCTTCCTCAGTGAAAGGGACTCAAAACCCCATATGTCCCGCAGAGGAATAGATCTGACTAGTAAGAATCTTAAAACCTATGTATTGATATGTCTCCGTAAGGGAATCAAGTGTGTCTAGACTGGCATAAACATGGCAGCGAGAATCAGCTCAAAACCCACTCTAAAAAGGAATTTCAAAAACAGAACAAAGAAACAGGGAAATTCTTTACAATTCCTTCAGGGTCTCTGATGCAACCTGGAATGACCCTATCTACAATGACAGCTGGATGTGGCATAAGGCTGGACACTTGGGACGGAGAGGATTGGTGAGATTGGGTGAGCAAATGCAGACCCTTTAAAGCAATAATGCATGGCACCCATTCCATGGGTCCCAGCTCTCCAGGTTGAAGGGAATATTACTACAGCTATAACATGTACGGGAAACCTAGAGAATGGACACACTGTGAATACGAAAGGTTTCTAAAACTCAACGAAGAGCCCCTCTCCTGGTGCTCCGGTTTGACTTTCCAACTGCTTTCCTATCAATCTCCCAACTTGGAGAGACAGCCCCTTTAAGCTCCTGGTTCGCACAGGTTGCCAATTTGGCAGAGGATGAAAGGGAAGAGGGAGAACCAATGAGAGAGTAGCTGTTAGGCATTTGGATGGGCACATGTCACTCTAATTTCCCGGCAGGAAGAAGAATTAACCAAAGTCTCAGCCACCCACCGGGAACCAGTATAGGTCCTGAACCAAAAGTTTGGACTTGCGTTCAGCTCACAAGAAACGAGTTGAAAAATGGAGCTCAGGGGCACAGCAATTCACAAACAGGCAGAGTAATCAAGGCCAACTATCGTCCAAAAATCTGTTGAGGGAAGGCAACGAGGCGGACTTGAAAGCGAGGCAGAATAGCAGGAAACAGATTTCAAGAGGTACGTTGGAATCGCCTCTAAAGCACAGGAAGAGGGGCACAACTTTGACAATGATGCACTTGGCCTAAAAGGGCGTAGGCGTTTTCTCCTGAATATATTCAGGAGAAAACGCATACGCCCCTTTTGGCCAAGCAAGCAAGCGGGCAATGCAAATCTGCACTACAAAGAAGTATCACTTCCCACCGGTCAAAAGGGACATCCACAAAATGTGTAAAAACCAGAAAGGCAAGACAGGCCCTGGAGAACAGGGAGCCTTGTTATGCTGATGGGCGGGATGTAAGTTGCCAACTGCCTCACTGGAGGAGTGCATTGTGTTCCCTAAAACAAGTAAACAACAGAGCTACAGAGCCAAGGGCACGTGCAGTCTAGGGAATATACCTTGGGAAAACTGAAAATCCATAAGACAGAGCCACCCCCAAATTGAGGGCTGCACTGCTTACAGGAACCTCAACCTGGGTACACCTGAAATATCCCAGGAAATATAAAAATGGTTCCAGACATCGTGGAACTTACGCAAGATGGAATATCCCTCAGCCATGAAATCAATGTCATAAGACCAGTAGCAGCAAAATGAGTGGATTCAGGTACGATGATTCTAAGTGAAAGAAGTCACACAGGAAAAGAAACTTATCATAAGATATCACTTAGGAAGATCCTGTAAACATGGCTACACATGAACTGAGTTAGGCAAGAGAACAGAGTCTCACATTTAGAAAACACTCTTATGCCTGCTTAAGGGGGAAGGAGAGGTGGGGTGATGCATCAAACCAGAGTTTGATATAAGCACAGGTACCGTTCCAAAAACCAACTATGGAATAGACAAGACCTACACCTTCCTCAGTGAAAGGGACTCAAAACCCCATATTTCCCGCAGAGGAATAGATCTGACTAGTAAGAATCTTAAAACCTATGTATTGATATGTCTCCGTAAGGGAATCAAGTGTGTCTAGACTGGTATAAACATGGCAGCGAGAATCAGCTCAAAACCCACTCTAAAAAGGAATTTCAAAAACAGAACAAAGAAACAGGGAAATTCTTTACAATTCCTTCAGGGTCTCTGATGCAACCTGGAATGACCCTATCTACAATGACAGCTGGATGTGGCATAAGGCTGGACACTTGGGACTGAGAGGATTGTTTAGATTGGTTGAGCAAATGCAGACCCTTTAAAGCAATATTGCATGGCACCCATTCCATGGGTCCCAGCTCTCCAGGTTGAAGGGAATATTACTACAGCTATAACATGTACGGGAAACCTAGAGAATGGACACACTGTGAATACGAAAGGTTTCTAAAACTCAACGAAGAGCCCCTCTCCTGGTGCTCCGGTTTGACTTTCCAACTGCTTTCCTATCAATCTCCCAACTTGGAGAGACAGCCCCTTTAAGCTCCTGGTTCGCACAGGTTGCCAATTTGGCAGAGGATGAAAGGGAAGAGGGAGAACCAATGAGAGAGTAGCTGTTAGGCCTTTGGATGGGCACATGTCACTCTAATTTCCCGGCAGGAAGAAGAATTAACCAAAGTCTCAGCCACCCACCGGGAACCAGTATAGGTCCTGAACCAAAAGTTTGGACTTGCGTTCAGCTCACAAAAAAACAAGTTGAAAAATGGAGCTCAGGGGCACAGCAATTCACAAACTGGCAGAGTAATCAAGGCCAACTATCGTCCAAAAATCTGTTGAGGGAAGGCAAGGAGGCGGACTTGAAAGCGAGGCAGAATAGCAGGAAACAGATTTCAAGAGGTACGTTGGAATCGCCTGTAAAGCACAGGAAGAGGGGCACAACTTCGACAATGATGCACTTGGCCAAACAGGGCGTATGCGTTTTCTCCTGAGTATATTCAGGAGAAAACGCATACGCCCTTTTTGGCCAAGCAAGCAAGCGGGCAATGCAAATCTGCACTACAAAGAAGTATCACTTCCCACCGGTCAAAAGGGACATCCACAAAATGTGTAAAAACCAGAAAGGCAAGACAGGCCCTGGAGAACAGGGAGCCTTGTTATGCTGATGGGCGGGATGTAAGTTGCCAACTGCCTCACTGGAGGAGTGCATTGTGTTCCCTAAAACAAGTAAACAACAGAGCTACAGAGCCAAGGGCACGTGCAGTCTAGGGAATATACCTTGGGAAAACTGAAAATCCATAAGACAGAGCCACCCCCAAATTGAGGGCTGCACTGCTTACAGGAACCTCAACCTGGGTACACCTGAAATATCCCAGGAAATATAAAAATGGTTCCAGACATCGTGGAACTTACGCAAGATGGAATATCCCTCAGCCATGAAATCAATGTCATAAGACCAGTAGCAGCAAAATGAGTGGATTCAGGTACGATGATTCTAAGTGAAAGAAGTCACACAGGAAAAGAAACTTATCATAAGATATCACTTAGGAAGATCCTGTAAACATGGCTACACAAGAAGTGAGTTAGGCAAGAGAACAGAGTCTCACATTTAGAAAACACTCTTATGCCTGCTTAAGGGGGAAGGAGAGGTGGGGTGATGCATCAAACCAGAGTTTGATATAAGCACAGGTACCGTTCCAAAAACCAACTATGGAATAGACAAGACCTACACCTTCCTCAGTGAAAGGGACTCGAAACCCCATATTTCCCGCAGAGGAATAGATCTGACTAGTAAGAATCTTAAAACCTATGTATTGATATGTCTCCGTAAGGGAATCAAGTGTGTCTAGACTGGCATAAACATGGCAGCGAGAATCAGCTCAAAACCCACTCTAAAAAGGAATTTCAAAAACAGAACAAAGAAACAGGGAAATTCTTTACAATTCCTTCAGGGTCTCTGATGCAACCTGGAATGACCCTATCTACAATGACAGCTGGATGTGGCATAAGGCTGGACACTTGGGACTGAGAGGATTGGTGAGATTGGGTGAGCAAATGCAGACCCTTTAAAGCAATAATGCATGGCACCCATTCCATGGGTCCCAGCTCTCCAGGTTGAAGGGAATATTACTACAGCTATAACATGTACGGGAAACCTAGAGAATGGACACACTGTGAATACGAAAGGTTTCTAAAACTCAACGAAGAGCCCCTCTCCTGGTGCTCCGGTTTGACTTTCCAACTGCTTTCCTATCAATCTCCCAACTTGGAGAGACAGCCCCTTTAAGCTCCTGGTTCGCACAGGTTGCCAATTTGGCAGAGGATGAAAGGGAAGAGGGAGAACCAATGAGAGAGTAGCTGTTAGGCATTTGGATGGGCACATGTCACTCTAATTTCCCGGCAGGAAGAAGAATGAACCAAAGTCTCAGCCACCCACCGGGAACCAGTATAGGTCCTGAACCAAAAGTTTGGACTTGCGTTCAGCTCACAAAAAACGAGTTGAAAAATGGAGCTCAGGGGCACAGCAATTCACAAACTGGCAGAGTAATCAAGGCCAACTATCGTCCAAAAATCTGTTGAGGGAAGGCAACGAGGCGGACTTGAAAGCGAGGCAGAATAGCAGGAAACAGATTTCAAGAGGTACGTTGGAATCGCCTCTAAAGCACAGGAAGAGGGGCACAACTTTGACAATGATGCACTTGGCCAAAAAGGGCATAGGCGTTTTCTCCTGAATATATTCAGGAGAAAACGCATAGGCCCTTTTTGGCCAAGCAAGCAAGCGGGCAATGCAAATCTGCACTACAAAGAAGTATCACTTCCCACCGGTCAAAAGGGACATCCACAAAATGTGTAAAAACCAGAAAGGCAAGACAGGCCCTGGAGAACAGGGAGCCTTGTTATGCTGATGGGCGGGATGTAAGTTGCCAACTGCCTCACTGGAGGAGTGCATTGTGTTCCCTAAAACAAGTAAACAACAGAGCTACAGAGCCAAGGGCACGTGCAGTCTAGGGAATATACCTTGGGAAAACTGAAAATCCATAAGACAGAGCCACCCCCAAATTGAGGGCTGCACTGCTTACAGGAACCTCAACCTGGGTACACCTGAAATATCCCAGGAAATATAAAAATGGTTCCAGACATCGTGGAACTTACGCAAGATGGAATATCCCTCAGCCATGAAATCAATGTCATAAGACCAGTAGCAGCAAAATGAGTGGATTCAGGTACGATGATTCTAAGTGAAAGAAGTCACACAGGAAAAGAAACTTATCATAAGATATCACTTAGGAAGATCCTGTAAACATGGCTACACAAGAAGTGAGTTAGGCAAGAGAACAGAGTCTCACATTTAGAAAACACTCTTATGCCTGCTTAAGGGGGAAGGAGAGGTGGGGTGATGCATCAAACCAGAGTTTGATATAAGCACAGGTACCGTTCCAAAAACCAACTATGGAATAGACAAGACCTACACCTTCCTCAGTGAAAGGGACTCGAAACCCCATATTTCCCGCAGAGGAATAGATCTGACTAGTAAGAATCTTAAAACCTATGTATTGATATGTCTCCGTAAGGGAATCAAGTGTGTCTAGACTGGCATAAACATGGCAGCGAGAATCAGCTCAAAACCCACTCTAAAAAGGAATTTCAAAAACAGAACAAAGAAACAGGGAAATTCTTTACAATTCCTTCAGGGTCTCTGATGCAACCTGGAATGACCCTATCTACAATGACAGCTGGATGTGGCATAAGGCTGGACACTTGGGACTGAGAGGATTGGTGAGATTGGGTGAGCAAATGCAGACCCTTTAAAGCAATAATGCATGGCACCCATTCCATGGGTCCCAGCTCTCCAGGTTGAAGGGAATATTACTACAGCTATAACATGTACGGGAAACCTAGAGAATGGACACACTGTGAATACGAAAGGTTTCTAAAACTCAACGAAGAGCCCCTCTCCTGGTGCTCCGGTTTGACTTTCCAACTGCTTTCCTATCAATCTCCCAACTTGGAGAGACAGCCCCTTTAAGCTCCTGGTTCGCACAGGTTGCCAATTTGGCAGAGGATGAAAGGGAAGAGGGAGAACCAATGAGAGAGTAGCTGTTAGGCATTTGGATGGGCACATGTCACTCTAATTTCCCGGCAGGAAGAAGAATGAACCAAAGTCTCAGCCACCCACCGGGAACCAGTATAGGTCCTGAACCAAAAGTTTGGACTTGCGTTCAGCTCACAAAAAACGAGTTGAAAAATGGAGCTCAGGGGCACAGCAATTCACAAACTGGCAGAGTAATCAAGGCCAACTATCGTCCAAAAATCTGTTGAGGGAAGGCAACGAGGCGGACTTGAAAGCGAGGCAGAATAGCAGGAAACAGATTTCAAGAGGTACGTTGGAATCGCCTCTAAAGCACAGGAAGAGGGGCACAACTTTGACAATGATGCACTTGGCCAAAAAGGGCATAGGCGTTTTCTCCTGAATATATTCAGGAGAAAACGCATAGGCCCTTTTTGGCCAAGCAAGCAAGCGGGCAATGCAAATCTGCACTACAAAGAAGTATCACTTCCCACCGGTCAAAAGGGACATCCACAAAATGTGTAAAAACCAGAAAGGCAAGACAGGCCCTGGAGAACAGGGAGCCTTGTTATGCTGATGGGCGGGATGTAAGTTGCCAACTGCCTCACTGGAGGAGTGCATTGTGTTCCCTAAAACAAGTAAACAACAGAGCTACAGAGCCAAGGGCACGTGCAGTCTAGGGAATATACCTTGGGAAAACTGAAAATCCATAAGACAGAGCCACCCCCAAATTGAGGGCTGCACTGCTTACAGGAACCTCAACCTGGGTACACCTGAAATATCCCAGGAAATATAAAAATGGTTCCAGACATCGTGGAACTTACGCAAGATGGAATATCCCTCAGCCATGAAATCAATGTCATAAGACCAGTAGCAGCAAAATGAGTGGATTCAGGTACGATGATTCTAAGTGAAAGAAGTCACACAGGAAAAGAAACTTATCATAAGATATCACTTAGGAAGATCCTGTAAACATGGCTACACAAGAAGTGAGTTAGGCAAGAGAACAGAGTCTCACATTTAGAAAACACTCTTATGCCTGCTTAAGGGGGAAGGAGAGGTGGGGTGATGCATCAAACCAGAGTTTGATATAAGCACAGGTACCGTTCCAAAAACCAACTATGGAATAGACAAGACCTACAGCTTCCTCAGTGAAAGGGACTCAAAACCCCATATTTCCCGCAGAGGAATAGATCTGACTAGTAAGAATCTTAAAACCTATGTATTGATATGTCTCCGTAAGGGAATCAAGTGTGTCTAGACTGGCATAAACATGGCAGCGGGAATCAGCTCAAAACCCACTCTAAAAAGGAATTTCAAAAAAAGAACAAAGAAACAGGGAAATTCTATACAATTCCTTCAGGGTCTCTGATGCAACCTGGAATGACCCTATCTACAATGACAGCTGGATGTGGCATAAGGCTGGACACTTGGGACTGAGAGGATTGGTGAGATTGGGTGAGCAAATGCAGACCCTTTAAAGCAATAATGCATGGCACCCATTCCATGGGTACCAGCTCTCCAGGTTGAAGGGAATATTACTACAGCTATAACATGTACGGGAAACCTAGAGAATGGACACACTGTGAATACGAAAGGTTTCTAAAACTCAACGAAGAGCCCCTCTCCTGGTGCTCCGGTTTGACTTTCCAACTGCTTTCCTATCAATCTCCCAACTTGGAGAGACAGCCCCTTTAAGCTCCTGGTTCGCACAGGTTGCCAATTTGGCAGAGGATGAAAGGGAAGAGGGAGAACCAATGAGAGAGTAGCTGTTAGGCATTTGGATGGGCACATGTCACTCTAATTTCCCGGCAGGAAGAAGAATTAACCAAAGTCTCAGCCACCCACCGGGAACCAGTATAGGTCCTGAACCAAAAGTTTGGACTTGCGTTCAGCTCACAAGAAACGAGTTGAAAAATGGAGCTCAGGGGCACAGCAATTCACAAACTGGCAGAGTAATCAAGGCCAACTATCGTCCAAAAATCTGTTGAGGGAAGGCAACGAGGCGGACTTGAAAGCGAGGCAGAATAGCAGGAAACAGATTTCAAGAGGTACGTTGGAATCGCCGCTAAAGCACAGGAAGAGGGGCACAACTTTGACAATGATGCACTTGGCCAAAAAGGGCGTAGGCGTTTTCTCCTGAATATATTCAGGAGAAAACGCATACGCCCTTTTTGGCCAAGCAAGCAAGCGGGCAATGCAAATCTGCACTACAAAGAAGTATCACTTCCCACCGGTCAAAAGGGACATCCACAAAATGTGTAAAAACCAGAAAGGCAAGACAGGCCCTGGAGAACAGGGAGCCTTGTTATGCTGATGGGCGGGATGTAAGTTGCCAACTGCCTCACTGGAGGAGTGCATTGTGTTCCCTAAAACAAGTAAACAACAGAGCTACAGAGCCAAGGGCACGTCCAGTCTAGGGAATATACCTTGGGAAAACTGAAATTCCATAAGACAGAGCCACCCCCAAATTGAGGGCTGCACTGCTTACAGGAACCTCAACCTGGGTACACCTGAAATATCCCAGGAAATATAAAAATGGTTCCAGACATCGTGGAACTTACGCAAGATGGAATATCCCTCAGCCATGAAATCAATGTCATAAGACCAGTAGCAGCAAAATGAGTGGATTCAGGTACGATGATTCTAAGTGAAAGAAGTCACACAGGAAAAGAAACTTATCATAAGATATCACTTAGGAAGATCCTGTAAACATGGCTACACATGAACTGAGTTAGGCAAGAGAACAGAGTCTCACATTTAGAAAACACTCTTATGCCTGCTTAAGGGGGAAGGAGAGGTGGGGTGATGCATCAAACCAGAGTTTGATATAAGCACAGGTACCGTTCCAAAAACCAACTATGGAATAGACAAGACCTACACCTTCCTCAGTGAAAGGGACTCAAAACCCCATATTTCCCGCAGAGGAATAGATCTGACTAGTAAGAATCTTAAAACCTATGTATTGATATGTCTCCGTAAGGGAATCAAGTGTGTCTAGACTGGCATAAACATGGCAGCGAGAATCAGCTCAAAACCCACTCTAAAAAGGAATTTCAAAAACAGAACAAAGAAACAGGGAAATTCTTTACAATTCCTTCAGGGTCTCTGATGCAACCTGGAATGACCCTATCTACAATGACAGCTGGATGTGGCATAAGGCTGGACACTTGGGACTGAGAGGATTGGTGAGATTGGGTGAGCAAATGCAGACCCTTTAAAGCAATAATGCATGGCACCCATTCCATGGGTCCCAGCTCTCCAGGTTGAAGGGAATATTACTACAGCTATAACATGTACGGGAAACCTAGAGAATGGACACACTGTGAATACGAAAGGTTTCTAAAACTCAACGAAGAGCCCCTCTCCTGGTGCTCCGGTTTGACTTTCCAACTGCTTTCCTATCAATCTCCCAACTTGGAGAGACAGCCCCTTTAAGCTCCTGGTTCGCACAGGTTGCCAATTTGGCAGAGGATGAAAGGGAAGAGGGAGAACCAATGAGAGAGTAGCTGTTAGGCATTTGGATGGGCACATGTCACTCTAATTTCCCGGCAGGAAGAAGAATTAACCAAAGTCTCAGCCACCCACCGGGAACCAGTATAGGTCCTGAACCAAAAGTTTGGACTTGCGTTCAGCTCACAAGAAACGAGTTGAAAAATGGAGCTCAGGGGCACAGCAATTCACAAACTGGCAGAGTAATCAAGGCCAACTATCGTCCAAAAATCTGTTGAGGGAAGGCAACGAGGCGGACTTGAAAGCGAGGCAGAATAGCAGGAAACAGATTTCAAGAGGTACGTTGGAATCGCCGCTAAAGCACAGGAAGAGGGGCACAACTTTGACAATGATGCACTTGGCCAAAAAGGGCGTATGTGTTTTCTCCTGAATATATTCAGGAGAAAACGCATACGCCCTTTTTGGCCAAGCAAGCAAGCGGGCAATGCAAATCTGCACTACAAAGAAGTATCACTTCCCACCGGTCAAAAGGGACATCCACAAAATGTGTAAAAACCAGAAAGGCAAGACAGGCCCTGGAGAACAGGGAGCCTTGTTATGCTGATGGGCGGGATGTAAGTTGCCAACTGCCTCACTGGAGGAGTGCATTGTGTTCCCTAAAACAAGTAAACAACAGAGCTACAGAGCCAAGGGCACGTGCAGTCTAGGGAATATACCTTGGGAAAACTGAAAATCCATAAGACAGAGCCACCCCCAAATTGAGGGCTGCACTGCTTACAGGAACCTCAACCTGGGTACACCTGAAATATCCCAGGAAATATAAAAATGGTTCCAGACATCGTGGAACTTACGCAAGATGGAATATCCCTCAGCCATGAAATCAATGTCATAAGACCAGTAGCAGCAAAATGAGTGGATTCAGGTACGATGATTCTAAGTGAAAGAAGTCACACAGGAAAATAAACTTATCATAAGATATCACTTAGGAAGATCCTGTAAACATGGCTACACATGAACTGAGTTAGGCAAGAGAACAGAGTCTCACATTTAGAAAACACTCTTATGCCTGCTTAAGGGGGAAGGAGAGGTGGGGTGATGCATCAAACCAGAGTTTGATATAAGCACAGGTACCGTTCCAAAAACCAGCTATGGAATAGACAAGACCTACACCTTCCTCAGTGAAAGGGACTCAAAACCCCATATGTCCCGCAGAGGAATAGATCTGACTAGTAAGAATCTTAAAACCTATGTATTGATATGTCTCCGTAAGGGAATCAAGTGTGTCTAGACTGGCATAAACATGGCAGCGAGAATCAGCTCAAAACCCACTCTAAAAAGGAATTTCAAAAACAGAACAAAGAAACAGGGAAATTCTTTACAATTCCTTCAGGGTCTCTGATGCAACCTGGAATGACCCTATCTACAATGACAGCTGGATGTGGCATAAGGCTGGACACTTGGGACGGAGAGGATTGGTGAGATTGGGTGAGCAAATGCAGACCCTTTAAAGCAATAATGCATGGCACCCATTCCATGGGTCCCAGCTCTCCAGGTTGAAGGGAATATTACTACAGCTATAACATGTACGGGAAACCTAGAGAATGGACACACTGTGAATACGAAAGGTTTCTAAAACTCAACGAAGAGCCCCTCTCCTGGTGCTCCGGTTTGACTTTCCAACTGCTTTCCTATCAATCTCCCAACTTGGAGAGACAGCCCCTTTAAGCTCCTGGTTCGCACAGGTTGCCAATTTGGCAGAGGATGAAAGGGAAGAGGGAGAACCAATGAGAGAGTAGCTGTTAGGCATTTGGATGGGCACATGTCACTCTAATTTCCCGGCAGGAAGAAGAATTAACCAAAGTCTCAGCCACCCACCGGGAACCAGTATAGGTCCTGAACCAAAAGTTTGGACTTGCGTTCAGCTCACAAGAAACGAGTTGAAAAATGGAGCTCAGGGGCACAGCAATTCACAAACAGGCAGAGTAATCAAGGCCAACTATCGTCCAAAAATCTGTTGAGGGAAGGCAACGAGGCGGACTTGAAAGCGAGGCAGAATAGCAGGAAACAGATTTCAAGAGGTACGTTGGAATCGCCTCTAAAGCACAGGAAGAGGGGCACAACTTTGACAATGATGCACTTGGCCTAAAAGGGCGTAGGCGTTTTCTCCTGAATATATTCAGGAGAAAACGCATACGCCCCTTTTGGCCAAGCAAGCAAGCGGGCAATGCAAATCTGCACTACAAAGAAGTATCACTTCCCACCGGTCAAAAGGGACATCCACAAAATGTGTAAAAACCAGAAAGGCAAGACAGGCCCTGGAGAACAGGGAGCCTTGTTATGCTGATGGGCGGGATGTAAGTTGCCAACTGCCTCACTGGAGGAGTGCATTGTGTTCCCTAAAACAAGTAAACAACAGAGCTACAGAGCCAAGGGCACGTGCAGTCTAGGGAATATACCTTGGGAAAACTGAAAATCCATAAGACAGAGCCACCCCCAAATTGAGGGCTGCACTGCTTACAGGAACCTCAACCTGGGTACACCTGAAATATCCCAGGAAATATAAAAATGGTTCCAGACATCGTGGAACTTACGCAAGATGGAATATCCCTCAGCCATGAAATCAATGTCATAAGACCAGTAGCAGCAAAATGAGTGGATTCAGGTACGATGATTCTAAGTGAAAGAAGTCACACAGGAAAAGAAACTTATCATAAGATATCACTTAGGAAGATCCTGTAAACATGGCTACACATGAACTGAGTTAGGCAAGAGAACAGAGTCTCACATTTAGAAAACACTCTTATGCCTGCTTAAGGGGGAAGGAGAGGTGGGGTGATGCATCAAACCAGAGTTTGATATAAGCACAGGTACCGTTCCAAAAACCAACTATGGAATAGACAAGACCTACACCTTCCTCAGTGAAAGGGACTCAAAACCCCATATTTCCCGCAGAGGAATAGATCTGACTAGTAAGAATCTTAAAACCTATGTATTGATATGTCTCCGTAAGGGAATCAAGTGTGTCTAGACTGGTATAAACATGGCAGCGAGAATCAGCTCAAAACCCACTCTAAAAAGGAATTTCAAAAACAGAACAAAGAAACAGGGAAATTCTTTACAATTCCTTCAGGGTCTCTGATGCAACCTGGAATGACCCTATCTACAATGACAGCTGGATGTGGCATAAGGCTGGACACTTGGGACTGAGAGGATTGTTTAGATTGGTTGAGCAAATGCAGACCCTTTAAAGCAATATTGCATGGCACCCATTCCATGGGTCCCAGCTCTCCAGGTTGAAGGGAATATTACTACAGCTATAACATGTACGGGAAACCTAGAGAATGGACACACTGTGAATACGAAAGGTTTCTAAAACTCAACGAAGAGCCCCTCTCCTGGTGCTCCGGTTTGACTTTCCAACTGCTTTCCTATCAATCTCCCAACTTGGAGAGACAGCCCCTTTAAGCTCCTGGTTCGCACAGGTTGCCAATTTGGCAGAGGATGAAAGGGAAGAGGGAGAACCAATGAGAGAGTAGCTGTTAGGCCTTTGGATGGGCACATGTCACTCTAATTTCCCGGCAGGAAGAAGAATTAACCAAAGTCTCAGCCACCCACCGGGAACCAGTATAGGTCCTGAACCAAAAGTTTGGACTTGCGTTCAGCTCACAAAAAAACAAGTTGAAAAATGGAGCTCAGGGGCACAGCAATTCACAAACTGGCAGAGTAATCAAGGCCAACTATCGTCCAAAAATCTGTTGAGGGAAGGCAAGGAGGCGGACTTGAAAGCGAGGCAGAATAGCAGGAAACAGATTTCAAGAGGTACGTTGGAATCGCCTGTAAAGCACAGGAAGAGGGGCACAACTTCGACAATGATGCACTTGGCCAAACAGGGCGTATGCGTTTTCTCCTGAGTATATTCAGGAGAAAACGCATACGCCCTTTTTGGCCAAGCAAGCAAGCGGGCAATGCAAATCTGCACTACAAAGAAGTATCACTTCCCACCGGTCAAAAGGGACATCCACAAAATGTGTAAAAACCAGAAAGGCAAGACAGGCCCTGGAGAACAGGGAGCCTTGTTATGCTGATGGGCGGGATGTAAGTTGCCAACTGCCTCACTGGAGGAGTGCATTGTGTTCCCTAAAACAAGTAAACAACAGAGCTACAGAGCCAAGGGCACGTGCAGTCTAGGGAATATACCTTGGGAAAACTGAAAATCCATAAGACAGAGCCACCCCCAAATTGAGGGCTGCACTGCTTACAGGAACCTCAACCTGGGTACACCTGAAATATCCCAGGAAATATAAAAATGGTTCCAGACATCGTGGAACTTACGCAAGATGGAATATCCCTCAGCCATGAAATCAATGTCATAAGACCAGTAGCAGCAAAATGAGTGGATTCAGGTACGATGATTCTAAGTGAAAGAAGTCACACAGGAAAAGAAACTTATCATAAGATATCACTTAGGAAGATCCTGTAAACATGGCTACACAAGAAGTGAGTTAGGCAAGAGAACAGAGTCTCACATTTAGAAAACACTCTTATGCCTGCTTAAGGGGGAAGGAGAGGTGGGGTGATGCATCAAACCAGAGTTTGATATAAGCACAGGTACCGTTCCAAAAACCAACTATGGAATAGACAAGACCTACACCTTCCTCAGTGAAAGGGACTCGAAACCCCATATTTCCCGCAGAGGAATAGATCTGACTAGTAAGAATCTTAAAACCTATGTATTGATATGTCTCCGTAAGGGAATCAAGTGTGTCTAGACTGGCATAAACATGGCAGCGAGAATCAGCTCAAAACCCACTCTAAAAAGGAATTTCAAAAACAGAACAAAGAAACAGGGAAATTCTTTACAATTCCTTCAGGGTCTCTGATGCAACCTGGAATGACCCTATCTACAATGACAGCTGGATGTGGCATAAGGCTGGACACTTGGGACTGAGAGGATTGGTGAGATTGGGTGAGCAAATGCAGACCCTTTAAAGCAATAATGCATGGCACCCATTCCATGGGTCCCAGCTCTCCAGGTTGAAGGGAATATTACTACAGCTATAACATGTACGGGAAACCTAGAGAATGGACACACTGTGAATACGAAAGGTTTCTAAAACTCAACGAAGAGCCCCTCTCCTGGTGCTCCGGTTTGACTTTCCAACTGCTTTCCTATCAATCTCCCAACTTGGAGAGACAGCCCCTTTAAGCTCCTGGTTCGCACAGGTTGCCAATTTGGCAGAGGATGAAAGGGAAGAGGGAGAACCAATGAGAGAGTAGCTGTTAGGCATTTGGATGGGCACATGTCACTCTAATTTCCCGGCAGGAAGAAGAATGAACCAAAGTCTCAGCCACCCACCGGGAACCAGTATAGGTCCTGAACCAAAAGTTTGGACTTGCGTTCAGCTCACAAAAAACGAGTTGAAAAATGGAGCTCAGGGGCACAGCAATTCACAAACTGGCAGAGTAATCAAGGCCAACTATCGTCCAAAAATCTGTTGAGGGAAGGCAACGAGGCGGACTTGAAAGCGAGGCAGAATAGCAGGAAACAGATTTCAAGAGGTACGTTGGAATCGCCTCTAAAGCACAGGAAGAGGGGCACAACTTTGACAATGATGCACTTGGCCAAAAAGGGCATAGGCGTTTTCTCCTGAATATATTCAGGAGAAAACGCATAGGCCCTTTTTGGCCAAGCAAGCAAGCGGGCAATGCAAATCTGCACTACAAAGAAGTATCACTTCCCACCGGTCAAAAGGGACATCCACAAAATGTGTAAAAACCAGAAAGGCAAGACAGGCCCTGGAGAACAGGGAGCCTTGTTATGCTGATGGGCGGGATGTAAGTTGCCAACTGCCTCACTGGAGGAGTGCATTGTGTTCCCTAAAACAAGTAAACAACAGAGCTACAGAGCCAAGGGCACGTGCAGTCTAGGGAATATACCTTGGGAAAACTGAAAATCCATAAGACAGAGCCACCCCCAAATTGAGGGCTGCACTGCTTACAGGAACCTCAACCTGGGTACACCTGAAATATCCCAGGAAATATAAAAATGGTTCCAGACATCGTGGAACTTACGCAAGATGGAATATCCCTCAGCCATGAAATCAATGTCATAAGACCAGTAGCAGCAAAATGAGTGGATTCAGGTACGATGATTCTAAGTGAAAGAAGTCACACAGGAAAAGAAACTTATCATAAGATATCACTTAGGAAGATCCTGTAAACATGGCTACACAAGAAGTGAGTTAGGCAAGAGAACAGAGTCTCACATTTAGAAAACACTCTTATGCCTGCTTAAGGGGGAAGGAGAGGTGGGGTGATGCATCAAACCAGAGTTTGATATAAGCACAGGTACCGTTCCAAAAACCAACTATGGAATAGACAAGACCTACACCTTCCTCAGTGAAAGGGACTCGAAACCCCATATTTCCCGCAGAGGAATAGATCTGACTAGTAAGAATCTTAAAACCTATGTATTGATATGTCTCCGTAAGGGAATCAAGTGTGTCTAGACTGGCATAAACATGGCAGCGAGAATCAGCTCAAAACCCACTCTAAAAAGGAATTTCAAAAACAGAACAAAGAAACAGGGAAATTCTTTACAATTCCTTCAGGGTCTCTGATGCAACCTGGAATGACCCTATCTACAATGACAGCTGGATGTGGCATAAGGCTGGACACTTGGGACTGAGAGGATTGGTGAGATTGGGTGAGCAAATGCAGACCCTTTAAAGCAATAATGCATGGCACCCATTCCATGGGTCCCAGCTCTCCAGGTTGAAGGGAATATTACTACAGCTATAACATGTACGGGAAACCTAGAGAATGGACACACTGTGAATACGAAAGGTTTCTAAAACTCAACGAAGAGCCCCTCTCCTGGTGCTCCGGTTTGACTTTCCAACTGCTTTCCTATCAATCTCCCAACTTGGAGAGACAGCCCCTTTAAGCTCCTGGTTCGCACAGGTTGCCAATTTGGCAGAGGATGAAAGGGAAGAGGGAGAACCAATGAGAGAGTAGCTGTTAGGCATTTGGATGGGCACATGTCACTCTAATTTCCCGGCAGGAAGAAGAATGAACCAAAGTCTCAGCCACCCACCGGGAACCAGTATAGGTCCTGAACCAAAAGTTTGGACTTGCGTTCAGCTCACAAAAAACGAGTTGAAAAATGGAGCTCAGGGGCACAGCAATTCACAAACTGGCAGAGTAATCAAGGCCAACTATCGTCCAAAAATCTGTTGAGGGAAGGCAACGAGGCGGACTTGAAAGCGAGGCAGAATAGCAGGAAACAGATTTCAAGAGGTACGTTGGAATCGCCTCTAAAGCACAGGAAGAGGGGCACAACTTTGACAATGATGCACTTGGCCAAAAAGGGCATAGGCGTTTTCTCCTGAATATATTCAGGAGAAAACGCATAGGCCCTTTTTGGCCAAGCAAGCAAGCGGGCAATGCAAATCTGCACTACAAAGAAGTATCACTTCCCACCGGTCAAAAGGGACATCCACAAAATGTGTAAAAACCAGAAAGGCAAGACAGGCCCTGGAGAACAGGGAGCCTTGTTATGCTGATGGGCGGGATGTAAGTTGCCAACTGCCTCACTGGAGGAGTGCATTGTGTTCCCTAAAACAAGTAAACAACAGAGCTACAGAGCCAAGGGCACGTGCAGTCTAGGGAATATACCTTGGGAAAACTGAAAATCCATAAGACAGAGCCACCCCCAAATTGAGGGCTGCACTGCTTACAGGAACCTCAACCTGGGTACACCTGAAATATCCCAGGAAATATAAAAATGGTTCCAGACATCGTGGAACTTACGCAAGATGGAATATCCCTCAGCCATGAAATCAATGTCATAAGACCAGTAGCAGCAAAATGAGTGGATTCAGGTACGATGATTCTAAGTGAAAGAAGTCACACAGGAAAAGAAACTTATCATAAGATATCACTTAGGAAGATCCTGTAAACATGGCTACACAAGAAGTGAGTTAGGCAAGAGAACAGAGTCTCACATTTAGAAAACACTCTTATGCCTGCTTAAGGGGGAAGGAGAGGTGGGGTGATGCATCAAACCAGAGTTTGATATAAGCACAGGTACCGTTCCAAAAACCAACTATGGAATAGACAAGACCTACAGCTTCCTCAGTGAAAGGGACTCAAAACCCCATATTTCCCGCAGAGGAATAGATCTGACTAGTAAGAATCTTAAAACCTATGTATTGATATGTCTCCGTAAGGGAATCAAGTGTGTCTAGACTGGCATAAACATGGCAGCGGGAATCAGCTCAAAACCCACTCTAAAAAGGAATTTCAAAAAAAGAACAAAGAAACAGGGAAATTCTATACAATTCCTTCAGGGTCTCTGATGCAACCTGGAATGACCCTATCTACAATGACAGCTGGATGTGGCATAAGGCTGGACACTTGGGACTGAGAGGATTGGTGAGATTGGGTGAGCAAATGCAGACCCTTTAAAGCAATAATGCATGGCACCCATTCCATGGGTACCAGCTCTCCAGGTTGAAGGGAATATTACTACAGCTATAACATGTACGGGAAACCTAGAGAATGGACACACTGTGAATACGAAAGGTTTCTAAAACTCAACGAAGAGCCCCTCTCCTGGTGCTCCGGTTTGACTTTCCAACTGCTTTCCTATCAATCTCCCAACTTGGAGAGACAGCCCCTTTAAGCTCCTGGTTCGCACAGGTTGCCAATTTGGCAGAGGATGAAAGGGAAGAGGGAGAACCAATGAGAGAGTAGCTGTTAGGCATTTGGATGGGCACATGTCACTCTAATTTCCCGGCAGGAAGAAGAATTAACCAAAGTCTCAGCCACCCACCGGGAACCAGTATAGGTCCTGAACCAAAAGTTTGGACTTGCGTTCAGCTCACAAGAAACGAGTTGAAAAATGGAGCTCAGGGGCACAGCAATTCACAAACTGGCAGAGTAATCAAGGCCAACTATCGTCCAAAAATCTGTTGAGGGAAGGCAACGAGGCGGACTTGAAAGCGAGGCAGAATAGCAGGAAACAGATTTCAAGAGGTACGTTGGAATCGCCGCTAAAGCACAGGAAGAGGGGCACAACTTTGACAATGATGCACTTGGCCAAAAAGGGCGTAGGCGTTTTCTCCTGAATATATTCAGGAGAAAACGCATACGCCCTTTTTGGCCAAGCAAGCAAGCGGGCAATGCAAATCTGCACTACAAAGAAGTATCACTTCCCACCGGTCAAAAGGGACATCCACAAAATGTGTAAAAACCAGAAAGGCAAGACAGGCCCTGGAGAACAGGGAGCCTTGTTATGCTGATGGGCGGGATGTAAGTTGCCAACTGCCTCACTGGAGGAGTGCATTGTGTTCCCTAAAACAAGTAAACAACAGAGCTACAGAGCCAAGGGCACGTCCAGTCTAGGGAATATACCTTGGGAAAACTGAAATTCCATAAGACAGAGCCACCCCCAAATTGAGGGCTGCACTGCTTACAGGAACCTCAACCTGGGTACACCTGAAATATCCCAGGAAATATAAAAATGGTTCCAGACATCGTGGAACTTACGCAAGATGGAATATCCCTCAGCCATGAAATCAATGTCATAAGACCAGTAGCAGCAAAATGAGTGGATTCAGGTACGATGATTCTAAGTGAAAGAAGTCACACAGGAAAAGAAACTTATCATAAGATATCACTTAGGAAGATCCTGTAAACATGGCTACACATGAACTGAGTTAGGCAAGAGAACAGAGTCTCACATTTAGAAAACACTCTTATGCCTGCTTAAGGGGGAAGGAGAGGTGGGGTGATGCATCAAACCAGAGTTTGATATAAGCACAGGTACCGTTCCAAAAACCAACTATGGAATAGACAAGACCTACACCTTCCTCAGTGAAAGGGACTCAAAACCCCATATTTCCCGCAGAGGAATAGATCTGACTAGTAAGAATCTTAAAACCTATGTATTGATATGTCTCCGTAAGGGAATCAAGTGTGTCTAGACTGGCATAAACATGGCAGCGAGAATCAGCTCAAAACCCACTCTAAAAAGGAATTTCAAAAACAGAACAAAGAAACAGGGAAATTCTTTACAATTCCTTCAGGGTCTCTGATGCAACCTGGAATGACCCTATCTACAATGACAGCTGGATGTGGCATAAGGCTGGACACTTGGGACTGAGAGGATTGGTGAGATTGGGTGAGCAAATGCAGACCCTTTAAAGCAATAATGCATGGCACCCATTCCATGGGTCCCAGCTCTCCAGGTTGAAGGGAATATTACTACAGCTATAACATGTACGGGAAACCTAGAGAATGGACACACTGTGAATACGAAAGGTTTCTAAAACTCAACGAAGAGCCCCTCTCCTGGTGCTCCGGTTTGACTTTCCAACTGCTTTCCTATCAATCTCCCAACTTGGAGAGACAGCCCCTTTAAGCTCCTGGTTCGCACAGGTTGCCAATTTGGCAGAGGATGAAAGGGAAGAGGGAGAACCAATGAGAGAGTAGCTGTTAGGCATTTGGATGGGCACATGTCACTCTAATTTCCCGGCAGGAAGAAGAATTAACCAAAGTCTCAGCCACCCACCGGGAACCAGTATAGGTCCTGAACCAAAAGTTTGGACTTGCGTTCAGCTCACAAGAAACGAGTTGAAAAATGGAGCTCAGGGGCACAGCAATTCACAAACTGGCAGAGTAATCAAGGCCAACTATCGTCCAAAAATCTGTTGAGGGAAGGCAACGAGGCGGACTTGAAAGCGAGGCAGAATAGCAGGAAACAGATTTCAAGAGGTACGTTGGAATCGCCGCTAAAGCACAGGAAGAGGGGCACAACTTTGACAATGATGCACTTGGCCAAAAAGGGCGTATGTGTTTTCTCCTGAATATATTCAGGAGAAAACGCATACGCCCTTTTTGGCCAAGCAAGCAAGCGGGCAATGCAAATCTGCACTACAAAGAAGTATCACTTCCCACCGGTCAAAAGGGACATCCACAAAATGTGTAAAAACCAGAAAGGCAAGACAGGCCCTGGAGAACAGGGAGCCTTGTTATGCTGATGGGCGGGATGTAAGTTGCCAACTGCCTCACTGGAGGAGTGCATTGTGTTCCCTAAAACAAGTAAACAACAGAGCTACAGAGCCAAGGGCACGTGCAGTCTAGGGAATATACCTTGGGAAAACTGAAAATCCATAAGACAGAGCCACCCCCAAATTGAGGGCTGCACTGCTTACAGGAACCTCAACCTGG
This sequence comes from Mesoplodon mirus, assembly GCF_964341445.2. Classification (NCBI taxonomy): domain Eukaryota; kingdom Metazoa; phylum Chordata; class Mammalia; order Artiodactyla; family Ziphiidae; genus Mesoplodon; species Mesoplodon mirus. Next base: position 781,583 of record NW_028295749.1, on the reverse strand, counting down.
GTACACCTGAAATATCCCAGGAAATATAAAAATGGTTCCAGACATCGTGGAACTTACGCAAGATGGAATATCCCTCAGCCATGAAATCAATGTCATAAGACCAGTAGCAGCAAAATGAGTGGATTCAGGTACGATGATTCTAAGTGAAAGAAGTCACACAGGAAAATAAACTTATCATAAGATATCACTTAGGAAGATCCTGTAAACATGGCTACACATGAACTGAGTTAGGCAAGAGAACAGAGTCTCACATTTAGAAAACACTCTTATGCCTGCTTAAGGGGGAAGGAGAGGTGGGGTGATGCATCAAACCAGAGTTTGATATAAGCACAGGTACCGTTCCAAAAACCAGCTATGGAATAGACAAGACCTACACCTTCCTCAGTGAAAGGGACTCAAAACCCCATATGTCCCGCAGAGGAATAGATCTGACTAGTAAGAATCTTAAAACCTATGTATTGATATGTCTCCGTAAGGGAATCAAGTGTGTCTAGACTGGCATAAACATGGCAGCGAGAATCAGCTCAAAACCCACTCTAAAAAGGAATTTCAAAAACAGAACAAAGAAACAGGGAAATTCTTTACAATTCCTTCAGGGTCTCTGATGCAACCTGGAATGACCCTATCTACAATGACAGCTGGATGTGGCATAAGGCTGGACACTTGGGACGGAGAGGATTGGTGAGATTGGGTGAGCAAATGCAGACCCTTTAAAGCAATAATGCATGGCACCCATTCCATGGGTCCCAGCTCTCCAGGTTGAAGGGAATATTACTACAGCTATAACATGTACGGGAAACCTAGAGAATGGACACACTGTGAATACGAAAGGTTTCTAAAACTCAACGAAGAGCCCCTCTCCTGGTGCTCCGGTTTGACTTTCCAACTGCTTTCCTATCAATCTCCCAACTTGGAGAGACAGCCCCTTTAAGCTCCTGGTTCGCACAGGTTGCCAATTTGGCAGAGGATGAAAGGGAAGAGGGAGAACCAATGAGAGAGTAGCTGTTAGGCATTTGGATGGGCACATGTCACTCTAATTTCCCGGCAGGAAGAAGAATTAACCAAAGTCTCAGCCACCCACCGGGAACCAGTATAGGTCCTGAACCAAAAGTTTGGACTTGCGTTCAGCTCACAAGAAACGAGTTGAAAAATGGAGCTCAGGGGCACAGCAATTCACAAACAGGCAGAGTAATCAAGGCCAACTATCGTCCAAAAATCTGTTGAGGGAAGGCAACGAGGCGGACTTGAAAGCGAGGCAGAATAGCAGGAAACAGATTTCAAGAGGTACGTTGGAATCGCCTCTAAAGCACAGGAAGAGGGGCACAACTTTGACAATGATGCACTTGGCCTAAAAGGGCGTAGGCGTTTTCTCCTGAATATATTCAGGAGAAAACGCATACGCCCCTTTTGGCCAAGCAAGCAAGCGGGCAATGCAAATCTGCACTACAAAGAAGTATCACTTCCCACCGGTCAAAAGGGACATCCACAAAATGTGTAAAAACCAGAAAGGCAAGACAGGCCCTGGAGAACAGGGAGCCTTGTTATGCTGATGGGCGGGATGTAAGTTGCCAACTGCCTCACTGGAGGAGTGCATTGTGTTCCCTAAAACAAGTAAACAACAGAGCTACAGAGCCAAGGGCACGTGCAGTCTAGGGAATATACCTTGGGAAAACTGAAAATCCATAAGACAGAGCCACCCCCAAATTGAGGGCTGCACTGCTTACAGGAACCTCAACCTGGGTACACCTGAAATATCCCAGGAAATATAAAAATGGTTCCAGACATCGTGGAACTTACGCAAGATGGAATATCCCTCAGCCATGAAATCAATGTCATAAGACCAGTAGCAGCAAAATGAGTGGATTCAGGTACGATGATTCTAAGTGAAAGAAGTCACACAGGAAAAGAAACTTATCATAAGATATCACTTAGGAAGATCCTGTAAACATGGCTACACATGAACTGAGTTAGGCAAGAGAACAGAGTCTCACATTTAGAAAACACTCTTATGCCTGCTTAAGGGGGAAGGAGAGGTGGGGTGATGCATCAAACCAGAGTTTGATATAAGCACAGGTACCGTTCCAAAAACCAACTATGGAATAGACAAGACCTACACCTTCCTCAGTGAAAGGGACTCAAAACCCCATATTTCCCGCAGAGGAATAGATCTGACTAGTAAGAATCTTAAAACCTATGTATTGATATGTCTCCGTAAGGGAATCAAGTGTGTCTAGACTGGTATAAACATGGCAGCGAGAATCAGCTCAAAACCCACTCTAAAAAGGAATTTCAAAAACAGAACAAAGAAACAGGGAAATTCTTTACAATTCCTTCAGGGTCTCTGATGCAACCTGGAATGACCCTATCTACAATGACAGCTGGATGTGGCATAAGGCTGGACACTTGGGACTGAGAGGATTGTTTAGATTGGTTGAGCAAATGCAGACCCTTTAAAGCAATATTGCATGGCACCCATTCCATGGGTCCCAGCTCTCCAGGTTGAAGGGAATATTACTACAGCTATAACATGTACGGGAAACCTAGAGAATGGACACACTGTGAATACGAAAGGTTTCTAAAACTCAACGAAGAGCCCCTCTCCTGGTGCTCCGGTTTGACTTTCCAACTGCTTTCCTATCAATCTCCCAACTTGGAGAGACAGCCCCTTTAAGCTCCTGGTTCGCACAGGTTGCCAATTTGGCAGAGGATGAAAGGGAAGAGGGAGAACCAATGAGAGAGTAGCTGTTAGGCCTTTGGATGGGCACATGTCACTCTAATTTCCCGGCAGGAAGAAGAATTAACCAAAGTCTCAGCCACCCACCGGGAACCAGTATAGGTCCTGAACCAAAAGTTTGGACTTGCGTTCAGCTCACAAAAAAACAAGTTGAAAAATGGAGCTCAGGGGCACAGCAATTCACAAACTGGCAGAGTAATCAAGGCCAACTATCGTCCAAAAATCTGTTGAGGGAAGGCAAGGAGGCGGACTTGAAAGCGAGGCAGAATAGCAGGAAACAGATTTCAAGAGGTACGTTGGAATCGCCTGTAAAGCACAGGAAGAGGGGCACAACTTCGACAATGATGCACTTGGCCAAACAGGGCGTATGCGTTTTCTCCTGAGTATATTCAGGAGAAAACGCATACGCCCTTTTTGGCCAAGCAAGCAAGCGGGCAATGCAAATCTGCACTACAAAGAAGTATCACTTCCCACCGGTCAAAAGGGACATCCACAAAATGTGTAAAAACCAGAAAGGCAAGACAGGCCCTGGAGAACAGGGAGCCTTGTTATGCTGATGGGCGGGATGTAAGTTGCCAACTGCCTCACTGGAGGAGTGCATTGTGTTCCCTAAAACAAGTAAACAACAGAGCTACAGAGCCAAGGGCACGTCCAGTCTAGGGAATATACCTTGGGAAAACTGAAAATCCATAAGACAGAGCCACCCCCAAATTGAGGGCTGCACTGCTTACAGGAACCTCAACCTGGGTACACCTGAAATATCCCAGGAAATATAAAAATGGATCCAGACATCGTGGAACTTACGCAAGATGGAATATCCCTCAGCCATGAAATCAATGTCATAAGACCAGTAGCAGCAAAATGAGTGGATTCAGGTACGATGATTCTAAGTGAAAGAAGTCACACAGGAAAAGAAACTTATCATAAGATATCACTTAGGAAGATCCTGTAAACATGGCTACACATGAAGTGAGTTAGGCCAGAGAACAGAGTCTCACATTTAGAAAACACTCTTATGCCTGCTTAAGGGGGAAGGAGAGGTGGGGTGATGCATCAAACCAGAGTTTGATATAAGCACAGGTACCGTTCCAAAAACCAACTATGGAATAGACAAGACCTACACCTTCCTCAGTGAAAGGGACTCAAAACCCCATATTTCCCGCAGAGGAATAGATCTGACTAGTAAGAATCTTAAAACCTATGTATTGATATGTCTCCGTAAGGGAATCAAGTGTGTCTAGACTGGCATAAACATGGCAGCGAGAATCAGCTCAAAACCCACTCTAAAAAGGAATTTCAAAAACAGAACAAAGAAACAGGGAAATTCTTTACAATTCCTTCAGGGTCTCTGATGCAACCTGGAATGACCCTATCTACAATGACAGCTGGATGTGGCATAAGGCTGGACACTTGGGACTGAGAGGATTGGTGAGATTGGGTGAGCAAATGCAGACCCTTTAAAGCAATAATGCATGGCACCCATTCCATGGGTCCCAGCTCTCCAGGTTGAAGGGAATATTACTACAGCTATAACATGTACGGGAAACCTAGAGAATGGACACACTGTGAATACGAAAGGTTTCTAAAACTCAACGAAGAGCCCCTCTCCTGGTGCTCCGGTTTGACTTTCCAACTGCTTTCCTATCAATCTCCCAACTTGGAGAGACAGCCCCTTTAAGCTCCTGGTTCGCACAGGTTGCCAATTTGGCAGAGGATGAAAGGGAAGAGGGAGAACCAATGAGAGAGTAGCTGTTAGGCATTTGGATGGGCACATGTCACTCTAATTTCCCGGCAGGAAGAAGAATTAACCAAAGTCTCAGCCACCCACCGGGAACCAGTATAGGTCCTGAACCAAAAGTTTGGACTTGCGTTCAGCTCACAAGAAACGAGTTGAAAAATGGAGCTCAGGGGCACAGCAATTCACAAACTGGCAGAGTAATCAAGGCCAACTATCGTCCAAAAATCTGTTGAGGGAAGGCAACGAGGCGGACTTGAAAGCGAGGCAGAATAGCAGGAAACAGATTTCAAGAGGTACGTTGGAATCGCCGCTAAAGCACAGGAAGAGGGGCACAACTTTGACAATGATGCACTTGGCCAAAAAGGGCGTATGTGTTTTCTCCTGAATATATTCAGGAGAAAACGCATACGCCCTTTTTGGCCAAGCAAGCAAGCGGGCAATGCAAATCTGCACTACAAAGAAGTATCACTTCCCACCGGTCAAAAGGGACATCCACAAAATGTGTAAAAACCAGAAAGGCAAGACAGGCCCTGGAGAACAGGGAGCCTTGTTATGCTGATGGGCGGGATGTAAGTTGCCAACTGCCTCACTGGAGGAGTGCATTGTGTTCCCTAAAACAAGTAAACAACAGAGCTACAGAGCCAAGGGCACGTCCAGTCTAGGGAATATACCTTGGGAAAACTGAAAATCCATAAGACAGAGCCACCCCCAAATTGAGGGCTGCACTGCTTACAGGAACCTCAACCTGGGTACACCTGAAATATCCCAGGAAATATAAAAATGGATCCAGACATCGTGGAACTTACGCAAGATGGAATATCCCTCAGCCATGAAATCAATGTCATAAGACCAGTAGCAGCAAAATGAGTGGATTCAGGTACGATGATTCTAAGTGAAAGAAGTCACACAGGAAAAGAAACTTATCATAAGATATCACTTAGGAAGATCCTGTAAACATGGCTACACATGAAGTGAGTTAGGCCAGAGAACAGAGTCTCACATTTAGAAAACACTCTTATGCCTGCTTAAGGGGGAAGGAGAGGTGGGGTGATGCATCAAACCAGAGTTTGATATAAGCACAGGTACCGTTCCAAAAACCAACTATGGAATAGACAAGACCTACACCTTCCTCAGTGAAAGGGACTCAAAACCCCATATTTCCCGCAGAGGAATAGATCTGACTAGTAAGAATCTTAAAACCTATGTATTGATATGTCTCCGTAAGGGAATCAAGTGTGTCTAGACTGGCATAAACATGGCAGCGAGAATCAGCTCAAAACCCACTCTAAAAAGGAATTTCAAAAACAGAACAAAGAAACAGGGAAATTCTTTACAATTCCTTCAGGGTCTCTGATGCAACCTGGAATGACCCTATCTACAATGACAGCTGGATGTGGCATAAGGCTGGACACTTGGGACTGAGAGGATTGGTGAGATTGGGTGAGCAAATGCAGACCCTTTAAAGCAATAATGCATGGCACCCATTCCATGGGTCCCAGCTCTCCAGGTTGAAGGGAATATTACTACAGCTATAACATGTACGGGAAACCTAGAGAATGGACACACTGTGAATACGAAAGGTTTCTAAAACTCAACGAAGAGCCCCTCTCCTGGTGCTCCGGTTTGACTTTCCAACTGCTTTCCTATCAATCTCCCAACTTGGAGAGACAGCCCCTTTAAGCTCCTGGTTCGCACAGGTTGCCAATTTGGCAGAGGATGAAAGGGAAGAGGGAGAACCAATGAGAGAGTAGCTGTTAGGCATTTGGATGGGCACATGTCACTCTAATTTCCCGGCAGGAAGAAGAATTAACCAAAGTCTCAGCCACCCACCGGGAACCAGTATAGGTCCTGAACCAAAAGTTTGGACTTGCGTTCAGCTCACAAGAAACGAGTTGAAAAATGGAGCTCAGGGGCACAGCAATTCACAAACTGGCAGAGTAATCAAGGCCAACTATCGTCCAAAAATCTGTTGAGGGAAGGCAACGAGGCGGACTTGAAAGCGAGGCAGAATAGCAGGAAACAGATTTCAAGAGGTACGTTGGAATCGCCGCTAAAGCACAGGAAGAGGGGCACAACTTTGACAATGATGCACTTGGCCAAAAAGGGCGTATGTGTTTTCTCCTGAATATATTCAGGAGAAAACGCATACGCCCTTTTTGGCCAAGCAAGCAAGCGGGCAATGCAAATCTGCACTACAAAGAAGTATCACTTCCCACCGGTCAAAAGGGACATCCACAAAATGTGTAAAAACCAGAAAGGCAAGACAGGCCCTGGAGAACAGGGAGCCTTGTTATGCTGATGGGCGGGATGTAAGTTGCCAACTGCCTCACTGGAGGAGTGCATTGTGTTCCCTAAAACAAGTAAACAACAGAGCTACAGAGCCAAGGGCACGTCCAGTCTAGGGAATATACCTTGGGAAAACTGAAAATCCATAAGACAGAGCCACCCCCAAATTGAGGGCTGCACTGCTTACAGGAACCTCAACCTGGGTACACCTGAAATATCCCAGGAAATATAAAAATGGTTCCAAACATCGTGGAACTTACGCACGATGGAATATCCCTCAGCCACGAAATCCATGTCATAAGACCAGTAGCAGCAAAATGAGTGGATTCAGGTACGATGATTCTAAGTGAAAGAAGTCACACAGGAAAAGAACCTTATCATAAGATATCACTTAGGAAGATCCTGTAAACATGGCTACACATGAAGTGAGTTAGGCAAGAGAACAGAGTCTCACATTTAGAAAACACTCTTATGCCTGCTTAAGGGGGAAGGAGAGGTGGGGTGATGCATCAAACCAGAGTTTGATATAAGCACAGGTACCGTTCCAAAAACCAACAATGGAATAGACAAGACCTACACCTTCCTCAGTGAAAGGGACTCAAAACCCCATATGTCCCGCAGAGGAATAGATCTGACTAGTAAGAATCTTAAAACCTATGTATTGATATGTCTCCGTAAGGGAATCAAGTGTGTCTAGACTGGCATAAACATGGCAGCGAGAATCAGCTCAAACCCACTCTAAAAAGGAATTTCAAAAACAGAACAAAGAAACAGGGAAATTCTTTACAATTCCTTCAGGGTCTCTGATGCAACCTGGAATGACCCTATCTACAATGACAGCTGGATGTGGCATAAGGCTGGACACTTGGGCCTGAGAGGATTGGTGAGATTGGGTGAGCAAATGCAGACCCTTTAAAGCAATAATGCATGGCACCCATTCCATGGGTCCCAGCTCTCCAGGTTGAAGGGAATATTACTACAGCTATAACGTGTATAGGAAACCTAGAGAATGGACACACTGTGAATACGAAAGGTTTCTAAAACTCAACGAAGTGCCCCTCTCCTGGTGCTCCGGTTTGACTTTCCAACTGCTTTCCTATCAATCTCCCAACTTGGAGAGACAGCCCCTTTAAGCTCCTGGTTCGCACAGGTTGCCAATTTGGCAGAGGATGAAAGGGAAGAGGGAGAACCAATCAGAGAGTAGCTGTTAGGCATTTGGATGGGCACATGTCACTCTAATTTCCCGGCAGGAAGAAGAATTAACCAAAGTCTCAGCCACCCACCGGGAACCAGTATAGGTCCTGAACCAAAAGTTTGGACTTGCGTTCAGCTCACAAAAAACGAGTTGAAAAATGGAGCTCAGGGGCACAGCAATTCACAAACTGGCAGAGTAATCAAGGCCAACTATCGTCCAAAAATCTGTTGAGGGAAGGCAACGAGGCGGACTTGAAAGCGAGGCAGAATAGCAGGAAACAGATTTCAAGAGGTACGTTGGAATCGCCTGTAAAGCACAGGAAGAGGGGCACAACTTCGACAATGATGCACTTGGCCAAAAAGGGCGTATGCGTTTTCTCCTGAATATATTCAGGAGAAAACGCATACGCCCTTTTTGGCCAAGCAAGCAAGCGGGCAATGCAAATCTGCACTACAAAGAAGTATCACTTCCCACCGGTCAAAAGGGACATCCACAAAATGTGTAAAAACCAGAAAGGCAAGACAGGCCCTGGAGAACAGGGAGCCTTGTTATGCTGATGGGCGGGATGTAAGTTGCCAACTGCCTCACTGGAGGAGTGCAATGTGTTCCCTAAAACAAGTAAACAACAGAGCTACAGAGCCAAGGGCACGTCCAGTCTAGGGAATATACCTTGGGAAAACTGAAATTCCATAAGACAGAGCCACCCCCAAATTGAGGGCTGCACTGCTTACAGGAACCTCAACCTGGGTACACCTGAAATATCCCAGGAAATATAAAAATGGTTCCAAACATCGTGGAACTTACGCACGATGGAATATCCCTCAGCCACGAAATCCATGTCATAAGACCAGTAGCAGCAAAATGAGTGGATTCAGGTACGATGATTCTAAGTGAAAGAAGTCACACAGGAAAAGAAACTTATCATAAGATATCACTTAGGAAGATCCTGTAAACATGGCTACACATGAACTGAGTTAGGCAAGAGAACAGAGTCTCACATTTAGAAAACACTCTTATGCCTGCTTAAGGGGGAAGGAGAGGTGGGGTGATGCATCAAACCAGAGTTTGATATAAGCACAGGTACCGTTCCAAAAACCAACTATGGAATAGACAAGACCTACACCTTCCTCAGTGAAAGGGACTCAAAACCCCATATGTCCCGCAGAGGAATAGATCTGACTAGTAAGAATCTTAAAACCTATGTATTGATATGTCTCCGTAAGGGAATCAAGTGTGTCTAGACTGGCATAAACATGGCAGCGAGAATCAGCTCAAACCCACTCTAAAAAGGAATTTCAAAAACAGAACAAAGAAACAGGGAAATTCTTTACAATTCCTTCAGGGTCTCTGATGCAACCTGGAATGACCCTATCTACAATGACAGCTGGATGTGGCATAAGGCTGGACACTTGGGACTGAGAGGATTGGTGAGATTGGGTGAGCAAATGCAGACCCTTTAAAGCAATAATGCATGGCACCCATTCCATGGGTCTCAGCTCTCCAGGTTGAAGGGAATATTACTACAGCTATAACATGTACGGGAAACCTAGAGAATGGACTCACTGTGAATACGAAAGGTTTCTAAAACTCAACGAAGAGCCCCTCTCCTGGTGCTCCGGTTGGACTTTCCAACTGCTTTCCTATCAATCTCCCAACTTGGAGAGACAGCCCCTTTAAGCTCCTGGTTCGCACAGGTTGCCAATTTGGCAGAGGATGAAAGGGAAGAGGGAGAACCAATGAGAGAGTAGCTGTTAGGCATTTGGATGGGCACATGTCACTCTAATTTCCCGGCAGGAAGAAGAATTAACCAAAGTCTCAGCCACCCACCGGGAACCAGTATAGGTCCTGAACCAAAAGTTTGGACTTGCGTTCAGCTCACAAGAAACGAGTTGAAAAATGGAGCTCAGGGGCACAGCAATTCACAAACTGGCAGAGTAATCAAGGCCAACTATCGTCCAAAAATCTGTTGAGGGAAGGCAACGAGGCGGACTTGAAAGCGAGGCTGAATAGGAGGAAACAGATTCCAAGAGGTACGTTGGAATCGCCTGTAAAGCACAGGAAGAGGGGCACAACTTCGACAATGATGCACTTGGCCAAAAAGGGCGTATGCGTTTTCTCCTGAATATATTCAGGAGAAAACGCATACGCCCTTTTTGGCCAAGCAAGCAAGCGGGCAATGCAAATCTGCACTACAAAGAAGTATCACTTCCCACCGGTCAAAAGGGACATCCACAAAATGTGTAAAAACCAGAAAGGCAAGACAGGCCCTGGAGAACAGGGAGCCTTGTTATGCTGATGGGCGGGATGTAAGTTGCCAACTGCCTCACTGGAGGAGTGCATTGTGTTCCCTACAACAAGTAAACAACAGAGCTACAGAGCCAAGGGCATGTCCAGTCTAGGGAATATACCTTGGGAAAACTGAAATTCCATAAGACAGAGCCACCCCCAAATTGAGGGCTGCACTGCTTACAGGAACCTCAACCTGGGTACACCTGAAATATCCCAGGAAATATAAAAATGGTTCCAAACATCGTGGAACTTACGCACGATGGAATATCCCTCAGCCACGAAATCCATGTCATAAGACCAGTAGCAGCAAAATGAGTGGATTCAGGTACGATGATTCTAAGTGAAAGAAGTCACACAGGAAAAGAACCTTATCATAAGATATCACTTAGGAAGATCCTGTAAACATGGCTACACATGAAGTGAGTTAGGCAAGAGAACAGAGTCTCACATTTAGAAAACACTCTTATGCCTGCTTAAGGGGGAAGGAGAGGTGGGGTGATGCATCAAACCAGAGTTTGATATAAGCACAGGTACCGTTCCAAAAACCAACTATGGAATAGACAAGACCTACACCTTCCTCAGTGAAAGGGACTCAAAACCCCATATGTCCCGCAGAGGAATAGATCTGACTAGTAAGAATCTTAAAACCTATGTATTGATATGTCTCCGTAAGGGAATCAAGTGTGTCTAGACTGGCATAAACATGGCAGCGAGAATCAGCTCAAACCCACTCTAAAAAGGAATTTCAAAAACAGAACAAAGAAACAGGGAAATTCTTTACAATTCCTTCAGGGTCTCTGATGCAACCTGGAATGACCCTATCTACAATGACAGCTGGATGTGGCATAAGGCTGGACACTTGGGACTGAGAGGATTGGTGAGATTGGGTGAGCAAATGCAGACCCTTTAAAGCAATAATGCATGGCACCCATTCCATGGGTCCCAGCTCTCCAGGTTGAAGGGAATATTACTACAGCTATAACGTGTACAGGAAACCTAGAGAATGGACACACTGTGAATACGAAAGGTTTCTAAAACTCAACGAAGTGCCCCTCTCCTGGTGCTCCGGTTTGACTTTCCAACTGCTTTCCTATCAATCTCCCAACTTGGAGAGACAGCCCCTTTAAGCTCCTGGTTCGCACAGGTTGCCAATTTGGCAGAGGATGAAAGGGAAGAGGGAGAACCAATGAGAGAGTAGCTGTTAGGCATTTGGATGGGCACATGTCACTCTAATTTCCCGGCAGGAAGAAGAATTAACCAAAGTCTCAGCCACCCACCGGGAACCAGTATAGGTCCTGAACCAAAAGTTTGGACTTACGTTCAGCTCACAAAAAATGAGTTGAAAAATGGAGCTCAGGGGCACAGCAATTCACAAACTGGCAGAGAAATCAAGGCGAACTATCGTCCAAAAATCTGTTGAGGGAAGGCAACGAGGCGGACTTGAAAGCGAGGCAGAATAGCAGGAAACAGATTCCAAGATGTACGTTGTAATCGCCTCTAAAGCACAGGTAGAGGGGCACAACTTCGACAATGATGCACTTGGCCAAAAAGGGCGTATGCGTTTTCTCCTGAATATATTCAGGAGAAAACGCATACGCCCTTTTTGGCCAAGCAAGCAAGCGGGCAATGCAAATCTGCACTACAAAGAAGTATCACTTCCCACCGGTCAAAAGGGACATCCACAAAATGTGTAAAAACCAGAAAGGCAAGACAGGCCCTGGAGAACAGGGAGCCTTGTTATGCTGATGGGCGGGATGTAAGTTGCCAACTGCCTCACTGGAGGAGTGCATTGTGTTCCCTACAACAAGTAAACAACAGAGCTACAGAGCCAAGGGCACGTCCAGTCTAGGGAATATACCTTGGGAAAACTGAAATTCCATAAGACAGAGCCACCCCCAAATTGAGGGCTGCACTGCTTACAGGAACCTCAACCTGGGTACACCTGAAATATCCCAGGAAATATAAAAATGGTTCCAAACATCGTGGAACTTACGCACGATGGAATATCCCTCAGCCACGAAATCCATGTCATAAGACCAGTAGCAGCAAAATGAGTGGATTCAGGTACGATGATTCTAAGTGAAAGAAGTCACACAGGAAAAGAAACTTATCATAAGATATCACTTAGGAAGATCCTGTAAACATGGCTACACATGAAGTGAGTTAGGCAAGAGAACAGAGTCTCACATTTAGAAAACACTCTTATGCCTGCTTAAGGGGGAAGGAGAGGTGGGGTGATGCATCAAACCAGAGTTTGATATAAGCACAGGTACCGTTCCAAAAACCAACTATGGAATAGACAAGACCTACACCTTCCTCAGTGAAAGGGACTCAAAACCCCATATGTCCCGCAGAGGAATAGATCTGACTAGTAAGAATCTTAAAACCTATGTATTGATATGTCTCCGTAAGGGAATCAAGTGTGTCTAGACTGGCATAAACATGGCAGCGAGAATCAGCTCAAACCCACTCTAAAAAGGAATTTCAAAAACAGAACAAAGAAACAGGGAAATTCTTTACAATTCCTTCAGGGTCTCTGATGCAACCTGGAATGACCCTATCTACAATGACAGCTGGATGTGGCATAAGGCTGGACACTTGGGACTGAGAGGATTGGTGAGATTGGGTGAGCAAATGCAGACCCTTTAAAGCAATAATGCATGGCACCCATTCCATGGGTCCCAGCTCTCCAGGTTGAAGGGAATATTACTACAGCTATAACGTGTATAGGAAACCTAGAGAATGGACACACTGTGAATACGAAAGGTTTCTAAAACTCAACGAAGTGCCCCTCTCCTGGTGCTCCGGTTTGACTTTCCAACTGCTTTCCTATCAATCTCCCAACTTGGAGAGACAGCCCCTTTAAGCTCCTGGTTCGCACAGGTTGCCAATTTGGCAGAGGATGAAAGGGAAGAGGGAGAACCAATGAGAGAGTAGCTGTTAGGCATTTGGATGGGCACATGTCACTCTAATTTCCCGGCAGGAAGAAGAATTAACCAAAGTCTCAGCCACCCACCGGGAACCAGTATAGGTCCTGAACCAAAAGTTTGGACTTGCGTTCAGCTCACAAAAAACGAGTTGAAAAATGGAGCTCAGGGGCACAGCAATTCACAAACTGGCAGAGTAATCAAGGCCAACTATCGTCCAAAAATCTGTTGAGGGAAGGCAACGAGGCGGACTTGAAAGCGAGGCAGAATAGCAGGAAACAGATTTCAAGAGGTACGTTGGAATCGCCTGTAAAGCACAGGAAGAGGGGCACAACTTCGACAATGATGCACTTGGCCAAAAAGGGCGTATGCGTTTTCTCCTGAATATATTCAGGAGAAAACGCATACGCCCTTTTTGGCCAAGCAAGCAAGCGGGCAATGCAAATCTGCACTACAAAGAAGTATCACTTCCCACCGGTCAAAAGGGACATCCACAAAATGTGTAAAAACCAGAAAGGCAAGACAGGCCCTGGAGAACAGGGAGCCTTGTTATGCTGATGGGCGGGATGTAAGTTGCCAACTGCCTCACTGGAGGAGTGCAATGTGTTCCCTAAAACAAGTAAACAACAGAGCTACAGAGCCAAGGGCACGTCCAGTCTAGGGAATATACCTTGGGAAAACTGAAATTCCATAAGACAGAGCCACCCCCAAATTGAGGGCTGCACTGCTTACAGGAACCTCAACCTGGGTACACCTGAAATATCCCAGGAAATATAAAAATGGTTCCAAACATCGTGGAACTTACGCACGATGGAATATCCCTCAGCCACGAAATCCATGTCATAAGACCAGTAGCAGCAAAATGAGTGGATTCAGGTACGATGATTCTAAGTGAAAGAAGTCACACAGGAAAAGAAACTTATCATAAGATATCACTTAGGAAGATCCTGTAAACATGGCTACACATGAAGTGAGTTAGGCAAGAGAACAGAGTCTCACATTTAGAAAACACTCTTATGCCTGCTTAAGGGGGAAGGAGAGGTGGGGTGATGCATCAAACCAGAGTTTGATATAAGCACAGGTACCGTTCCAAAAACCAACTATGGAATAGACAAGACCTACACCTTCCTCAGTGAAAGGGACTCAAAACCCCATATGTCCCGCAGAGGAATAGATCTGACTAGTAAGAATCTTAAAACCTATGTATTGATATGTCTCCGTAAGGGAATCAAGTGTGTCTAGACTGGCATAAACATGGCAGCGAGAATCAGCTCAAACCCACTCTAAAAAGGAATTTCAAAAACAGAACAAAGAAACAGGGAAATTCTTTACAATTCCTTCAGGGTCTCTGATGCAACCTGGAATGACCCTATCTACAATGACAGCTGGATGTGGCATAAGGCTGGACACTTGGGACTGAGAGGATTGGTGAGATTGGGTGAGCAAATGCAGACCCTTTAAAGCAATAATGCATGGCACCCATTCCATGGGTCCCAGCTCTCCAGGTTGAAGGGAATATTACTACAGCTATAACATGTACGGGAAACCTAGAGAATGGACTCACTGTGAATACGAAAGGTTTCTAAAACTCAACGAAGAGCCCCTCTCCTGGTGCTCCGGTTTGACTTTCCAACTGCTTTCCTATCAATCTCCCAACTTGGAGAGACAGCCCCTTTAAGCTCCTGGTTCGCACAGGTTGCCAATTTGGCAGAGGATGAAAGGGAAGAGGGAGAACCAATGAGAGAGTAGCTGTTAGGCATTTGGATGGGCACATGTCACTCTAATTTCCCGGCAGGAAGAAGAATTAACCAAAGTCTCAGCCACCCACCGGGAACCAGTATAGGTCCTGAACCAAAAGTTTGGACTTGCGTTCAGCTCACAAGAAACGAGTTGAAAAATGGAGCTCAGGGGCACAGCAATTCACAAACTGGCAGAGTAATCAAGGCCAACTATCGTCCAAAAATCTGTTGAGGGAAGGCAACGAGGCGGACTTGAAAGCGAGGCTGAATAGGAGGAAACAGATTCCAAGAGGTACGTTGGAATCGCCTGTAAAGCACAGGAAGAGGGGCACAACTTCGACAATGATGCACTTGGCCAAAAAGGGCGTATGCGTTTTCTCCTGAATATATTCAGGAGAAAACGCATACGCCCTTTTTGGCCAAGCAAGCAAGCGGGCAATGCAAATCTGCACTACAAAGAAGTATCACTTCCCACCGGTCAAAAGGGACATCCACAAAATGTGTAAAAACCAGAAAGGCAAGACAGGCCCTGGAGAACAGGGAGCCTTGTTATGCTGATGGGCGGGATGTAAGTTGCCAACTGCCTCACTGGAGGAGTGCATTGTGTTCCCTACAACAAGTAAACAACAGAGCTACAGAGCCAAGGGCATGTCCAGTCTAGGGAATATACCTTGGGAAAACTGAAATTCCATAAGACAGAGCCACCCCCAAATTGAGGGCTGCACTGCTTACAGGAACCTCAACCTGGGTACACCTGAAATATCCCAGGAAATATAAAAATGGTTCCAAACATCGTGGAACTTACGCACGATGGAATATCCCTCAGCCACGAAATCCATGTCATAAGACCAGTAGCAGCAAAATGAGTGGATTCAGGTACGATGATTCTAAGTGAAAGAAGTCACACAGGAAAAGAACCTTATCATAAGATATCACTTAGGAAGATCCTGTAAACATGGCTACACATGAAGTGAGTTAGGCAAGAGAACAGAGTCTCACATTTAGAAAACACTCTTATGCCTGCTTAAGGGGGAAGGAGAGGTGGGGTGATGCATCAAACCAGAGTTTGATATAAGCACAGGTACCGTTCCAAAAACCAACTATGGAATAGACAAGACCTACACCTTCCTCAGTGAAAGGGACTCAAAACCCCATATGTCCCGCAGAGGAATAGATCTGACTAGTAAGAATCTTAAAACCTATGTATTGATATGTCTCCGTAAGGGAATCAAGTGTGTCTAGACTGGCATAAACATGGCAGCGAGAATCAGCTCAAACCCACTCTAAAAAGGAATTTCAAAAACAGAACAAAGAAACAGGGAAATTCTTTACAATTCCTTCAGGGTCTCTGATGCAACCTGGAATGACCCTATCTACAATGACAGCTGGATGTGGCATAAGGCTGGACACTTGGGACTGAGAGGATTGGTGAGATTGGGTGAGCAAATGCAGACCCTTTAAAGCAATAATGCATGGCACCCATTCCATGGGTCCCAGCTCTCCAGGTTGAAGGGAATATTACTACAGCTATAACGTGTACAGGAAACCTAGAGAATGGACACACTGTGAATACGAAAGGTTTCTAAAACTCAACGAAGTGCCCCTCTCCTGGTGCTCCGGTTTGACTTTCCAACTGCTTTCCTAACAATCTCCCAACTTGGAGAGACAGCCCCTTTAAGCTCCTGGTTCGCACAGGTTGCCAATTTGGCAGAGGATGAAAGGGAAGAGGGAGAACCAATGAGAGAGTAGCTGTTAGGCATTTGGATGGGCACATGTCACTCTAATTTCCCGGCAGGAAGAAGAATTAACCAAAGTCTCAGCCACCCACCGGGAACCAGTATAGGTCCTGAGCCAAAAGTTTGGACTTACGTTCAGCTCACAAAAAACGAGTTGAAAAATGGAGCTCAGGGGCACAGCAATTCACAAACTGGCAGAGTAATCAAGGCCAACTATCGTCCAAAAATCTGTTGAGGGAAGGCAACGAGGCGGACTTGAAAGCGAGGCAGAATAGCAGGAAACAGATTCCAAGATGTACGTTGTAATCGCCTGTAAAGCACAGGAAGAGGGGCACAACTTCGACAATGATGCACTTGGCCAAAAAGGGCGTATGCGTTTTCTCCTGAATATATTCAGGAGAAAACGCATACGCCCTTTTTGGCCAAGCAAGCAAGCGGGCAATGCAAATCTGCACTACAAAGAAGTATCACTTCCCACCGGTCAAAAGGGACATCCACAAAATGTGTAAAAACCAGAAAGGCAAGACAGGCCCTGGAGAACAGGGAGCCTTGTTATGCTGATGGGCGGGATGTAAGTTGCCAACTGCCTCACTGGAGGAGTGCATTGTGTTCCCTAAAACAAGTAAACAACAGAGCTACAGAGCCAAGGGCACGTCCAGTCTAGGGAATATACCTTGGGAAAACTGAAATTCCATAAGACAGAGCCACCCCCAAATTGAGGGCTGCACTGCTTACAGGAACCTCAACCTGGGTACACCTGAAATAACCCAGGAAATATAAAAATGGTTTCAAACATCGTGGAACTTACGCACGATGGAATATCCCTCAGCCACGAAATCCATGTCATAAGACCAGTAGCAGCAAAATGAGTGGATTCAGGTACGATGATTCAAAGCGAAAGAAGTCACACAGGAAAAGAAACTTATCATAAGATATCACTTAGGAAGATCCTGTAAACATGGCTACACATGAACTGAGTTAGGCAAGAGAACAGAGTCTCACATTTAGAAAACACTCTTATGCCTGCTTAAGGGGGAAGGAGAGGTGGGGTGATGCATCAAACCAGAGTTTGATATAAGCACAGGTACCGTTCCAAAAACCAACTATGGAATAGACAAGACCTACACCTTCCTCAGTGAAAGGGACTCAAAACCCCATATTTCCCGCAGAGGAATAGATCTGACTAGTAAGAATCTTAAAACCTATGTATTGATATGTCTCCGTAAGGGAATCAAGTGTGTCTAGACTGGCATAAACATGGCAGCGAGAATCAGCTCAAACCCACTCTAAAAAGGAATTTCAAAAACAGAACAAAGAAACAGGGAAATTCTTTACAATTCCTTCAGGGTCTCTGATGCAACCTGGAATGACCCTATCTACAATGACAGCTGGATGTGGCATAAGGCTGGACACTTGGGACTGAGAGGATTGGTGAGATTGGGTGAGCAAATGCAGACCCTTTAAAGCAATAATGCATGGCACCCATTCCATGGGTCCCAGCTCTCCAGGTTGAAGGGAATATTACTACAGCTATAACATGTACGGGAAACCTAGAGAATGGACTCACTGTGAATACGAAAGGTTTCTAAAACTCAACGAAGAGCCCCTCTCCTGGTGCTCCGGTTGGACTTTCCAACTGCTTTCCTATCAATCTCCCAACTTGGAGAGACAGCCCCTTTAAGCTCCTGGTTCGCACAGGTTGCCAATTTGGCAGAGGATGAAAGGGAAGAGGGAGAACCAATGAGAGAGTAGCTGTTAGGCATTTGGATGGGCACATGTCACTCTAATTTCCCGGCAGGAAGAAGAATTAACCAAAGTCTCAGCCACCCACCGGGAACCAGTATAGGTCCTGAACCAAAAGTTTGGACTTGCGTTCAGCTCACAAAAAACGAGTTGAAAAATGGAGCTCAGGGGCACAGCAATTCACAAACTGGCAGAGTAATCAAGGCCAACTATCGTCCAAAAATCTGTTGAGGGAAGGCAACGAGGCGGACTTGAAAGCGAGGCAGAATAGCAGGAAACAGATTTCAAGAGGTACGTTGGAATCGCCTGTAAAGCACAGGAAGAGGGGCACAACTTCGACAATGATGCACTTGGCCAAAAAGGGCGTATGCGTTTTCTCCTGAATATATTCAGGAGAAAACGCATACGCCCTTTTTGGCCAAGCAAGCAAGCGGGCAATGCAAATCTGCACTACAAAGAAGTATCACTTCCCACCGGTCAAAAGGGACATCCACAAAATGTGTAAAAACCAGAAAGGCAAGACAGGCCCTGGAGAACAGGGAGCCTTGTTATGCTGATGGGCGGGATGTAAGTTGCCAACTGCCTCACTGGAGGAGTGCAATGTGTTCCCTAAAACAAGTAAACAACAGAGCTACAGAGCCAAGGGCACGTCCAGTCTAGGGAATATACCTTGGGAAAACTGAAATTCCATAAGACAGAGCCACCCCCAAATTGAGGGCTGCACTGCTTACAGGAACCTCAACCTGGGTACACCTGAAATATCCCAGGAAATATAAAAATGGTTCCAAACATCGTGGAACTTACGCACGATGGAATATCCCTCAGCCACGAAATCCATGTCATAAGACCAGTAGCAGCAAAATGAGTGGATTCAGGTACGATGATTCTAAGTGAAAGAAGTCACACAGGAAAAGAACCTTATCATAAGATATCACTTAGGAAGATCCTGTAAACATGGCTACACATGAAGTGAGTTAGGCAAGAGAACAGAGTCTCACATTTAGAAAACACTCTTATGCCTGCTTAAGGGGGAAGGAGAGGTGGGGTGATGCATCAAACCAGAGTTTGATATAAGCACAGGTACCGTTCCAAAAACCAACTATGGAATAGACAAGACCTACACCTTCCTCAGTGAAAGGGACTCAAAACCCCATATGTCCCGCAGAGGAATAGATCTGACTAGTAAGAATCTTAAAACCTATGTATTGATATGTCTCCGTAAGGGAATCAAGTGTGTCTAGACTGGCATAAACATGGCAGCGAGAATCAGCTCAAACCCACTCTAAAAAGGAATTTCAAAAACAGAACAAAGAAACAGGGAAATTCTTTACAATTCCTTCAGGGTCTCTGATGCAACCTGGAATGACCCTATCTACAATGACAGCTGGATGTGGCATAAGGCTGGACACTTGGGACTGAGAGGATTGGTGAGATTGGGTGAGCAAATGCAGACCCTTTAAAGCAATAATGCATGGCACCCATTCCATGGGTCCCAGCTCTCCAGGTTGAAGGGAATATTACTACAGCTATAACGTGTACAGGAAACCTAGAGAATGGACACACTGTGAATACGAAAGGTTTCTAAAACTCAACGAAGTGCCCCTCTCCTGGTGCTCCGGTTTGACTTTCCAACTGCTTTCCTATCAATCTCCCAACTTGGAGAGACAGCCCCTTTAAGCTCCTGGTTCGCACAGGTTGCCAATTTGGCAGAGGATGAAAGGGAAGAGGGAGAACCAATGAGAGAGTAGCTGTTAGGCATTTGGATGGGCACATGTCACTCTAATTTCCCGGCAGGAAGAAGAATTAACCAAAGTCTCAGCCACCCACCGGGAACCAGTATAGGTCCTGAACCAAAAGTTTGGACTTACGTTCAGCTCACAAAAAATGAGTTGAAAAATGGAGCTCAGGGGCACAGCAATTCACAAACTGGCAGAGAAATCAAGGCCAACTATCGTCCAAAAATCTGTTGAGGGAAGGCAACGAGGCGGACTTGAAAGCGAGGCAGAATAGCAGGAAACAGATTCCAAGATGTACGTTGTAATCGCCTCTAAAGCACAGGTAGAGGGGCACAACTTCGAAAATGATGCACTTGGCCAAAAAGGGCGTATGCGTTTTCTCCTGAATATATTCAGGAGAAAACGCATACGCCCTTTTTGGCCAAGCAAGCAAGCGGGCAATGCAAATCTGCACTACAAAGAAGTATCACTTCCCACCGGTCAAAAGGGACATCCACAAAATGTGTAAAAACCAGAAAGGCAAGACAGGCCCTGGAGAACAGGGAGCCTTGTTATGCTGATGGGCGGGATGTAAGTTGCCAACTGCCTCACTGGAGGAGTGCAATGTGTTCCCTAAAACAAGTAAACAACAGAGCTACAGAGCCAAGGGCACGTCCAGTCTAGGGAATATACCTTGGGAAAACTGAAATTCCATAAGACAGAGCCACCCCCAAATTGAGGGCTGCACTGCTTACAGGAACCTCAACCTGGGTACACCTGAAATATCCCAGGAAATATAAAAATGGTTCCAAACATCGTGGAACTTACGCACAATGGAATATCCCTCAGCCAAGAAATCCATGTCATAAGACCAGTAGCAGCAAAATGAGTGGATTCAGGTCCGATGATTCTAAGCGAAAGAAGTCACACAGGAAAAGAAACTTATCATAAGATATCACTTAGGAAGATCCTGTAAACATGGCTATACATGAAGTGAGTTAGGCAAGAGAACAGAGTCTCACATTTAGAAAACACTCTTATGCCTGCTTAAGGGGGAAGGAGAGGTGGGGTGATGCATCAAACCAGAGTTTGATATAAGCACAGGTACCGTTCCAAAAACCAACTATGGAATAGACAAGACCTACACCTTCCTCAGTGAAAGGGACTCAAAACCCCATATGTCCCGCAGAGGAATAGATCTGACTAGTAAGAATCTTAAAACCTATGTATTGATATGTCTCCGTAAGGGAATCAAGTGTGTCTAGACTGGCATAAACATGGCAGCGAGAATCAGCTCAAACCCACTCTAAAAAGGAATTTCAAAAACAGAACAAAGAAACAGGGAAATTCTTTACAATTCCTTCAGGGTCTCTGATGCAACCTGGAATGACCCTATCTACAATGACAGCTGGATGTGGCATAAGGCTGGACACTTGGGACTGAGAGGATTGGTGAGATTGGGTGAGCAAATGAAGACCCTTTAAAGCAATAATGCATGGCACCCATTCCATGGGTCCCAGCTCTCCAGGTTGAAGGGAATATTACTACAGCTATAACATGTACGGGAAACCTAGAGAATGGACACACTGTGAATACGAAAAGTTTCTAAAACTCAACGAAGAGCCCCTCTCCTGGTGCTCCGGTTTGACTTTCCAACTGCTTTCCTATCAATCTCCCAACTTGGAGAGACAGCCCCTTTAAGCTCCTGGTTCGCACAGGTTGCCAATTTGGCAGAGGATGAAAGGGAAGAGGGAGAACCAATGAGAGAGTAGCTGTTAGGCATTTGGATGGGCACATGTCACTCTAATTTCCCGGCAGGAAGAAGAATTAACCAAAGTCTCAGCCACCCACCAGGAACCAGTATAGGTCCTGAACCAAAAGTTTGGACTTGCGTTCAGCTCACAAAAAACGAGTTGAAAAATGGAGCTAAGGGGCACAGCAATTCACAAACTGGCAGAGAAATCAAGGCCAACTATCGTCCAAAAATCTGTTGAGGGAAGGCAACGAGGCGGACTTGAAAACGAGGCAGAATAGCAGGAAACAGATTTCAAGAGGTACGTTGGAATCGCCTGTAAAGCACAGGAAGAGGGGCACAACTTCGACAATGATGCACTTGGCCAAAAAGGGCGTATGTGTTTTCTCCTGAATATATTCAGGAGAAAACGCATACGCCCTTTTTGGCCAAGCAAGCAAGCGGGCAATGCAAATCTGCACTACAAAGAAGTATCACTTCCCACCGGTCAAAAGGGACATCCACAAAATGTGTAAAAACCAGAAAGGCAAGACAGGCCCTGGAGAACAGGGAGCCTTGTTATGCTGATGGGCGGGATGTAAGTTGCCAACTGCCTCACTGGAGGAGTGCAATGTGTTCCCTAAAACAAGTAAACAACAGAGCTACAGAGCCAAGGGCACGTCCAGTCTAGGGAATATACCTTGGGAAAACTGAAATTCCATAAGACAGAGCCACCCCCAAATTGAGGGCTGCACTGCTTACAGGAACCTCAACCTGGGTACACCTGAAATATCCCAGGAAATATAAAAATGGTTCCAAACATCGTGGAACTTACGCACGATGGAATATCCCTCAGCCACGAAATCCATGTCATAAGACCAGTAGCAGCAAAATGAGTGGATTCAGGTACGATGATTCTAAGCGAAAGAAGTCACACAGGAAAAGAAACTTATCATAAGATATCACTTAGGAAGATCCTGTAAACATGGCTACACATGAAGTGAGTTAGGCAAGAGAACAGAGTCTCACATTTAGAAAACACTCTTATGCCTGCTTAAGGGGGAAGGAGAGGTGGGGTGATGCATCAAACCAGAGTTTGATATAAGCACAGGTACCGTTCCAAAAACCAACTATGGAATAGACAAGACCTACACCTTCCTCAGTGAAAGGGACTCAAAACCCCATATGTCCCGCAGAGGAATAGATCTGACTAGTAAGAATCTTAAAACCTATGTATTGATATGTCTCCGTAAGGGAATCAAGTGTGTCTAGACTGGCATAAACATGGCAGCGAGAATCAGCTCAAACCCACTCTAAAAAGGAATTTCAAAAACAGAACAAAGAAACAGGGAAATTCTTTACAATTCCTTCAGGGTCTCTGATGCAACCTGGAATGACCCTATCTACAATGACAGCTGGATGTGGCATAAGGCTGGACACTTGGGACTGAGAGGATTGGTGAGATTGGGTGAGCAAATGAAGACCCTTTAAAGCAATAATGCATGGCACCCATTCCATGGGTCCCAGCTCTCCAGGTTGAAGGGAATATTACTACAGCTATAACATGTACGGGAAACCTAGAGAATGGACACACTGTGAATACGAAAAGTTTCTAAAACTCAACGAAGAGCCCCTCTCCTGGTGCTCCGGTTTGACTTTCCAACTGCTTTCCTATCAATCTCCCAACTTGGAGAGACAGCCCCTTTAAGCTCCTGGTTCGCACAGGTTGCCAATTTGGCAGAGGATTAAAGGGAAGAGGGAGAACCAATGAGAGAGTAGCTGTTAGGCATTTGGATGGGCACATGTCACTCTAATTTCCCGGCAGGAAGAAGAATTAACCAAAGTCTCAGCCACCCACCGGGAACCAGTATAGGTCCTGAACCAAAAGTTTGGACTTGCGTTCAGCTCACAAAAAACGAGTTGAAAAATGGAGCTAAGGGGCACAGCAATTCACAAACTGGCAGAGAAATCAAGGCCAACTATCGTCCAAAAATCTGTTGAGGGAAGGCAACGAGGCGGACTTGAAAACGAGGCAGAATAGCAGGAAACAGATTTCAAGAGGTACGTTGGAATCGCCTGTAAAGCACAGGAAGAGGGGCACAACTTCGACAATGATGCACTTGGCCAAAAAGGGCGTATGTGTTTTCTCCTGAATATATTCAGGAGAAAACGCATACGCCCTTTTTGGCCAAGCAAGCAAGCGGGCAATGCAAATCTGCACTACAAAGAAGTATCACTTCCCACCGGTCAAAAGGGACATCCACAAAATGTGTAAAAACCAGAAAGGCAAGACAGGCCCTGGAGAACAGGGAGCCTTGTTATGCTGATGGGCGGGATGTAAGTTGCCAACTGCCTCACTGGAGGAGTGCAATGTGTTCCCTAAAACAAGTAAACAACAGAGCTACAGAGCCAAGGGCACGTCCAGTCTAGGGAATATACCTTGGGAAAACTGAAATTCCATAAGACAGAGCCACCCCCAAATTGAGGGCTGCACTGCTTACAGGAACCTCAACCTGGGTACACCTGAAATATCCCAGGAAATATAAAAATGGTTCCAAACATCGTGGAACTTACGCACGATGGAATATCCCTCAGCCACGAAATCCATGTCATAAGACCAGTAGCAGCAAAATGAGTGGATTCAGGTACGATGATTCTAAGCGAAAGAAGTCACAGAGGAAAAGAAACTTATCATAAGATATCACTTAGGAAGATCCTGTAAACATGGCTACACATGAAGTGAGTTAGGCAAGAGAACAGAGTCTCACATTTAGAAAACACTCTTATGCCTGCTTAAGGGGGAAGGAGAGGTGGGGTGATGCATCAAACCAGAGTTTGATATAAGCACAGGTACCGTTCCAAAAACCAACTATGGAATAGACAAGACCTACACCTTCCTCAGTGAAAGGGACTCAAAACCCCATATTTCCCGCAGAGGAATAGATCTGACTAGTAAGAATCTTAAAACCTATGTATTGATATGTCTCCGTAAGGGAATCAAGTGTGTCTAGACTGGCATAAACATGGCAGCGAGAATCAGCTCAAACCCACTCTAAAAAGGAATTTCAAAAACAGAACAAAGAAACAGGGAAATTCTTTACAATTCCTTCAGGGTCTCTGATGCAACCTGGAATGACCCTATCTACAATGACAGCTGGATGTGGCATAAGGCTGGACACTTGGGACTGAGAGGATTGGTGAGATTGGGTGAGCAAATGCAGACCCTTTAAAGCAATAATGCATGGCACCCATTCCATGGGTCCCAGCTCTCCAGGTTGAAGGGAATATTACTACAGCTATAACGTGGACGGGAAACCTAGAGAATGGACACACTGTGAATACGAAAGGTTTCTAAAACTCAACGAAGAGCCCCTCTCCTGGTGCTCCGGTTTGACTTTCCAACTGCTTTCCTATCAATCTCCCAACTTGGAGAGACAGCCCCTTTAAGCTCCTGGTTCGCACAGGTTGCCAATTTGGCAGAGGATGAAAGGGAAGAGGGAGAACCAATGAGAGAGTAGCTGTTAGGCATTTGGATGTGCACATGTCACTCTAATTTCCCGGCAGGAAGAAGAATTAACCAAAGTCTCAGCCACCCACCGGGAACCAGTATAGGTCCTGAACCAAAAGTTTGGACTTGCGTTCAGCTCACAAAAAACGAGTTGAAAAATGGAGCTCAGGGACACAGCAATTCACAAACAGGCAGAGTAATCAAGGCCAACTATCGTCCAAAAATCTGTTGAGGGAAGGCAACGAGGCGGACTTGAAAGCGAGGCAGAATAGCAGGAAACAGATTTCAAGAGGTACGTTGGAATCGCCTGTAAAGCACAGGAAGAGGGGCACAACTTCGACAATGATGCACTTGGCCAAAAAGGGCGTATGCGTTTTCTCCTGAATATATTCAGGAGAAAACGCATACGCCCTTTTTGGCCAAGCAAGCAAGCGGGCAATGCAAATCTGCACTACAAAGAAGTATCACTTCCCACCGGTCAAAAGGGACATCCACAAAATGTGTAAAAACCAGAAAGGCAAGACAGGCCCTGGAAACAGGGAGCCTTGTTATGCTGATGGGCGGGATGTAAGTTGCCAACTGCCTCACTGGAGGAGTGCATTGTGTTCCCTAAAACAAGTAAACAACAGAGCTACAGAGCCAAGGGCACGTGCAGTCAAGGGAATATACCTTGGGAAAACTGAAAATCCAAAAGACAGAGCCACCCCCAAATTGAGGGCTGCACTGCTTACAGGAACCTCAACCTGGGAACACCTGAAATATCCCAGGAAATATAAAAATGGTTCCAAACATCGTGGAACTTACGCACGATGGAATATCCCTCAGCCACGAAATCCATGTCATAAGACCAGTAGCAGCAAAATGAGTGGATTCAGGTACGATGATTCTAAGTGAAAGAAGTCACACAGGAAAAGAACCTTATCATAAGATATCACTTAGGAAGATCCTGTAAACATGGCTACACATGAAGTGAGTTAGGCAAGAGAACAGAGTCTCACATTTAGAAAACACTCTTATGCCTGCTTAAGGGGGAAGGAGAGGTGGGGTGATGCATCAAACCAGAGTTTGATATAAGCACAGGTACCGTTCCAAAAACCAACTATGGAATAGACAAGACCTACACCTTCCTCAGTGAAAGGGACTCAAAACCCCATATTTCCCGCAGAGGAATAGATCTGACTAGTAAGAATCTTAAAACCTATGTATTGATATGTCTCCGTAAGGGAATCAAGTGTGTCTAGACTGGCATAAACATGGCAGCGAGAATCAGCTCAAACCCACTCTAAAAAGGAATTTCAAAAACAGAACAAAGAAACAGGGAAATTCTTTACAATTCCTTCAGGGTCTCTGATGCAACCTGGAATGACCCTATCTACAATGACAGCTGGATGTGGCATAAGGCTGGACACTTGGGACTGAGAGGATTGGTGAGATTGGGTGAGCAAATGCAGACCCTTTAAAGCAATAATGCATGGCACCCATTCCATGGGTCCCAGCTCTCCAGGTTGAAGGGAATATTACTACAGCTATAACGTGTACAGGAAACCTAGAGAATGGACACACTGTGAATACGAAAGGTTTCTAAAACTCAACGAAGTGCCCCTCTCCTGGTGCTCCGGTTTGACTTTCCAACTGCTTTCCTAACAATCTCCCAACTTGGAGAGACAGCCCCTTTAAGCTCCTGGTTCGCACAGGTTGCCAATTTGGCAGAGGATGAAAGGGAAGAGGGAGAACCAATGAGAGAGTAGCTGTTAGGCATTTGGATGGGCACATGTCACTCTAATTTCCCGGCAGGAAGAAGAATTAACCAAAGTCTCAGCCACCCACCGGGAACCAGTATAGGTCCTGAACCAAAAGTTTGGACTTACGTTCAGTTCACAAAAAACGAGTTGAAAAATGGATCTCAGGGGCACAGCAATTCACAAACTGGCAGAGTAATCAAGGCCAACTATCGTCCAAAAATCTGTTGAGGGAAGGCAACGAGGCGGACTTGAAAGCGAGGCAGAATAGCAGGAAACAGATTCCAAGATGTACGTTGTAATCGCCTGTAAAGCACAGGAAGAGGGGCACAACTTCGACAATGATGCACTTGGCCAAAAAGGGCGTATGCGTTTTCTCCTGAATATATTCAGGAGAAAACGCATACGCCCTTTTTGGCCAAGAAAGCAAGCGGGCAATGCAAATCTGCACTACAAAGAAGTATCACTTCCCACCGGTCAAAAGGGACATCCACAAAATGTGTAAAAACCAGAAAGGCAAGACAGGCCCTGGAGAACAGGGAGCCTTGTTATGCTGATGGGCGGGATGTAAGTTGCCAACTGCCTCACTGGAGGAGTGCATTGTGTTCCCTAAAACAAGTAAACAACAGAGCTACAGAGCCAAGGGCACGTCCAGTCTAGGGAATATACCTTGGGAAAACTGAAATTCCATAAGACAGAGCCACCCCCAAATTGAGGGCTGCACTGCTTACAGGAACCTCAACCTGGGTACACCTGAAATATCCCAGGAAATATAAAAATGGTTTCAAACATCGTGGAACTTACGCACGATGGAATATCCCTCAGCCACGAAATCCATGTAATAAGACCAGTAGCAGCAAAATGAGTGGATTCAGGTACGATGATTCTAAGCGAAAGAAGTCACACAGGAAAAGAAACTTATCATAAGATATCACTTAGGAA
The DNA here is from genome assembly GCF_964341445.2 of Mesoplodon mirus. Taxonomy (NCBI): domain Eukaryota; kingdom Metazoa; phylum Chordata; class Mammalia; order Artiodactyla; family Ziphiidae; genus Mesoplodon; species Mesoplodon mirus. Next base: position 753,560 of record NW_028295749.1, on the reverse strand, counting down.
GATCCTGTAAACATGGCTACACATGAAGTGAGTTAGGCAAGAGAACAGAGTCTCACATTTAGAAAACACTCTTATGCCTGCTTAAGGGGGAAGGAGAGGTGGGGTGATGCATCAAACCAGAGTTTGATATAAGCACAGGTACCGTTCCAAAAACCAACTATGGAATAGACAAGACCTACACCTTCCTCAGTGAAAGGGACTCAAAACCCCATATTTCCCGCAGAGGAATAGATCTGACTAGTAAGAATCTTAAAACCTATGTATTGATATGTCTCCGTAAGGGAATCAAGTGTGTCTAGACTGGCATAAACATGGCAGCGAGAATCAGCTCAAACCCACTCTAAAAAGGAATTTCAAAAACAGAACAAAGAAACAGGGAAATTCTTTACAATTCCTTCAGGGTCTCTGATGCAACCTGGAATGACCCTATCTACAATGACAGCTGGATGTGGCATAAGGCTGGACACTTGGGACTGAGAGGATTGGTGAGATTGGGTGAGCAAATGCAGACCCTTTAAAGCAATAATGCATGGCACCCATTCCATGGGTCCCAGCTCTCCAGGTTGAAGGGAATATTACTACAGCTATAACATGTACGGGAAACCTAGAGAATGGACTCACTGTGAATACGAAAGGTTTCTAAAACTCAACGAAGAGCCCCTCTCCTGGTGCTCCGGTTGGACTTTCCAACTGCTTTCCTATCAATCTCCCAACTTGGAGAGACAGCCCCTTTAAGCTCCTGGTTCGCACAGGTTGCCAATTTGGCAGAGGATGAAAGGGAAGAGGGAGAACCAATGAGAGAGTAGCTGTTAGGCATTTGGATGGGCACATGTCACTCTAATTTCCCGGCAGGAAGAAGAATGAACCAAAGTCTCAGCCACCCACCGGGAACCAGTATAGGTCCTGAACCAAAAGTTTGGACTTGCGTTCAGCTCACAAGAAACGAGTTGAAAAATGGAGCTCAGGGGCACAGCAATTCACAAACTGGCAGAGTAATCAAGGCCAACTATCGTCCAAAAATCTGTTGAGGGAAGGCAACGAGGCGGACTTGAAAGCGAGGCAGAAGAGCAGGAAACAGATTTCAAGAGGTACGTTGGAATCGCCTGTAAAGCACAGGAAGAGGGGCACAACTTCGACAATGATGCACTTGGCCAAAATGGGCGTATGCGTTTTCTCCTGAATATATTCAGGAGAAAACGCATACGCCCTTTTTGGCCAAGCAAGCAAGCGGGCAATGCAAATCTGCACTACAAAGAAGTATCACTTCCCACCGGTCAAAAGGGACATCCACAAAATGTGTAAAAACCAGAAAGGCAAGACAGGCCCTGGAGAACAGGGAGCCTTGTTATGCTGATGGGCGGGATGTAAGTTGCCAACTGCCTCACTGGAGGAGTGCATTGTGTTCCCTAAAACAAGTAAACAACAGAGCTACAGAGCCAAGGGCACGTGCAGTCTAGGGAATATACCTTGGGAAAACTGAAAATCCATAAGACAGAGCCACCCCCAAATTGAGGGCTGCACTGCTTACAGGAACCTCAACCTGGGTACACCTGAAATATCCCAGGAAATATAAAAATGGTTCCAAACATCGTGGAACTTACGCACGATGGAATATCCCTCAGCCACGAAATCCATGTCATAAGACCAGTAGCAGCAAAATGAGTGGATTCAGGTACGATGATTCTAAGTGAAAGAAGTCACACAGGAAAAGAACCTTATCATAAGATATCACTTAGGAAGATCCTGTAAACATGGCTACACATGAAGTGAGTTAGGCAAGAGAACAGAGTCTCACATTTAGAAAACACTCTTATGCCTGCTTAAGGGGGAAGGAGAGGTGGGGTGATGCATCAAACCAGAGTTTGATATAAGCACAGGTACCGTTCCAAAAACCAACTATGGAATAGACAAGACCTACACCTTCCTCAGTGAAAGGGACTCAAAACCCCATATTTCCCGCAGAGGAATAGATCTGACTAGTAAGAATCTTAAAACCTATGTATTGATATGTCTCCGTAAGGGAATCAAGTGTGTCTAGACTGGCATAAACATGGCAGCGAGAATCAGCTCAAACCCACTCTAAAAAGGAATTTCAAAAACAGAACAAAGAAACAGGGAAATTCTTTACAATTCCTTCAGGGTCTCTGATGCAACCTGGAATGACCCTATCTACAATGACAGCTGGATGTGGCATAAGGCTGGACACTTGGGACTGAGAGGATTGGTGAGATTGGGTGAGCAAATGCAGACCCTTTAAAGCAATAATGCATGGCACCCATTCCATGGGTCCCAGCTCTCCAGGTTGAAGGGAATATTACTACAGCTATAACGTGTACAGGAAACCTAGAGAATGGACACACTGTGAATACGAAAGGTTTCTAAAACTCAACGAAGTGCCCCTCTCCTGGTGCTCCGGTTTGACTTTCCAACTGCTTTCCTATCAATCTCCCAACTTGGAGAGACAGCCCCTTTAAGCTCCTGGTTCGCACAGGTTGCCAATTTGGCAGAGGATGAAAGGGAAGAGGGAGAACCAATGAGAGAGTAGCTGTTAGGCATTTGGATGGGCACATGTCACTCTAATTTCCCGGCAGGAAGAAGAATTAACCAAAGTCTCAGCCACCCACCGGGAACCAGTATAGGTCCTGAACCAAAAGTTTGGACTTACGTTCAGCTCACAAAAAAGGAGTTGAAAAATGGAGCTCAGGGGCACAGCAATTCACAAACTGGCAGAGTAATCAAGGCCAACTATCGTCCAAAAATCTGTTGAGGGAAGGCAACGAGGCGGACTTGAAAGCGAGGCAGAATAGCAGGAAACAGATTCCAAGATGTACGTTGTAATCGCCTGTAAAGCACAGGAAGAGGGGCACAACTTCGACAATGATGCACTTGGCCAAAAAGGGCGTATGCGTTTTCTCCTGAATATATTCAGGAGAAAACGCATACGCCCTTTTTGGCCAAGCAAGCAAGCGGGCAATGCAAATCTGCACTACAAAGAAGTATCACTTCCCACCGGTCAAAAGGGACATCCACAAAATGTGTAAAAACCAGAAAGGCAAGACAGGCCCTGGAGAACAGGGAGCCTTGTTATGCTGATGGGCGGGATGTAAGTTGCCAACTGCCTCACTGGAGGAGTGCAATGTGTTCCCTAAAACAAGTAAACAACAGAGCTACAGAGCCAAGGGCACGTCCAGTCTAGGGAATATACCTTGGGAAAACTGAAATTCCATAAGACAGAGCCACCCCCAAATTGAGGGCTGCACTGCTTACAGGAACCTCAACCTGGGTACACCTGAAATATCCCAGGAAATATAAAAATGGTTCCAAACATCGTGGAACTTACGCACGATGGAATATCCCTCAGCCAAGAAATCCATGTCATAAGACCAGTAGCAGCAAAATGAGTGGATTCAGGTACGATGATTCTAAGCGAAAGAAGTCACACAGGAAAAGAAACTTATCATAAGATATCACTTAGGAAGATCCTGTAAACATGGCTATACATGAAGTGAGTTAGGCAAGAGAACAGAGTCTCACATTTAAAAAACACTCTTATGCCTGCTTAAGGGGGAAGGAGAGGTGGGGTGATGCATCAAACCAGAGTTTGATATAAGCACAGGTACCGTTCCAAAAACCAACTATGGAATAGACAAGACCTACACCTTCCTCAGTGAAAGGGACTCAAAACCCCATATGTCCCGCAGAGGAATAGATCTGACTAGTAAGAATCTTAAAACCTATGTATTGATATGTCTCCGTAAGGGAATCAAGTGTGTCTAGACTGGCATAAACATGGCAGCGAGAATCAGCTCAAACCCACTCTAAAAAGGAATTTCAAAAACAGAACAAAGAAACAGGGAAATTCTTTACAATTCCTTCAGGGTCTCTGATGCAACCTGGAATGACCCTATCTACAATGACAGCTGGATGTGGCATAAGGCTGGACACTTGGGACTGAGAGGATTGGTGAGATTGGGTGAGCAAATGCAGACCCTTTAAAGCAATAATGCATGGCACCCATTCCATGGGTCCCAGCTCTCCAGGTTGAAGGGAATATTACTACAGCTATAACGTGGACGGGAAACCTAGAGAATGGACACACTGTGAATACGAAAGGTTTCTAAAACTCAACGAAGAGCCCCTCTCCTGGTGCTCCGGTTTGACTTTCCAACTGCTTTCCTATCAATCTCCCAACTTGGAGAGACAGCCCCTTTAAGCTCCTGGTTCGCACAGGTTGCCAATTTGGCAGAGGATGAAAGGGAAGAGGGAGAACCAATGAGAGAGTAGCTGTTAGGCATTTGGATGGGCACATGTCACTCTAATTTCCCGGCAGGAAGAAGAATTAACCAAAGTCTCAGCCACCCACCGGGAACCAGTATAGGTCCTGAACCAAAAGTTTGGACTTGCGTTCAGCTCACAAGAAACGAGTTGAAAAATGGAGCTCAGGGGCACAGCAATTCACAAACTGGCATAGTAATCAAGGCCAACTATCGTCCAAAAATCTGTTGAGGGAAGGCAACGAGGCGGACTTGAAAGCGAGGCAGAATAGCAGGAAACAGATTTCAAGAGGTACGTTGGAATCGCCTGTAAAGCACAGGAAGAGGGGCACAACTTCGACAATGATGCACTTGGCCAAAAAGGGCGTATGTGTTTTCTCCTGAATATATTCAGGAGAAAACGCATACGCCCTTTTTGGCCAAGCAAGCAAGCGGGCAATGCAAATCTGCACTACAAAGAAGTATCACTTCCCACCGGTCAAAAGGGACATCCACAAAATGTGTAAAAACCAGAAAGGCAAGACAGGCCCTGGAGAACAGGGAGCCTTGTTATGCTGATGGGCGGGATGTAAGTTGCCAACTGACTCACTGGAGGAGTGCAATGTGTTCCCTAAAACAAGTAAACAACAGAGCTACAGAGCCAAGGGCACGTCCAGTCTAGGGAATATACCTTGGGAAAACTGAAATTCCATAAGACAGAGCCACCCCCAAATTGAGGGCTGCACTGCTTACAGGAACCTCAACCTGGGTACACCTTAAATATCCCAGGAAATATAAAAATGGTTCCAAACATCGTGGAACTTACGCACGATGGAATATCCCTCAGCCACGAAATCCATGTCATAAGACCAGTAGCAGCAAAATGAGTGGATTCAGGTACGATGATTCTAAGCGAAAGAAGTCACAGAGGAAAAGAAACTTATCATAAGATATCACTTAGGAAGATCCTGTAAACATGGCTACACATGAAGTGAGTTAGGCAAGAGAACAGAGTCTCACATTTAGAAAACACTCTTATGCCTGCTTAAGGGGGAAGGAGAGGTGGGGTGATGCATCAAACCAGAGTTTGATATAAGCACAGGTACCGTTCCAAAAACCAACTATGGAATAGACAAGACCTACACCTTCCTCAGTGAAAGGGACTCAAAACCCCATATTTCCCGCAGAGGAATAGATCTGACTAGTAAGAATCTTAAAACCTATGTATTGATATGTCTCCGTAAGGGAATCAAGTGTGTCTAGACTGGCATAAACATGGCAGCGAGAATCAGCTCAAACCCACTCTAAAAAGGAATTTCAAAAACAGAACAAAGAAACAGGGAAATTCTTTACAATTCCTTCAGGGTCTCTGATGCAACCTGGAATGACCCTATCTACAATGACAGCTGGATGTGGCATAAGGCTGGACACTTGGGACTGAGAGGATTGGTGAGATTGGGTGAGCAAATGCAGACCCTTTAAAGCAATAATGCATGGCACCCATTCCATGGGTCCCAGCTCTCCAGGTTGAAGGGAATATTACTACAGCTATAACGTGGACGGGAAACCTAGAGAATGGACACACTGTGAATACGAAAGGTTTCTAAAACTCAACGAAGAGCCCCTCTCCTGGTGCTCCGGTTTGACTTTCCAACTGCTTTCCTATCAATCTCCCAACTTGGAGAGACAGCCCCTTTAAGCTCCTGGTTCGCACAGGTTGCCAATTTGGCAGAGGATGAAAGGGAAGAGGGAGAACCAATGAGAGAGTAGCTGTTAGGCATTTGGATGGGCACATGTCACTCTAATTTCCCGGCAGGAAGAAGAATTAACCAAAGTCTCAGCCACCCACCGGGAACCAGTATAGGTCCTGAACCAAAAGTTTGGACTTGCGTTCAGCTCACAAGAAACGAGTTGAAAAATGGAGCTCAGGGGCACAGCAATTCACAAACTGGCATAGTAATCAAGGCCAACTATCGTCCAAAAATCTGTTGAGGGAAGGCAACGAGGCGGACTTGAAAGCGAGGCAGAATAGCAGGAAACAGATTTCAAGAGGTACGTTGGAATCGCCTGTAAAGCACAGGAAGAGGGGCACAACTTTGACAATGATGCACTTGGCCAAAAAGGGCGTATGTGTTTTCTCCTGAATATATTCAGGAGAAAACGCATACGCCCTTTTTGGCCAAGCAAGCAAGCGGGCAATGCAAATCTGCACTACAAAGAAGTATCACTTCCCACCGGTCAAAAGGGACATCCACAAAATGTGTAAAAACCAGAAAGGCAAGACAGGCCCTGGAGAACAGGGAGCCTTGTTATGCTGATGGGCGGGATGTAAGTTGCCAACTGACTCACTGGAGGAGTGCAATGTGTTCCCTAAAACAAGTAAACAACAGAGCTACAGAGCCAAGGGCACGTCCAGTCTAGGGAATATACCTTGGGAAAACTGAAATTCCATAAGACAGAGCCACCCCCAAATTGAGGGCTGCACTGCTTACAGGAACCTCAACCTGGGTACACCTTAAATATCCCAGGAAATATAAAAATGGTTCCAAACATCGTGGAACTTACGCACGATGGAATATCCCTCAGCCACGAAATCCATGTCATAAGACCAGTAGCAGCAAAATGAGTGGATTCAGGTACGATGATTCTAAGCGAAAGAAGTCACAGAGGAAAAGAAACTTATCATAAGATATCACTTAGGAAGATCCTGTAAACATGGCTACACATGAAGTGAGTTAGGCAAGAGAACAGAGTCTCACATTTAGAAAACACTCTTATGCCTGCTTAAGGGGGAAGGAGAGGTGGGGTGATGCATCAAACCAGAGTTTGATATAAGCACAGGTACCGTTCCAAAAACCAACTATGGAATAGACAAGACCTACACCTTCCTCAGTGAAAGGGACTCAAAACCCCATATTTCCCGCAGAGGAATAGATCTGACTAGTAAGAATCTTAAAACCTATGTATTGATATGTCTCCGTAAGGGAATCAAGTGTGTCTAGACTGGCATAAACATGGCAGCGAGAATCAGCTCAAACCCACTCTAAAAAGGAATTTCAAAAACAGAACAAAGAAACAGGGAAATTCTTTACAATTCCTTCAGGGTCTCTGATGCAACCTGGAATGACCCTATCTACAATGACAGCTGGATGTGGCATAAGGCTGGACACTTGGGACTGAGAGGATTGGTGAGATTGGGTGAGCAAATGCAGACCCTTTAAAGCAATAATGCATGGCACCCATTCCATGGGTCCCAGCTCTCCAGGTTGAAGGGAATATTACTACAGCTATAACGTGTACAGGAAACCTAGAGAATGGACACACTGTGAATACGAAAGGTTTCTAAAACTCAACGAAGTGCCCCTCTCCTGGTGCTCCGGTTTGACTTTCCAACTGCTTTCCTATCAATCTCCCAACTTGGAGAGACAGCCCCTTTAAGCTCCTGGTTCGCACAGGTTGCCAATTTGGCAGAGGATGAAAGGGAAGAGGGAGAACCAATGAGAGAGTAGCTGTTAGGCATTTGGATGGGCACATGTCACTCTAATTTCCCGGCAGGAAGAAGAATTAACCAAAGTCTCAGCCACCCACCGGGAACCAGTATAGGTCCTGAACCAAAAGTTTGGACTTACGTTCAGCTCACAAAAAAGGAGTTGAAAAATGGAGCTCAGGGGCACAGCAATTCACAAACTGGCAGAGTAATCAAGGCCAACTATCGTCCAAAAATCTGTTGAGGGAAGGCAACGAGGCGGACTTGAAAGCGAGGCAGAATAGCAGGAAACAGATTCCAAGATGTACGTTGTAATCGCCTGTAAAGCACAGGAAGAGGGGCACAACTTCGACAATGATGCACTTGGCCAAAAAGGGCGTATGCGTTTTCTCCTGAATATATTCAGGAGAAAACGCATACGCCCTTTTTGGCCAAGCAAGCAAGCGGGCAATGCAAATCTGCACTACAAAGAAGTATCACTTCCCACCGGTCAAAAGGGACATCCACAAAATGTGTAAAAACCAGAAAGGCAAGACAGGCCCTGGAGAACAGGGAGCCTTGTTATGCTGATGGGCGGGATGTAAGTTGCCAACTGCCTCACTGGAGGAGTGCAATGTGTTCCCTAAAACAAGTAAACAACAGAGCTACAGAGCCAAGGGCACATCCAGTCTAGGGAATATACCTTGGGAAAACTGAAATTCCATAAGACAGAGCCACCCCCAAATTGAGGGCTGCACTGCTTACAGGAACCTCAACCTGGGTACACCTGAAATATCCCAGGAAATATAAAAATGGTTCCAAACATCGTGGAACTTACGCACGATGGAATATCCCTCAGCCAAGAAATCCATGTCATAAGACCAGTAGCAGCAAAATGAGTGGATTCAGGTACGATGATTCTAAGCGAAAGAAGTCACACAGGAAAAGAAACTTATCATAAGATATCACTTAGGAAGATCCTGTAAACATGGCTATACATGAAGTGAGTTAGGCAAGAGAACAGAGTCTCACATTTAAAAAACACTCTTATGCCTGCTTAAGGGGGAAGGAGAGGTGGGGTGATGCATCAAACCAGAGTTTGATATAAGCACAGGTACCGTTCCAAAAACCAACTATGGAATAGACAAGACCTACACCTTCCTCAGTGAAAGGGACTCAAAACCCCATATGTCCCGCAGAGGAATAGATCTGACTAGTAAGAATCTTAAAACCTATGTATTGATATGTCTCCGTAAGGGAATCAAGTGTGTCTAGACTGGCATAAACATGGCAGCGAGAATCAGCTCAAACCCACTCTAAAAAGGAATTTCAAAAACAGAACAAAGAAACAGGGAAATTCTTTACAATTCCTTCAGGGTCTCTGATGCAACCTGGAATGACCCTATCTACAATGACAGCTGGATGTGGCATAAGGCTGGACACTTGGGACTGAGAGGATTGGTGAGATTGGGTGAGCAAATGCAGACCCTTTAAAGCAATAATGCATGGCACCCATTCCATGGGTCCCAGCTCTCCAGGTTGAAGGGAATATTACTACAGCTATAACGTGGACGGGAAACCTAGAGAATGGACACACTGTGAATACGAAAGGTTTCTAAAACTCAACGAAGAGCCCCTCTCCTGGTGCTCCGGTTTGACTTTCCAACTGCTTTCCTATCAATCTCCCAACTTGGAGAGACAGCCCCTTTAAGCTCCTGGTTCGCACAGGTTGCCAATTTGGCAGAGGATGAAAGGGAAGAGGGAGAACCAATGAGAGAGTAGCTGTTAGGCATTTGGATGGGCACATGTCACTCTAATTTCCCGGCAGGAAGAAGAATTAACCAAAGTCTCAGCCACCCACCGGGAACCAGTATAGGTCCTGAACCAAAAGTTTGGACTTGCGTTCAGCTCACAAGAAACGAGTTGAAAAATGGAGCTCAGGGGCACAGCAATTCACAAACTGGCATAGTAATCAAGGCCAACTATCGTCCAAAAATCTGTTGAGGGAAGGCAACGAGGCGGACTTGAAAGCGAGGCAGAATAGCAGGAAACAGATTTCAAGATGTACGTTGTAATCGCCTGTAAAGCACAGGAAGAGGGGCACAACTTCGACAATGATGCACTTGGCCAAAAAGGGCGTATGTGTTTTCTCCTGAATATATTCAGGAGAAAACGCATACGCCCTTTTTGGCCAAGCAAGCAAGCGGGCAATGCAAATCTGCACTACAAAGAAGTATCACTTCCCACCGGTCAAAAGGGACATCCACAAAATGTGTAAAAACCAGAAAGGCAAGACAGGCCCTGGAGAACAGGGAGCCTTGTTATGCTGATGGGCGGGATGTAAGTTGCCAACTGACTCACTGGAGGAGTGCAATGTGTTCCCTAAAACAAGTAAACAACAGAGCTACAGAGCCAAGGGCACGTCCAGTCTAGGGAATATACCTTGGGAAAACTGAAATTCCATAAGACAGAGCCACCCCCAAATTGAGGGCTGCACTGCTTACAGGAACCTCAACCTGGGTACACCTTAAATATCCCAGGAAATATAAAAATGGTTCCAAACATCGTGGAACTTACGCACGATGGAATATCCCTCAGCCACGAAATCCATGTCATAAGACCAGTAGCAGCAAAATGAGTGGATTCAGGTACGATGATTCTAAGCGAAAGAAGTCACAGAGGAAAAGAAACTTATCATAAGATATCACTTAGGAAGATCCTGTAAACATGGCTACACATGAAGTGAGTTAGGCAAGAGAACAGAGTCTCACATTTAGAAAACACTCTTATGCCTGCTTAAGGGGGAAGGAGAGGTGGGGTGATGCATCAAACCAGAGTTTGATATAAGCACAGGTACCGTTCCAAAAACCAACTATGGAATAGACAAGACCTACACCTTCCTCAGTGAAAGGGACTCAAAACCCCATATTTCCCGCAGAGGAATAGATCTGACTAGTAAGAATCTTAAAACCTATGTATTGATATGTCTCCGTAAGGGAATCAAGTGTGTCTAGACTGGCATAAACATGGCAGCGAGAATCAGCTCAAACCCACTCTAAAAAGGAATTTCAAAAACAGAACAAAGAAACAGGGAAATTCTTTACAATTCCTTCAGGGTCTCTGATGCAACCTGGAATGACCCTATCTACAATGACAGCTGGATGTGGCATAAGGCTGGACACTTGGGACTGAGAGGATTGGTGAGATTGGGTGAGCAAATGCAGACCCTTTAAAGCAATAATGCATGGCACCCATTCCATGGGTCCCAGCTCTCCAGGTTGAAGGGAATATTACTACAGCTATAACGTGGACGGGAAACCTAGAGAATGGACACACTGTGAATACGAAAGGTTTCTAAAACTCAACGAAGAGCCCCTCTCCTGGTGCTCCGGTTTGACTTTCCAACTGCTTTCCTATCAATCTCCCAACTTGGAGAGACAGCCCCTTTAAGCTCCTGGTTCGCACAGGTTGCCAATTTGGCAGAGGATGAAAGGGAAGAGGGAGAACCAATGAGAGAGTAGCTGTTAGGCATTTGGATGGGCACATGTCACTCTAATTTCCCGGCAGGAAGAAGAATTAACCAAAGTCTCAGCCACCCACCGGGAACCAGTATAGGTCCTGAACCAAAAGTTTGGACTTGCGTTCAGCTCACAAGAAACGAGTTGAAAAATGGAGCTCAGGGGCACAGCAATTCACAAACTGGCATAGTAATCAAGGCCAACTATCGTCCAAAACTCTGTTGAGGGAAGGCAACGAGGCGGACTTGAAAGCGAGGCAGAATAGCAGGAAACAGATTTCAAGAGGTACGTTGGAATCGCCTGTAAAGCACAGGAAGAGGGGCACAACTTCGACAATGATGCACTTGGCCAAAAAGGGCGTATGTGTTTTCTCCTGAATATATTCAGGAGAAAACGCATACGCCCTTTTTGGCCAAGCAAGCAAGCGGGCAATGCAAATCTGCACTACAAAGAAGTATCACTTCCCACCGGTCAAAAGGGACATCCACAAAATGTGTAAAAACCAGAAAGGCAAGACAGGCCCTGGAGAACAGGGAGCCTTGTTATGCTGATGGGCGGGATGTAAGTTGCCAACTGACTCACTGGAGGAGTGCAATGTGTTCCCTAAAACAAGTAAACAACAGAGCTACAGAGCCAAGGGCACGTCCAGTCTAGGGAATATACCTTGGGAAAACTGAAATTCCATAAGACAGAGCCACCCCCAAATTGAGGGCTGCACTGCTTACAGGAACCTCAACCTGGGTACACCTTAAATATCCCAGGAAATATAAAAATGGTTCCAAACATCGTGGAACTTACGCACGATGGAATATCCCTCAGCCACGAAATCCATGTCATAAGACCAGTAGCAGCAAAATGAGTGGATTCAGGTACGATGATTCTAAGCGAAAGAAGTCACAGAGGAAAAGAAACTTATCATAAGATATCACTTAGGAAGATCCTGTAAACATGGCTACACATGAAGTGAGTTAGGCAAGAGAACAGAGTCTCACATTTAGAAAACACTCTTATGCCTGCTTAAGGGGGAAGGAGAGGTGGGGTGATGCATCAAACCAGAGTTTGATATAAGCACAGGTACCGTTCCAAAAACCAACTATGGAATAGACAAGACCTACACCTTCCTCAGTGAAAGGGACTCAAAACCCCATATTTCCCGCAGAGGAATAGATCTGACTAGTAAGAATCTTAAAACCTATGTATTGATATGTCTCCGTAAGGGAATCAAGTGTGTCTAGACTGGCATAAACATGGCAGCGAGAATCAGCTCAAACCCACTCTAAAAAGGAATTTCAAAAACAGAACAAAGAAACAGGGAAATTCTTTACAATTCCTTCAGGGTCTCTGATGCAACCTGGAATGACCCTATCTACAATGACAGCTGGATGTGGCATAAGGCTGGACACTTGGGACTGAGAGGATTGGTGAGATTGGGTGAGCAAATGCAGACCCTTTAAAGCAATAATGCATGGCACCCATTCCATGGGTCCCAGCTCTCCAGGTTGAAGGGAATATTACTACAGCTATAACGTGGACGGGAAACCTAGAGAATGGACACACTGTGAATACGAAAGGTTTCTAAAACTCAACGAAGAGCCCCTCTCCTGGTGCTCCGGTTTGACTTTCCAACTGCTTTCCTATCAATCTCCCAACTTGGAGAGACAGCCCCTTTAAGCTCCTGGTTCGCACAGGTTGCCAATTTGGCAGAGGATGAAAGGGAAGAGGGAGAACCAATGAGAGAGTAGCTGTTAGGCATTTGGATGGGCACATGTCACTCTAATTTCCCGGCAGGAAGAAGAATTAACCAAAGTCTCAGCCACCCACCGGGAACCAGTATAGGTCCTGAACCAAAAGTTTGGACTTGCGTTCAGCTCACAAGAAACGAGTTGAAAAATGGAGCTCAGGGGCACAGCAATTCACAAACTGGCATAGTAATAAAGGCCAACTATCGTCCAAAAATCTGTTGAGGGAAGGCAACGAGGCGGACTTGAAAGCGAGGCAGAATAGCAGGAAACAGATTTCAAGAGGTACGTTGGAATCGCCTGTAAAGCACAGGAAGAGGGGCACAACTTCGACAATGATGCACTTGGCCAAAAAGGGCGTATGTGTTTTCTCCTGAATATATTCAGGAGAAAACGCATACGCCCTTTTTGGCCAAGCAAGCAAGCGGGCAATGCAAATCTGCACTACAAAGAAGTATCACTTCCCACCGGTCAAAAGGGACATCCACAAAATGTGTAAAAACCAGAAAGGCAAGACAGGCCCTGGAGAACAGGGAGCCTTGTTATGCTGATGGGCGGGATGTAAGTTGCCAACTGACTCACTGGAGGAGTGCAATGTGTTCCCTAAAACAAGTAAACAACAGAGCTACAGAGCCAAGGGCACGTCCAGTCTAGGGAATATACCTTGGGAAAACTGAAATTCCATAAGACAGAGCCACCCCCAAATTGAGGGCTGCACTGCTTACAGGAACCTCAACCTGGGTACACCTTAAATATCCCAGGAAATATAAAAATGGTTCCAAACATCGTGGAACTTACGCACGATGGAATATCCCTCAGCCACGAAATCCATGTCATAAGACCAGTAGCAGCAAAATGAGTGGATTCAGGTACGATGATTCTAAGCGAAAGAAGTCACAGAGGAAAAGAAACTTATCATAAGATATCACTTAGGAAGATCCTGTAAACATGGCTACACATGAAGTGAGTTAGGCAAGAGAACAGAGTCTCACATTTAGAAAACACTCTTATGCCTGCTTAAGGGGGAAGGAGAGGTGGGGTGATGCATCAAACCAGAGTTTGATATAAGCACAGGTACCGTTCCAAAAACCAACTATGGAATAGACAAGACCTACACCTTCCTCAGTGAAAGGGACTCAAAACCCCATATTTCCCGCAGAGGAATAGATCTGACTAGTAAGAATCTTAAAACCTATGTATTGATATGTCTCCGTAAGGGAATCAAGTGTGTCTAGACTGGCATAAACATGGCAGCGAGAATCAGCTCAAACCCACTCTAAAAAGGAATTTCAAAAACAGAACAAAGAAACAGGGAAATTCTTTACAATTCCTTCAGGGTCTCTGATGCAACCTGGAATGACCCTATCTACAATGACAGCTGGATGTGGCATAAGGCTGGACACTTGGGACTGAGAGGATTGGTGAGATTGGGTGAGCAAATGCAGACCCTTTAAAGCAATAATGCATGGCACCCATTCCATGGGTCCCAGCTCTCCAGGTTGAAGGGAATATTACTACAGCTATAACGTGGACGGGAAACCTAGAGAATGGACACACTGTGAATACGAAAGGTTTCTAAAACTCAACGAAGAGCCCCTCTCCTGGTGCTCCGGTTTGACTTTCCAACTGCTTTCCTATCAATCTCCCAACTTGGAGAGACAGCCCCTTTAAGCTCCTGGTTCGCACAGGTTGCCAATTTGGCAGAGGATGAAAGGGAAGAGGGAGAACCAATGAGAGAGTAGCTGTTAGGCATTTGGATGTGCACATGTCACTCTAATTTCCCGGCAGGAAGAAGAATTAACCAAAGTCTCAGCCACCCACCGGGAACCAGTATATGTCCTGAACCAAAAGTTTGGACTTGCGTTCAGCTCACAAAAAACGAGTTGAAAAATGGAGCTCAGGGACACAGCAATTCACAAACAGGCAGAGTAATCAAGGCCAACTATCGTCCAAAAATCTGTTGAGGGAAGGCAACGAGGCGGACTTGAAAGCGAGGCAGAATAGCAGGAAACAGATTTCAAGAGGTACGTTGGAATCGCCTGTAAAGCACAGGAAGAGGGGCACAACTTCGACAATGATGCACTTGGCCAAAAAGGGCGTATGCGTTTTCTCCTGAATATATGCAGGAGAAAACGCATACGCCCTTTTTGGCCAAGCAAGCAAGCGGGCAATGCAAATCTGCACTACAAAGAAGTATCACTTCCCACCGGTCAAAAGGGACATCCACAAAATGTGTAAAAACCAGAAAGGCAAGACAGGCCCTGGAGAACAGGGAGCCTTGTTATGCTGATGGGCGGGATGTAAGTTGCCAACTGCCTCACTGGAGGAGTGCATTGTGTTCCCTAAAACAAGTAAACAACAGAGCTACAGAGCCAAGGGCACGTGCAGTCTAGGGAATATACCTTGGGAAAACTGAAAATCCATAAGACAGAGCCACCCCCAAATTGAGGGCTGCACTGCTTACAGGAACCTCAACCTGGGTACACCTGAAATATCCCAGGAAATATAAAAATGGTTCCAAACATCGTGGAACTTACGCACGATGGAATATCCCTCAGCCACGAAATCCATGTCATAAGACCAGTAGCAGCAAAATGAGTGGATTCAGGTACGATGATTCTAAGTGAAAGAAGTCACACAGGAAAAGAACCTTATCATAAGATATCACTTAGGAAGATCCTGTAAACATGGCTACACATGAAGTGAGTTAGGCAAGAGAACAGAGTCTCACATTTAGAAAACACTCTTATGCCTGCTTAAGGGGGAAGGAGAGGTGGGGTGATGCATCAAACCAGAGTTTGATATAAGCACAGGTACCGTTCCAAAAACCAACTATGGAATAGACAAGACCTACACCTTCCTCAGTGAAAGGGACTCAAAACCCCATATTTCCCGCAGAGGAATAGATCTGACTAGTAAGAATCTTAAAACCTATGTATTGATATGTCTCCGTAAGGGAATCAAGTGTGTCTAGACTGGCATAAACATGGCAGCGAGAATCAGCTCAAACCCACTCTAAAAAGGAATTTCAAAAACAGAACAAAGAAACAGGGAAATTCTTTACAATTCCTTCAGGGTCTCTGATGCAACCTGGAATGACCCTATCTACAATGACAGCTGGATGTGGCATAAGGCTGGACACTTGGGACTGAGAGGATTGGTGAGATTGGGTGAGCAAATGCAGACCCTTTAAAGCAATAATGCATGGCACCCATTCCATGGGTCCCAGCTCTCCAGGTTGAAGGGAATATTACTACAGCTATAACGTGTACAGGAAACCTAGAGAATGGACACACTGTGAATACGAAAGGTTTCTAAAACTCAACGAAGTGCCCCTCTCCTGGTGCTCCGGTTTGACTTTCCAACTGCTTTCCTATCAATCTCCCAACTTGGAGAGACAGCCCCTTTAAGCTCCTGGTTCGCACAGGTTGACAATTTGGCAGAGGATGAAAGGGAAGAGGGAGAACCAATGAGAGAGTAGCTGTTAGGCATTTGGATGGGCACATGTCACTCTAATTTCCCGGCAGGAAGAAGAATTAACCAAAGTCTCAGCCACCCACCGGGAACCAGTATAGGTCCTGAACCAAAAGTTTGGACTTACGTTCAGCTCACAAAAAAGGAGTTGAAAAATGGAGCTCAGGGGCACAGCAATTCACAAACTGACAGAGTAATCAAGGCCAACTATCGTCCAAAAATCTGTTGAGGGAAGGCAACGAGGCGGACTTGAAAGCGAGGCAGAATAGCAGGAAACAGATTCCAAGATGTACGTTGTAATCGCCTGTAAAGCACAGGAAGAGGGGCACAACTTCGACAATGATGCACTTGGCCAAAAAGGGCGTATGCGTTTTCTCCTGAATATATTCAGGAGAAAACGCATACGCCCT
Organism: Mesoplodon mirus; assembly: GCF_964341445.2. NCBI lineage: Eukaryota > Metazoa > Chordata > Mammalia > Artiodactyla > Ziphiidae > Mesoplodon > Mesoplodon mirus. The sequence continues at coordinate 736,700 of NW_028295749.1, read as the reverse complement.
TTTTGGCCAAGCAAGCAAGCGGGCAATGCAAATCTGCACTACAAAGAAGTATCACTTCCCACCGGTCAAAAGGGACATCCACAAAATGTGTAAAAACCAGAAAGGCAAGACAGGCCCTGGAGAACAGGGAGCCTTGTTATGCTGATGGGCGGGATGTAAGTTGCCAACTGCCTCACTGGAGGAGTGCAATGTGTTCCCTAAAACAAGTAAACAACAGAGCTACAGAGCCAAGGGCACGTCCAGTCTAGGGAATATACCTTGGGAAAACTGAAATTCCATAAGACAGAGCCACCCCCAAATTGAGGGCTGCACTGCTTACAGGAACCTCAACCTGGGTACACCTGAAATATCCCAGGAAATATAAAAATGGTTCCAAACATCGTGGAACTTACGCACGATGGAATATCCCTCAGCCAAGAAATCCATGTCATAAGACCAGTAGCAGCAAAATGAGTGGATTCAGGTACGATGATTCTAAGCGAAAGAAGTCACACAGGAAAAGAAACTTATCATAAGATATCACTTAGGAAGATCCTGTAAACATGGCTACACATGAAGTGAGTTAGGCAAGAGAACAGAGTCTCACATTTAGAAAACACTCTTATGCCTGCTTAAGGGGGAAGGAGAGGTGGGGTGATGCATCAAACCAGAGTTTGATATAAGCACAGGTACCGTTCCAAAAACCAACTATGGAATAGACAAGACCTACACCTTCCTCAGTGAAAGGGACTCAAAACCCCATATTTCCCGCAGAGGAATAGATCTGACTAGTAAGAATCTTAAAACCTATGTATTGATATGTCTCCGTAAGGGAATCAAGTGTGTCTAGACTGGCATAAACATGGCAGCGAGAATCAGCTCAAACCCACTCTAAAAAGGAATTTCAAAAACAGAACAAAGAAACAGGGAAATTCTTTACAATTCCTTCAGGGTCTCTGATGCAACCTGGAATGACCCTATCTACAATGACAGCTGGATGTGGCATAAGGCTGGACACTTGGGACTGAGAGGATTGGTGAGATTGGGTGAGCAAATGCAGACCCTTTAAAGCAATAATGCATGGCACCCATTCCATGGGTCCCAGCTCTCCAGGTTGAAGGGAATATTACTACAGCTATAACATGTACGGGAAACCTAGAGAATGGACACACTGTGAATACGAAAGGTTTCTAAAACGCAACGAAGAGCCCCTCTCCTGGTGCTCCGGTTTGACTTTCCAACTGCTTTCCTATCAATCTCCCAACTTGGAGAGACAGCCCCTTTAAGCTCCTGGTTCGCACAGGTTGCCAATTTGGCAGAGGATGAAAGGGAAGAGGGAGAACCAATGAGAGAGTAGCTGTTAGGCATTTGGATGGGCACATGTCACTCTAATTTCCCGGCAGGAAGAAGAATTAACCAAAGTCTCAGCCACCCACCGGGAACCAGTATAGGTCCTGAACCAAAAGTTTGGACTTGCGTTCAGCTCACAAGAAACGAGTTGATAAATGGAGCTCAGGGGCACAGCAATTCACAAACTGGCAGAGAAATCAAGGCCAACTATCGTCCAAAAATCTGTTGAGGGAAGGCAACGAGGCGGACTTGAAAGCGAGGCAGAATAGCAGGAAACAGATTTCAAGAGGTACGTTGGAATCGCCTGTAAAGCACAGGAAGAGGGGCACAACTTCGACAATGATGCACTTGGCCAAAAAGGGCGTATGCGTTTTCTCCTGAATATATTCAGGAGAAAACGCATACGCCCTTTTTGGCCAAGCAAGCAAGCGGGCAATGCAAATCTGCACTACAAAGAAGTATCACTTCCCACCGGTCAAAAGGGACATCCACAAAATGTGTAAAAACTAGAAAGGCAAGACAGGCCCTGGAGAACAGGGAGCCTTGTTATGCTGATGGGCGGGATGTAAGTTGCCAACTGCCTCACTGGAGGTGTGCATTGTGTTCCCTAAAACAAGTAAACAACAGAGCTACAGAGCCAAGGGCACGTCCAGTCTAGGGAATATACCTTGGGAAAACTGAAATTCCATAAGACAGAGCCACCCCCAAATTGAGGGCTGCACTGCTTACAGGAACCTCAACCTGGGTACACCTGAAATATCCCAGGAAATATAAAAATGGTTCCAGACATCGTGGAACTTACGCACGATGGAATATCCCTCAGCCACGAAATCCATGTCATAAGACCAGTAGCAGCAAAATGAGTGGATTCAGGTACGATGATTCTAAGCGAAAGAAGTCACACAGGAAAAGAAACTTATCATAAGATATCACTTAGGAAGATCCTGTAAACATGGCTACACATGAACTGAGTTAGGCAAGAGAACAGAGTCTCACATTTAGAAAACACTCTTATGCCTGCTTAAGGGGGAAGGAGAGGTGGGGTGATGCATCAAACCAGAGTTTGATATAAGCACAGGTACCGTTCCAAAAACCAACTATGGAATAGACAAGACCTACACCTTCCTCAGTGAAAGGGACTCAAAACCCCATATTTCCCGCAGAGGAATAGATCTGACTAGTAAGAATCTTAAAACCTATGTATTGATATGTCTCCGTAAGGGAATCAAGTGTGTCTAGACTGGCATAAACATGGCAGCGAGAATCAGCTCAAACCCACTCTAAAAAGGAATTTCAAAAACAGAACAAAGAAACAGGGAAATTCTTTACAATTCCTTCAGGGTCTCTGATGCAACCTGGAATGACCCTATCTACAATGACAGCTGGATGTGGCATAAGGCTGGACACTTGGGACTGAGAGGATTGGTGAGATTGGGTGAGCAAATGCAGACCCTTTAAAGCAATAATGCATGGCACCCATTCCATGGGTCCCAGCTCTCCAGGTTGAAGGGAATATTACTACAGCTATAACGTGGACGGGAAACCTAGAGAATGGACACACTGTGAATACGAAAGGTTTCTAAAACTCAACGAAGAGCCCCTCTCCTGGTGCTCCGGTTTGACTTTCCAACTGCTTTCCTATCAATCTCCCAACTTGGAGAGACAGCCCCTTTAAGCTCCTGGTTCGCACAGGTTGCCAATTTGGCAGAGGATGAAAGGGAAGAGGGAGAACCAATGAGAGAGTAGCTGTTAGGCATTTGGATGGGCACATGTCACTCTAATTTCCCGGCAGGAAGAAGAATTAACCAAAGTCTCAGCCACCCACCGGGAACCAGTATAGGTCCTGAACCAAAAGTTTGGACTTGCGTTCAGCTCACAAGAAACGAGTTGAAAAATGGAGCTCAGGGGCACAGCAATTCACAAACTGGCATAGTAATCAAGGCCAACTATCGTCCAAAAATCTGTTGAGGGAAGGCAACGAGGCGGACTTGAAAGCGAGGCAGAATAGCAGGAAACAGATTTCAAGAGGTACGTTGGAATCGCCTGTAAAGCACAGGAAGAGGGGCACAACTTCGACAATGATGCACTTGGCCAAAAAGGGCGTATGCGTTTTCTCCTGAATATATTCAGGAGAAAACGCATACGCCCTTTTTGGCCAAGCAAGCAAGCGGGCAATGCAAATCTGCACTACAAAGAAGTATCACTTCCCACCGGTCAAAAGGGACATCCACAAAATGTGTAAAAACCAGAAAGGCAAGACAGGCCCTGGAGAACAGGGAGCCTTGTTATGCTGATGGGCGGGATGTAAGTTGCCAACTGCCTCACTGGAGGAGTGCAATGTGTTCCCTAAAACAAGTAAACAACAGAGCTACAGAGCCAAGGGCACGTCCAGTCTAGGGAATATACCTTGGGAAAACTGAAATTCCATAAGACAGAGCCACCCCCAAATTGAGGGCTGCACTGCTTACAGGAACCTCAACCTGGGTACACCTGAAATATCCCAGGAAATATAAAAATGGTTCCAAACATCGTGGAACTTACGCACGATGGAATATCCCTCAGCCACGAAATCCATGTCATAAGACCAGTAGCAGCAAAATGAGTGGATTCAGGTACGATGATTCTAAGCGAAAGAAGTCACAGAGGAAAAGAAACTTATCATAAGATATCACTTAGGAAGATCCTGTAAACATGGCTACACATGAAGTGAGTTAGGCAAGAGAACAGAGTCTCACATTTAGAAAACACTCTTATGCCTGCTTAAGGGGGAAGGAGAGGTGGGGTGATGCATCAAACCAGAGTTTGATATAAGCACAGGTACCGTTCCAAAAACCAACTATGGAATAGACAAGACCTACACCTTCCTCAGTGAAAGGGACTCAAAACCCCATATTTCCCGCAGAGGAATAGATCTGACTAGTAAGAATCTTAAAACCTATGTATTGATATGTCTCCGTAAGGGAATCAAGTGTGTCTAGACTGGCATAAACATGGCAGCGAGAATCAGCTCAAACCCACTCTAAAAAGGAATTTCAAAAACAGAACAAAGAAACAGGGAAATTCTTTACAATTCCTTCAGGGTCTCTGATGCAACCTGGAATGACCCTATCTACAATGACAGCTGGATGTGGCATAAGGCTGGACACTTGGGACTGAGAGGATTGGTGAGATTGGGTGAGCAAATGCAGACCCTTTAAAGCAATAATGCATGGCACCCATTCCATGGGTCCCAGCTCTCCAGGTTGAAGGGAATATTACTACAGCTATAACGTGTACGGGAAACCTAGAGAATGGACACACTGTGAATACGAAAGGTTTCTAAAACGCAACGAAGAGCCCCTCTCCTGGTGCTCCGGTTTGACTTTCCAACTGCTTTCCTATCAATCTCCCAACTTGGAGAGACAGCCCCTTTAAGCTCCTGGTTCGCACAGGTTGCCAATTTGGCAGAGGATGAAAGGGAAGAGGGAGAACCAATGAGAGAGTAGCTGTTAGGCATTTGGATGGGCACATGTCACTCTAATTTCCCGGCAGGAAGAAGAATTAACCAAAGTCTCAGCCACCCACTGGGAACCAGTATAGGTCCTGAACCAAAAGTTTGGACTTGCGTTCAGCTCACAAGAAACGAGTTGAAAAATGGAGCTCAGGGGCACAGCAATTCACAAACTGGCAGAGAAATCAAGGCCAACTATCGTCCAAAAATCTGTTGAGGGAAGGCAACGAGGCGGACTTGAAAGCGAGGCAGAATAGCAGGAAACAGATTTCAAGAGGTACGTTGGAATCGCCTGTAAAGCACAGGAAGAGGGGCACAACTTCGACAATGATGCACTTGGCCAAAAAGGGCGTATGTGTTTTCTCCTGAATATATTCAGGAGAAAACGCATACGCCCTTTTTGGCCAAGCAAGCAAGCGGGCAATGCAAATCTGCACTACAAAGAAGTATCACTTCCCACCGGTCAAAAGGGACATCCACAAAATGTGTAAAAACCAGAAAGGCAAGACAGGCCCTGGAGAACAGGGAGCCTTGTTATGCTGATGGGCGGGATGTAAGTTGCCAACTGCCTCACTGGAGGAGTGCATTGTGTTCCCTAAAACAAGTAAACAACAGAGCTACAGAGCCAAGGGCACGTCCAGTCTAGGGAATATACCTTGGGAAAACTGAAATTCCATAAGACAGAGCCACCCCCAAATTGAGGGCTGCACTGCTTACAGGAACCTCAACCTGGGTACACCTGAAATATCCCAGGAAATATAAAAATGGTTCCAAACATCGTGGAACTTACGCACGATGGAATATCCCTCAGCCACGAAATCCATGTCATAAGACCAGTAGCAGCAAAATGAGTGGATTCAGGTACGATGATTCTAAGCGAAAGAAGTCACACAGGAAAAGAAACTTATCATAAGATATCACTTAGGAAGATCCTGTAAACATGGCTACACATGAACTGAGTTAGGCAAGAGAACAGAGTCTCACATTTAGAAAACACTCTTATGCCTGCTTAAGGGGGAAGGAGAGGTGGGGTGATGCATCAAACCAGAGTTTGATATAAGCACAGGTACCGTTCCAAAAACCAACTATGGAATAGACAAGACCTACACCTTCCTCAGTGAAAGGGACTCAAAACCCCATATTTCCCGCAGAGGAATAGATCTGACTAGTAAGAATCTTAAAACCTATGTATTGATATGTCTCCATAAGGGAATCAAGTGTGTCTAGACTGGCATAAACATGGCAGCGAGAATCAGCTCAAACCCACTCTAAAAAGGAATTTCAAAAACAGAACAAAGAAACAGGGAAATTCTTTACAATTCCTTCAGGGTCTCTGATGCAACCTGGAATGACCCTATCTACAATGACAGCTGGATGTGGCATAAGGCTGGACACTTGGGACTGAGAGGATTGGTGAGATTGGGTGAGCAAATGCAGACCCTTTAAAGCAATAATGCATGGCACCCATTCCATGGGTCCCAGCTCTCCAGGTTGAAGGGAATATTACTACAGCTATAACGTGGACGGGAAACCTAGAGAATGGACACACTGTGAATACGAAAGGTTTCTAAAACTCAACGAAGAGCCCCTCTCCTGGTGCTCCGGTTTGACTTTCCAACTGCTTTCCTATCAATCTCCCAACTTGGAGAGACAGCCCCTTTAAGCTCCTGGTTCGCACAGGTTGCCAATTTGGCAGAGGATGAAAGGGAAGAGGGAGAACCAATGAGAGAGTAGCTGTTAGGCATTTGGATGGGCACATGTCACTCTAATTTCCCGGCAGGAAGAAGAATTAACCAAAGTCTCAGCCACCCACCGGGAACCAGTATAGGTCCTGAACCAAAAGTTTGGACTTGCGTTCAGCTCACAAGAAACGAGTTGAAAAATGGAGCTCAGGGGCACAGCAATTCACAAACTGGCAGAGTAATCAAGGCCAACTATCGTCCAAAAATCTGTTGAGGGAAGGCAACGAGGCGGACTTGAAAGCGAGGCAGAATAGCAGGAAACAGATTTCAAGAGGTACGTTGGAATCGCCTGTAAAGCACAGGAAGAGGGGCACAACTTCGACAATGATGCACTTGGCCAAAAAGGGCGTATGCGTTTTCTCCTGAATATATTCAGGAGAAAACGCATACGCCCTTTTTGGCCAAGCAAGCAAGCGGGCAATGCAAATCTGCACTACAAAGAAGTATCACTTCCCACCGGTCAAAAGGGACATCCACAAAATGTGTAAAAACCAGAAAGGCAAGACAGGCCCTGGAGAACAGGGAGCCTTGTTATGCTGATGGGCGGGATGTAAGTTGCCAACTGCCTCACTGGAGGAGTGCAATGTGTTCCCTAAAACAAGTAAACAACAGAGCTACAGAGCCAAGGGCACGTCCAGTCTAGGGAATATACCTTGGGAAAACTGAAATTCCATAAGACAGAGCCACCCCCAAATTGAGGGCTGCACTGCTTACAGGAACCTCAACCTGGGTACACCTGAAATATCCCAGGAAATATAAAAATGGTTCCAAACATCGTGGAACTTACGCACGATGGAATATCCCTCAGCCACGAAATCCATGTCATAAGACCAGTAGCAGCAAAATGAGTGGATTCAGGTACGATGATTCTAAGCGAAAGAAGTCACAGAGGAAAAGAAACTTATCATAAGATATCACTTAGGAAGATCCTGTAAACATGGCTACACATGAAGTGAGTTAGGCAAGAGAACAGAGTCTCACATTTAGAAAACACTCTTATGCCTGCTTAAGGGGGAAGGAGAGGTGGGGTGATGCATCAAACCAGAGTTTGATATAAGCACAGGTACCGTTCCAAAAACCAACTATGGAATAGACAAGACCTACACCTTCCTCAGTGAAAGGGACTCAAAACCCCATATTTCCCGCAGAGGAATAGATCTGACTAGTAAGAATCTTAAAACCTATGTATTGATATGTCTCCGTAAGGGAATCAAGTGTGTCTAGACTGGCATAAACATGGCAGCGAGAATCAGCTAAAACCCACTCTAAAAAGGAATTTCAAAAACAGAACAAAGAAACAGGGAAATTCTTTACAATTCCTTCAGGGTCTCTGATGCAACCTGGAATGACCCTATCTACAATGACAGCTGGATGTGGCATAAGGCTGGACACTTGGGACTGAGAGGATTGGTGAGATTGGGTGAGCAAATGCAGACCCTTTAAAGCAATAATGCATGGCACCCATTCCATGGGTCCCAGCTCTCCAGGTTGAAGGGAATATTACTACAGCTATAACGTGGACGGGAAACCTAGAGAATGGACACACTGTGAATACGAAAGGTTTCTAAAACGCAACGAAGAGCCCCTCTCCTGGTGCTCCGGTTTGACTTTCCAACTGCTTTCCTATCAATCTCCCAACTTGGAGAGACAGCCCCTTTAAGCTCCTGGTTCGCACAGGTTGCCAATTTGGCAGAGGATGAAAGGGAAGAGGGAGAACCAATGAGAGAGTAGCTGTTAGGCATTTGGATGGGCACATGTCACTCTAATTTCCCGGCAGGAAGAAGAATTAACCAAAGTCTCAGCCACCCACTGGGAACCAGTATAGGTCCTGAACCAAAAGTTTGGACTTGCGTTCAGCTCACAAGAAACGAGTTGAAAAATGGAGCTCAGGGGCACAGCAATTCACAAACTGGCAGAGAAATCAAGGCCAACTATCGTCCAAAAATCTGTTGAGGGAAGGCAACGAGGCGGACTTGAAAGCGAGGCAGAATAGCAGGAAACAGATTTCAAGAGGTACGTTGGAATCGCCTGTAAAGCACAGGAAGAGGGGCACAACTTCGACAATGATGCACTTGGCCAAAAAGGGCGTATGCGTTTTCTCCTGAATATATTCAGGAGAAAACGCATACGCCCTTTTTGGCCAAGCAAGCAAGCGGGCAATGCAAATCTGCACTACAAAGAAGTATCACTTCCCACCGGTCAAAAGGGACATCCACAAAATGTGTAAAAACCAGAAAGGCAAGACAGGCCCTGGAGAACAGGGAGCCTTGTTATGCTGATGGGCGGGATGTAAGTTGCCAACTGCCTCACTGGAGGAGTGCATTGTGTTCCCTAAAACAAGTAAACAACAGAGCTACAGAGCCAAGGGCACGTCCAGTCTAGGGAATATACCTTGGGAAAACTGAAATTCCATAAGACAGAGCCACCCCCAAATTGAGGGCTGCACTGCTTACAGGAACCTCAACCTGGGTACACCTGAAATATCCCAGGAAATATAAAAATGGTTCCAAACATCGTGGAACTTACGCACGATGGAATATCCCTCAGCCACGAAATCCATGTAATAAGACCAGTAGCAGCAAAATGAGTGGATTCAGGTACGATGATTCTAAGCGAAAGAAGTCACACAGGAAAAGAAACTTATCATAAGATATCACTTAGGAAGATCCTGTAAACATGGCTACACATGAAGTGAGTTAGGCAAGAGAACAGAGTCTCACATTTAGAAAACACTCTTATGCCTGCTTAAGGGGGAAGGAGAGGTGGGGTGATGCATCAAACCAGAGTTTGATATAAGCACAGGTACCGTTCCAAAAACCAACTATGGAATAGACAAGACCTACACCTTCCTCAGTGAAAGGGACTCAAAACCCCATATTTCCCGCAGAGGAATAGATCTGACTAGTAAGAATCTTAAAACCTATGTATTGATATGTCTCCGTAAGGGAATCAAGTGTGTCTAGACTGGCATAAACATGGCAGCGAGAATCAGCTCAAACCCACTCTAAAAAGGAATTTCAAAAACAGAACAAAGAAACAGGGAAATTCTTTACAATTCCTTCAGGGTCTCTGATGCAACCTGGAATGACCCTATCTACAATGACAGCTGGATGTGGCATAAGGCTGGACACTTGGGACTGAGAGGATTGGTGAGATTGGGTGAGCAAATGCAGACCCTTTAAAGCAATAATGCATGGCACCCATTCCATGGGTCCCAGCTCTCCAGGTTGAAGGGAATATTACTACAGCTATAACGTGGACGGGAAACCTAGAGAATGGACACACTGTGAATACGAAAGGTTTCTAAAACTCAACGAAGAGCCCCTCTCCTGGTGCTCCGGTTTGACTTTCCAACTGCTTTCCTATCAATCTCCCAACTTGGAGAGACAGCCCCTTTAAGCTCCTGGTTCGCACAGGTTGCCAATTTGGCAGAGGATGAAAGGGAAGAGGGAGAACCAATGAGAGAGTAGCTGTTAGGCATTTGGATGGGCACATGTCACTCTAATTTCCCGGCAGGAAGAAGAATTAACCAAAGTCTCAGCCACCCACCGGGAACCAGTATAGGTCCTGAACCAAAAGTTTGGACTTGCGTTCAGCTCACAAGAAACGAGTTGAAAAATGGAGCTCAGGGGCACAGCAATTCACAAACTGGCAGAGTAATCAAGGCCAACTATCGTCCAAAAATCTGTTGAGGGAAGGCAACGAGGCGGACTTGAAAGCGAGGCAGAATAGCAGGAAACAGATTTCAAGAGGTACGTTGGAATCGCCTGTAAAGCACAGGAAGAGGGGCACAACTTCGACAATGATGCACTTGGCCAAAAAGGGCGTATGCGTTTTCTCCTGAATATATTCAGGAGAAAACGCATACGCCCTTTTTGGCCAAGCAAGCAAGCGGGCAATGCAAATCTGCACTACAAAGAAGTATCACTTCCCACCGGTCAAAAGGGACATCCACAAAATGTGTAAAAACCAGAAAGGCAAGACAGGCCCTGGAGAACAGGGAGCCTTGTTATGCTGATGGGCGGGATGTAAGTTGCCAACTGCCTCACTGGAGGAGTGCAATGTGTTCCCTAAAACAAGTAAACAACAGAGCTACAGAGCCAAGGGCACGTCCAGTCTAGGGAATATACCTTGGGAAAACTGAAATTCCATAAGACAGAGCCACCCCCAAATTGAGGGCTGCACTGCTTACAGGAACCTCAACCTGGGTACACCTGAAATATCCCAGGAAATATAAAAATGGTTCCAAACATCGTGGAACTTACGCACGATGGAATATCCCTCAGCCACGAAATCCATGTCATAAGACCAGTAGCAGCAAAATGAGTGGATTCAGGTACGATGATTCTAAGCGAAAGAAGTCACACAGGAAAAGAAACTTATCATAATATATCACTTAGGAAGATCCTGTAAACATGGCTATACATGAAGTGAGTTAGGCAAGAGAACAGAGTCTCACATTTAGAAAACACTCTTATGCCTGCTTAAGGGGGAAGGAGAGGTGGGGTGATGCATCAAACCAGAGTTTGATATAAGCACAGGTACCGTTCCAAAAACCAACTATGGAATAGACAAGACCTACACCTTCCTCAGTGAAAGGGACTCAAAACCCCATATTTCCCGCAGAGGAATAGATCTGACTAGTAAGAATCTTAAAACCTATGTATTGATATGTCTCCGTAAGGGAATCAAGTGTGTCTAGACTGGCATAAACATGGCAGCGAGAATCAGCTCAAACCCACTCTAAAAAGGAATTTCAAAAACAGAACAAAGAAACAGGGAAATTCTTTACAATTCCTTCAGGGTCTCTGATGCAACCTGGAATGACCCTATCTACAATGACAGCTGGATGTGGCATAAGGCTGGACACTTGGGACTGAGAGGATTGGTGAGATTGGGTGAGCAAATGCAGACCCTTTAAAGCAATAATGCATGGCACCCATTCCATGGGTCCCAGCTCTCCAGGTTGAAGGGAATATTACTACAGCTATAACGTGGACGGGAAACCTAGAGAATGGACACACTGTGAATACGAAAGGTTTCTAAAACTCAACGAAGAGCCCCTCTCCTGGTGCTCCGGTTTGACTTTCCAACTGCTTTCCTATCAATCTCCCAACTTGGAGAGACAGCCCCTTTAAGCTCCTGGTTCGCACAGGTTGCCAATTTGGCAGAGGATGAAAGGGAAGAGGGAGAACCAATGAGAGAGTAGCTGTTAGGCATTTGGATGGGCACATGTCACTCTAATTTCCCGGCAGGAAGAAGAATTAACCAAAGTCTCAGCCACCCACCGGGAACCAGTATAGGTCCTGAACCAAAAGTTTGGACTTGCGTTCAGCTCACAAGAAACGAGTTGAAAAATGGAGCTCAGGGGCACAGCAATTCACAAACTGGCAGAGTAATCAAGGCCAACTATCGTCCAAAAATCTGTTGAGGGAAGGCAACGAGGCGGACTTGAAAGCGAGGCAGAATAGCAGGAAACAGATTTCAAGAGGTACGTTGGAATCGCCTGTAAAGCACAGGAAGAGGGGCACAACTTCGACAATGATGCACTTGGCCAAAAAGGGCGTATGCGTTTTCTCCTGAATATATTCAGGAGAAAACGCATACGCCCTTTTTGGCCAAGCAAGCAAGCGGGCAATGCAAATCTGCACTACAAAGAAGTATCACTTCCCACCGGTCAAAAGGGACATCCACAAAATGTGTAAAAACCAGAAAGGCAAGACAGGCCCTGGAGAACAGGGAGCCTTGTTATGCTGATGGGCGGGATGTAAGTTGCCAACTGCCTCACTGGAGGAGTGCAATGTGTTCCCTAAAACAAGTAAACAACAGAGCTACAGAGCCAAGGGCACGTCCAGTCTAGGGAATATACCTTGGGAAAACTGAAATTCCATAAGACAGAGCCACCCCCAAATTGAGGGCTGCACTTCTTACAGGAACCTCAACCTGGGTACACCTGAAATATCCCAGGAAATATAAAAATGGTTCCAAACATCGTGGAACTTACGCACGATGGAATATCCCTCAGCCACGAAATCCATGTCATAAGACCAGTAGCAGCAAAATGAGTGGATTCAGGTACGATGATTCTAAGCGAAAGAAGTCACACAGGAAAAGAAACTTATCATAAGATATCACTTAGGAAGATCCTGTAAACATGGCTATACATGAAGTGAGTTAGGCAAGAGAACAGAGTCTCACATTTAGAAAACACTCTTATGCCTGCTTAAGGGGGAAGGAGAGGTGGGGTGATGCATCAAACCAGAGTTTGATATAAGCACAGGTACCGTTCCAAAAACCAACTATGGAATAAACAAGACCTACACCTTCCTCAGTGAAAGGGACTCAAAACCCCATATGTCCCGCAGAGGAATAGATCTGACTAGTAAGAATCTTAAAACCTATGTATTGATATGTCTCCGTAAGGGAATCAAGTGTGTCTAGACTGGCATAAACATGGCAGCGAGAATCAGCTCAAACCCACTCTAAAAAGGAATTTCAAAAACAGAACAAAGAAACAGGGAAATTCTTTACAATTCCTTCAGGGTCTCTGATGCAACCTGGAATGACCCTATCTACAATGACAGCTGGATGTGGCATAAGGCTGGACACTTGGGACTGAGAGGATTGGTGAGATTGGGTGAGCAAATGCAGACCCTTTAAAGCAATAATGCATGGCACCCATTCCATGGGTCCCAGCTCTCCAGGTTGAAGGGAATATTACTACAGCTATAACATGTACGGGAAACCTAGAGAATGGACACACTGTGAATACGAAAGGTTTCTAAAACTCAACGAAGAGCCCCTCTCCTGGTGCTCCGGTTTGACTTTCCAACTGCTTTCCTATCAATCTCCCAACTTGGAGAGACAGCCCCTTTAAGCTCCTGGTTCGCACAGGTTGCCAATTTGGCAGAGGATGAAAGGGAAGAGGGAGAACCAATGAGAGAGTAGCTGTTAGGCATTTGGATGGGCACATGTCACTCTAATTTCCCGGCAGGAAGAAGAATTAACCAAAGTCTCAGCCACCCACCGGGAACCAGTATAGGTCCTGAACCAAAAGTTTGGACTTGCGTTCAGCTCACAAGAAACGAGTTGAAAAATGGAGCTCAGGGGCACAGCAATTCACAAACTGGCAGAGTAATCAAGGCCAACTATCGTCCAAAAATCTGTTGAGGGAAGGCAACGAGGCGGACTTGAAAGCGAGGCAGAATAGCAGGAAACAGATTTCAAGAGGTACGTTGGAATCGCCTGTAAAGCACAGGAAGAGGGGCACAACTTCGACAATGATGCACTTGGCCAAAAAGGGCGTATGCGTTTTCTCCTGAATATATTCAGGAGAAAACGCATACGCCCTTTTTGGCCAAGCAAGCAAGCGGGCAATGCAAATCTGCACTACAAAGAAGTATCACTTCCCACCGGTCAAAAGGGACATCCACAAAATGTGTAAAAACCAGAAAGGCAAGACAGGCCCTGGAGAACAGGGAGCCTTGTTATGCTGATGGGCGGGATGTAAGTTGCCAACTGCCTCACTGGAGGAGTGCATTGTGTTCCCTAAAACAAGTAAACAACAGAGCTACAGAGCCAAGGGCACGTCCAGTCTAGGGAATATACCTTGGGAAAACTGAAAATCCATAAGACAGAGCCACCCCCAAATTGAGGGCTGCACTGCTTACAGGAACCTCAACCTGGGTACACCTGAAATATCCCAGGAAATATAAAAATGGTTCCAAACATCGTGGAACTTACGCACGATGGAATATCCCTCAGCCACGAAATCCATGTCATAAGACCAGTAGCAGCAAAATGATTGGATTCAGGTACGATGATTCTAAGTGAAGAAGTCACACAGGAAAAGAAACTTATCATAAGATATCACTTAGGAAGATCCTGTAAACATCGCTACACATGAACTGAGTTAGGCAAGAGAACAGAGTCTCACATTTAGAAAACACTCTTATGCCTGCTTAAGGGGGAAGGAGAGGTGGGGTGATGCATCAAACCAGAGTTTGATATAAGCACAGGTACCGTTCCAAAAACCAACTATGGAATAGACAAGACCTACACCTTCCTCAGTGAAAGGGACTCAAAACCCCATATTTCCCACAGAGGATTAGATCTGACTAGTAAGAATCTTAAAACCTATGTATTGATATGTCTCCGTAAGGGAATCAAGTGTGTCTAGACTGGCATAAACATGGCAGCGAGAATCAGCTCAAACCCACTCTAAAAAGGAATTTCAAAAACAGAACAAAGAAACAGGGAAATTCTTTACAATTCCTTCAGGGTCTCTGATGCAACCTGGAATGACCTTATCTACAATGACAGCTGGATGTGGCATAAGGCTGGACACTTGGGACTGAGAGGATTGGTGAGATTGGGTGAGCAAATGCAGACCCTTTAAAGCAATAATGCATGGCACCCATTCCATGGGTCCCAGCCCTCCAGGGTGAAGGGAATATTACTACAGCTATAACGTGGACGGGAAACCTAGAGAATGGACACACTGTGAATACGAAAGGTTTCTAAAACTCAACGAAGAGCCCCTCTCCTGGTGCTCCGGTTTGACTTTCCAACTGCTTTCCTATCAATCTCCCAACTTGGAGAGACAGCCCCTTTAAGCTCCTGGTTCGCACAGGTTGCCAATTTGGCAGAGGATGAAAGGGAAGAGGGAGAACCAATGAGAGAGTAGCTGTTAGGCATTTGGATGGGCACATGTCACTCTAATTTCCCGGCAGGAAGAAGAATGAACCAAAGTCTCAGCCACCCACCGGGAACCAGTATAGGTCCTGAACCAAAAGTTTGGACTTGCGTTCAGCTCACAAGAAACGAGTTGAAAAATGGAGCTCAGGGGCACAGCAATTCACAAACTGCCAGAGTAATCAAGGCCAACTATCGTCCAAAAATCTGTTGAGGGAAGGCAACGAGGCGGACTTGAAAGCGAGGCAGAATAGCAGGAAACAGATTTCAAGAGGTACGTTGGAATCGCCTGTAAAGCACAGGAAGAGGGGCACAACTTCGACAATGATGCACTTGGCCAAAAAGGGCGTATGCGTTTTCTCCTGAATATATTCAGGAAAAAACGCATACGCCCTTTTTGGCCAAGCAAGCAAGCGGGCAATGCAAATCTGCACTACAAAGAAGTATCACTTCCCACCGGTCAAAAGGGACATCCACAAAATGTGTAAAAACCAGAAAGGCAAGACAGGCCCTGGAGAACAGGGAGCCTTGTTATGCTGATGGGCGGGATGTAAGTTGCCAACTGCCTCACTGGAGGAGTGCAATGTGTTCCCTAAAACAAGTAAACAACAGAGCTACAGAGCCAAGGGCACGTCCAGTCTAGGGAATATACCTTGGGAAAACTGAAATTCCATAAGACAGAGCCACCCCCAAATTGAGGGCTGCACTGCTTACAGGAACCTCAACCTGGGTACACCTGAAATATCCCAGGAAATATAAAAATGGTTCCAAACATCGTGGAACTTACGCACGATGGAATATCCCTCAGCCACGAAATCCATGTCATAAGACCAGTAGCAGCAAAATGAGTGGATTCAGGTACGATGATTCTAAGCGAAAGAAGTCACACAGGAAAAGAAACTTATCATAAGATATCACTTAGGAAGATCCTGTAAACATGGCTATACATGAACTGAGTTAGGCAAGAGAACAGAGTCTCACATTTAGAAAACACTCTTATGCCTGCTTAAGGGGGAAGGAGAGGTGGGGTGATGCATCAAACCAGAGTTTGATATAAGCACAGGTACCGTTCCAAAAACCAACTATGGAATAAACAAGACCTACACCTTCCTCAGTGAAAGGGACTCAAAACCCCATATGTCCCGCAGAGGAATAGATCTGACTAGTAAGAATCTTAAAACCTATGTATTGATATGTCTCCGTAAGGGAATCAAGTGTGTCTAGACTGGCATAAACATGGCAGCGAGAATCAGCTCAAACCCACTCTAAAAAGGAATTTCAAAAACAGAACAAAGAAACAGGGAAATTCTTTACAATTCCTTCAGGGTCTCTGATGCAACCTGGAATGACCCTATCTACAATGACAGCTGGATGTGGCATAAGGCTGGACACTTGGGACTGAGAGGATTGGTGAGATTGGGTGAGCAAATGCAGACCCTTTAAAGCAATAATGCATGGCACCCATTCCATGGGTCCCAGCTCTCCAGGTTGAAGGGAATATTACTACAGCTATAACATGTACGGGAAACCTAGAGAATGGACACACTGTGAATACGAAAGGTTTCTAAAACTCAACGAAGAGCCCCTCTCCTGGTGCTCCGGTTTGACTTTCCAACTGCTTTCCTATCAATCTCCCAACTTGGAGAGACAGCCCCTTTAAGCTCCTGGTTCGCACAGGTTGCCAATTTGGCAGAGGATGAAAGGGAAGAGGGAGAACCAATGAGAGAGTAGCTGTTAGGCATTTGGATGGGCACATGTCACTCTAATTTCCCGGCAGGAAGAAGAATTAACCAAAGTCTCAGCCACCCACCGGGAACCAGTATAGGTACTGAACCAAAAGTTTGGACTTGCGTTCAGCTCACAAGAAACGAGTTGAAAAATGGAGCTCAGGGGCACAGCAATTCACAAACTGGCAGAGAAATCAAGGCCAACTATCGTCCAAAAATCTGTTGAGGGAAGGCAACGAGGCGGACTTGAAAGCGAGGCAGAATAGCAGGAAACAGATTTCAAGAGGTACGTTGGAATCGCCTGTAAAGCACAGGAAGAGGGGCACAACTTCGACAATGATGCACTTGGCCAAAAAGGGCGTATGCGTTTTCTCCTGAATATATTCAGGAGAAAACGCATACGCCCTTTTTGGCCAAGCAAGCAAGCGGGCAATGCAAATCTGCACTACAAAGAAGTATCACTTCCCACCGGTCAAAAGGGACATCCACAAAATGTGTAAAAACCAGAAAGGCAAGACAGGCCCTGGAGAACAGGGAGCCTTGTTATGCTGATGGGCGGGATGTAAGTTGCCAACTACCTCACTGGAGGAGTGCATTGTGTTCCCTAAAACAAGTAAACAACAGAGCTACAGAGCCAAGGGCACGTCCAGTCTAGGGAATATACCTTGGGAAAACTGAAAATCCATAAGACAGAGCCACCCCCAAATTGAGGGCTGCACTGCTTACAGGAACCTCAACCTGGGTACACCTGAAATATCCCAGGAAATATAAAAATGGTTCCAAACATCGTGGAACTTACGCACGATGGAATATCCCTCAGCCACGAAATCCATGTCATAAGACCAGTAGCAGCAAAATGATTGGATTCAGGTACGATGATTCTAAGTGAAGAAGTCACACAGGAAAAGAAACTTATCATAAGATATCACTTAGGAAGATCCTGTAAACATGGCTACACATGAACTGAGTTAGGCAAGAGAACAGAGTCTCACATTTAGAAAACACTCTTATGCCTGCTTAAGGGGGAAGGAGAGGTGGGGTGATGCATCAAACCAGAGTTTGATATAAGCACAGGTACCGTTCCAAAAACCAACTATGGAATAGACAAGACCTACACCTTCCTCAGTGAAAGGGACTCAAAACCCCATATTTCCCGCAGAGGATTAGATCTGACTAGTAAGAATCTTAAAACCTATGTATTGATATGTCTCCGTAAGGGAATCAAGTGTGTCTAGACTGGCATAAACATGGCAGCGAGAATCAGCTCAAACCCACTCTAAAAAGGAATTTCAAAAACAGAACAAAGAAACAGGGAAATTCTTTACAATTCCTTCAGGGTCTCTGATGCAACCTGGAATGACCTTATCTACAATGACAGCTGGATGTGGCATAAGGCTGGACACTTGGGACTGAGAGGATTGGTGAGATTGGGTGAGCAAATGCAGACCCTTTAAAGCAATAATGCATGGCACCCATTCCATGGGTCCCAGCCCTCCAGGGTGAAGGGAATATTACTACAGCTATAACGTGGACGGGAAACCTAGAGAATGGACACACTGTGAATACGAAAGGTTTCTAAAACTCAACGAAGAGCCCCTCTCCTGGTGCTCCGGTTTGACTTTCCAACTGCTTTCCTATCAATCTCCCAACTTGGAGAGACAGCCCCTTTAAGCTCCTGGTTCGCACAGGTTGCCAATTTGGCAGAGGATGAAAGGGAAGAGGGAGAACCAATGAGAGAGTAGCTGTTAGGCATTTGGATGGGCACATGTCACTCTAATTTCCCGGCAGGAAGAAGAATGAACCAAAGTCTCAGCCACCCACCGGGAACCAGTATAGGTCCTGAACCAAAAGTTTGGACTTGCGTTCAGCTCACAAGAAACGAGTTGAAAAATGGAGCTCAGGGGCACAGCAATTCACAAACTGCCAGAGTAATCAAGGCCAACTATCGTCCAAAAATCTGTTGAGGGAAGGCAACGAGGCGGACTTGAAAGCGAGGCAGAATAGCAGGAAACAGATTTCAAGAGGTACGTTGGAATCGCCTGTAAAGCACAGGAAGAGGGGCACAACTTCGACAATGATGCACTTGGCCAAAAAGTGCGTATGCGTTTTCTCCTGAATATATTCAGGAAAAAACGCATACGCCCTTTTTGGCCAAGCAAGCAAGCGGGCAATGCAAATCTGCACTACAAAGAAGTATCACTTCCCACCGGTCAAAAGGGACATCCACAAAATGTGTAAAAACCAGAAAGGCAAGACAGGCCCTGGAGAACAGGGAGCCTTGTTATGCTGATGGGCGGGATGTAAGTTGCCAACTGCCTCACTGGAGGAGTGCAATGTGTTCCCTAAAACAAGTAAACAACAGAGCTACAGAGCCAAGGGCACGTCCAGTCTAGGGAATATACCTTGGGAAAACTGAAATTCCATAAGACAGAGCCACCCCCAAATTGAGGGCTGCACTGCTTACAGGAACCTCAACCTGGGTACACCTGAAATATCCCAGGAAATATAAAAATGGTTCCAAACATCGTGGAACTTACGCACGATGGAATATCCCTCAGCCACGAAATCCATGTCATAAGACCAGTAGCAGCAAAATGATTGGATTCAGGTACGATGATTCTAAGTGAAAGAAGTCACACAGGAAAAGAAACTTATCATAAGATATCACTTAGGAAGATCCTGTAAACATGGCTACACATGAACTGAGTTAGGCAAGAGAACAGAGTCTCACATTTAGAAAACACTCTTATGCCTGCTTAAGGGGGAAGGAGAGGTGGGGTGATGCATCAAACCAGAGTTTGATATAAGCACAGGTACCGTTCCAAAAACCAACTATGGAATAGACAAGACCTACACCTTCCTCAGTGAAAGGGACTCAAAACCCCATATTTCCCGCAGAGGAATAGATCTGACTAGTAAGAATCTTAAAACCTATGTATTGATATGTCTCCGTAAGGGAATCAAGTGTGTCTAGACTGGCATAAACATGGCAGCGAGAATCAGCTCAAACCCACTCTAAAAAGGAATTTCAAAAACAGAACAAAGAAACAGGGAAATTCTTTACAATTCCTTCAGGGTCTCTGATGCAACCTGGAATGACCCTATCTACAATGACAGCTGGATGTGGCATAAGGCTGGACACTTGGGACTGAGAGGATTGGTGAGATTGGGTGAGCAAATGCAGACCCTTTAAAGCAATAATGCATGGCACCCATTCCATGGGTCCCAGCTCTCCAGGTTGAAGGGAATATTACTACAGCTATAACGTGGACGGGAAACCTAGAGAATGGACACACTGTGAATACGAAAGGTTTCTAAAACTCAACGAAGAGCCCCTCTCCTGGTGCTCCGGTTTGACTTTCCAACTGCTTTCCTATCAATCTCCCAACTTGGAGAGACAGCCCCTTTAAGCTCCTGGTTCGCACAGGTTGCCAATTTGGCAGAGGATGAAAGGGAAGAGGGAGAACCAATGAGAGAGTAGCTGTTAGGCATTTGGATGGGCACATGTCACTCTAATTTCCCGGCAGGAAGAAGAATTAACCAAAGTCTCAGCCACCCACCGGGAACCAGTATAGGTCCTGAACCAAAAGTTTGGACTTGCGTTCAGCTCACAAGAAACGAGTTGAAAAATGGAGCTCAGGGGCACAGCAATTCACAAACTGGCAGAGAAATCAAGGCCAACTCTCGTCCAAAAATCTGTTGAGGGAAGGCAACGAGGCGGACTTGAAAGCGAGGCAGAATAGCAGGAAACAGATTTCAAGAGGTACGTTGGAATCGCCTGTAAAGCACAGGAAGAGGGGCACAACTTCGACAATGATGCACTTGGCCAAAAAGGGCGTATGCGTTTTCTCCTGAATATATTCAGGAGAAAACGCATACGCCCTTTTTGGCCAAGCAAGCAAGCGGGCAATGCAAATCTGCACTACAAAGAAGTATCACTTCCCACCGGTCAAAAGGGACATCCACAAAATGTGTAAAAACCAGAAAGGCAAGACAGGCCCTGGAGAACAGGGAGCCTTGTTATGCTGATGGGCGGGATGTAAGTTGCCAACTGCCTCACTGGAGGAGTGCATTGTGTTCCCTAAAACAAGTAAACAACAGAGCTACAGAGCCAAGGGCACGTCCAGTCTAGGGAATATACCTTGGGAAAACTGAAAATCCATAAGACAGAGCCACCCCCAAATTGAGGGCTGCACTGCTTACAGGAACCTCAACCTGGGTACACCTGAAATATCCCAGGAAATATAAAAATGGTTCCAAACATCGTGGAACTTACGCACGATGGAATATCCCTCAGCCACGAAATCCATGTCATAAGACCAGTAGCAGCAAAATGAGTGGATTCAGGTACGATGATTCTAAGTGAAAGAAGTCACACAGGAAAAGAAACTTATCATAAGATATCACTTAGGAAGATCCTGTAAACATGGCTACACATGAACTGAGTTAGGCAAGAGAACAGAGTCTCACATTTAGAAAACACTCTTATGCCTGCTTAAGGGGGAAGGAGAGGTGGGGTGATGCATCAAACCAGAGTTTGATATAAGCACAGGTACCGTTCCAAAAACCAACTATGGAATAGACAAGACCTACACCTTCCTCAGTGAAAGGGACTCAAAACCCCATATTTCCCGCAGAGGATTAGATCTGACTAGTAAGAATCTTAAAACCTATGTATTGATATGTCTCCGTAAGGGAATCAAGTGTGTCTAGACTGGCATAAACATGGCAGCGAGAATCAGCTCAAACCCACTCTAAAAAGGAATTTCAAAAACAGAACAAAGAAACAGGGAAATTCTTTACAATTCCTTCAGGGTCTCTGATGCAACCTGGAATGACCTTATCTACAATGACAGCTGGATGTGGCATAAGGCTGGACACTTGGGACTGAGAGGATTGGTGAGATTGGGTGAGCAAATGCAGACCCTTTAAAGCAATAATGCATGGCACCCATTCCATGGGTCCCAGCCCTCCAGGGTGAAGGGAATATTACTACAGCTATAACGTGGACGGGAAACCTAGAGAATGGACACACTGTGAATACGAAAGGTTTCTAAAACTCAACGAAGAGCCCCTCTCCTGGTGCTCCGGTTTGACTTTCCAACTGCTTTCCTATCAATCTCCCAACTTGGAGAGACAGCCCCTTTAAGCTCCTGGTTCGCACAGGTTGCCAATTTGGCAGAGGATGAAAGGGAAGAGGGAGAACCAATGAGAGAGTAGCTGTTAGGCATTTGGATGGGCACATGTCACTCTAATTTCCCGGCAGGAAGAAGAATGAACCAAAGTCTCAGCCACCCACCGGGAACCAGTATAGGTCCTGAACCAAAAGTTTGGACTTGCGTTCAGCTCACAAGAAACGAGTTGAAAAATGGAGCTCAGGGGCACAGCAATTCACAAACTGCCAGAGTAATCAAGGCCAACTATCGTCCAAAAATCTGTTGAGGGAAGGCAACGAGGCGGACTTGAAAGCGAGGCAGAATAGCAGGAAACAGATTTCAAGAGGTACGTTGGAATCGCCTGTAAAGCACAGGAAGAGGGGCACAACTTCGACAATGATGCACTTGGCCAAAAAGTGCGTATGCGTTTTCTCCTGAATATATTCAGGAAAAAACGCATACGCCCTTTTTGGCCAAGCAAGCAAGCGGGCAATGCAAATCTGCACTACAAAGAAGTATCACTTCCCACCGGTCAAAAGGGACATCCACAAAATGTGTAAAAACCAGAAAGGCAAGACAGGCCCTGGAGAACAGGGAGCCTTGTTATGCTGATGGGCGGGATGTAAGTTGCCAACTGCCTCACTGGAGGAGTGCAATGTGTTCCCTAAAACAAGTAAACAACAGAGCTACAGAGCCAAGGGCACGTCCAGTCTAGGGAATATACCTTGGGAAAACTGAAATTCCATAAGACAGAGCCACCCCCAAATTGAGGGCTGCACTGCTTACAGGAACCTCAACCTGGGTACACCTGAAATATCCCAGGAAATATAAAAATGGTTCCAAACATCGTGGAACTTACGCACGATGGAATATCCCTCAGCCACGAAATCCATGTCATAAGACCAGTAGCAGCAAAATGAGTGGATTCAGGTACGATGATTCTAAGTGAAAGAAGTCACACAGGAAAAGAAACTTATCATAAGATATCACTTAGGAAGATCCTGTAAACATGGCTACACATGAACTGAGTTAGGCAAGAGAACAGAGTCTCACATTTAGAAAACACTCTTATGCCTGCTTAAGGGGGAAGGAGAGGTGGGGTGATGCATCAAACCAGAGTTTGATATAAGCACAGGTACCGTTCCAAAAACCAACTATGGAATAGACAAGACCTACACCTTCCTCAGTGAAAGGGACTCAAAACCCCATATTTCCCGCAGAGGAATAGATCTGACTAGTAAGAATCTTAAAACCTATGTATTGATATGTCTCCGTAAGGGAATCAAGTGTGTCTAGACTGGCATAAACATGGCAGCGAGAATCAGCTCAAACCCACTCTAAAAAGGAATTTCAAAAACAGAACAAAGAAACAGGGAAATTCTTTACAATTCCTTCAGGGTCTCTGATGCAACCTGGAATGACCCTATCTACAATGACAGCTGGATGTGGCATAAGGCTGGACACTTGGGACTGAGAGGATTGGTGAGATTGGGTGAGCAAATGCAGACCCTTTAAAGCAATAATGCATGGCACCCATTCCATGGGTCCCAGCTCTCCAGGTTGAAGGGAATATTACTACAGCTATAACGTGGACGGGAAACCTAGAGAATGGACACACTGTGAATACGAAAGGTTTCTAAAACTCAACGAAGAGCCCCTCTCCTGGTGCTCCGGTTTGACTTTCCAACTGCTTTCCTATCAATCTCCCAACTTGGAGAGACAGCCCCTTTAAGCTCCTGGTTCGCACAGGTTGCCAATTTGGCAGAGGATGAAAGGGAAGAGGGAGAACCAATGAGAGAGTAGCTGTTAGGCATTTGGATGGGCACATGTCACTCTAATTTCCCGGCAGGAAGAAGAATTAACCAAAGTCTCAGCCACCCACCGGGAACCAGTATAGGTCCTGAACCAAAAGTTTGGACTTGCGTTCAGCTCACAAGAAACGAGGTGAAAAATGGAGCTCAGGGGCACAGCAATTCACAAACTGGCAGAGAAATCAAGGCCAACTCTCGTCCAAAAATCTGTTGAGGGAAGGCAACGAGGCGGACTTGAAAGCGAGGCAGAATAGCAGGAAACAGATTTCAAGAGGTACGTTGGAATCGCCTGTAAAGCACAGGAAGAGGGGCACAACTTCGACAATGATGCACTTGGCCAAAAAGGGCGTATGCGTTTTCTCCTGAATATATTCAGGAGAAAACGCATACGCCCTTTTTGGCCAAGCAAGCAAGCGGGCAATGCAAATCTGCACTACAAAGAAGTATCACTTCCCACCGGTCAAAAGGGACATCCACAAAATGTGTAAAAACCAGAAAGGCAAGACAGGCCCTGGAGAACAGGGAGCCTTGTTATGCTGATGGGCGGGATGTAAGTTGCCAACTGCCTCACTGGAGGAGTGCATTGTGTTCCCTAAAACAAGTAAACAACAGAGCTACAGAGCCAAGGGCACGTCCAGTCTAGGGAATATACCTTGGGAAAACTGAAAATCCATAAGACAGAGCCACCCCCAAATTGAGGGCTGCACTGCTTACAGGAACCTCAACCTGGGTACACCTGAAATATCCCAGGAAATATAAAAATGGTTCCAAACATCGTGGAACTTACGCACGATGGAATATCCCTCAGCCACGAAATCCATGTCATAAGACCAGTAGCAGCAAAATGAGTGGATTCAGGTACGATGATTCTAAGTGAAAGAAGTCACACAGGAAAAGAAACTTATCATAAGATATCACTTAGGAAGATCCTGTAAACATGGCTACACATGAACTGAGTTAGGCAAGAGAACAGAGTCTCACATTTAGAAAACACTCTTATGCCTGCTTAAGGGGGAAGGAGAGGTGGGGTGATGCATCAAACCAGAGTTTGATATAAGCACAGGTACCGTTCCAAAAACCAACTATGGAATAGACAAGACCTACACCTTCCTCAGTGAAAGGGACTCAAAACCCCATATTTCCCGCAGAGGAATAGCTCTGACTAGTAAGAATCTTAAAACCTATGTATTGATATGTCTCCGTAAGGGAATCAAGTGTGTCTAGACTGGCATAAACATGGCAGCGAGAATCAGCTCAAACCCACTCTAAAAAGGAATTTCAAAAACAGAACAAAGAAACAGGGAAATTCTTTACAATTCCTTCAGGGTCTCTGATGCAACCTGGAATGACCCTATCTACAATGACAGCTGGATGTGGCATAAGGCTGGACACTTGGGACTGAGAGGATTGGTGAGATTGGGTGAGCAAATGCAGACCCTTTAAAGCAATAATGCATGGCACCCATTCCATGGGTCCCAGCTCTCCAGGTTGAAGGGAATATTACTACAGCTATAACGTGGACGGGAAACCTAGAGAATGGACACACTGTGAATACGAAAGGTTTCTAAAACTCAACGAAGAGCCCCTCTCCTGGTGCTCCGGTTTGACTTTCCAACTGCTTTCCTATCAATCTCCCAACTTGGAGAGACAGCCCCTTTAAGCTCCTGGTTCGCACAGGTTGCCAATTTGGCAGAGGATGAAAGGGAAGAGGGAGAACCAATGAGAGAGTAGCTGTTAGGCATTTGGATGGGCACATGTCACTCTAATTTCCCGGCAGGAAGAAGAATTAACCAAAGTCTCAGCCACCCACCGGGAACCAGTATAGGTCCTGAACCAAAAGTTTGGACTTGCGTTCAGCTCACAAGAAACGAGGTGAAAAATGGAGCTCAGGGGCACAGCAATTCACAAACTGGCAGAGAAATCAAGGCCAACTCTCGTCCAAAAATCTGTTGAGGGAAGGCAACGAGGCGGACTTGAAAGCGAGGCAGAATAGCAGGAAACAGATTTCAAGAGGTACGTTGGAATCGCCTGTAAAGCACAGGAAGAGGGGCACAACTTCGACAATGATGCACTTGGCCAAAAAGGGCGTATGCGTTTTCTCCTGAATATATTCAGGAGAAAACGCATACGCCCTTTTTGGCCAAGCAAGCAAGCGGGCAATGCAAATCTGCACTACAAAGAAGTATCACTTCCCACCGGTCAAAAGGGACATCCACAAAATGTGTAAAAACCAGAAAGGCAAGACAGGCCCTGGAGAACAGGGAGCCTTGTTATGCTGATGGGCGGGATGTAAGTTGCCAACTGCCTCACTGGAGGAGTGCATTGTGTTCCCTAAAACAAGTAAACAACAGAGCTACAGAGCCAAGGGCACGTCCAGTCTAGGGAATATACCTTGGGAAAACTGAAAATCCATAAGACAGAGCCACCCCCAAATTGAGGGCTGCACTGCTTACAGGAACCTCAACCTGGGTACACCTGAAATATCCCAGGAAATATAAAAATGGTTCCAAACATCGTGGAACTTACGCACGATGGAATATCCCTCAGCCACGAAATCCATGTCATAAGACCAGTAGCAGCAAAATGAGTGGATTCAGGTACGATGATTCTAAGTGAAAGAAGTCACACAGGAAAAGAAACTTATCATAAGATATCACTTAGGAAGATCCTGTAAACATGGCTACACATGAACTGAGTTAGGCAAGAGAACAGAGTCTCACATTTAGAAAACACTCTTATGCCTGCTTAAGGGGGAAGGAGAGGTGGGGTGATGCATCAAACCAGAGTTTGATATAAGCACAGGTACCGTTCCAAAAACCAACTATGGAATAGACAAGACCTACACCTTCCTCAGTGAAAGGGACTCAAAACCCCATATTTCCCGCAGAGGAATAGATCTGACTAGTAAGAATCTTAAAACCTATGTATTGATATGTCTCCGTAAGGGAATCAAGTGTGTCTAGACTGGCATAAACATGGCAGCGAGAATCAGCTCAAACCCACTCTAAAAAGGAATTTCAAAAACAGAACAAAGAAACAGGGAAATTCTTTACAATTCCTTCAGGGTCTCTGATGCAACCTGGAATGACCCTATCTACAATGACAGCTGGATGTGGCATAAGGCTGGACACTTGGGACTGAGAGGATTGGTGAGATTGGGTGAGCAAATGCAGACCCTTTAAAGCAATAATGCATGGCACCCATTCCATGGGTCCCAGCTCTCCAGGTTGAAGGGAATATTACTACAGCTATAACGTGGACGGGAAACCTAGAGAATGGACACACTGTGAATACGAAAGGTTTCTAAAACTCAACGAAGAGCCCCTCTCCTGGTGCTCCGGTTTGACTTTCCAACTGCTTTCCTATCAATCTCCCAACTTGGAGAGACAGCCCCTTTAAGCTCCTGGTTCGCACAGGTTGCCAATTTGGCAGAGGATGAAAGGGAAGAGGGAGAACCAATGAGAGAGTAGCTGTTAGGCATTTGGATGGGCACATGTCACTCTAATTTCCCGGCAGGAAGAAGAATTAACCAAAGTCTCAGCCACCCACCGGGAACCAGTATAGGTCCTGAACCAAAAGTTTGGACTTGCGTTCAGCTCACAAGAAACGAGGTGAAAAATGGAGCTCAGGGGCACAGCAATTCACAAACTGGCAGAGAAATCAAGGCCAACTCTCGTCCAAAAATCTGTTGAGGGAAGGCAACGAGGCGGACTTGAAAGCGAGGCAGAATAGCAGGAAACAGATTTCAAGAGGTACGTTGGAATCGCCTGTAAAGCACAGGAAGAGGGGCACAACTTCGACAATGATGCACTTGGCCAAAAAGGGCGTATGCGTTTTCTCCTGAATATATTCAGGAGAAAACGCATACGCCCTTTTTGGCCAAGCAAGCAAGCGGGCAATGCAAATCTGCACTACAAAGAAGTATCACTTCCCACCGGTCAAAAGGGACATCCACAAAATGTGTAAAAACCAGAAAGGCAAGACAGGCCCTGGAGAACAGGGAGCCTTGTTATGCTGATGGGCGGGATGTAAGTTGCCAACTGCCTCACTGGAGGAGTGCATTGTGTTCCCTAAAACAAGTAAACAACAGAGCTACAGAGCCAAGGGCACGTCCAGTCTAGGGAATATACCTTGGGAAAACTGAAAATCCATAAGACAGAGCCACCCCCAAATTGAGGGCTGCACTGCTTACAGGAACCTCAACCTGGGTACACCTGAAATATCCCAGGAAATATAAAAATGGTTCCAAACATCGTGGAACTTACGCACGATGGAATATCCCTCAGCCACGAAATCCATGTCATAAGACCAGTAGCAGCAAAATGAGTGGATTCAGGTACGATGATTCTAAGTGAAAGAAGTCACACAGGAAAAGAAACTTATCATAAGATATCACTTAGGAAGATCCTGTAAACATGGCTACACATGAACTGAGTTAGGCAAGAGAACAGAGTCTCACATTTAGAAAACACTCTTATGCCTGCTTAAGGGGGAAGGAGAGGTGGGGTGATGCATCAAACCAGAGTTTGATATAAGCACAGGTACCGTTCCAAAAACCAACTATGGAATAGACAAGACCTACACCTTCCTCAGTGAAAGGGACTCAAAACCCCATATTTCCCGCAGAGGAATAGATCTGACTAGTAAGAATCTTAAAACCTATGTATTGATATGTCTCCGTAAGGGAATCAAGTGTGTCTAGACTGGCATAAACATGGCAGCGAGAATCAGCTCAAACCCACTCTAAAAAGGAATTTCAAAAACAGAACAAAGAAACAGGGAAATTCTTTACAATTCCTTCAGGGTCTCTGATGCAACCTGGAATGACCCTATCTACAATGACAGCTGGATGTGGCATAAGGCTGGACACTTGGGACTGAGAGGATTGGTGAGATTGGGTGAGCAAATGCAGACCCTTTAAAGCAATAATGCATGGCACCCATTCCATGGGTCCCAGCTCTCCAGGTTGAAGGGAATATTACTACAGCTATAACGTGGACGGGAAACCTAGAGAATGGACACACTGTGAATACGAAAGGTTTCTAAAACTCAACGAAGAGCCCCTCTCCTGGTGCTCCGGTTTGACTTTCCAACTGCTTTCCTATCAATCTCCCAACTTGGAGAGACAGCCCCTTTAAGCTCCTGGTTCGCACAGGTTGCCAATTTGGCAGAGGATGAAAGGGAAGAGGGAGAACCAATGAGAGAGTAGCTGTTAGGCATTTGGATGGGCACATGTCACTCTAATTTCCCGGCAGGAAGAAGAATTAACCAAAGTCTCAGCCACCCACCGGGAACCAGTATAGGTCCTGAACCAAAAGTTTGGACTTGCGTTCAGCTCACAAGAAACGAGTTGAAAAATGGAGCTCAGGGGCACAGCAATTCACAAACTGGCAGAGTAATCAAGGCCAACTATCGTCCAAAAATCTGTTGAGGGAAGGCAACGAGGCGGACTTGAAAGCGAGGCAGAATAGCAGGAAACAGATTTCAAGAGGTACGTTGGAATCGCCTGTAAAGCACAGGAAGAGGGGCACAACTTCGACAATGATGCACTTGGCCAAAAAGGGCGTATGCGTTTTCTCCTGAATATATTCAGGAGAAAACGCATACGCCCTTTTTGGCCAAGCAAGCAAGCGGGCAATGCAAATCTGCACTACAAAGAAGTATCACTTCCCACCGGTCAAAAGGGACATCCACAAAATGTGTAAAAACCAGAAAGGCAAGACAGGCCCTGGAGAACAGGGAGCCTTGTTATGCTGATGGGCGGGATGTAAGTTGCCAACTGCCTCACTGGAGGAGTGCAATGTGTTCCCTAAAACAAGTAAACAACAGAGCTACAGAGCCAAGGGCACGTCCAGTCTAGGGAATATACCTTGGGAAAACTGAAATTCCATAAGACAGAGCCACCCCCAAATTGAGGGCTGCACTGCTTACAGGAACCTCAACCTGGGTACACCTGAAATATCCCAGGAAATATAAAAATGGTTCCAAACATCGTGGAACTTACGCACGATGGAATATCCCTCAGCCACGAAATCCATGTCATAAGACCAGTAGCAGCAAAATGAGTGGATTCAGGTACGATGATTCTAAGCGAAAGAAGTCACACAGGAAAAGAAACTTATCATAAGATATCACTTAGGAAGATCCTGTAAACATGGCTATACATGAAGTGAGTTAGGCAAGAGAACAGAGTCTCACATTTAAAAAACACTCTTATGCCTGCTTAAGGGGGAAGGAGAGGTGGGGTGATGCATCAAACCAGAGTTTGATATAAGCACAGGTACCGTTCCAAAAACCAACTATGGAATAGACAAGACCTACACCTTCCTCAGTGAAAGGGACTCAAAACCCCATATGTCCCGCAGAGGAATAGATCTGACTAGTAAGAATCTTAAAACCTATGTATTGATATGTCTCCGTAAGGGAATCAAGTGTGTCTAGACTGGCATAAACATGGCAGCGAGAATCAGCTCAAACCCACTCTAAAAAGGAATTTCAAAAACAGAACAAAGAAACAGGGAAATTCTTTACAATTCCTTCAGGGTCTCTGATGCAACCTGGAATGACCCTATCTACAATGACAGCTGGATGTGGCATAAGGCTGGACACTTGGGACTGAGAGGATTGGTGAGATTGGGTGAGCAAATGCAGACCCTTTAAAGCAATAATGCATGGCACCCATTCCATGGGTCCCAGCTCTCCAGGTTGAAGGGAATATTACTACAGCTATAACATGTACGGGAAACCTAGAGAATGGACACACTGTGAATACGAAAGGTTTCTAAAACTCAACGAAGAGCCCCTCTCCTGGTGCTCCGGTTTGACTTTCCAACTGCTTTCCTATCAATCTCCCAACTTGGAGAGACAGCCCCTTTAAGCTCCTGGTTCGCACAGGTTGCCAATTTGGCAGAGGATGAAAGGGAAGAGGGAGAACCAATGAGAGAGTAGCTGTTAGGCATTTGGATGGGCACATGTCACTCTAATTTCCCGGCAGGAAGAAGAATTAACCAAAGTCTCAGCCACCCACCGGGAACCAGTATAGGTCCTGAACCAAAAGTTTGGACTTGCGTTCAGCTCACAAGAAACGAGGTGAAAAATGGAGCTCAGGGGCACAGCAATTCACAAACTGGCAGAGAAATCAAGGCCAACTCTCGTCCAAAAATCTGTTGAGGGAAGGCAACGAGGCGGACTTGAAAGCGAGGCAGAATAGCAGGAAACAGATTTCAAGAGGTACGTTGGAATCGCCTGTAAAGCACAGGAAGAGGGGCACAACTTCGACAATGATGCACTTGGCCAAAAAGGGCGTATGCGTTTTCTCCTGAATATATTCAGGAGAAAACGCATACGCCCTTTTTGGCCAAGCAAGCAAGCGGGCAATGCAAATCTGCACTACAAAGAAGTATCACTTCCCACCGGTCAAAAGGGACATCCACAAAATGTGTAAAAACCAGAAAGGCAAGACAGGCCCTGGAGAACAGGGAGCCTTGTTATGCTGATGGGCGGGATGTAAGTTGCCAACTGCCTCACTGGAGGAGTGCATTGTGTTCCCTAAAACAAGTAAACAACAGAGCTACAGAGCCAAGGGCACGTCCAGTCTAGGGAATATACCTTGGGAAAACTGAAAATC
This sequence comes from Mesoplodon mirus, assembly GCF_964341445.2. NCBI lineage: Eukaryota > Metazoa > Chordata > Mammalia > Artiodactyla > Ziphiidae > Mesoplodon > Mesoplodon mirus. Next base: position 705,124 of record NW_028295749.1, on the reverse strand, counting down.
CATAAGACAGAGCCACCCCCAAATTGAGGGCTGCACTGCTTACAGGAACCTCAACCTGGGTACACCTGAAATATCCCAGGAAATATAAAAATGGTTCCAAACATCGTGGAACTTACGCACGATGGAATATCCCTCAGCCACGAAATCCATGTCATAAGACCAGTAGCAGCAAAATGAGTGGATTCAGGTACGATGATTCTAAGTGAAAGAAGTCACACAGGAAAAGAAACTTATCATAAGATATCACTTAGGAAGATCCTGTAAACATGGCTACACATGAACTGAGTTAGGCAAGAGAACAGAGTCTCACATTTAGAAAACACTCTTATGCCTGCTTAAGGGGGAAGGAGAGGTGGGGTGATGCATCAAACCAGAGTTTGATATAAGCACAGGTACCGTTCCAAAAACCAACTATGGAATAGACAAGACCTACACCTTCCTCAGTGAAAGGGACTCAAAGCCCCATATTTCCCGCAGAGGAATAGCTCTGACTAGTAAGAATCTTAAAACCTATGTATTGATATGTCTCCGTAAGGGAATCAAGTGTGTCTAGACTGGCATAAACATGGCAGCGAGAATCAGCTCAAACCCACTCTAAAAAGGAATTTCAAAAACAGAACAAAGAAACAGGGAAATTCTTTACAATTCCTTCAGGGTCTCTGATGCAACCTGGAATGACCCTATCTACAATGACAGCTGGATGTGGCATAAGGCTGGACACTTGGGACTGAGAGGATTGGTGAGATTGGGTGAGCAAATGCAGACCCTTTAAAGCAATAATGCATGGCACCCATTCCATGGGTCCCAGCTCTCCAGGTTGAAGGGAATATTACTACAGCTATAACGTGGACGGGAAACCTAGAGAATGGACACACTGTGAATACGAAAGGTTTCTAAAACTCAACGAAGAGCCCCTCTCCTGGTGCTCCGGTTTGACTTTCCAACTGCTTTCCTATCAATCTCCCAACTTGGAGAGACAGCCCCTTTAAGCTCCTGGTTCGCACAGGTTGCCAATTTGGCAGAGGATGAAAGGGAAGAGGGAGAACCAATGAGAGAGTAGCTGTTAGGCATTTGGATGGGCACATGTCACTCTAATTTCCCGGCAGGAAGAAGAATTAACCAAAGTCTCAGCCACCCACCGGGAACCAGTATAGGTCCTGAACCAAAAGTTTGGACTTGCGTTCAGCTCACAAGAAACGAGGTGAAAAATGGAGCTCAGGGGCACAGCAATTCACAAACTGGCAGAGAAATCAAGGCCAACTCTCGTCCAAAAATCTGTTGAGGGAAGGCAACGAGGCGGACTTGAAAGCGAGGCAGAATAGCAGGAAACAGATTTCAAGAGGTACGTTGGAATCGCCTGTAAAGCACAGGAAGAGGGGCACAACTTCGACAATGATGCACTTGGCCAAAAAGGGCGTATGCGTTTTCTCCTGAATATATTCAGGAGAAAACGCATACGCCCTTTTTGGCCAAGCAAGCAAGCGGGCAATGCAAATCTGCACTACAAAGAAGTATCACTTCCCACCGGTCAAAAGGGACATCCACAAAATGTGTAAAAACCAGAAAGGCAAGACAGGCCCTGGAGAACAGGGAGCCTTGTTATGCTGATGGGCGGGATGTAAGTTGCCAACTGCCTCACTGGAGGAGTGCATTGTGTTCCCTAAAACAAGTAAACAACAGAGCTACAGAGCCAAGGGCACGTCCAGTCTAGGGAATATACCTTGGGAAAACTGAAAATCCATAAGACAGAGCCACCCCCAAATTGAGGGCTGCACTGCTTACAGGAACCTCAACCTGGGTACACCTGAAATATCCCAGGAAATATAAAAATGGTTCCAAACATCGTGGAACTTACGCACGATGGAATATCCCTCAGCCACGAAATCCATGTCATAAGACCAGTAGCAGCAAAATGAGTGGATTCAGGTACGATGATTCTAAGTGAAAGAAGTCACACAGGAAAAGAAACTTATCATAAGATATCACTTAGGAAGATCCTGTAAACATGGCTACACATGAACTGAGTTAGGCAAGAGAACAGAGTCTCACATTTAGAAAACACTCTTATGCCTGCTTAAGGGGGAAGGAGAGGTGGGGTGATGCATCAAACCAGAGTTTGATATAAGCACAGGTACCGTTCCAAAAACCAACTATGGAATAGACAAGACCTACACCTTCCTCAGTGAAAGGGACTCAAAACCCCATATTTCCCGCAGAGGAATAGCTCTGACTAGTAAGAATCTTAAAACCTATGTATTGATATGTCTCCGTAAGGGAATCAAGTGTGTCTAGACTGGCATAAACATGGCAGCGAGAATCAGCTCAAACCCACTCTAAAAAGGAATTTCAAAAACAGAACAAAGAAACAGGGAAATTCTTTACAATTCCTTCAGGGTCTCTGATGCAACCTGGAATGACCCTATCTACAATGACAGCTGGATGTGGCATAAGGCTGGACACTTGGGACTGAGAGGATTGGTGAGATTGGGTGAGCAAATGCAGACCCTTTAAAGCAATAATGCATGGCACCCATTCCATGGGTCCCAGCTCTCCAGGTTGAAGGGAATATTACTACAGCTATAACGTGGACGGGAAACCTAGAGAATGGACACACTGTGAATACGAAAGGTTTCTAAAACTCAACGAAGAGCCCCTCTCCTGGTGCTCCGGTTTGACTTTCCAACTGCTTTCCTATCAATCTCCCAACTTGGAGAGACAGCCCCTTTAAGCTCCTGGTTCGCACAGGTTGCCAATTTGGCAGAGGATGAAAGGGAAGAGGGAGAACCAATGAGAGAGTAGCTGTTAGGCATTTGGATGGGCACATGTCACTCTAATTTCCCGGCAGGAAGAAGAATTAACCAAAGTCTCAGCCACCCACCGGGAACCAGTATAGGTCCTGAACCAAAAGTTTGGACTTGCGTTCAGCTCACAAGAAACGAGTTGAAAAATGGAGCTCAGGGGCACAGCAATTCACAAACTGGCAGAGTAATCAAGGCCAACTATCGTCCAAAAATCTGTTGAGGGAAGGCAACGAGGCGGACTTGAAAGCGAGGCAGAATAGCAGGAAACAGATTTCAAGAGGTACGTTGGAATCGCCTGTAAAGCACAGGAAGAGGGGCACAACTTCGACAATGATGCACTTGGCCAAAAAGGGCGTATGCGTTTTCTCCTGAATATATTCAGGAGAAAACGCATACGCCCTTTTTGGCCAAGCAAGCAAGCGGGCAATGCAAATCTGCACTACAAAGAAGTATCACTTCCCACCGGTCAAAAGGGACATCCACAAAATGTGTAAAAACCAGAAAGGCAAGACAGGCCCTGGAGAACAGGGAGCCTTGTTATGCTGATGGGCGGGATGTAAGTTGCCAACTGCCTCACTGGAGGAGTGCAATGTGTTCCCTAAAACAAGTAGACAACAGAGCTACAGAGCCAAGGGCACGTCCAGTCTAGGGAATATACCTTGGGAAAACTGAAATTCCATAAGACAGAGCCACCCCCAAATTGAGGGCTGCACTGCTTACAGGAACCTCAACCTGGGTACACCTGAAATATCCCAGGAAATATAAAAATGGTTCCAAACATCGTGGAACTTACGCACGATGGAATATCCCTCAGCCACGAAATCCATGTCATAAGACCAGTAGCAGCAAAATGAGTGGATTCAGGTACGATGATTCTAAGCGAAAGAAGTCACACAGGAAAAGAAACTTATCATAAGATATCACTTAGGAAGATCCTGTAAACATGGCTATACATGAAGTGAGTTAGGCAAGAGAACAGAGTCTCACATTTAAAAAACACTCTTATGCCTGCTTAAGGGGGAAGGAGAGGTGGGGTGATGCATCAAACCAGAGTTTGATATAAGCACAGGTACCGTTCCAAAAACCAACTATGGAATAGACAAGACCTACACCTTCCTCAGTGAAAGGGACTCAAAACCCCATATGTCCCGCAGAGGAATAGATCTGACTAGTAAGAATCTTAAAACCTATGTATTGATATGTCTCCGTAAGGGAATCAAGTGTGTCTAGACTGGCATAAACATGGCAGCGAGAATCAGCTCAAACCCACTCTAAAAAGGAATTTCAAAAACAGAACAAAGAAACAGGGAAATTCTTTACAATTCCTTCAGGGTCTCTGATGCAACCTGGAATGACCCTATCTACAATGACAGCTGGATGTGGCATAAGGCTGGACACTTGGGACTGAGAGGATTGGTGAGATTGGGTGAGCAAATGCAGACCCTTTAAAGCAATAATGCATGGCACCCATTCCATGGGTCCCAGCTCTCCAGGTTGAAGGGAATATTACTACAGCTATAACATGTACGGGAAACCTAGAGAATGGACACACTGTGAATACGAAAGGTTTCTAAAACTCAACGAAGAGCCCCTCTCCTGGTGCTCCGGTTTGACTTTCCAACTGCTTTCCTATCAATCTCCCAACTTGGAGAGACAGCCCCTTTAAGCTCCTGGTTCGCACAGGTTGCCAATTTGGCAGAGGATGAAAGGGAAGAGGGAGAACCAATGAGAGAGTAGCTGTTAGGCATTTGGATGGGCACATGTCACTCTAATTTCCCGGCAGGAAGAAGAATTAACCAAAGTCTCAGCCACCCACCGGGAACCAGTATAGGTCCTGAACCAAAAGTTTGGACTTGCGTTCAGCTCACAAGAAACGAGTTGAAAAATGGAGCTCAGGGGCACAGCAATTCACAAACTGGCAGAGTAATCAAGGCCAACTATCGTCCAAAAATCTGTTGAGGGAAGGCAACGAGGCGGACTTGAAAGCGAGGCAGAATAGCAGGAAACAGATTTCAAGAGGTACGTTGGAATCGCCTGTAAAGCACAGGAAGAGGGGCACAACTTCGACAATGATGCACTTGGCCAAAAAGGGCGTATGCGTTTTCTCCTGAATATATTCAGGAGAAAACGCATACGCCCTTTTTGGCCAAGCAAGCAAGCGGGCAATGCAAATCTGCACTACAAAGAAGTATCACTTCCCACCGGTCAAAAGGGACATCCACAAAATGTGTAAAAACCAGAAAGGCAAGACAGGCCCTGGAGAACAGGGAGCCTTGTTATGCTGATGGGCGGGATGTAAGTTGCCAACTGCCTCACTGGAGGAGTGCATTGTGTTCCCTAAAACAAGTAAACAACAGAGCTACAGAGCCAAGGGCACGTCCAGTCTAGGGAATATACCTTGGGAAAACTGAAAATCCATAAGACAGAGCCACCCCCAAATTGAGGGCTGCACTGCTTACAGGAACCTCAACCTGGGTACACCTGAAATATCCCAGGAAATATAAAAATGGTTCCAAACATCGTGGAACTTACGCACGATGGAATATCCCTCAGCCACGAAATCCATGTCATAAGACCAGTAGCAGCAAAATGAGTGGATTCAGGTACGATGATTCTAAGTGAAAGAAGTCACACAGGAAAAGAAACTTATCATAAGATATCACTTAGGAAGATCCTGTAAACATGGCTACACATGAACTGAGTTAGGCAAGAGAACAGAGTCTCACATTTAGAAAACACTCTTATGCCTGCTTAAGGGGGAAGGAGAGGTGGGGTGATGCATCAAACCAGAGTTTGATATAAGCACAGGTACCGTTCCAAAAACCAACTATGGAATAGACAAGACCTACACCTTCCTCAGTGAAAGGGACTCAAAACCCCATATTTCCCGCAGAGGAATAGATCTGACTAGTAAGAATCTTAAAACCTATGTATTGATATGTCTCCGTAAGGGAATCAAGTGTGTCTAGACTGGCATAAACATGGCAGCGAGAATCAGCTCAAACCCACTCTAAAAAGGAATTTCAAAAACAGAACAAAGAAACAGGGAAATTCTTTACAATTCCTTCAGGGTCTCTGATGCAACCTGGAATGACCCTATCTACAATGACAGCTGGATGTGGCATAAGGCTGGACACTTGGGACTGAGAGGATTGGTGAGATTGGGTGAGCAAATGCAGACCCTTTAAAGCAATAATGCATGGCACCCATTCCATGGGTCCCAGCTCTCCAGGTTGAAGGGAATATTACTACAGCTATAACGTGGACGGGAAACCTAGAGAATGGACACACTGTGAATACGAAAGGTTTCTAAAACTCAATGAAGAGCCCCTCTCCTGGTGCTCCGGTTTGACTTTCCAACTGCTTTCCTATCAATCTCCCAACATGGAGAGACAGCCCCTTTAAGCTCCTGGTTCGCACAGGTTGCCAATTTGGCAGAGGATGAAAGGGAAGAGGGAGGACCAATGAGAGAGTAGCTGTTAGGCATTTGGATGGGCACATGTCACTCTAATTTCCCGGCAGGAAGAAGAATTAACCAAAGTCTCAGCCACCCACCGGGAACCAGTATAGGTCCTGAACCAAAAGTTTGGACTTGCGTTCAGCTCACAAGAAACGAGTTGAAAAATGGAGCTCAGGGGCACAGCAATTCACAAACTGGCAGAGTAATCAAGGCCAACTATCGTCCAAAAATCTGTTGAGGGAAGGCAACGAGGCGGACTTGAAAGCGAGGCAGAATAGCAGGAAACAGATTTCAAGAGGTACGTTGGAATCGCCTGTAAAGCACAGGAAGAGGGGCACAACTTCGACAATGATGCACTTGGCCAAAAAGGGCGTATGCGTTTTCTCCTGAATATATTCAGGAGAAAACGCATACGCCCTTTTTGGCCAAGCAAGCAAGCGGGCAATGCAAATCTGCACTACAAAGAAGTATCACTTCCCACCGGTCAAAAGGGACATCCACAAAATGTGTAAAAACCAGAAAGGCAAGACAGGCCCTGGAGAACAGGGAGCCTTGTTATGCTGATGGGCGGGATGTAAGTTGCCAACTGCCTCACTGGAGGAGTGCAATGTGTTCCCTAAAACAAGTAAACAACAGAGCTACAGAGCCAAGGGCACGTCCAGTCTAGGGAATATACCTTGGGAAAACTGAAATTCCATAAGACAGAGCCACCCCCAAATTGAGGGCTGCACTGCTTACAGGAACCTCAACCTGGGTACACCTGAAATATCCCAGGAAATATAAAAATGGTTCCAAACATCGTGGAACTTACGCACGATGGAATATCCCTCAGCCACGAAATCCATGTCATAAGACCAGTAGCAGCAAAATGAGTGGATTCAGGTACGATGATTCTAAGCGAAAGAAGTCACACAGGAAAAGAAACTTATCATAAGATATCACTTAGGAAGATCCTGTAAACATGGCTATACATGAAGTGAGTTAGGCAAGAGAACAGAGTCTCACATTTAGAAAACACTCTTATGCCTGCTTAAGGGGGAAGGAGAGGTGGGGTGATGCATCAAACCAGAGTTTGATATAAGCACAGGTACCGTTCCAAAAACCAACTATGGAATAGACAAGACCTACACCTTCCTCAGTGAAAGGGACTCAAAACCCCATATGTCCCGCAGAGGAATAGATCTGACTAGTAAGAATCTTAAAACCTATGTATTGATATGTCTCCGTAAGGGAATCAAGTGTGTCTAGACTGGCATAAACATGGCAGCGAGAATCAGCTCAAACCCACTCTAAAAAGGAATTTCAAAAACAGAACAAAGAAACAGGGAAATTCTTTACAATTCCTTCAGGGTCTCTGATGCAACCTGGAATGACCCTATCTACAATGACAGCTGGATGTGGCATAAGGCTGGACACTTGGGACTGAGAGGATTGGTGAGATTGGGTGAGCAAATGCAGACCCTTTAAAGCAATAATGCATGGCACCCATTCCATGGGTCCCAGCTCTCCAGGTTGAAGGGAATATTACTACAGCTATAACGTGGACGGGAAACCTAGAGAATGGACACACTGTGAATACGAAAGGTTTCTAAAACTCAACGAAGAGCCCCTCTCCTGGTGCTCCGGTTCGACTTTCCAACTGCTTTCCTATCAATCTCCCAACTTGGAGAGACAGCCCCTTTAAGCTCCTGGTTCGCACAGGTTGCCAATTTGGCAGAGGATGAAAGGGAAGAGGGAGAACCAATGAGAGAGTAGCTGTTAGGCATTTGGATGGGCACATGTCACTCTAATTTCCCAGCAGGAAGAAGAATGAACCAAAGTCTCAGCCACCCACCGGGAACCAGTATAGGTCCTGAACCAAAAGTTTGGACTTGCGTTCAGCTCACAAGAAACGAGTTGAAAAATGGAGCTCAGGGGCACAGCAATTCACAAACTGGCAGAGTAATCAAGGCCAACTATCGTCCAAAAATCTGTTGAGGGAAGGCAACGAGGCGGACTTGAAAGCGAGGCAGAATAGCAGGAAACAGATTTCAAGAGGTATGTTGGAATCGCCTGTAAAGCACAGGAAGAGGGGCACAACTTCGACAATGATGCACTTGGCCAAAAAGGGCGTATGTGTTTTCTCCTGAATATATTCAGGAGAAAACGCATACGCCCTTTTTGGCCAAGCAAGCAAGCGGGCAATGCAAATCTGCACTACAAAGAAGTATCACTTCCCACCGGTCAAAAGGGACATCCACAAAATGTGTAAAAACCAGAAAGGCAAGACAGGCCCTGGAGAACAGGGAGCCTTGTTATGCTGATGGGCGGGATGTAAGTTGCCAACTGCCTCACTGGAGGAGTGCAATGTGTTCCCTAAAACAAGTAAACAACAGAGCTACAGAGCCAAGGGCACGTCCAGTCTAGGGAATATACCTTGGGAAAACTGAAATTCCATAAGACAGAGCCACCCCCAAATTGAGGGCTGCACTGCTTACAGGAACCTCAACCTGGGTACACCTGAAATATCCCAGGAAATATAAAAATGGTTCCAAACATCGTGGAACTTACGCACGATGGAATATCCCTCAGCCACGAAATCCATGTCATAAGACCAGTAGCAGCAAAATGAGTGGATTCAGGTACGATGATTCTAAGTGAAAGAAGTCACACAGGAAAAGAAACTTATCATAAGATATCACTTAGGAAGATCCTGTAAACATGGCTACACATGAACTGAGTTAGGCAAGAGAACAGAGTCTCACATTTAGAAAACACTCTTATGCCTGCTTAAGGGGGAAGGAGAGGTGGGGTGATGCATCAAACCAGAGTTTGATATAAGCACAGGTACCGTTCCAAAAACCAACTATGGAATAGACAAGACCTACACCTTCCTCAGTGAAAGGGACTCAAAACCCCATATTTCCCGCAGAGGAATAGATCTGACTAGTAAGAATCTTAAAACCTATGTATTGATATGTCTCCGTAAGGGAATCAAGTGTGTCTAGACTGGCATAAACATGGCAGCGAGAATCAGCTCAAACCCACACTAAAAAGGAATTTCAAAAACAGAACAAAGAAACAGGGAAATTCTTTACAATTCCTTCAGGGTCTCTGATGCAACCTGGAATGACCCTATCTACAATGACAGCTGGATGTGGCATAAGGCTGGACACTTGGGACTGAGAGGATTGGTGAGATAGGGTGAGCAAATGCAGACCCTTTAAAGCAATAATGCATGGCACCCATTCCATGGGTCCCAGCTCTCCAGGTTGAAGGGAATATTACTACAGCTATAACGTGGACGGGAAACCTAGAGAATGGACACACTGTGAATACGAAAGGTTTCTAAAACTCAACGAAGAGCCCCTCTCCTGGTGCTCCGGTTTGACTTTCCAACTGCTTTCCTATCAATCTCCCAACTTGGAGAGACAGCCCCTTTAAGCTCCTGGTTCGCACAGGTTGCCAATTTGGCAGAGGATGAAAGGGAAGAGGGAGAACCAATGAGAGAGTAGCTGTTAGGCATTTGGATGGGCACATGTCACTCTAATTTCCCGGCAGGAAGAAGAATTAACCAAAGTCTCAGCCACCCACCGGGAACCAGTATAGGTCCTGAACCAAAAGTTTGGACTTGCGTTCAGCTCACAAGAAACGAGTTGAAAAATGGAGCTCAGGGGCACAGCAATTCACAAACTGGCAGAGAAATCAAGGCCAACTATCGTCCAAAAATCTGTTGAGGGAAGGCAACGAGGCGGACTTGAAAGCGAGGCAGAATAGCAGGAAACAGATTTCAAGAGGTACGTTGGAATCGCCTGTAAAGCACAGGAAGAGGGGCACAACTTCGACAATGATGCACTTGGCCAAAAAGGGCGTATGCGTTTTCTCCTGAATATATTCAGGAGAAAACGCATACGCCCTTTTTGGCCAAGCAAGCAAGCGGGCAATGCAAATCTGCACTACAAAGAAGTATCACTTCCCACCGGTCAAAAGGGACATCCACAAAATGTGTAAAAACCAGAAAGGCAAGACAGGCCCTGGAGAACAGGGAGCCTTGTTATGCTGATGGGCGGGATGTAAGTTGCCAACTGCCTCACTGGAGGAGTGCATTGTGTTCCCTAAAACAAGTAAACAACAGAGCTACAGAGCCAAGGGCACGTCCAGTCTAGGGAATATACCTTGGGAAAACTGAAATTCCATAAGACAGAGCCACCCCCAAATTGAGGGCTGCACTGCTTACAGGAACCTCAACCTGGGTACACCTGAAATATCCCAGGAAATATAAAAATGGTTCCAAACATCGTGGAACTTACGCACGATGGAATATCCCTCAGCCACGAAATCCATGTCATAAGACCAGTAGCAGCAAAATGAGTGGATTCAGGTACGATGATTCTAAGTGAAAGAAGTCACACAGGAAAAGAAACTTATCATAAGATATCACTTAGGAAGATCCTGTAAACATGGCTACACATGAACTGAGTTAGGCAAGAGAACAGAGTCTCACATTTAGAAAACACTCTTATGCCTGCTTAAGGGGGAAGGAGAGGTGGGGTGATGCATCAAACCAGAGTTTGATATAAGCACAGGTACCGTTCCAAAAACCAACTATGGAATAGACAAGACCTACACCTTCCTCAGTGAAAGGGACTCAAAACCCCATATTTCCCGCAGAGGAATAGATCTGACTAGTAAGAATCTTAAAACCTATGTATTGATATGTCTCCGTAAGGGAATCAAGTGTGTCTAGACTGGCATAAACATGGCAGCGAGAGTCAGCTCAAACCCACTCTAAAAAGGAATTTCAAAAACAGAACAAAGAAACAGGGAAATTCTTTACAATTCCTTCAGGGTCTCTGATGCAACCTGGAATGACCCTATCTACAATGACAGCTGGATGTGGCATAAGGCTGGACACTTGGGACTGAGAGGATTGGTGAGATTGGGTGAGCAAATGCAGACCCTTTAAAGCAATAATGCATGGCACCCATTCCATGGGTCCCAGCTCTCCAGGTTGAAGGGAATATTACTACAGCTATAACGTGGACGGGAAACCTAGAGAATGGACACACTGTGAATACGAAAGGTTTCTAAAACTCAACGAAGAGCCCCTCTCCTGGTGCTCCGGTTTGACTTTCCAACTGCTTTCCTATCAATCTCCCAACTTGGAGAGACAGCCCCTTTAAGCTCCTGGTTCGCACAGGTTGCCAATTTGGCAGAGGATGAAAGGGAAGAGGGAGAACCAATGAGAGAGTAGCTGTTAGGCATTTGGATGGGCACATGTCACTCTAATTTCCCGGCAGGAAGAAGAATTAACCAAAGTCTCAGCCACCCACCGGGAACCAGTATAGGTCCTGAACCAAAAGTTTGGACTTGCGTTCAGCTCACAAGAAACGAGTTGAAAAATGGAGCTCAGGGGCACAGCAATTCACAAACTGGCAGAGAAATCAAGGCCAACTATCGTCCAAAAATCTGTTGAGGGTAGGCAACGAGGCGGACTTGAAAGCGAGGCAGAATAGCTTTCAAGAGGTACGTTGGAATCGCCTGTAAAGCACAGGAAGAGGGGCACAACTTCGACAATGATGCACTTGGCCAAAAAGGGCGTATGCGTTTTCTCCTGAATATATTCAGGAGAAAACGCATACGCCCTTTTTGGCCAAGCAAGCAAGCGGGCAATGCAAATCTGCACTACAAAGAAGTATCACTTCCCACCGGTCAAAAGGGACATCCACAAAATGTGTAAAAACCAGAAAGGCAAGACAGGGCCTGGAGAACAGGGAGCCTTGTTATGCTGATGGGCGGGATGTAAGTTGCCAACTGCCTCACTGGAGGAGTGCATTGTGTTCCCTAAAACAAGTAAACAACAGAGCTACAGAGCCAAGGGCACGTCCAGTCTACGGAATATACCTTGGGAAAACTGAAAATCCATAAGACAGAGCCACCCCCAAATTGAGGGCTGCACTGCTTACAGGAACCTCAACCTGGGTACACCTGAAATATCCCAGGAAATATAAAAATGGTTCCAAACATCGTGGAACTTACGCACGATGGAATATCCCTCAGCCAGGAAATCCATGTCATAAGACCAGTAGCAGCAAAATGATTGGATTCTGGTACGATGATTCTAAGTGAAAGAAGTCACACAGGAAAAGAAACTTATCATAAGATATCACTTAGGAAGATCCTGTAAACATGGCTACACATGAACTGAGATAGGCAAGAGAACAGAGTCTCACATTTAGAAAACACTCTTATGCCTGCTTAAGGGGGAAGGAGAGGTGGGGTGATGCATCAAACCAGAGTTTGATATAAGCACAGGTACCGTTCCAAAAACCAACTATGGAATAGACAAGACCTACACCTTCCTCAGTGAAAGGGACTCAAAACCCCATATTTCCCGCAGAGGAATAGATCTGACTAGTAAGAATCTTAAAACCTATGTATTGATATGTCTCCGTAAGGGAATCAAGTGTGTCTAGACTGGCATAAACATGGCAGCGAGAGTCAGCTCAAACCCACTCTAAAAAGGAATTTCAAAAACAGAACAAAGAAACAGGGAAATTCTTTACAATTCCTTCAGGGTCTCTGATGCAACCTGGAATGACCCTATCTACAATGACAGCTGGATGTGGCATAAGGCTGGACACTTGGGACTGAGAGGATTGGTGAGATTGGGTGAGCAAATGCAGACCCTTTAAAGCAATAATGCATGGCACCCATTCCATGGGTCCCAGCTCTCCAGGTTGAAGGGAATATTACTACAGCTATAACGTGGACGGGAAACCTAGAGAATGGACACACTGTGAATACGAAAGGTTTCTAAAACTCAACGAAGAGCCCCTCTCCTGGTGCTCCGGTTTGACTTTCCAACTGCTTTCCTATCAATCTCCCAACTTGGAGAGACAGCCCCTTTAAGCTCCTGGTTCGCACAGGTTGCCAATTTGGCAGAGGATGAAAGGGAAGAGGGAGAACCAATGAGAGAGTAGCTGTTAGGCATTTGGATGGGCACATGTCACTCTAATTTCCCGGCAGGAAGAAGAATTAACCAAAGTCTCAGCCACCCACCGGGAACCAGTATAGGTCCTGAACCAAAAGTTTGGACTTGCGTTCAGCTCACAAGAAACGAGTTGAAAAATGGAGCTCAGGGGCACAGCAATTCACAAACTGGCAGAGAAATCAAGGCCAACTATCGTCCAAAAATCTGTTGAGGGAAGGCAACGAGGCGGACTTGAAAGCGAGGCAGAATAGCTTTCAAGAGGTACGTTGGAATCGCCTGTAAAGCACAGGAAGAGGGGCACAACTTCGACAATGATGCACTTGGCCAAAAAGGGCGTATGCGTTTTCTCCTGAATATATTCAGGAGAAAACGCATACGCCCTTTTTGGCCAAGCAAGCAAGCGGGCAATGCAAATCTGCACTACAAAGAAGTATCACTTCCCACCGGTCAAAAGGGACATCCACAAAATGTGTAAAAACCAGAAAGGCAAGACAGGCCCTGGAGAACAGGGAGCCTTGTTATGCTGATGGGCGGGATGTAAGTTGCCAACTGCCTCACTGGAGGAGTGCATTGTGTTCCCTAAAACAAGTAAACAACAGAGCTACAGAGCCAAGGGCACGTCCAGTCTACGGAATATACCTTGGGAAAACTGAAAATCCATAAGACAGAGCCACCCCCAAATTGAGGGCTGCACTGCTTACAGGAACCTCAACCTGGGTACACCTGAAATATCCCAGGAAATATAAAAATGGTTCCAAACATCGTGGAACTTACGCACGATGGAATATCCCTCAGCCAGGAAATCCATGTCATAAGACCAGTAGCAGCAAAATGATTGGATTCTGGTACGATGATTCTAAGTGAAAGAAGTCACACAGGAAAAGAAACTTATCATAAGATATCACTTAGGAAGATCCTGTAAACATGGCTACACATGAACTGAGATAGGCAAGAGAACAGAGTCTCACATTTAGAAAACACTCTTATGCCTGCTTAAGGGGGAAGGAGAGGTGGGGTGATGCATCAAACCAGAGTTTGATATAAGCACAGGTACCGTTCCAAAAACCAACTATGGAATAGACAAGACCTACACCTTCCTCAGTGAAAGGGACTCAAAACCCCATATTTCCCGCAGAGGAATAGATCTGACTAGTAAGAATCTTAAAACCTATGTATTGATATGTCTCCGTAAGGGAATCAAGTGTGTCTAGACTGGCATAAACATGGCAGCGAGAGTCAGCTCAAACCCACTCTAAAAAGGAATTTCAAAAACAGAACAAAGAAACAGGGAAATTCTTTACAATTCCTTCAGGGTCTCTGATGCAACCTGGAATGACCCTATCTACAATGACAGCTGGATGTGGCATAAGGCTGGACACTTGGGACTGAGAGGATTGGTGAGATTGGGTGAGCAAATGCAGACCCTTTAAAGCAATAATGCATGGCACCCATTCCATGGGTCCCAGCTCTCCAGGTTGAAGGGAATATTACTACAGCTATAACGTGGACGGGAAACCTAGAGAATGGACACACTGTGAATACGAAAGGTTTCTAAAACTCAACGAAGAGCCCCTCTCCTGGTGCTCCGGTTTGACTTTCCAACTGCTTTCCTATCAATCTCCCAACTTGGAGAGACAGCCCCTTTAAGCTCCTGGTTCGCACAGGTTGCCAATTTGGCAGAGGATGAAAGGGAAGAGGGAGAACCAATGAGAGAGTAGCTGTTAGGCATTTGGATGGGCACATGTCACTCTAATTTCCCGGCAGGAAGAAGAATTAACCAAAGTCTCAGCCACCCACCGGGAACCAGTATAGGTCCTGAACCAAAAGTTTGGACTTGCGTTCAGCTCACAAGAAACGAGTTGAAAAATGGAGCTCAGGGGCACAGCAATTCACAAACTGGCAGAGAAATCAAGGCCAACTATCGTCCAAAAATCTGTTGAGGGAAGGCAACGAGGCGGACTTGAAAGCGAGGCAGAATAGCTTTCAAGAGGTACGTTGGAATCGCCTGTAAAGCACAGGAAGAGGGGCACAACTTCGACAATGATGCACTTGGCCAAAAAGGGCGTATGCGTTTTCTCCTGAATATATTCAGGAGAAAACGCATACGCCCTTTTTGGCCAAGCAAGCAAGCGGGCAATGCAAATCTGCACTACAAAGAAGTATCACTTCCCACCGGTCAAAAGGGACATCCACAAAATGTGTAAAAACCAGAAAGGCAAGACAGGCCCTGGAGAACAGGGAGCCTTGTTATGCTGATGGGCGGGATGTAAGTTGCCAACTGCCTCACTGGAGGAGTGCATTGTGTTCCCTAAAACAAGTAAACAACAGAGCTACAGAGCCAAGGGCACGTCCAGTCTACGGAATATACCTTGGGAAAACTGAAAATCCATAAGACAGAGCCACCCCCAAATT